>NC_053489.1:278999115-279599115 GCF_905171775.1 Rana temporaria
TAGAAATCCTCTGAAATCTTTGAGAGGATTTATCCGCGGATACGGTCCGCTGGACCGTATCTGCGGATAAATCCTCTCGTGTGTATGGGGCCTCAGACTTACCCTGCTGGATGCGAGCTGGATGCGAGCAAACTGCACCCATTGGATTGAGGTACCTTTGCATTTGTGGAGCAGGAGGATGCATCAAGCTCCATCAGGGGAAGGGGGCAAAAATAACCATTGTTTTCCTGTCCTAAGCAGTTTTGTGCAGACAATTCTTTGTGTATCGGCAACATTCGTGCAAAAGACTGTTCAGTTCTTCAGGGTATATTGTTAATAAAATGCGATCATGTCTGCTTCCAGAAAATGTAAACACTCTGGTATGTCTGAGTGACTGGCTAAAGTGATGCCTACTTGCCTATAAAGTGACTGACAGTCAATATACTAGATAAGTTTTATAATTAAAGTTAAACTAACTTTCTAAATTTTTCTTAAAGTTTAATAAGAAAAAATTACTTACGTCAGTGCTACAGTTTGAATTTAAAATGTATTGTGAACTGTGAAGTTAAGTCATGGATTGTGGAAACTAACTAGTGTCGGGTGATTGTATATAGTGTATACCACATTTACCACTGACTAATGCAGAGTTGCAATGCAAGGAGATCAGCTAAAAGTAGTTGGACCTGTATGTGCGTTATAATTAATCATAATTAGTCGATTAATCGATTAAAAAATTTAATCCGTAACAGCCCTAATTTTAAACAAAAAGTGCCACAAAAGACCTGGGGCCAGATTCACAGAAGAAGTACGCCGGAGTATCTGCTGATACTCCGGCGTACTTTCAAATTTGCCGCGTCGTATCTTTAGTTTGAATCCTCGAACCAAGATACGACGGCTTTTGGCTTCGATCCGACAGGCGTACGGCTTTGTACGCCTTCGGATCGTAGGTGTAATACTTTGGCGCCCGCTGGGTGGAGTTTGCGTAGTTTTCCGGCGATTCATGAAGGTACGCGCGGCCGTCGCATTCTCTTACGTCGTCGCCAGTTGGCTTTTCCCGGCGTATAATTAAAGCTGCTATTTCGTGGTGTATAGATAGACCTGCCATGTTAAAGTATGGCCGTCGTTCCTGCGTCGAGTTTTGATTTTTTTTTTTTTGCGTTAGTCGTCCGTGAATAGGAAAGGACGTAACTCACTTTGACGTTCAAAAAATCACATCGGTGCAACGTAATTTCGCGCAAAGCACGTCGGGAATTTTCAAAACGGAGTATGCGCAGTACGTTCGGCGCGGGAACGCGCCTAATTTAAATGATCCACGCCCCCTACCTGGATCATTTGAATTAGGCGGGCTTGCGCCGGACGGATTTACGCTACACCGCCGCAACTTTACAGGTAAGTGCTTTGTGAATCAAGCACTTGCCCGTAAAACTTGTACCTGAATCTGACCCACGGTTCTTAAAGCGATTGTAAATGATCACCTTGTAAAACAAGCCATTCAGTTTAAAAAAAATATATATATATATATATATATATATATATATATATATATATATTTTTTTTTTTTTTTTTTTTTAAGACATAAAGAATAATTATAAATACAGTTTTTCCCTTTTTTTATAAGTGATTTCATTTCCTCTTTTCTCAGCTGCATACGAGCTGGGGGGAGGAGAAGCAGCAGCACACTGAGCTTCCAAGTGAATGTCTGTGTAGCGGGTCATGTCAGATCAAGTCTGTCTACTGGAGGAGAGCTGGCTGAGTTCCCAGCATAGCTAAAGAACTGACCACAGTGTGCTCTTCTGCTTAGTGTGGTCAGTTTTTTTTATAGGAAAGCAGAGAGACTAGCAGGAACACCAGGATTTTCACACAAAGGAAGCAATACAAAGAGAACAGGATACTTTCTCATACAATTACACAGTACAGCAGGCACATACCAGGAATATGAAGTGTTATGCCGGGTACTGACGAGCAAACATGTACGATGAAACTGGTCCGTCGGACCGTTTTCACCGTACATGTCTGCCCGGGGATTTCTGTATGGTGGCTGTACTCACCATCATACAGAAATCCGCGCATAAACAATACGCGAGGCGTGTCCGCACCGTCGCCGCAACGATGACGCGGCGACGTGGGCGGGCCCGCCAGTTAAATGCTTCCACGCATGCGTCAAAGTCATTCGACGCATGCGAGGGATGGCGGGCGCTCGGACATGTACGGTAGGCCTGCCCGCTCGGGCCTACACACGACCGAACATGTATGCTGAAACTGGTCCGCGGACCAGTTTCAGCAGACATGTTCGGTCGTCTGTACGGGGCCTTAGGGTAACAAACGCTTTAGGGGTTAAAATAATGTGCTGCTGTTAACACATATAACGTGTTTCCATATTTATGTGATAAATCAAAATCAGCGCTACATCCATTCACCATTATTGATTAGTAACAACTTTTATGTCACATGATATTAGTGCACATGTTTATCCAATGCATCTTTTCAGAATAGAACTAAATATTGCATGCACCTAAGAATTGGCAATTTCAATATTCAAATTTGCCCATAGTCATAGTCATCGCTTTAAAAGCTTTTAGAGGTAATCAGTTTACATTTAAAAATTAATGATGGCCCTAGAATTATTGTTTTTGCTTCAATGTTTGTGGTGATAAATAACAAAATGTAGCACAATTGTTGTTTTCATATGTAGACCAACCCGCTGCATGTGTTTATGCAAAAAAAAAAAAAAATAGAAACAAAATTAAGGACTTTAACGGTACCACTCAGATAAACTGTCAAAAACATTTTTTATTATATAAAAACCCTACCAGGATGGAGGAGGTGACACGAAGGTGTCCTCTTCTTTTTACTCCTCACCAGCTGGTAAAATGTATTCAGGGAAAATCCGATTGCCTCTCGGGGAATCAGGAAATAATTGTTTCCCCTGCTGTAGCACATTGGATCATGCTCTGCTGTTTTTTTTTTTTTGCCTTCCTTTGGATCAACTGTGGGTATATAATTGGGTACATGGGATTGTATGATATTTTTTATTTTATTTATTTTTTATGGTTGAACTAGATGGACTTGTGTCTTTTTTCAACCTGACTAACTATGTAACTATGGTCACTAACTGGTACCCTCAGACAGTATCGATCGTTTGCTGACAATTGTGAGACACTAGGTAACTTAACTCTATAGGATCTTTTTGTGGGTATATTTACAGTATCTCACAAAAGTGAGTACACCCCTCACATTTTTCTAAATATTTTATTACATCTTTTCATGTGACAACACTGAAGAAATAACACTTTGTTACAATGTAAAGTAGTGAGTGTACAGCTTGTATACCTGTAAATTTGCTGTCCCCTCAAAATAACTCAACACACAGCCAGTAATGTATCAACCGCTGGCAAAAAAAAGGGAGTACACCCCTAAGTGAAAATATCCTAATTGGGCCCAATTAGCCATTTTCCCTCCCAAGTGTCATGTGACTCATTAGTGTTTCAAGGTTGCAGGTGTGAATGGGGAGCAGGTGTGTTAAATTTGGTGTTATCGCTCTCACTTTCTCATACACTGTTATACAAGCTGTACACTCACGTCACTACTTTACATTGTAGTAAATTGTAATTTCTTCAGTGTTGTCACATGAAAAGATATAATAAAATAGTTACAAAAATGTGAGGGGTGTACTCACTTTTGTGAGATACTGTATGCGTTGCCACTAGCATCATTGTTTCCCAGATATAGGCTTGTGAGGCGTGTGAAGGACAGATAGCTTTTCGTTAGATGTAATGACCTGGGTGTTGGGAGGCCCACTATATGGGATTCTCAGTTTGGGGAGTAGGGGTGCAGTTGGGATCTATAAGGGCCCCACACTTAAAATAGGATATTCTGTCCCTCTTGCCCTATTATATCAAGTTTTACTGCCCTCAGATTAACACACCTTACAAATTTCCAAATAGTTTTATTATGTAATTAGCTCATTTTCGATATCCGTTTATTTGAACACTGATATCGACAAAACAGGGTCTCTGATGATCTATGGGGAAAAAAACATGCAGACTACACCATCTACCAAGGGAGTTGGCAACAGCTGGTCGTAGGATGACCATTATGTTTGATCTTGTTTATGTTTTTGTTTATATATTTTGAGGTATGTAGAAACACTTTATCAAGGCGATACATACTCTTTATATAGTATTTTTGGGATTCAACACTGCATAGTATATTTTAGCTTCATAAAATGAAAAAACAGTGCAAAAAAATACCTCAAAACCACAACACCACATTGCCCAAACCTCCTCCCATCCCTGTACCTGAATATTTTCCAAAATATTCAAAATATAGACTTCAGGTATGTGTTTTAGTAGAAATTGGCTACCGTCAGTATGCAAGCACTTGAATATGCAACAAATGAAAAACACAAGGCAGGCTTTATCATGCATTACAAATGAGAGAATATTATCTGAGAAACACAAATACTGTGCAGTGGCTGGATAGTATGTAAGCAACTTTATTAGGCTGCAATATATGAGGGAGAGACCAGGTAGATTTTGTCTTAAAATTTGGATAGCACAATATGGTCACTCTACCCAGAGAGAAACAACCAATATACTGACAACTAATCTACCTTATTTCGCCCTTTACCAAATTCCTAACATTCAGAATCTCCTGCAGCCTGAAAAAGAGATGGGCCTGACTGCAAAACCAAGTTAAAGCAGAATACTGATCATGGCCTACACAGCTCACTTAAGCTTCCAGCATGTCATCAGCGGATTCCAATCTCAACACCTGAGAGCTTAAATAAGTTCACTGCTTTTCAAACCTTGCAGACCTGATCACTCCATACTGAAAAGACTGTAATTATTGAGATGAGATTACCCAGGCTTTACAAAAGTTGTTCACAAAACTACCTAAGGAGATCAGAGAAATTGGCTAACACCATGTCATTAAGTATAGAACAGATGACACCATAACTGTACTAGATGGACATGAGAAGAAGACTGAGGAACCATATGAAGAGATATCTGCACTGAAAGAGAAAGAAGAAAACGTCAATAGCTATGACAGAAGCAATCTGTGCACCGTGGTTTGCCAGAGACTATAATAGATCTACAGGAATCAGTTCCAAGAACTCTCACCAGACACATCACTGGACAGATTGGACCAAATTGACCTCCAAGAGATAAAATTATGTTATACTGGCGAGGGGACACACTGTACACCTTTGCTACCATTGTGCTATGTGCTGGGTGTGCCCCTGTGCCTTAACCACTTCAGCCCCGGAGGATTTGGCTGCCCAATGACCGGGCCATTTTTTGCAATTTCGCACTGCGTCGCTTTAACTGACAACGTGCGACATGGCTCCCAAACAAAATTGACGTCCTTATTTTCCCACAAATAGAGCTTTCTTTTGGTGGTATTTGATCACATCTTCGGTTTTTATTTTTTGCGCTATAAACAAAAAGAGAGCAACAATTTTGAAAAAAAAGCAATAGTTTAACTTTTTGCTATAATAAATATCTCCAAAAAGATATAAAATAATTTTTTTTCTTAGTTTAGGCTGATATGTATTCTTCTACATATTTTTGGTAAAAAAAAATCGCAATAATCGTATACTGATTGGTTTGCGCAAAAGTTATAGCGTCTACAAAATAGGGGATAGATTTATGGCATTTTTATTAATATTTTTTTTTTACTAGTAATGTCGGCGATCTGCGATTTTTATTATGACTGCGACAATATGGGGGACACATTGGACACTTTTGACGCCAATTTTGGGACCATTGTCATTTATACAGCGATCAGTGCTATAAAAATGCACTGATTATTGTGTAAATGACACTGGCAGGGAAGGGGTTAACCACCAGGGGGTGAGGAAGGGGTTAAGTGTGTCCTAGGAAGTGATTCTAACTGTGGGGGTCTGGGCTACAAATGATACGACATTGATCACTGCTCTCGATGACAGGGAGCAGTAGATCAATGTCCTGTCACAAGGCAGAACCGGGAAATGCCTTGTTTACATATATTATAAACCTTGTTTACATAGACATCTCCCCGTTCTGGCGCTCCGTGGCACGATCGCGGGACACCTGCGGACATCAAGTCTGTGGGTCCCACGGACACAGAGCTTGTGGCAGGAGCTGTACATTGCTTTGCGCAGCCGTGCCATTCTGACAATGTATATCTACAGGAGGCGGTCGGAAAGCGGTTAAAGGAGTGATCGGCTACCTCCAGCTCACCTGCCCTCCATTAGAATTCATTAGAATGCATGTGCTTCCAGTGTAGAGACTCTTACATAAATTTACAAGGGTTAGGACTGCAGGAAATATCGGGGTGCCGTGGTGTGGCTCTGCAGCTTACTCTTGTATTTCGATTCGACCCCCACACAATCTAAATCCAGCATTTTCATGATTCATGTAAAAAGTTCCCCTGCTCACAGCTGTCAAAAAAAAAAAAGCAGCCAGCAATGTTTATCAACAACATTACTTTTTTTGTTTGCTTTGTTCATTGATATCTTTTACACCTTTAACATATAGTTACAAGTTTCACATTGAAAAAAGTGCATAATTAAAAAAAGGATAAATGTATTTCATTTGTAAAATAACTTTTCAAATTCTTTGTACCATTGCTGACAGCAAGTAGGTATCGGTAATTGATCAGCGAATGCTACCCAGAACCACCAGGTTTAAAAGGTGCCAGTCAGTGCCCATTCTAGATGTCAACCAGTGCCCAGCAGTAAAGCCTGCCAGCGCCTCCTCATCAGTGCTGTCTATCACAGTCATCTATCAGTGCCACCCATCAGTGCCACATATCAGTGCCCAACAGTGCCCATCAGTGCCGCCTATCAGTGCATATCAGTGCATATCAGTGCCGCCTGTCAATGCCCATCAGTGCCGCCTGTCAATGCCCATCAGTTCTGCATATCAGTACCGCCTATCAGTGCCCATCAATGCTGCAAATTAGTGCCTCATCATCAGTGCCAGTCAGTGCAGCCTCATCAGAGCTTATCAGTGAAGGTGAAACATTACTTATTTACAAAATTTTATATCAAAAACAAAAAACAACTATTTTTTTAAATAAAAAAAAAAAAAACAGTGGTGATCAAATACTATCAAAAGAAAGCTCTATTTGTGGGAACAAAATTATTAAAATAATGTTTTTCGGGTACAGTGCAGCCTGACCACACAATTGTTATTTAAAGTGTGACAGCGCCGAAAGCGGAAAATTGGTCTGGGCAGGAAGGGGGGGGGGGGAAATTGCCCTGTATTGAAGTGGTTAAATATGTGGTTTATTGTTTAAAGATAATCTGATTTTAAACTGCTGAAAAAAATTATGTATAAACTGAAATATCATTGGTAGCCTAAGAAGAGATACATTTCCCCTCTTTCTTCAACTATGTACCAGCACATTAGCAGCACTGGGGTTACTGGTTCAAATCCCAAACATGCCACTTCATGTAGAGAAGTTGTCTGTTCTCTCTTTGTTGTTAAACATAACTCATGTCCTTACCCAAATTATGTCTAAATGTAGTATATATGTGGAGTAGGGTTACACCACCATTGCAAATCGTGTCATATGTTTTCAATGGGCAAGGGCAATAATCAGCCTTAAGATTTCCCCACCAGCACTAATTGCAGCCTCTTACCAAGCAAAAAACAACAAAAATAGAGATGTTTCTCTTGCAGCATGCTGACAGTAATCAGCCATACCCAGCCTTCAAAACAGACGGCATATGCCAGAAATAGGTTGTCCAATGGTTCTCTGGCCTTCCACTGAATATCTGCATTGATTAACTTATTGCACTCCTGGGAATTAGGACTGTTTGACACCACAGAGATGCAGCCTACAACCATGTGGCAGCAAAGTGGCTAACTGGTTAGCACTTCTACTTAAGCAGCTCTGGGGTCAATGGTTTGAATCCCAAACATGCTGCTACCTGGCTAGAGGTTTGAAACCCAAGAAATTACATTATAAATCAAGTGAGTGTGGGTTTGCACCAAATCTTTTGGGGGAGATAAGGATGTATGAATCTGGTGTGAACTTGCACACATATTTTAATATTGTATTCTCATGATGAATGATGAATGCGCTTTGTCAACACTCACGCCGCCTGACCTATACGAAAAATAGAAAAATAAAACAAAGCTCCGCCTCTATTGGAAGAGGCCTCCCACCAACTGCCGTCTCTTTGCTTTGACAGCTGTTATATTGGCAAGGGTGGGGCCACCCGGTCATGTTACTGGGTGACCCCACTCCCTTCTGATATCATGTGCTATCACGTGATCGCTGAAGGGGGCGGGGTCATCTGGTTTCGTCAACCAGTGGCCCCGCCCTTGCCTATAAATCAATTTACAGGCAGACTAAGGGGACCCCAGGCACGATATTTAAAGGAATATTTTTTTTTTGCTTCACTTTAAGCATTATTGAAATCACTGCTTCTTTAAAAATGATCATTTTAAAAAAAAATGTTGCATTGGTACATGTCCCCTTGAGCAGTACCTGGGTCCCCATACACTTTTTTGGCAATAACTTGCATACTGTATAAGCCTTTAAAATGAGGACTTTGGATTTTTCATGTTCCTTTAATAGCGTTCACATTTTCTTAAAATAGGTAAATGCCTAATAGCCAACGCCACATCAGCATGAGCATGTTTTTTTCCATAATATTAATGCCTCAAATGCAAAACATTATTGTATAGAATTAGAAAAATCAAACACTGGTAAATGTATTTTCTACATATGATTGTGCTCACCTCAGTAGCCTAGTAGCCTGCACTCCTACATTGAAAGACTGAGACTGTGGGTTCAAATGCCACACATGGTATCACCTACTGAATGCCAATCAACCAACGCACATCAGTTTGGTTAATTTCATAATAACTCTTTAAAGCATGCAACGGTATGTAAGTATTCAATAATATTATGGTGTGGAATTCCAAAAATCACACACTAGTTAACATGCAGGGTGTTAGTTTACATGATTTGTTTTCAATTTGCTTGTGCACTGGAAAAATCAACACAGATACCTTGGGTGGGTGGTAGGTTGGCTGGGATTTGAACTCATAACCTGAGTGCTTTGTAAACTTCAGTACAAACCACTAAACCATTGTGCTAAGTATGTTGAGACCTGCATGATAGTGTAGTATGATTAAAGAATGAACATAAATAAATACTGCTTTATAGTCTCATAAAAAAATAAAAAATAAATAAAAAATAAAACATATAACAGACGTAAATGTTCAATATATGTAACTTTACAGAATAGCAGACACTACTCTGTAATACTCATTCATAACTGCATTTGCTAGAAAAAGAAGGAAACATACTAGGAATACTAATTGGAATATACATAAATACATGCACACGAGGTAGAGCACATCTCACATAAACTGCATGACTGCAGTGCAGTTCCAACTACGGTAGCAATTGGCGCAGATATGCTGATTTGACATTTACAAAAGCATGTTCGCCGGTAAAAACTCACTTTTTCATTTGCATGTTCGCCTAGTTGAAGTCTTAATTGGCTTAAATGGGAGCAACAAAGGGCCAGATTCTCAAAAGAGATACGACGGCGTATCTCCATATACGCCGTTGTATCTCTGAGTCCGGCCGGTCGTATCTATGCGCCTGATTCTTAGAATCAGTTACGCATAGATTTCTATTAGATCTGACCGGCGTAAGTCTCTTACGCCATCGGATCGTAACTGCATATTTATGCTGGCCGCTAGGGGCGTGTACACTGATTTACGCTTTGAAATATGTAAATCAGCTAGATACGCGAATTCACGAACGTACGCCCGGCCGACGCAGTACAGATACGCCGTTTACGTTAGGCTTTTCCCGCCGTAAAGTTACCCCTGCTATATGAGGCGTATATGCAGCGTACCAATGTTAAGTATGGCCGTCGTTTCCGCGACGAAATTTGAACATTTTACGTCGTTTGGGTAAGTCGTCCGTGAATGGGGCTGGACGTAATTAACGTTCACGTCGAAACCAATACGTCCTTGCGGCGTATTTGGAGCAATGCACACTGGGATATGTCCACGGACGGCGCATGCGCCGTTCGTGAAAAACGTTAATCACGTCGGGTCATGGCTATTTTACATAACACACGCCCCCCTGTTCCAAATTTGAATTAGGCGGGCTTACGCCGGCCGATTTACGCTACACCGCCGCAACTTACGGAGCAAGTACTTTGAGAATACAGCACTTGCCCGTCTAAGTTGCGGAGGCGTAATGTAAATCAGATACGCTACGCCCTCGCAAAGATACGCCGCTGTACGAGAATCTGGCCCTAAATGTATAGTGACCATTTCTTCCAGTTTTTCTTAGTAAAGCAACCCCGATACAACATGAAATGTAGGCAAAGTCTAATGAGCAAGGATGCCGCTGTTGTAGTGTTTCCAAGTGCATGTCTAAGATTTTTTTATTATTTTGCATTTTACTAAAAGGTTCATACTGCTGCATATTATTACAGCCAATGTCACACTTAGTGTAGAAGACCTGTACTGTTGATATGCTCCTGTCTTCCTCTACTGGATCTGGTTAACCTCATACCCCAGGAATATCTACCAATATGTTAAAGAGAAAAAGCTGTCACCACTGTGCCATGCCATCACTTGTCACCACTGTGCTATCAATTGTCGCCACTGTGCAATGCCATCAAACGCAGCCAATGTGCCATGCCATCAAACGCAGCCACTGCGCCATCAATTGTCGCCACTGTGCCATCAATTGTCACCACTGTGCCCATCAATTGTCGCCACTGTGCCATGCCAAACGCAGCCACTGTGCCCATCAATTGCCGCCACTGTGCCATCAATTGTTGCCACTCTGCCCATCAATTGTCGCCACTGTGCCCATCAATTGTCGCCACTGTGACATGCCATCAAAAGCAGCCACTGTGCCATCAATTTTCGCCACTGTGCCCATCAATTGTCACCACTGTGCCATGACATCAATTTTCGCCACTGTGCCATGCCATCAATTGTCGCCACTATGCCCATCAATTGCCACCAGTTTGTCCTGTAAAATGCTGCCAGATTGCCCCCTCAAATACCACCAGATTGCCCCCCCACCCAGCACTTACCTTTCTCGGGTAAGCCATCCTCCCTCCACGATCCCCCGATGTCTTCTCCCACCCTCGATGTCGCTTCAGCCAATCAGACTACTGGTAACCAGACCCGGTGAACCTTATTGGCTGAGATGCGTGTCAGCGTTAACCAGGGAACGCACACCCTGTGCGTCCCCTGGTTAACTATTTGGAAGCCGATTAGAGCCAACAGGCTGTAATCAGGAAGCCTATCAGATCAACTGGCTCTGACAGACACTTCCAAAAACCAACCAACTGCTGTTATTCAGATGGCCGGGGCTCACCAGGGGGCCGGCCATCTGAACAGTGGGCGGCAGCGGTGCCGGCGACAATACATAGATTCATGCAATGCATCTGTGTATTGTTCACTTTCAGTGGCGGTGCAGGAGAGAGAAGGGGCTCCCACTATGGACGCACCGCCACTGAGCTAGGGTACACAATGTATTTTGCTATTATTAGTTGTCTGATAATGTGAGTGTCAATATGAGCAAGTTATTTCTGTTTCAAGAAAGTAAAGCAATAAATATAAAGACTTATCCCTCATTTGGGTGCCTATAATTTCACATATGTTTCACAACCATAATGGTTATTACCATGCCCAGAATACTAATAATCCAGCCAGCATAAGCACTGTAGATACTTTTTGCCTATTTGCTGAGGCCCATATTCTCTCTAAATGTCCGCGGGCGGCGCGTAAGGCATTTACACTCCGCCGCCCCAAACTACAGGAGCAAGTGCTGTATTCCCCAAACACTTGCTCCGTAGTTTGGGGCGGTGGAGTGTAAATGGCCTGGCGTAGCCACGCGTATCTTCAAGGGGGCGGCTTCTATTCAAATTAAGCGCGCCCCCGATTCTAAGTAACTGCGCATGCGCCGGGCTTAAAAAAGCCCAGTGCGCATGCTCCAGTTCTCGGCGGAAAACGTCAATGACGCCGACGTGTGCGTCATTGACGTAAAGTCGTATTCAAGAACGACTTAGGGAAACGGCGTAGCCGACAGAAAAACACGACGCGGACCCGACGCTATCTGTAACATGGCCTACGTGGGACATGCGGAAACTTACTCCTCATATAGCAGGAGTAAGTTTCCGCTTACGCAAACGACGTTAGCGACGGGTACGCAACGCGAAATCGTTCGGGAATCGGCGTAGCACGCTCATTTGCATAAACAAATGAGACCTTCACGTAAATGCCTTCTAGCGGCGGGCGGCATAATTACATTTAAGATCCGACAGTGTAAGTGACTTACACATGGCGGATCTTAAGTGTATCTATGCGAAAATGATTCTAAGAATCAGTCGCATTGATACACGGGCCAAAAAAGAATATGGCCCAGAGAAAGCAACCCAAATGAGAGATTACACCTATGCTTTCATTGAGTTGCTAACTTCCCTAACCTGTACTTGTTAACTCAACCATCCATTTGTGTACGCCACTACAATTTTTCCTACACATACTACATACTCACATCTGCTCTCTCATTATACTGTTGAAAATGCAATATTACCAACCCCCAAATTCTAAAACACTTTAAGGGGTGATTCTCCCCATCAACAATATGACAAAATACTTGTTCTTGTTTGTCGCTTCTACACAAGCTCTTACGGTCTACCTCTAATCCCCCGAGCTAGATGCTACCCAACTAACCACATGCAAGGTAGTACACTCAAGCAGTTTACCAACCAGCACCACATGGTAGTAACTGCTGCCCTCCCTGGTTTAGCAATCATAGCCCTACTCTAATGGAGCACCACATAAAACACTTACTTTGTCTTTGTTGATTTTTTTTCTTCATACTATTTCACACCTCCTCCTTTTTATCTAACATCACTTATTTTTCTTAACTCCCCTTCCCTCTTCTTCCCACACCTCCCCCCCATGCTACTTTACCCCTTCCCCCTGTGCTGGAAGTGAATAACTTAAACCAACTATGTTTTTCAATCTCCTTACCCTAAATGTACAGAGCCTCGATTTCCCTGCCAAGCAAGTGGGGGGAAGGGGCTGAGAAGAGAACAGTGACTGGCAGTCACCAGTTCTCTGCTCAGGGAGCACTGAGATCCGAGCGATCAGTGGGGTTTAATCGCTCTGGTCTCAGTCTTAAAGCCATCAGGGGACAGATGCAGCACTGGACCGAAACTGCATCTACTTAGGTAAATATGATTCTAAAAAAAAAAAAAAATACCCATACTTCTCTTTTAAGGAATATATTTCATATTGTTTTTATGAGTACCCATAGGAATACTATATTCTCTTAGAATTGTAGAGGCATGCATAATGTCAACAAACCTATAGATATGTTTAATAAGCTTAGCTAGATTAGCTATTATTACTCTTCTGTTATTTGTTTGCAAGTAACACATTTAACAACTGCATCTTTTGAAGAGGGCTAAGTACCCTATGCAATATCACTCAGTGTACACAAACTTTTCTAGGGGAGTGAGTATCCTAATTTTAGCAGGGACTGACCTTACTGTTTTGCAAGTGTTGAGTAATAAAATGGGGAGATATGTTTTCTTATTATGCAATTTGGATTTGCATATACAGTATGCATACTGGCAAATGTTTACATACCCCCGCCCTTTAACGTGGAAGTGCTGAAGTGCCTGTTCCAATTTATCACAAGTTACCCGTTGGTTCCACTTATTATACTGTAGTTGGAAATTTAAATAACATTTTGGATCCACAATAGATTTATTTAAGCGCTTTCAACTTATGGGCCCAAGAGAGCAAACCCTATTTGCCTGTCATATTCTTGAGGCAGGGCTTATAGATCTTTGAAGGTGTTGTAACCCCTTAAAAACTCAATATTCTTGTTTTTCACATATACAATTATCTTCAGCATGGATTTCTTTTGTATTTGGAAATAAGTTAGTATTTTTTAAATATCTATCTAGGGGGTTTATCATCTCACTCACCAGTTTTATTGTCAATTAATTTGGGTTCACTAAGATGTCAGGGGTTCTGGATGTCCCTTTTTTAACACACAGAGAATATATCATTGCAATTTTTTTTTTTAAAGAGAACAGACACTTAAGCCCTGTACACACGATCGGTTCGTCTGATGAAAACTGACCGTTTTCATTGGATGAACCGATCGTGTGTGGGCCCCATCGGTTTTTTATCCATCGTGAAAAAAAATAGAACCTGTTTTTAATTTTTCTTATGGTTAAAAAAACGATAGAAAAAAACAATCGTCTGTGGGGAAGCATTGAACTTCATTTTTCTCAGCACGTTGTAGTGTTTTACGTCACCGCGTTGGACACGATCGGATTTTTAACCGATGGTGTGTAGGCAAGACTGATGAAAGTCAGCTTCATCGGATATCCAATGAAAAAATCCATCGGATTAGATTCCATCAGATATCCGATCGTGTGTACAGGGCTTTAGTCTCCATATTGATTGCATGGGATACATTGAAGGCCTATCTTAGAGGCCTGTATTCAAAAGAAGCATCAGCCATAAACCATAAAAAATAATACTAGGGCATGGGAAACAAAAGCTAGGCAGTTGGTGGATGAGACAGAACAGGAGTATCTAGTTAACCCATCAGAGAAACAGAACAGGTATGGTTGGAGGCCAAGCAATCCTATCGACTAGAGGCTATAAGATATACAGAAAAAGATGGGCATTTGTTAGTCACTATTGCCAAATCCCAGATGCCCCCTGCTTATTTACTGGCTTTGTCATTAAAGCTAAATAATATTGTCACAGAGACACCTTCAGTGGTGCAGGGTTATAGGCTATTCTATGATGATCTTTATGATTCTAAAGTTGCATATGACAATCGAGATCTCCATGGATAGCTGATTAAGGTTACCTTCTGCGTTTAGGGAAAGTAGATAGGAAGCTGTTGAATGTGGCTAAAACTTTGGAAGAATTACAGATAGTGGTCTTAACATTTCCCAATGCAAAGGCCCCTGGAAGCGATGGGTTACCCATAGAGGTACAGTATATAAAACCTTTGGAGATATACTCCTTCTAGAGTTACTTTCTACAATAAAGGAGGCTAAGGAATTAGGTACACTTTCTCAGTCTATGTATAAAGTGATTAAACCAGGGAAAGATCCGACTGTAGTAGGCTCTTATAGACCAATATCATTATTGATGACTAACTTTAAAATCTTGGCCAAAGCATTGGCTGTTCACCTGTCTAAAGTTATAGCCAAATTAGTGTATCCAGACCAATTGGGATTTATTCTCGAGAGGTTCAGTACTGTGAACATCCGTAGGGTACATTTGAATATTCAAACTCCACCTCATAATGCTGGTAATAGAGCTATATTATCCTTAGATGTCACTAAGTCACTAAGGCATTTGATAGTGTGGAGTGTCCCTATTTATGGTGTATTAAAGAAATTTAACTTAGGGTATGAATTTTCAATATGAGTCAAATTTCATTTACCAATTCTCTACAGCTCACCTTAGAAGGAACAATACCTTATCAACACAGATTACATTAAATAGATGCACTAAACAGGGATGCACATTAGCTCTAGATTACATCGGGATGGTCAAATAGTGGGATTCAGGCGAGGTAAGACAGAGGATAAATTGGCATAATATGTAGCTTATGCTTTGTTATTCTTGGGTGACATGACTACATCTATAGAATGCCTGATTTCCCTCATTAACATCTTTGGATCGTATTCAGGCTTTACTGTAAATTGGAGTAAGTTTACCCTTCTACCGCTAGACCCTCTCCAGGGTCCCTTACCACCAGTCACCTCCCAAATAAAGGTGGTTGAATCGTTTGTATATTTAGGGATTACTATGCATAGAGACATCTCTCAATATGCTAGCTTGAATCTAAACACCCTGCTGGCTAAATTTAAACTAGCCCTTTCAATAATAGGGAGGGTCAATCTTATATGATATAGGTGCCACATTTGCTTTATGTTTTACATAATACATGGGTGTGGCTTCCTATATCTATTTCTAAACTGTTGGAGACTGTGTTTTGTGTGTAAATATGAAAAAAGCAAAGCTTAAGCATTTAATGAGAAACGCTGCAAGAGGCCAAGAAAGGGGGGGGGGGGTCCCTAACCCTTCCCTATATAATTTAGCTGCACAGCTCCAGCACTTAACAGGGTGGAAAGTGGATTTGAGTACTGACTCCATTAAAAAAAATATATATATCAGGGGTATTGAGAGGCAAAAGGTTGGCGGATGGGTTTGGAAGCTGAGGAATTTAAAATAGCTAGACAATACCCTACGTTAGATATGATAGATACGGTATGGAATAAGATTAAATCCTACTGTGATTATCAGGGGCATACTAATTATACTCAAATATTCCAGAATTTTAATTACCCCAAATTAATAAAATTACAATGAGTCCATACCATACCTTTAATTCTTAGTCAGAATATATCTGCATCTTGTAAGAGAGGTTACATTTTAGTGGTTTATAGGGCATTGTTACAGAAAACCTCAAAAGCAATGTTGTTGAGATGTAGTGGCAAATGGATATTGGTCATATAAATGATGAGAATTGGATAGATGTTCTTGATATTTTAGGACAAGTCCCTGTCTGAGTTATAGAAACGTACCCAATTGTTTATTATAAAATTGTTCATATCGAACTCCATAAAAACTTTTTTGTAGTCATAGGAGAGATAATCATCTATGTCCACAATGTGAACATAAAGAGGGTACATTAACACATACATTATAAAATGGAGGTGCCCTAAATTGGTCAGGTATTGGACCCTGGTTTTGGTTATGATTAATAAGGTATATAGGATTAGTATCCCAAGGGATCCCAAGGTATGTGTTTTGAGGTGTTTGAGTTTTTTCCATTGCAGGTTTGCGATTTTTCACCTGTTGTTTATAGTGTAGTGCTTCCCCCGAAGGAGCCGCTTAAGTTTGTTCAGTCCGTTACTCTGCCTCTCAACCCCAATAACAGTCACAGCCCCCTGGGCACATCTGGCATTAGTGTACGTGCAAGGACCAATGAGAAACACACACGTTATGATAAAACACAGAAATTGTCTTTACTGCAAAATTTCTGTGGGAAAGAGTAACAAACAGTAACAAACAGTAACTAACAGTAACCATAAATATTCAAGTAATGCAATTGGAGAACAATAACTGAGATTAAGAGCAAAATAGCTCAATACCATTGTCAGACTGCTTTCAGGGGATTTAGAACGTGAGAATAATCCCCAAGAGCAAAGGCACTTTAAACAATAAATCACAATATGGCAATCTGTATCAGATTGGTTACCTTTATTCAGGTCGGCTCTATGAGTCCAGGCAGGAGGAGAGCAGAGGAATGACCCTCTTATGTCAGGCCTCTCTCTTCTGTCCCCTGACACCACAGGCCCAACTTTAAACACTTTATTCAGATCAACATGTAATGTTTCTAGATAAACTGTCCCACACACACCCACTGCATATACAGAGCCCTGAATATGTGTGTGCGGCTCCTTATAGCACTTGTAGCTTCAGTCCTTTTGAAGAAAAGATACAACTTTGTGTCTTCAGCTAGCCACTTTCATTGGTGCACTTAAACTCCTGAATAGCAGGGCCAAACAACACAACTGGCCCGGATTATCAAGTAAGGAAGGCAGGATCTTTCTCAGCAGGGTGAAAGGACATCGGTGTCTTTATACAGTGTCCCTGAGAATGGATGACCCTTTAGCCCTGTGGCGCTACAGGTGTCAGCAAGATGCCTAACAGCAATGATGTCTGTATACAGTGTCCATTTAACTTCTTCTGTGGTGCTGTAATAGATTAATTAATTTCCTGACACAATTTCAGGATTAACCCCATTCTGCTGTTTGATTCAAATTAATATGGTGAGACTGTGCAATCCATAGACAAAAAAGATCACATCTCACCTCTTTCAGCATTCACCAGCAACAAAACTAACTGGAGCCTGCTGGCTCTTTTATTAAAACCACATAATCACAAATACATGCATTTGATTGGTTAGCTTACACATTTCCCAGCCCCCTTACCCACCCCCCCTGTGTGGTTTGTCCTTGGCATGAAGCCCTCATTGGTCAGTTCATATAGGGATGGTTTCCTCCCACAAGTCCATTTCCTGGGCATGCTGCACACATCATCCTTCTAAGTCCATGTGTCGTTCAGACTCCATTGTCAGCTCTGCAAGTTTCCTTCCAAGCGTCACACAAGCTTTCAGGAGATCCGAGTGAAAAGGAGGAGGAGGCTTTCCTGTTACAACTGAGGAATCTAGAAGGGAGGGTTGGTTTGGGAGTGGAAGAGTGAAGAGTAGGGGGGATGACATCTGCTTTTAATAATAGTCCTTTTGTATCTCCATTTCAAATGGTAACTTTTACAACATAATACCTGCATTGCAACACATACCCATACATACATATGCATAATGCGTATAAAAACAAATAAACAGTATAAGGAATATGGAAAGAAATAGGAATTTTAGAATAATCCACCACAGTGCAGTGTCCCTGTTTCCTCAATCCTGAGGTCAAGGCCCAAACAAATGCCCTGGAACAAGCAGGCTCTCCACTTAGGAGGCAGTATCTTTCACTTAGGTCTGATCTCTTTCTCCATCTCATGCTGTTTAAATCCCCTCAGATCAGAGTCTTTAGTTTCCTGCTTCCTAGAGCAGTCTGGCTCTTGTATTTCTGTCTCCATAGAAAGTTATGGGTCTATTTTAGCTAGGGACCACACATTCCAGAATCCCTTGCAGCAGCTGTGTGTTAAAGTCCTTATGATTTGCTCCTGTAATTGTTCCTGTAATTGGCTCTCCTCCTCCTGCCAATAGGGACACAGGGGAGGATGCAGAGTGAGCAGCCCTATGTTTCTGTGTGTGTATCTCTCTGAGAAGAAAAAAAGAGAGGGGAGGGGGGAAATATCCACCTCAGACACTTCTCTCCCTCACAGTAGAATCTTGATCAGCTTGTCCAGGCAGTGGGATATGCAGGACACCCGCTACAATAGCATGAAAACTTATTGTGCAGAGATGGATATCCAAGACCCCCCAACTTACTCCCTCTGGGTTAATGCAATAAATGTCATACAGAAATAATATATGGTATACCAACATAGAGGCAACCCAGGTAAATTTATCAAATATGGGACAAATAGTTGAATAATATGGAGGGGGTTCCTCTACAACTAGTTAGAGAGAGGTTACTACTTTAGGTATGGGATAAAAAACACGGTATATTAGTAATATCTGAATAAAGCTCAAAAAAATGTAATAAAAATCCCAAATCCCAAGATGAAGAAGCTTCTGTACATCACTGTGTCACTACTCAGATAATGAAAAAAAAACATGCATTGTCAATACCCAAAATAAAACAGCTCACCATTAAAAGTGATCCCCTAAGCATGAAAGGTCTGACATTGCTTTATACCCTAGCGCACAGCACCTTTGTAACCACTTGCCTTCCAGAAGGTTTATCCCCCTTCATGACCAGGCCATTTTTTGAAAAACCGCACTGTGTTATTTTAACTGACAATTGTGCGGTCATGCGATGCGGTACCCAAAAAAAAATGATGTCCTATTTTCCCACAAATAGCGCCTTCCTTTGGTGGTATTTGATCATCTCTAAGGTTTCTATTTTTTGCACTATATACAAACAAAGGCTGACAATTTAAAAATATATATAGATATTTCTTACTTTCTGCTATAAAACACATCTAATAAAATTTTTTAAAAAAATCTAATTTCTTTATCAATTTAGGCCAATATGTATTCTGCTACATATTTTTGGTAAAAAAAAAAAAGTGCGCTTATACTGTGGGAAAGCAGAAACACAGGATCATAGCCTTCCCTTGTCACAGAACGGCGATCTGCCATGTTTACCTAGGCAGATTGCCGATCTGCCTGTCTCCCGACCGATCAGCGGGTCCCGGCGGATATCACATCTGTCGGACAACCCTTATTGGCTCTCACAGTGATTGGACACATCAGGCTGGCCTAGACCCAGAAGTGCAGAATCATGTACAGGTATGTGATTCTGCACAGGGGAGCCACTTTGCCATTGAATGTGTACAGTATACGGTCAGAAATCAGTTATTCCATCCAGACCGCTAATGATTCTCTCATGATAGAGTCACCAAGCATATAAAGGAATTGCAATAGAAAAGTGCCCTAAACCAGCTTTAATAAATAATAAAAAGTTAAACTCATACTGTATATGTGAAGATCACACCAGTATATCAAAAGTGCATAAAATCCACCAGGCTGCAAATGTACACTCTGATATCACAGCACTCACACAATTCTGTCTCCTAGCATGATGACATCAGCAGACCTGCCCTACACATAGGAAGTTAGACATAGTGACTTTCTCAGGGGCTTAAGCCCCTGAGAAAGTCACTAACACAACTCTGATAAAACTTGTATGTGTAGGATGGATATACTATCTCTTAATGTTTCTATGGACTATTATTGATGTTTATTGATTTTTTATTGATTTTCACTGTTTAAATAGGTACATTAATGTGAAGGGATTTGATATGTTATTTTAATTTAAAATACCTAAACATGACATACCACTCGTTCCTGCCAAAGCACAAATAAATAACGGATAAGAGTCTACAATCTAATGAATTCAGTACTTAACTATAATATAAGAAAGAACCTGGTTGAAGCAATGCTAAACATGTCTATGCCTGACACTCCTAAAGCAATGAATAAGCTTCTAAATTGTATTTTTAGCGCAACCAAGAAAATGATAAAGCAATGCAAGTCCCCGACATTAAACTTCTCAGGAGTCATAAATAGATGAAATACCATCATGACATATGACAAAATGACTTAAATTGCACAGGATACAAAGAGAGCTTTTAAAATCTGGTCCCCATGAACAGGGTACAATAAACTTAGTGAAACACTTTTGAGAACCTCATCACAACCCCTCAACCCAGTGGATGGAAACCCCATACTCCCCTAATCCTTTTGCAATCCATCCCAATATTGCCTTCACATTCTTGCCTTTTTTTGGGGAGGTATATTTTATTTTGCTATGACCTTTTATTTATTTAGGGTCTGCCACAAAACTTGTTGCTGATACTGCTCTTTGCAACATGTCACCACATATATGTGAGGAAAAGTAGTGGATACCAATGTGCAACATCTTTTTCCCCCCTTTTGTCATAGTTGAGTCAATGCATGTCTGTCTTTTCTGCCCATGCTATACACCCACAGCAAATGCAGGAGGTAGTGAAGTGGCTGACAAAGAATTTCTCTTCTTACTCCTCAAGCGCTCAAAGCCTGCAAGTTCTGCTAATGCACCCTTTTCCCCCTCTACACCCCAAGGGTGCATTAGCAACCGTTTGCCTGCAAGTGGTGCTAATGCATATTTTTTCTTCTCCTATACCGCTCAAGGGCACATTAGCAGCCATTTGTCTGCAAGTATTGCTAATGAACCCTTCCCCTGTACTCCTCACAAGAGCAGAACTGTCATTGAAATGGCTGCTAATGTGCCATTCCCTTCACAAGTGGGGCAGTAGCAGCCATTTGTCTGCAAGTGCTACAAATGCACCCTTTTGCTCCTGCACTACTCCTCCTGGGTGCAAAGCAGCCACTTCTGCATGCTCATACTTTATTTTCTGTTAAAGCCCCAAAAAATAGTCAGCAAAATTAGAGGCCACTGCTATTTCCAGTGCCAGTCCACAGAGCTTTGCAGTGTGTGTTGGCCTAGTTTCATGTCTGTTCTGCTGGAATGGAAGAAAATAATGTCCACAAACCTCCCCCCATCATCCTAATGCCAGCATGGTAAATCTGCTAGTTTTGCAGCTGTTCCCATTCCAGCTCATGGGATCACCTCTTTACAGTTGCAGGTACCCAGATGCATGTGGACAGGCAAAGAGGCTGCAGGATTTCTCCTGCATTAAGATGGAAAATAGGATGGAAAGGGACAAAAAACATTCCATTCTCCACCCCCTAATTCACCAAGGTACACAGCATTTTGCAGCTTACAGGACAATCAGTAGGGCTTTACATCTACTTTAAGAGACCAGCCAGTGCCTACAAGCCCTACACTTATATCTTCCTTTGCACTTTATCATTATCAGCAACACTTCCTATGCTTTCCCTAAAGCACATTGTCATAATGATTTATACCCTTTTATAGTAAGGGGTTTATCCAAATCTACTTATTAGCTCTTCTAAGTACAAAGGCCAGGGTGTATGCTATATGCTATGGT
This sequence comes from Rana temporaria, assembly GCF_905171775.1. Taxonomy (NCBI): domain Eukaryota; kingdom Metazoa; phylum Chordata; class Amphibia; order Anura; family Ranidae; genus Rana; species Rana temporaria. The sequence continues at coordinate 279,021,318 of NC_053489.1, forward strand.
TACTATAGTGAATTCCTGCATTAGTTCAGTGGGTCGACGAACCAAGAACATGCAGCGTTCCATCCGAATCCATGGTTAGCTTGAACTTGTGCCTCTTCCCTAGTTTTGCTGTTCATTATAATTATAGTAGGCTAGCCACACAATGAAAGATCCTTTGCATGCCCAGGCCCTGGCTGCCAAAAAGCAAACAAGCTGTCCACTTTAAGACATGAGGTTGGGAGACTTGCACAGAATTACAGAATTAAAAGATCACCACTGGTGATTAATTAAATGGGGAGTTTTAACATCAGGGACATTTCAGCAAAAAATCTGGAGAAATGTAGCTGAAATGAGGAAGGCAAAATTAAGGTGATTTTAAAGAGTAAAATGGCCTTCAAATGGCTTCTGTAGATTAGGGAAGCCATTTTTAACTATACTGGCCCTGCCTTTGTGTCAAAAATGGCTTCTCACTGGGAAAATGACATTAGATACTGAAACATAGAATCCCAAACTCTTAACTTAAAATTTTGTGTAACACCGTATTTGCGCGGCGGTCTTACAAGCACACTTTTTTCGGGAAAAAATACACTTTTTTTAATAAAAAAATAAGACAGCATTAAAGTTAGCCTATTTTTTTTATATTTTGAAAGATAATGTTATGCCAAGTAAATTGATACCCAACATGTCACGCTTCAAAATTGCGCCCGCTCATGAAATGGCGACAAACATTTACCCTTAAAAATCTCCATAGGCAACGTTTAAAATAATTCTACAGGTTGCATGTTTTGAGTTACAGAGAAGGTCTAGGGCTAGAATTATTGCTCTCGCTCTACCAATCGTGGCAATACCTCACATGTGTGGTTTGAACATTGTTTTCATATGCGGGTGCTGCTCTTTTAAAAAAAAAAAATAATAATTGTGTCACTTTCATTCCTATTACAAGGAATGTAAACATCACTTGTAATAGAAAAAAGCATGACAGGTCCTCTTAAATATGAGATCTGGGGTTAAAAAGACCTTAAAGGGCCAAAAAAAATGGCCCTTTAAGAGCTATGGGCAGAAGTGAAGTTTTGACGTCGCTTCCGCCCTGCATTGGTATGGAGATGGGTGGGGGCCATTTTCCCTCACTCGTCTCCATACCAAGCAGAAGAGAGGACCTGATCACCTCCACCGCTGCCAACGGCTCCGGTAAGCGGCGAAGGGCATCAGAGAGTGGCGGGAGGGGGGCCCTCTCCTGCTGCCAATAAAAGTGATCTTGCAGTGAATCCGCTGGAGACACCAATTTTATCTAAAAGAGGGCTGCTCACTGAAGAAGAGGATATCTGGGTTATGGCAGCTAGCTGCTGCCATAACAAAGATATCCCTCATCAAAGTGCCGACGTATATCGGTGTGAGCTGGCCTGGAAGTAGCACGCGGCTATACGGTAATAAAAATAAAATCAATGTTTATTGGTACATATACACATGTTGAGTCATATAAAAATACAGTGAATACATTTTATTGCTCATTAGTGACACATGGTAAATATAAATATATATATATATATATATATATATATTAGGGCTGTTACTAGGGGTGCGCATCTTCACCGGTCTCACGATTCGATTACGATTATCTGGTCAACGTTTCGATTCGATTTCGCGATGCATCACGATGCATCAAGATTACCGACGAGCTCTCACTTCCGCTTGGGCCGCCTAGGTGGCCCTTCATCCCCGCAATCTTCTGAGACACATCACAGGTCCCAGAAGATTTCCCGACTATGCAGGACAGCGCAGTGAGACATGCGCACCTGGCTGTGAAGCTGCAAGCTGTCACAGCCGGATGCCCACAGTAGTATTGTCAGCGCCGTGGACAGAATGGAGGGTTCGGGTGGCCACGTCGCTGGATTGTGGGACAGGTGAGTGTCTTTTTATTAAAAGTCAGAAGATACACTGTTTTTTGAAGCTGCTGACTTTTAATAACTTTTTTTTTTACTGAACTCTGCTTTTAAATAAAAATAACCTCACTCCCTTAAAGTGGAGTTCCACCCAAAAGTGGAACTTCTGCTTTAAGCACTCCTCGCCCCCTGCCATTTTTTGGGGGGGGGTGTCCTCTTTTTAATGGGACTTTCTGTCCCAGCTGCCTAGGTGACTCCTCCTGTTGCCCTAGGTGGCTCCTCCTTGCCAGCAATCTTCTGGGACACAGGTCCCAGAAGATTGGCTGGCCAATGGCAGATCACAGTGCGCGCCTGGCCATGAAGCCGTAAGCTATCATGGCCGGGTGCCCACAGTAGATATGGCGGGGTTGAGGAGAGGAACGGGGAAAGGTACGGGGCTCTGTGCGGCTGCATCGCTGGACTGAGGGACAGGTAAGTGTCAGTTTAATAAAAGTCACCAGCTACACTTTTTGTAGCTGCTGACTTTTACTAAACTAAAAAACGGTGGAACTCCGCTATAAGTAGTGCACTAATCCGGTGCACTACAGGGTACAGACATATACACATGTGGTGCTGGGAGGTCAGGAGAGATTATAATCCACAGCAAACAGCCCTGTGAAGTTCCCTGTACTGTGTCTGTGTTGAAATTTCCCTGGATTTCCAAGTTCACACTCTGTACTGTCCTGTACAGCCCGCCTCTTGCCTCTCGTTCTCCTCTTTCCCGACATCAGTGGGAGTTCTTAGCCCCGCCCACCGTCTGTACTGTAGCTATCAGATGAGAAGAGAGGCGTTTGGGGCTGACGTCAGAAGAGACGTGGGAGGTGAGAGGCGTGCCAGAGCGTGCAGTCACATAAGGGGAATATACAGACAGTGTATACAGACAGAAATATAGGAATGAAACACAGTATATTTTAAAAAGCACACGCAGCAGTGTCCACTGAATGGATTATAGCAGCATGTATTGCAAAACGAGCATTTTAAAACACACGCTCGGAGCGCTCTCCCGGGAGGGGTGGGGCAAGTCGGGATGACGTCACCCGACATCGATTATTGGGGTCACATGCATCAATGCCGAATCGGGGGCCCCCGAATCTCGATGCATCGATGCAACGATTATATTCAGCACCCCTAGCTGTTACTGATCAAAATTTTTTTATTAATCGTTTTTTTTTTTATCGATTAATCAACTAATTTTGATTAATTATAACGCACATACAGATCCAACTACTTTTAGCTGATCTCCTGGCAGGCTGATTCCCAGTGCAGCTACCAACCACTGGAAAAATGAATAGCGGGATACAAAAAACACACAAAGGCAGCGCTCGATGGGAATAGCATTAAAACTTTTATAGTCTTCAAGTAGGTAACCAAATAAATATTGCACTGGAGATAAAATCGATGTAGCTACATAAACTGTAAAAATGGTGCGAGTAATACCAAACGGTACCAAAAGCAGTCATAAAAACATGTAGCTAAGTATGATACTGGTATAAAAATGTGTACAACGATACCACTGCTGAATCCAGATGAGGAGAGGTTAACATCAGTCCGTTGGCATGTAGATGTCCCATGAAGGGAACTATCACAACTCCCAGTGGATGGTTGTAGAATCCCAGGTTGATAGAGGGAAGTGATAGAGGGAAGTGTAACAGCCCTTGCGTGTGGCAGATAGTAAGGTCCCGCCGGCATGCAGATATGAAGGCACAGCAAAAGAGCTTTTCAGATGGACACGGCAAGCCCTGCCGGTGTCAGTGACGTTACTGGATCTCCGACGGAACTCCCTGAAGGCCCAGAAGCCGGCGCAGAGGTGAGTACCAATCAAAAGAATTTTAATCGATCAAAAAAATTAAAGATTAATCGATTAATTAAAAGTTAACTTGCACAGCCCTAATATATATATATATATATATATATATATATATATATATATATATATACATAATGCTGCACCACCATGGTGTGGGTGGTGTTGGTTGGTAAACCAGACCCCTCAAAGTGATAAAGAGTACATAATAAATCATGATTGTAAAAGTATGGTCAGATGGTAGTGATAGTGTAGCATCGAAAAAAAAGGGGCTCTACGCGTTTTGTGGGTTCTTTCCACTCATCAGGAGCAAATGTAGGGTAAATATACTGGTATCTGCAAAAAAGTGCATTCATTCCACATGAAGATAAACAGGGGTAGATCTACAAAGAAATTACGGCGGCGTATCTACTGATACGCTGGCGTAATTTCAAAATTCCCGCGTCGTATCTTTGTTTTGAATCCTCAAAACAAGATACGACGGCATCTCGGCTAGATCCGACAGGCGTACGTCTTCGTACGCCGTCGGATCATAGATGCAATTTTTTGGCGTCCGCTAGGTGGCGTTCCCGTCGCAATCCGCGTCGAGTATGCAAATTAGCTATTTCCGACGATCCACGAACGTACGACCGGCCGTCGCATTTTTTTACGTAGTTTCCGTTCGGCTTTTTCCGGCGTATAGTTAAAGCTGCTATATGGTGGCGTACTCAATGTTAAGTATGGCCGTCGTTCCCGCCTCGCATTTTGAATTTTTTACGTCGTTTGCATAAGTCGTCCGTGAATGGGGCTGGACGCCATTTACGTTCACGTCGAAAACAATGACGTCCTTGCGACGTCATTTGGAGCAATGCACCCTGGTATATTTTAGGGACGGCGCATGCGCAGTTCGTTCGCCGCGGGGATGCGCTTCATTTAAATGAAACACGCCCCCTACCCGCCGAATTTGAATTCCGTGCCCTTACGCCGCGAGAGATACACTATGCCGCTGTAACTTATGGCGCAAATTCTTTCAGGATTCAAACCAATGCAAAGTAAGTTACAGCGGCGTAGCGTATCTTACATACGCTGCACCTGGCGCAGATGTATGTGGATCTGCCCCACAGAGTTCAGTTTTATGGAAGCAAGGGCCTAAATAGGTATGTCACATAAGTTATATAAGTTCTTATTGTAAATAGTGTGATCAGAACTGTATACTGATCTAGTTGTGTGTTCACTTATAGTTCCACCGAACTAAGTCACATCCATCCATTCACTCTAACAAGCTAACTGCACCGAGCTAACAAACCCTGCAAAACAAGTTGCAAACCACAGGAGAGAGAGAGAGAGAGAGAGAGAGAGAGAGAAGAGAGAGAAGAGAAGAGAGAGAAGAGAAGAGAAAGAAGAGAAGAGGGAGAAGAGGAGAGAAGAGAAGAGAAGAGAGAGAGAGAGAGAGAGAGAGAGAGAGAGAGAGAGAGAGAGAGAGAGAGAGAGAGAGAGAGAATAAATACTGAAGAAAGAAATATATCCACCATTTTATGTTGAATGACAAGATTGAATATTTGAATCGCCATTTTCTGTTATACTTATTCAACACGTGTTTGTACATGGACTGTTTGCTGCAAAGCAGCAGTGTTATCTATGAAGAAAAGTTAATAAAGAAGTTATTTTAAGCATTTGGTGTGCTCTTTAAACCTTACTGCTTCCATAGAACGGCAATAGAGGAATTTCAAAGTAATAGACAGTCTTGTTGGACTGAAAAGTCAGAGATATCACAATTCTTCTAATGCCACAGTGCATGAGGCACTTTATAGTGTTGCGCCTGCCACAGGCGGCACCCATGCTCCCCTTATGGACGCACCGCCACTGATAGACACACAGGCCCAGATTCACAAAGACTTACGACGGCGTATCTCCAGATACGCCGTCGTAAGTCTGAATGGCTGCCGTCGTATCTATGCGCCTGATTCATAGAATCAGTTACGCATAGATTTGGCCAAGATACGAGCGGCGTAAGTTTCCTACGCCGTCGTATCTTGGGTGCATATTTACGCTGGCCGCTAGGTGGCGCTTCCGTTGATTTCCGCGTCGAATATGCAAATGAGCTAGATACGCCGATTCACGAACGTACGTGCGCCCGTCGCATTTAGTTACGCCGTTTACGTAAGACATACGCCGGCGTAAAGATAAAGCAGGTCTCTAGGTGGCGCAGCCCATGCAAAGTATGGACGTCGGAACAGGCGTATCTTTTTACGTTGTTTGCGTAAGTCGTATGCGAATAGGGTTGTGCATAAGTTACGTTCACGTCGTAGGCAGTGTTCGACGTATCTTAGGCATTCTATCCGACGCATGCGCACTGGGATACGTCCACGGACGGCGCATGCGCCGTTCATTCAAAACGTCATTTACGTGGGGTCATGCTTTATTTACATAAAACACGCCCACCTCTTCACAATTTGAATTAGGCGTGCTTACGCCGGCACATTTACGCTACGCCGCCGTAACTTAGGACGCAAGTGCTTTGTGAATACAGCACTTGTCTCTCTAAGTTGCGGCGGCATAGCGTAAATACGATATGCTACACCCGCCCACACTTACGCCGTCCTACGTGAATCTAGGCCACAGTATACATATATACACATAGACACACAGGCCCGGATTCACGTAGGGCGGCGTTACATTGAGCGGGCGTAGCGTATCGTATTTACGCTATGCCGCCGCAACTTAGGCAACTTAGACATCCTCTCCCTCCCTCCTGCTCACCAGGGTAAGCCACTGACAAAAATAATCTCAGTTCTCAGGGCCGGATTAACAAGGGGGCTGATGGAGCTGCAGCTCCAGGCCCCTTTCTCAAGATAGGCCCATTTGCCCAAAAAAAAAAAAAAAATCAGAAAAAAAATGAAAAAATAAATAAAAAAAAGATCGACTTTGGGGGGTTGTAGCTCGACGACCAGAGGTCACAGAAACCCCATATTTGGGGGGTAGGCATGGGAAGACCTACCCCACAACTGGTCAAAATATGGGATGGCTATCATTTATGGTTCCGGAGATACAGGCCTGCTTGCACAGCCTGTCAGAAGCTACATTCAGAGCGGCCAATATAAATACAAGCTGACACACTGCAGCAAACTGATAGGATCACAGTGCTTATAATAATTATTTGTATATTACTCATGGTAATTAACCCCTTACCACCCAGGCCAATTCTGACACTTCTCTACTACATGTAAAAATCATCATTTGTTTTTTGCTAGAAAATTACTCTATGGTGGTCTTTGCAGTTTTTATGTTGCGCGGTGTAGAGCTGCACGATTCTGGCTAAAATGAGAATTGCAATTTTTTTGCTTAGAAGATAGATCACGATTCTCTCACCATTCTTGCGGCGTAACATCATCTTTTACATTAAAACAAAAAAAAAAAATGGGCTAAATTCACTGTTTTGTTTTTATGGTTTTTATTATTCATTGAAGTGGGAAAATGCAGTGTGACATAAAATATTGCAGCAATAGCCATTTTATTCCCTAGAGTCTCTGCTAAAATATATATAATGTTTGGCGGTTCCAAGTAATTTTCTAGCAAATAATATTACTTTTTAATTTAACAAACAAGTGTTGAACTTTAAGTGGTTAAATTTAGTTACAATATAAGTTAGTTACAATGTTTCATTTTGTTTACAAACTTGGCAGACTGCCCAGATTTTTTCTTTACACACAGAAGTTTATCCCTTTGATCTAAGAAGGAAGTGTTAGTTACAGTGGCCCAGATTCAAAAAGCAATTGCGTCTGCGTATCCATAGTTACGCAACGCAATTGCTTACTTGCGCCAGCGTTTTGAATGCTCCTGATTCAGGAACCTCGTTACGCCGACTGCAGCCTAAGATATGACTAGCATAAGGCTCTGGTGCCAGTCATATTGTAGGCTGCATTCTTACGATGGCCGCTAGGGGGCGTTCCCGTAGTGGTCAGCGTATAGTATGCAAATTGCATACTAACGCCGATTCACTACCCTACGCGAGCCCTGCGTACGCAGTTTACGTCGTTTCCGTTCGCCGGGTTTCGCATAAGGCTGCTCCTGCTATTAGCAGGGGCAGCCAATGCTACGTCGTTCCCGCGTCGCGAAGTTTAAATTTTACGTCGTTTGCGTAAGTGAATCGTGAATGGCGCTGGACGCCATTTACGCTCACTTTGAAGCAAATGACGTCCTTGCGACGTCATTTGCCTCAATGCACGTCGGGAAAGTTTCCCGACGGAGCATGCGCACTACGTTCGGCGCGGGAACGCGCCTAATTTAAATGATCCACGCCCCCTACGGGATCATTTAAATTACACGCCCTTACGCCAGGCATTTTTGAGGAGCGCCCACGCAAATTACGTGGCTACTGCTTCGTGAATGAAGCGTAGCGCAGATAATTTGCGGGGGTGCAGGGCAAAAACGGGACGCTGCGCCTCCGTAAGAAGTGCGCGCCCCTACCTGAATCTGGCCCAATGTTTCCTGTTAAAAACTTGGCAGACTTCCCAGATATTTTCTTTTGATAGCTGAAAGTCTTTCCACTTGTTATATGAAAGAATCGTCAAACTCTGCATTGGAGATCGTCAGGGGGGTTGAATCGAGATCACGTTTTTTTTTAACGATTCATTGTGCAGCTCTAGCACGGTATTTGCGCAGCAATTCTTCAAACATGTTTTTTTTTTAAAAACTTTTTTTTTATTCATTAAAAAAAACACTAGTTAGTTAAGTAAGCACAATTTTTTTTGGAATCCTAAGCGATACTTTACAATTTTTTTAGGTTACATGTTTAGAGTTACAGAGGAGGTCTAGTACTAGAATTATTGTTCTTGCTCTAACAATCGTGGTGTATGTAACCTGTGTGTATCTGGCTCTGATACTAGCCAGGGCCTACCCAGCCACTGACTAGTATCTCTCCCCAGCCTGTCCCCACACACCCTCTCACCTGCTGACCTGTGGATGGGGGAATCACTCCTGCAGTGTTATTGTGTTCTGCCAGTGCGTACAATGATCAGTGTTGTTAACTATAGCTGGCAGCACTGATTGTTTTGGGAAAAACCTAACAGGCTGGTTGTACTCAAGTCGATTAATAGATTGACTTGTGTAAAACCAGCTAGCCCATACATAGATTGACTATGGCTGGTCTCTGCATAATTGGCGTAATTTCAATCCATGTATGACTCGCTTAACCACTACGCAGTCCCTAAATATCCTTCCACTTCTGTACATAGTGCTCACTGTCATACTCTCCACACTCCTCTCCTGTACATAGTGCCCACTGTCATACTCTCCACACTTCTCTCCTATACATAGTGCCCACTGTCATACCCTACACACTCCTCTCCTGTACATAGTGCCCACTGTCATACCCTCCACACTCCTCTCCTATACAGAGCGCCCACTGTCATACCCTTCACACTCCTCTCCTGTACATAGTGCCTGCTGTCATACACTTCTCTCCTGTACATAGTGCCCACTGTCGCACCCTCCACACTCCTCTCCTGTACATACTGCTCACTGTCATACCCTCCACAATCCTCTCCTATACATAGCGTTCACTGTCATACCCTCCACACTCCTCTCCTATACATAGTGCCCACTGTCATACCCTCCACACTCCTCTCCTATACATAGTGTTCACTGTCATACCCTCCACACTCCTTTCCTATACATAGTGCCCACTATCATACCGTCTACATTCCTCTCCTGTACATACTGCCCACTGTCATACCCTCCACACTCCTCTCCTGTACATACTGCCCCATCATACCCTCCACACTTCTCTCTGGTACGTACTACCCTCTGTCATACCCCCACACTCTTCCTGTACATACTGCCCATTGTCATACCCTTCACACTCCTCTCCTGTACATAGTGCCTTTTGCCGTACTCTTTGCACTCCTCTCCTGTACATAGTGCCCACTGTTAGACCCTCCACATTCCTCTCCCTCACCTGCACATACTTCCCACTTATATACTGTCCATACTCCTCCTCTATGTCGCTTACCCACAAAAACAGTTCTTTAAAATTATACTGAATACCCTCAATGTTACCAGCTCTAGAATGGACACACTTTTGTTAGTTCAACTAAAGGAAATCTCAGTTCTCATATTTGTTCTGCCCCATTATTAGCACTCCTTTAACCTCTTGACCACCGCCCCATGTCAAAAAGACGTCCTCCTTTTTAAAGTTGAATATCTCGATAACGGCAGCAGCTGCTGCCACAACCGAGATATTCATCTTTGCAGGGGGCGGTGGTGTACACGATAACGGCGGTCTCCGCGGCGGATTCGCCGCGAGATCGCCGTTATCGGTGGCGGGAGAGGGCCCCCCCCCCCCTCCCGCCGCTCTCCCGCGCCCTCCGCCGCTTACCGGAGCCGTCGGTAGCGGCGGAGGGGATCCGATGTGTCCGGCAGCTGAGCGGGGACGGGACTGAAGGAGAAATCTCCTTCACCCGTCCTCATAGCTCTGCTGGGCGGAAGTGACGTCAAAACGTCAGTCCCGCCCAGCCTCTTAAAGAAACATTTTTTTTTTTGTCATTTGAAAAAATGACATTTTTTTTTTTTTATTTATTTTTTTGCATTTAAGTCTAATTATGAGATCTGAGGTCTTTTTGACCCCAGATCTCATATTTAAGAGGACCTGTCATGCTTTTTTCTATTACAAGGGATGTTTACATTCCTTGTAATAGGAATAAAAGTGATCAATTTTTTTTATTTTATTTTTTTCAGTGTAAAAAATTATAAAACTAAATAAAAATAAATAAGAAAACCAAAAAAAAATTTTTTAAAGCGCCCCGTCCCGACGAGCTCGCGCGCAGAAGTAAACGCATACGCGAGTAGCGCCCGCATATGAAAACGGTATTCAAACCACACAAGTGAGGTATCGCCGCGATCGTTAGAGCGAGAGCAATAATTCTAGCCCTAGACCTACTCTGCAACTCAAAAAATGCAACCTGTAGAATTTTTTAAACGTCGCCTATCGAGATTTTTAAGGGTAAAAGTTTGACGCCATGCCACGAGCGGGCGCAATTTTTAAGCGTGACATGTTGGGTATCATTTTACTCGGCGTAACATTATCTTTCACAATATATAAAAAAATTGGGCAAAATGTATTGTTGTCTTATTTTTTAATTCAAAAAAGTGATTTTTATCCAAAAAAAGTGCGCTTGTAAGACCGCTGCGCAAATACGGTGTGACAAAAAGTATTGCAATGACTGCCATTTTATTCCCTAGGATGTCTGCTAAAAAAAAATATATAATGTTTGGGGGTTCTGATAAATTTTCTAGCAAAAAAATTGTGATTTTCACATGAAGGAGAGAAGTGCCAGAATTTACCTGGTGGGCAAGTGGTTAATTTTATGATTACTACTATGATGTATAGAGGAACATCGGGGATCTCAGCTACTCTAAATATAGCACTTATATAAAAAAGTGTCCCTGAAAATATTTTTTAAATGTTGGCAACTGTGCACTTAGGCACTGCCCAAGGACCACTGGGTCAGTAGGGGGCCCCATGAGAGGCTCCTGGGGTCCTGTGATAATAAAGCGGTAGTAAACTTTCCTGACATTACTACTTTTTAGAGGCCCTGGGGTAGGTTATGCCATAGTGTACAAATATGCACAGCATATTAGCACATTAGTGTACACTGAAATTTTCAGACTGAGCCCTCCAGTGCTGCGCTGTGATGAATCAGGCGGGGCCTGGGCGCTTACATCTTCACCGGTCTTCCTTCTGGGTTCTGTGCCATTGGTCACATGCCTTGGCCGGGCTGCGTTCATGTCATTCCCACGCATTTATTTATTATTTATAAAAGGCCCCACCAAAATCCTCAGCACCAGGCCCATGATGTTCTTAATCTGGCCCTGTCAGTTCTGCTCAGCAAGCTTACCTTCCAGCAGGTTGCATGCTGTGTCTCCTCCCCCCTCTCCTCTCCTCTCCTCCAGCTGTTGGCAATCTCCTGCTCTGAAATTAAATAAGCCGTGGGAGGGGAAGGGGCGTGTACACTGTGTTCCCATTGGCTGAAGAGGCAGTACAGAGGCGGGAAGCCATAGCCTTGCGATTTTGACAGCAAAATAATGTCGGCAAGGGATATTTCAGGGGCAGATGTAAAAATACACAGATTTTGACATACTGTCCCTGGTTTTACTGAGGCTGGACACCCTGATGGGGCCCCCTAGTGGCATGGGGCCCTTGATCCGTACCGAGTGCCCGAATGGTCAGTCCGCCCCTGGTAGTGTCATATGCCTTCATCCCTGGCACTATGCAAAGGGATGGAGGGTTCACTTTAAAGGAGAAGACTATTAATTGGTCAGTTCTTGGTCTGCTCTGAGCAGAAAGTGGTGACTGTCAGTCATGACTCTCTGCTCTGCCCCTCCAGCACTCACTGAAGCACCAGGGTGGAGAGGGGGCCTGGCGCCGCTAGCTCCGACAGTCAGCCATGCACTTTTTTCATGTGACAACACTGAAGAAATTACACTTTGCTACAATGTAAAGTAGTGAGTGTGCAGCTTTTGTATAACAGTCTAAGTTTGCTGTCCCGTCAAAATAACTCAACACACAGCCATTAATGTCTAAACCGCTGGCAAAAAAGTAAGTACACCCCTACGTGAAAAAGTCAAAATTGGGCCCAAAGTGTCATGCCCCGTACACACCATCACTTTATGTGATGAAAAAAAATGACGTTTTTAAAAACGTCACTTTAATTGACCGTGTGTGGGGGAAAACGTTGTTTTATGTCTTCTAAAAAACGACCAAAAAAAATTGAAGCATGCTTCAATTTTATGTGTCGTTTTTCAAAACGTCAACTTTTACTTCACAGAAATTGACCGTGTGTAGTAAAAAACGTAGTTTAAAACGAAGTTTTTTCACCCGCGCATGCCCAGAAGCTACTTATGAAGCAAGCTTCAATGGAAAAAGTGGTGAGAACGTAACCTCGCTTTGCTAGAACATTGTGAGAAAAACGATGGTGTGTAGGCAACTTCGTCTTTGAAAATTGAAGTTTCAAAAACGTCATTTTTTACTTCACAGAAAATGTCGTTTTTTTTCATCACATAAAGTGATGGTGTGTACGGGGCATCAATATTTTGTGTGGCCACCATTATTTTTCAGCACTGCCTTGACCCTCTTGAGCATGGAGTTCACCAGAGATTCACAAGTTGCCACTGGAGTCCTCTTCCACTCCTCCATGATGACATCAAGGAGCTGGTGGACGTTAGAGAACTTGCGCTCCTTCACCTTCCGTTTGAGGATGCTCCACAGATGCACAATAGGGTTTAGGTCTGGAGACATGCTTGGCCAGTCCATCACCTTTACCCTCAGCTTCTTTAGCAAGGCAGTGGTCGTCTTGGAGGTGTGTTTGGGGTCATTATGATGTTGGAATTCTGCCCTGCGACCCAGTCTCCGAAGGGAGGAGATCGTGCTCTGTTTCAGTATGTCACAGTATATGTTGGCATTCATGGTTCCCTCAGTGAACTGTAGCTCTCCAGTGCTGGCAGCACAAGTGCAGCCCCAGACCATGACACTCCCACCACCATGCTTGACTGTAGGCAAGACACACTTGTCTTTGTACTTCGTCCTCACATGGTTGCCACCACACACGCTTGACATCATCTGAACATAATACGTTTTTCTCTTGGTCTCATCAGACCACAGAACATGGTTCCAGTAATCCATGTCTTTAATCTGCTTGTCTTCAGCAAACTGTTTGCAGGCTTTCTTGTGCATCATCTTTAGAAGATTAAAAAGCCATACAGGCCAATTTGATGCAGTGTGCGGCGTATGGTCTGAGCACTGACATGCTGACCTCCCACCCTTTCAACCTCTGCAGCAATACTGGCAGCACTCATATGTCTATTTCCCAAAGACAACCTCTGGATATGACGCTGAGCACGTGCACTCAACTCCTTGAACAGGCGAGGCCTGTTCTGAGTGGAACCTGCCCTGTTAAACCACTGTATGGTCTTGGCCACTGTGCTACAGCTCAGTTTCAGGGTATTGGCAATAATCTTATAGCCTAGGTCAGTGATGACTAACCTTGGCACCCCATTTGTTTTGGAACTACATTTCCCATGATGCTCCACTACATTGCAGAGTGCATGAGCATCATGGGAAATGTAGTGCCAAAACATCTGGAGTGCCAAGGTTCGCCATCACTGCCCTAGGCTATAAGATTATTGCCAATACCCTGAAACTGAGCTGTAGCACATCTTTATGTTGAGCAACAATTCTTTTTTTCAGATCCTCAGAGAATTCTTTGCCATAAGGTGCCATATTAAACTTCCAGTGACCAATATGATAGAGTGAAAGCGGTAACACCAAATTTATTAAACTTGCTCCCCATTCACACCTGAGACCTTGTAACACTAACAAATCACATGACACCAGAGAGGGAAAATGGCTGATTGGGCCCAATTTGGAAATTTTCACTTAAGGGTGTACTCACTTTTGTTGCCAGCGGTTTAGGCATTAATGGCTGTGTGTTGAGTTATTTTGACAGGGCAGCAAATTTGCACTGTTATACAAGCTGTACATTCACTACTTTACATTGTAGCAAAGTGTAATTTCTTCTGTGTCACATAAAAAGATATAATAAAATATTTACAAAAATGTGAGGGGTGTACTCACTTTTGTGAGATACTGTATATTAGTAAATTCTGCATATACAGGGAGTGCAGAATTATTAGGCAAGTTGTATTTTTGAGGATTAATTTTATTATTGAACAACAACCATGTTCTCAATGAACCCAAAAAACTCATTAATATCAAAGCTGAATATTTTTGGAAGTAGTTTTTAGTTTGTTTTTAGTTTTAGCTATTTTAGGGGGATATCTGTGTGTGCAGGTGACTATTACTGTGCATAATTATTAGGCAACTTAACAAAAAATAAATATATACCCATTTCAATTATTTATTTTTACCAGTGAAACCAATATAACATCTCAACATTCACAAATATACATTTCTGACATTCAAAAACAAAACAAAAACAAATCAGTGACCAATATAGCCACCTTTCTTTGCAAGGACACTCAAAAGCCTGCCATCCATGGACTCTGTCAGTGTTTTGATCTGTTCAACATTGCGTGCAGCAGCAACCACAGCCTCCCAGACACTGTTCAGAGAGGTGTACTGTTTTCCCTCCTTGTAAATCTCACATTTGATGATGGACCACAGGTTCTCAATGGGGTTCAGATCAGGTGAACAAGGAGGCCATGTCATTAGTTTTTCTTCTTTTATACCCTTTCTTGCCAGCCACGCTGTGGAGTACTTAGACGCGTGTGATGGAGCATTGTCCTGCATGAAAATCATGTTTTTCTTGAAGGATGCAGACTTCTTCCTGTACCACTGCTTGAAGAAGGTGTCTTCCAGAAACTGGCAGTAGGACTGGGAGTTGAGCTTGACTCCATCCTCAACCCGAAAAGGCCCCACAAGCTCATCTTTGATGATACCAGCCCAAACCAGTACTCCACCTCCACCTTGCTGGCGTCTGAGTCGGACTGGAGCTCTCTGCCCTTTACCAATCCAGCCACGGGCCCATCCATCTGGCCCATCAAGACTCACTCTCATTTCAGCAGTCCATAAAACCTTAGAAAAATCAGTCTTGAGATATTTATTGGCCCAGTCTTGACGTTTCAGCTTGTGTGTCTTGTTCAGTGGTGGTCGTCTTTCAGCCTTTCTTACCTTGGCCATGTCTCTGAGTATTGCACACCTTGTGCTTTTGGGCACTCCAGTGATGTTGCAGCTCTGAAATATGGCCAAACTGGTGGCAAGTGGCATCTTGGCAGCTGCACGCTTGACTTTTCTCAGTTCATGGGCAGTTATTTTGCGCCTTGGTTTTTCCACACGCTTCTTGCGACCCTGTTGACTATTTTGAATGAAACGCTTGATTGTTCGATGATTGCGCTTCAGAAGCTTTGCAATTTTAAGAGTGCTGCATCCCTCTGCAAGATATCTCACTATTTTTGACTTTTCTGAGCCTGTCAAGTCCTTCTTTTGACCCATTTTGCCAAAGGAAAGGAAGTTGCCTAATAATTATGCACACCTGATATAGGGTGTTGATGTCATTAGACCACACCCCTTCTCATTACAGAGATGCACATCACCTAATATGCTTAATTGGTAGTAGGCTTTCGAGCCTATACAGCTTGGAGTAAGACAACATGCATAAAGAGGATGATGTGGTCAAAATACTCATTTGCCTAATAATTCTGCACTCCCTGTATACACTCTAGGCACACAGTAAATTCAGCGATTATAACATTTTCTCATCTTTACACAATCAATGTATGGAAATATTCTCATAGTAAATCAGACCCACAGTGCTTGGTTTAAAAAATAAATGTAATTTTTAGTGCCCCTATGGTGAGTATTCTCCTAATATGATGTAGTTACTTAACCTATGGGGCTCCAGGGATATTCACTGCATGGCCTGCCTGGAACATAAGTATTTTTTTCAAAGCCTATACCCAGTTGTACAGTGTACCCCCAGCACCTTTGTGCTGTAAACTAAAAAAACACTATTAAGCATATGCAGAAACTTTACCACTGTTGCAGTGTTTCCAAAGTAATATTAGTAGGTCACTGATTGATTTTTCCACCTGCCTGGAATAGTTCTTTAACAACATTTATAATGGTACTTGCTCTCATATCAGTAATTCCTGCAGTTTTACATGGAAAATTGATTTCTGCTTGTGTTTCAGTGTGGTTGCCCTAGATGCTTTTGTTTCCAATCGCAATCTAAATACACATTGTTAGTTAA
This sequence comes from Rana temporaria, assembly GCF_905171775.1. Lineage (NCBI taxonomy): Eukaryota > Metazoa > Chordata > Amphibia > Anura > Ranidae > Rana > Rana temporaria. Next base: position 279,037,763 of record NC_053489.1, read on the forward strand.
AGTGATTGTGAATGATCACCTTGTAAAACAACTTATTATGCCGCGTACACACCATCACTTTATGTGATGAAAAAAAAACGACATTGACCGTGTGTGGGGGAAAACATTGTTTTATGTCTTGTGAAAAACTAAAAAAAAAATTGAAGCATGCTTCAATTTATTGTGTCGTTTTTCAAAACGTTGTTTTTTGTTTCTCAAAAAATCACTGTGTGTAGCAAAAAACGACGTTTAAAACAACGTTTTTAAACCCGCGCATGCCCAGAAGCTAGTTATGAAGCGAGCTTCAATGGAAAAGAGTGGTAAAACGTAACCGCGCTTTGCTAGAGCATTGTGAAAAAACAATGGTGTGTAGGCAACTATGTTTTTGAAAATTGAAGTTTCAAAAACGTTGTTTTTTACTTCACAAAAAATGACGTTTTTTTCATCACATAAAGTGATGGTGTGTACGCGGCATTATAGTTTAACACAGAAATGAAAGGCAAAACATTTGTGTGTAGATATATATATATATAAAAAAAAAAGTTTTCCCCCTTTTTATAAGTGATAACATTGGGCCAAATCCACAAAGCAGATGCGCCGACTTAACTCGAGATTTCTAATTTTACTCCGCGCGTATCTTTGCGCCCGATCCTCAAAACGAAAAATCCGGTTTTTCCGTCCTACCTAAAATAATTACTCCGGCGCATTCTCTGACGCAAATTACGCTAGTCACGCCGCTTTATTTGATAGGCAAAGATGCAAATGAGGGAGATAGGGCGATCCTCAAAATTAAGTGTGTGCGCCGTAGATTACGCCCCGTGCGCCGTAGATTACGCCCTGTGCGCACCTGTTAATTTCCTGGAGCAAAATTAGACTTTATAAAAGCAGCCCTAATTTTACACCGGCCCTGTAAAGGTCTGCTGAAGCAACACCATTGAGGAAGAGCTGACAACACTTCTTTGTTGGACTTCAATCTGACTGCCAAAATGCCCGGGCCATCCATGATTATAACGGCACTCGCAACTTTACAGGCGCAGAGAAGGAGGAGGGCACAGAGGAGGAGGAGGAGGGCACAGGAGAGGGTATACCGCCCACGCCAAGATCTCTTTGGCATGACTGTGTCTGAGGTCTTTGGCAACTTCCGATTTAACCAGGAAGCCATCCTGGAATTAACCAGGATCCTGCAGGATGATCTCAACACCCCAACCCAACGATCCCATGCCCTGCCACCTCACATCAAAGTAATGGCAACCCTGCATTTTCTTGCCACTGGGTCTTTCCAAAGAACATGTGGAGGTCTGGCTGGGATGGTACAGTCCTCGATGAGCAGGTGTGTGCACCAGGTTGTCCCTGCAATACTGAGACGCATGGGCAGTCAATTTGAAAAGCCCACCCAGGAGGACCAGCGAATGAAGATCATGGCCGACTTTTATCAGATTGCCCGATTCCCACGGACCATCGGGGCCATTGACTGTACCCATGTGGCACTACAGCCCCCCCATGATACAGAGCACCTGTTCAGGAATCGCAAAAACTGGCATTCCATAAATGTGCAGGTAATCGTAGATGCCCATGGCCTCATCTGGCATGTTTGTGCCAAATTTCCGGGGTCGTGCCATGACAGCTATATCTTCAGGCAGACCAACATATCACGTGAATTGGAGCAGAATGTGTATGGAGACAGCTGGCTGGTTGGTGAGTGACATGGGTGTCAGGTATGACTGTCCCCCCCCATGATGCAGACATCACAAGGGGCACATGCATGACTAATATCCTCCTGTCTTTTCCCTTCCAGGTGACTCTGGATATGCCCTGGGACCTCACATGATGACCCCCTTCAGGAACCCCCAAACCCCAGGAGAGCAACGCTACAACGAGGCTCATATTTGCACCCGGGCAGTGGTGGAGCGCACATTTGGGCTGCTGAAGTCCCGCTTCAGATGCCTGGACAAGATTGGGGGTACACTGTTGTATTCCCCAGACTTTGTGTGCCAAATAATAGGGGCTTGTTGTATTCTTCACAACTTTGCAATGAGAAGGGGACTGGAGATTAACTTACGTGCTGACCTGACCCCCCACCCAGGCAATCCCCCCCTAGCCCACTCTACCCGGTCTACTGAGGGCACAGTAGCCAGGAGACGCCTCGCAGAAGGCATCTTTTCACAGTAAATGGCCATAAATCATGTCACAATGATAATATTTGTTTTCAGTGCAAACGCACATGAATTATGTCACAATGATAATATTTGTTTTCACTGCAAACGCACATGAATTATGTCACAATGAGAATGTTGCTTTGCACAGTAAACGCACATGAATAATGACACATTGAGAATGTTTTTGTCTCTGGAAACGCACATGATTTATGTCACAATGAGAATGCATGAATGCACACCACTGTGGTCCCTAGCACAGACACATCACATGCACATCGAATTGGATTAGATCCAAGTACCCCCCCCCTTTGGTACTTGGGAGCAGTAACGCCACGCCACGGCTCCAATTATGTCACTGTGCATTCATACACCATTCAGGAACCTAGGATCACTTCTCCCTGGTCCTGGGGATCCCTTCTCCACCAAAACTGAGGGTGACACCCTTATTTTGTCAGGAATGCCACCCCCCCACATTCACACACATAAACCAAATCATAAGTACAGTATAATAAACAAAATTATAAAACCAAAATATAAAAAATAAAAGTACCCCTGGTATTTAAGTCCGGCGGCGAGTGCTCCGTCTGGGCTGCCCACGGGCAGGGGCACGGCCACGGGCACGGCCACGGGCACGGCCACGGGCACCTGGAGGATCTTCACGGGGGGGGGAGCAGGGGAGGGAGTATCTTCATGGGGGGGGGGAGCAGGGGAGGGAGTATCTTCATGGGGGGGGGAGCAGGGGAGGGAGGAGCCTCCCCTGGTGTCTGACCTCCGGCTGGCCTGCCCTCCAAGGCCACTGCTATCCTGTTCAGGCAGACAGTGATGGCAGCCGTATTGGCCTGGCCAGCCCGGGTGTTGTCCTGCACAGCCCGGGTGTTGTCCTGCACAGCCCGGGTGAGGGCAGTCACCTTCTGGGCCACGCCTGTTGTGGCGGTATGCAGGGACAACAAACAGGTGATGACACCCAATGAATTGGTGGCCACATCATTGAGTGACTCCCTCATTACATCCAGGCTGTGCTCCATCTTGGCCATAGTTTTTTTGATATCGCCCAGACTGCGGGTCTGCTGGGCATTGTCCCTCAGCAGACTGGCCGGCAGATGCTCAGACCCCCCCCTGGTCTCCTGGGTCGCCATCCTGCCTGCCCCTGAGGCTTGTGGCCAGGGAGGAGGGGATAGAGTGACCCTTGTGGGTTGCGGCATGTTGTGGGAGGAGTGGGAGGGGCTACCCCTGATGGTGGCCTGACTGGTGCCAGCCTCTGGGGGAGCCTCTGGGGGAGCCTCTGGGGGAGCCTCAAGGCTAGCCTCAAGGGTATCGTCAAATGTCATGAGATCAGTGGCAATAATGATTTCCCGGCCAATCTGGAGATCTTCTTCCTCCTCCCCCTCATCCTCCTCCCCCTCATCCTCCTCCCCCTCAGCCTCCTCATGAGGGGAGGTTTGGCCACTCCCCTCCCCTGGGGACTCCTCAGCAGCCTCCTGTCTTTGGGGTGGTGCAGCAGCTTGGCCCGATGGCCCAGCAATCTCCTGGGCATCTGTGGAAGACACCAAACAATCACAGGTTTGAGGATCCACACACTTGGCACATGTTCCCTTCCCCCACCCACACATGCTAATCACCAAATAGAAAAAAAAAACCTTACCTGGCCTCACAGGAACATTAGACTGATAACCAGGCAGGCCCACCACCTGCTCTGGCTCGAAACACCGGGCCACTGCCTATTCCTCCTCAGTCAGCCGGATGGGGCATGGCCCCCCTCCTCCAGTGCCCCTCCTATGCGCAGTGAGCTTGGCCACCTTATTGCGGACCACGCTCCTCAGATCATTGATCTTTTTCTTAATGCCAGCGGGGGTCCTCGTCTCCCCTCCCCCCGCCGCATTTATGTGATCTGTAATTTTGGCATAGATCCTCTTCCTTTGGGACGGGGAGGTGTTCCGGCTATCAGGCCCATGTAAATATCTTCCATATTGGATGATATACCTGGCAAGGATTTGCTTTTCAACATGGGAAAAATTCAGCTTCCTGCGTTTGGGAGCCATCACAAACACCACACAGCAACAAGAAAACAAACAGGACAAACACACAAAAATACACACCAAACAAATACACAAAAATACACACACAAGCAGACAGCTACTACAAAGTCAAATACAAACACACAAAAACCAAACACAAAATCCAAGCAGAAAAAAAAAAATATAAACTTAGCAGAAACAATCAAACAAAAAATACACTTATCACAAACAAACAACAACTACTATCTACTACTCCTCCAACACTTCTCTATCACACACAACTTACCAACAAACACTGACAAACTAAGAGCAGAAGCAAATTGCTCATGGAAGGGAACACAGGGAAATACTTTTGCAAATGAAGTGTGTTTGCCTGGGGCTAGTTAAGCACAGGGCGATCCTCAAACTAAGTACACTTGGCCTTTTACCTATCTCACCGATTGCGCCAAGCAAAGTTCTGCACATGCGCAGTGAGCAGCAGATTCCTGCGCGCATGCGCAGTACGGCCGGACCTTCATTTGCATGGGGTCACGGCTCATTACAATGAAGCACGCCCACTTCCTTCCCACTTGCCATAACCCCTGCCTTACGCCTCCGAATTTAGGTTACGGCAGGCGCAATTTTGTGCGCAAATGCGCTGTGGATACGGCACTTACGACACCAACTTAGGGCGCCGTAACTTAAATGACATAAGTTTTAAAAAACTTATTTTGCGCCGCTGGCTGTGGATTTGGCCCATAATCTCTGTTCTCAGCTGCATAAGAGCTGGGGGGGGGGGGGAGGAAAAACAGCATCACACTGAACTTCCCAGTGAATGGCTGTGCAGGAAGGGGTGTACCAGTAAAAGTCTGATCAAGTGGCAGCTGGTGCTTCAACGGTCTGGGGGGCGGCAGGTGGACCTGACTACGGACCCCCCATGTCGGTCCTGCCTGCCACCTCGCACCATACCCACAACCCCCCGGTCGCCGGCTCACTTAACCTGTGAACCCGGTGCTCAGTACATGGGAATGCCTTTTGCTGGTGGAAAAAGAATGGAGCCGGGCAGAGCAGGGAGGAGGAGAACGTCTCTCCTCCGTGTTTGAATCCATCGGCGGTGGCTTCCCGGCTTCCCCTCTCTGTCTCCTCTGTGTCCCCTCTCTGTCTTCTCCTCCCGACCAATTGGATCTTCGGACTTCTGGCCAATGGGGTCTTCGGACTCCCTGCAAATGGGGTCTCAGGAGCCGCTTCCTGATTTGCCGGGAGGAGAAACAGGAAGACATTAGCGAATATTAATTTGCTAATGTCACACAAGTGGGTGGGCTTGGGGCGCCCCAAGCCCACCCTTTTTTGAAGCCAATCAGAGCCTCAGGCTCTAATCATGTGCTTCTAAACAAAAAAAACATTGAAATTAATATGTTCAGCGCCCTAGATTAGGGTCCGGACGCATGAATAGGGGGGCAGTGCCCATGCACCCCATATGGGCAGGCTGCCACTGGTCTGATCATGGAAGAAGAGCAGGCTGAGTTGCCAGTATGGCTAGAGAACTGACCATGATGCGTTTGCTGGCATAGTGTGGTCAGTTTCTAATAGGAAAGCAGAGAGGCTGGCAGGAACACCAGGGATTTCACACAAAGGAAGCAATATAAAGAGAACAGGATACTTTCTCATACAAGTACACGGTACAACAGGCACATACCAGGAATACAATAGAGTGATACTAGCGCAAGCTGTTAAACAATAATGCTTAATCAAACAGGGGATGGGGAGCAGCAATCCTCAAATGGAGCCAGTAGTCTGAGTGGTGCCTGTGGAAGATGTAGATAGGGGGAATAAGTCTATGTACAGGCAACGGATGATGATCCAATGATGATAATGGGGTACAGTTATGTTATGGCAAGCCTCTTGAGGGAAGCGAAGCAGAAGCAAAACCCCAGGAACATGCAAAAACAAAGATAGAAGCGCCGTTGAAGTAAACTGTACCTGTCATTACCCCCAGCAGAGCGCACGCCCGGAAACGCGTTGCATCATACACAGTGACATCAGACGCCACTGCGGTCCACGTGCGTTACAGCCCATCTTCCTGTATCAGCCTCAACACACCAAGCTGACGATCGGCACCCACAGGTAAAAAGGCTATCGAACCACCCAACCAGTGCAGAGACTCACCCCAACGCCCCCCCCCCCCCCGATGTGCTTCACTTCACTTACCCAGATGCAAGTGCTTTTATGCCTTGTTTAATAACTGTCATACAGTTTACTTCAGCAGCGCTTCTATCTTTGTTTTTACATATCAGGAATATGAAATGGGGTAACAAACACTTTAAACGGGTCCAGGAATGTGTGTGAATGTTTGTGAAACTGTGGAAGGGACTATAGACTCATTCGCCTCAATGGGAGAGAATGATCTGCACAATTTTATGCTGTTGATTTACTAAAGGCAAAGGCCCGGATTCAGATAGAGATACGACGGGGTATCTCCTTATACGCCGTTGTATCTCTGAGTTCCGACGGTCGGATCTATGCGGCTGATTCATAGAATCAGGTTATGCATAGATCTCCCTAAGATCTGACAGGTGTAAGTGACTTACACCGTCGGATCTTAGGCTGCAATCTCCCGATGGCCACTAGGTGGCGTTTCATTTTTTGTACGTGACGAATATGCAAATAAGGAGTTCCGCCGATTCAGAAACGAATGCCCGCCCGTCGCTTTTTTTTTACGTCGCTTGCGTTCGGCTTTTTCCGGCGTATAGTTACCCCTGCTATGTGAGGGGTATCCTATGTTAAGTATGGCCGTCGTTCCCGCGCCGAGTTTTGAATTTTTACGTCGTTTGCGTAAGTCAATTCAGAATATGGCCGGACGCAAGTTACGCTCACGCCGAAACCAATGAAATCCTAGCGACGTCATTTGGAGCAATGCACGCTGGGAAATTTAGCCGGCGGCGTATGCGCAGTTCAATCGGCGCGGGGACGCGCCTGATTTAAATAGTAAACTCCCCCTAGCCGCGGAATTTGAATTCCGCCGGGGGATTTACGATACGCCGGCGCAAGTTTTGAGGTAAGTGCTTTCTGAATACAGCACTAGCCTCAAAAACTTGCGCCGGCGGATCGTAAATCAGATAGATTAGCGGATCTTTAGATCCGCTACTCTATCTGAATCTACCCCACTGAGTCTGTTCACTTTGGAAGGGAAGTTCCACTTTGCATTGAAATTATTCCCTGAGCTCAGTGAATGACACAAGGATCTGCTGACTTCCATCATCCAACTATGTGCAATTTATTTTTTTTCCTTGCATATGATTAGGCATTGTTTGCGAAGTGGAATTTAACCACGTTTACTTAACTCTGGGGAAAATTTCCTTACAAGGTGAAACTTCCCTTGCAAAGTGAACAGCCAATTTGTCTTTAGTAAATCAAGCACTATGTAATTTGTAAAGCACTGCAGGACATGTTGTAACAATATAAATTTGTCGAATAAAAAGGCAATTTTTTTTATAAATAATACATGTAACCTAAATCTCTTAAATCCTTCATACTGATCTTTTCTACTTATTGCAGAAAACTCATACTATAGACTTGTCATATTGTACTGCGTTTCCTTGCCTCCTTTTCTTCAGAGGCTTTAGGACCCCTGCTGGGAATTGACTGCAAAAAGCAGAAGGTCCTGGGAGACAAATCTTCAGCTTGCAGCCATGAATGGCATGGTTTTTTTTTACATTCACATACCTCTAACACTTGCAACATACATTGACTGCCTTTTTTGCCTCTTAATAAAGAAGGACATTAGCTGCTGGTTTAAACCAAATCAAATCTGAAAAAAAACTTTCATGTTCTCTAATATATTATTGTTTTTACTTATTTTTTGAAAGATGACTTACACCAATACTGTAGAATTTACATAGCTAATCAGGAATTACAGTAAAAGTTCATTAAATCTGATCTGGGGAATTCAAGTGAACTCAAGTAAGCAAATTAAGTGCTGAGTTAATTATGTTGTTAATTACTTAATTAAGCGTTATCTTTTTAAGTGATGCCATTAATAAACTGACATAAATTTCTATTTGAATATATTTATGTATCGAGTGTCTTTTTGTTTTCCTAGTGTCTCTGGGGTGCTATTTTTCCCTAAAGTTCTCAATCTAATGTTTTGGCAAAGAAATCTATCCCAACTGACTATTACCATGTAATGAAATATATTACCTTCATAATGATCCTATTTTCCTTTGATTAGATTTTCCCCAAGATAAGCAATGTGTTTAATTAATTCTGTTACACATTGTATGTACTGAACATTTATTTATGCTTACTAACAATAATGTAAGATTTGATCTTTATCCCTGATCAATGAAAATATCTTTCTAAAGCACAAATGTCTTTATATGTGAATCCTTTTTGCTCATGAAATACAGTAGAGATATTACAAAATCCACTATGCACTATTTGTATATATAATTGATCACAGCCATGTTGTTGCAAAAATACAATATAATCCATTAAGAAACATTGAGCTGTACTTTACCATGCTGGCAAGATAGTAAAAAATGAATTTATGGCATTACTACTTATACTATGTACCTTAATAATACAACATCATGGATTAAAAAGATAACTGAAGGATAAATAAATGAACATTCTTTAATAAGGTAGCCGTTTCCCTAAGGCTGCGTTCACACTAATGTGGTTTTAGATGTTTTTTATTCTACTTAACTGCATGGCAAACACAACTTACTGCAGTTTTGCTGTGTTTTAGGCCTTGTACACACGGCCAGACATGTCCGATGAAAACGGTCCGCGGACCGTTTTCATCGGACATGTCTGCTGGGAGGTTTTGGTCTGATGTGTGTACACACCATCAGACCAAAATCCCTGCGGTCAGAGAACGCGGTGACGTATACGACACCGACGTTCTCTGACGCGGAAGTTCAATGCTTCCACGAATGCGTCGAATCAATTCGACGCATGTGCGGGATTTCGGGCCGCTGGTTATACGTCATAACCAGCGGACATGTCCGATGAGTCATACTAACCATCGGACATGTCCGACATACGGCTTTTCAGCGGACAAGTTTCTTAGCATGCTAAGAAACTTTTGTCCGCTGGAAACCTGTCCGCTCGGCCGGAAAAATGTCCGCTAGGCACCACCACACGGTCGGACATGTCCGCGGAAACTTGTCCGCGGACCAGTTTCAGCGGACATGTTCGGTCGTGTGTACAAGGTCTTATACTGCGAGCAATAGAAACATTCATCCTCCAGAGCCCTGATGTGTATGTGAAAAAGAAAAACTATGGCCCGCATTCACAAAGCACTTGCGCCAACGTATCTCGAGATACGCCGCGTAAGTGCAAATATGCGCCATCGTATCTGTGCGCCAGACCCACAAACTGAGATACGCCTAAAAATAGGTTTCATCTCACCGACGTAACTTGCCTACGCCGGTGTATCGTTTACGATGGACGCATGTGGCGCTCCCATTGATTTTCTATTTAAATATGGAAATGAGGGAGATACGTCGATTCACAAACGTACGTGCGCCCGGCGCATGCTATACGCGGTTTGCGTAAGTCGTACGTCCGGCGTAAAGTTATTTCCCATAAAGGAGGTGTAACTCGGCAGCAGACATGCAAAGGTCTGCACTAGGGAACTCAAGCCGTCGTATTTTACGTTGTTTACGTTGGACGTGAATATGGCTGGGCGTAGGCTACGTTCACGCCGTAGGCAGTGATCCGTCGTATCTTAGGCAGTTGTTCTGACGTATTTGTGAGCATGCGCACTGGGATGCGTCCACGGGACGGCGCATGCGCAGTTGGCGAAGCGTATATGTCTGGCGCTCAGCCCATCATTTGCATGGGGTCACGCCTCATTAGCATGGCTTACGCCCACTTCCACCTACGCCGGCTTACGCCTGAGAAACCCAGCGCAGATTTGGGAGGAAGTGATTTGTGAATTCAGTGCTTGCCTCTCTGTGCTGCGTCGGCGTAGCGTAAAGGAGATACGCTACGGCGGCATAAATATGCGCCAGTGTCTGTGAATCCGGGCCTCTGTATCTAACTTTACTCCAGTTTTTGTAGTAATCCTTTCTGCACAATCAACTACTAATAGATTTTTGACATTTGCAAGGATTGTCCTACCTTTCCTGTATGTGACAATTAGAGATGAGCAAACTTTTTGAAATTTCTCCACCTTCAGTTTACTTGATTTGATTCCATGATCCATTTTTTTGCACTCTGAATTGTAAAAATTGCCACTGTGGTCTATTATAAGGCTTCATGGATAGCTGCATTTATACATAAAGTACATAGCGTGTAACATGCCCTCAACATGGGGGGGGGGGGGGATGGGGTGCTTTGGGGTGGGGGGGCTCTGCTCATGTTGATGGGTACAAGGGCATCCTCCCGACAACCCAGGACTGTGATTGTGGAGGTATGCGGGCAGGGGGCTTATCGGAATCTAGAAACAGATCTTGGCCCACGTACAGTATATGAATGACTATGGGGTACATTGTACTCCTACCCATTTCACCAAAAAAGTGTCAAAAAGAAATAAAAACAGACACACAGTCTTTGACAATTCCTTTATTAAAAATAAAAAAACAATGTCTCCCAATGTAAATCCATAGTCAATCATGACACCCGCCACCACCGCCGGACCCGAAAACAAAACAAAACGCTCCGCCCGCAACAAAGGCTAACCGCCGATTCAGCCTCTTCTGCACCTCACAGGAGTGGTTGCAGGAGGGAGGATTATTTTCTTTCTTCTCTACAATAGAAGCCTGCTGTGAGTGGAAGAGATCGAGCACCTGCTGAGAACATTCCTTAGTCTAAGTTGATCATGTTGCCCCCCCAAGCACCTGTTTCAAGCACTACAGCACCACAGCCATGTACATTGCACAGGGTTGCAGTGCACCCTTATTCACATGATTAGCAGGCAGTACTGGCCACGAGGTGTTCATTTTTGCCTTGCATGTGCATTCCTCTTTACAGCTGCCTTTACAGCTTAGTGGGGAAGTAAAAATGCATCTCAACCACAAGTTTTCATTGCCACCCAACTGCAAGTGTAAACAAGGCCTTAGGGCTCATTCACATGGACAAAGAAGGAAGGGTAAAAGCAGGAGGTTGAGACGCAGTTTTATCACTCCCTGACTGCCCACCTAAACAAGGAAATGCATCTGCTCTGGACTTTACACATGCCACATTTGCAATGCTTTGCTTCATAGCTGTGGCAAAAAATCTAATGCCGTGTACACATGATCGGAAATTCCAACAAGAAAAACGTGGATTTTTTTCAGACGGAATTTCGGCTCAAACATTTGATGCATACACACCGTCACACAAAATTCCGACCGTCAAGAACGCGGTGACGTACAACACTACGTACAACAAACGAGCCGAGAAAAATGAAGTTTAATGATTCCGAGCATGCGTCAAATTTATTCCAAGCATGCCTGTTTTTTGGGGCGTCGGAATTGCATACAGACGATCAGAATTTCTGACAAGAACTTTTCCCATCAAAAAAATTGAGAACCAGCTCTCAAATTTTTGCTTTCGGAAATTCAGACAGAAAAAATCTGATGGAGCCTACACACGGTCAGAATTTCAGACCAAAAACTCACATCTAACTTTTCTTGTCGGAAATTTCGACCGTGTATACGCGGCATAACAGTTTCAGCGGGTGGTACCACCCTTAAATGCCACCCACTCAAGTGAAGCTAACAATGCAGGGGCATTTTTTCCCCACTGACAGTGATACAGCACCATTTTCCCTCTCAGCATCAGCACTCATATGTTGTCCTGATACCACTTTTTTAAGACCCAGTACAAGTACCGATACTTTTTTTTTAAGTACTCGCCGATACTGATTATCAATACTTTTTTTAATGTCATGTGACAGTGGCACATGTGTCAGTATTTTTTTTTTTTACAATTTTTTGTTATATTTTTTTTCCAGTGCTTTCTTCTCCTTCTTTTTTTTTTAAGGGGGGGGTGGATTGTGTCAGTGTGTGTTTTTTATTTACATTTTTATTATTTTTTACAATTCATTTTTTTTATTTATTGGAATTTTTTAATTTTTTTTAGCCCTGTTCTGGAGCTTTGGTGAGATTTTCGACCCCTGACATCTCCCCTTTGAGACAGAGAAAGGGACTAAGGACACAGATTCCCCAGTCCCTTTCTCTGCAGCCTCAGCTAAAACGAATGGACAGAAGCTCCTATCCATTCATAAACTGAAGCATCGTAAACACAGGTTACGATGTTTCAGTTATGTGAATAGAGTCAGTGATCAGGGACAGTCAGCGGTGATCGGTGCGGCTTTGGGGGAAGCTACAAGCATCGATCACCGCTGTATAAATTTCACTAAAGCAGCTGAAAGGGGGGGGGGGTCCAGGGAGAAGCTGTAACTCCCCCCGCTGCACCGATCATCCCTGACTGCCCAGGTATCGGTGAAGCATCGGAGCATTTTTCTGAGTACTGCTCGGTACTGATAACAATACTAGTATCGGTAACGGCTCAACTCTACAACTGATACAGGGGCATTTTTTTCCTTCCAGTGACACAACTGATACATGGACATTTTTTTTTCTTTCAGTGACACCACTGATGCAGGAGCATTTTTTCAGTTTGGAAGCTTTGCCCAGGGCACGGGGTGACCTTGTCCCAGCCCTGCTTGCAGTACATCCGCTGGTGCTGCAGGAATAGTATGAGCAGCTGCACCTGTGGCAGGAATTCCCGACTATGCTCATCTTTTCCGCCCCCTTTATCAATTTTCCGGTCCCCACAATGAATTGAAAACCACTCTATGAATGGCTGGATAAATTAAAGGTCTGCCTTCACTCAAAGAGCAGCTTTCATTGCTGGAACTGATAGTACAGCTCCTATAAATGGAGCATGGGGGCAGAAAGGGGGCGAAAATAGTTGGCACTTGAGTGCCTGTCACAGGTGCAGTCGCTCATATTATCCCCCGCAGCCCTGGAAGATTACAGCTGTGGGAGTATCCGGGGGCAGGGGCCTTTCAACACAACAACCACCAGCACACAGGACACTTCATTCACGTTACGTACTGCCAAGGCCACTGATAAGGCAGTACAGCCAGCCCTCCTGTACTGGGTGTGGGCCCCATCAGTTCAAAAGGGGGGTGGGTACCTGCTGAGCAGGAGGGCCGGCTGTACTGTCTTATCAGGGGCCCTGATGCCGATGGCAAGATTTCCATGCTTTATTTTTTAGACCTAACATCTCTGCTTCTTCTCCTTTTTAGCCCACTGGCGCCACTGCCCCTGCAATCTGCTTTCCGGGCCCCCCTGTGTGCCCCTTTCCCCCACAGAGCTGCTGGCTTACCTCCCCTCTTCTCCCACTGGCAGCTGCTGCTGGCACACAGGGGGAAGTTTCAGGATGGAGTGGGGGGGAAGGGTACCAGTAAATATGTAATTTACTGACCCCTTCCTTTTCTGAACAAACACACTGAGCAATCGTTACTAATCACTACTGTGTCCATTCATCACTGATGCATAGTAAACGCTTCTAGTAAACAATGCAGCTATTGATTTAGGGTTCTGAGGACATAGGGAGTTTTCCTTCCTATGATGCAGCTGTGGATTTGGGGTTCTGAGGACATAGGGGGTTTTGCCTTCCTTTGATGCAGTTGTGGAGTTAGGGTTCTGAGGACATAGGGGGTTTTCCTTCCTATGATGCAGTTGTGGATTTAGGGTTCTGAGGACATAGGGGGTTTTGCCTTCCTTTGATGCAGTTGTAGAGTTAGGGTTCTGAGGACATAGGGGGTTTTCCTTCCTATGATGCAGTTGTGGATTTAGGGTTCTGAGGACATAGGGGGTTTTCCTTCCTATGATGCAGTTGTGGATTTAGGGTTCTGAGGACATAGGGGGTTTTGCCTTCCTATGATGCAGCTGTGAATTTAGGGTTCTGAGGACATAGGGGGGTTTTCCTTCCTATGATGCAGCTGTGGATTTAGGGTTCTGAGGACATAGGAGGTTTTCCTTCCTATGATGCAGCTGTGGATTTAGGGTTCTGAGGACATAGGGGGTTTCCTTCCTATAATGCAGTTGTGGATTTAGGATTCTGAGGACATAGGGGGTTTTGCCTTCCTATGATGCAGTTGTGGATTTAGGGTTTCGAGGACATAGGGGTTTTTGCCTTCCTATGATGCAGCTGTGGATTTAGGGTTCTGAGGACATAGGAGGGTTTTCCTTCCTACGATGCAGCTGTGGATTTAGGGTTCTGAGGACATAGGAGGGGTTTCCTTCCTATGATGCAGCTGTGGATTTGGGGTTCTGAGGACATAGGGGGTTTTGCCTTCCTTTGATGCAGTTGTGGAGTTAGGGTTCTGAGGACATAGGGGTTTTTCCTTCCTATGATGCAGCTGTGGATTTAGGGTTCTGAGGACATAGGAGGTTTTTCTTCCTATGATGCAGCTGTGGATTTAGGGTTCTGAGGACATAGGAGGTTTTTCTTCCTATGATGCAGCTGTGGATTTAGGGTTCTGAGGACATATGGGGGTTTCCTTCCTATAATGCAGTTGTGGATTAAGGATTCTGAGGACATAGGGGGTTTTGCCTTCCTATGATGCAGTTGTGGATTTAGGGTTCTGAGGACATAGGGGGTTTTGCCTTCCTATGATGCAGCTGTGGATTTAGGGTTCTGAGGACATAGGGGGTTTCCTTCCTATAATGCAGTTGTGGATTTAGGATTCTGAGGACATAGGGGGTTTTGCCTTCCTATGATGCAGCTGTGGATTTAGGGTTCTGAAGACATAGGGCGTTTTGCCTTCCTATGATGCAGCTGTGGATTTAGGGTTCTGAGGACATAGGGGGTTTTACCTTCCTATAATGCAGTTGTGGATTTAGGGTTCCAAGGACATAGGGAGTTTTGCCTTCCTATGATGCATCTGTGGATTTAGGGTTCTGAGGACATAGGGGGGTTTGCCTTCCTTTGATGCAGCTGTGGATTTATGGTTCTGAGGACATAGGGGGTTTTGCCTTCCTATAATGCAGTTGTGGATTTAGGGTTCCGAGGACATAGGGGGTTTTGCCTTCATATGATGCAGCTGTGGATTTAGGGTTCTGAGGACATAGGGGGGTTTTCCTTCCTATGATGCAGCTGTGGATTTAGGGTTCTGAGGACATAGGGGGGTTTGCCTTCCTATAATGCAGTTGTGGATTTAGGGTTCCGAGGACATAGGGGGTTTTGCCTTCCTATGATGCAGCTGTGGATTTAGGGCTGAGGACATAAGGGGTTTTGCCTTCCTATAATGCAGTTGGGGATTTAGGGTTCCGAGGACATAGGGGGTTTTGCCTTCCTATGATGCATCTGTGGATTTAGAGTTCTGAGGACATAGGAGGTTTTGCCTTCCTATGATGCAGCTGTGGATTTAGGGTTCTGAGGACATAGGGGGGTTTTCCTTCCTATGATGCAGCTGTGGATTTAGGGTTCTGAGGACATAGGAGGGTTTTCCTTCCTATGATGCAGCTGTGGATTTGGGGTTCTGAGGACATAGGGGGTTTTGCCTTCCTTTGATGCAGTTGTGGAGTTAGGGTTCTGAGGACATAGGGTTTTTTTCCTTCCTATGATGCAGCTGTGGATTTAGGGTTCTGAGGACATAGGAGGTTTTCCTTCCTATGATGCAGCTGTGGATTTAGGGTTCTGAGGACATAGGAGGTTTTCCTTCCTATGATGCAGCTGTGGATTTAGAATTCTAAGGACATAGGGGGTTTTACTTTTCTATGATGCAGCTGTGGATTTAGGGTTCTGAAGACATAGGGCGTTTTGCCTTCCTATGATGCAGCTGTGGATTTAGGGTTCTGAGGACATAGGGGGTTTTACCTTCCTATAATGCAGTTGTGGATTTAGGGTTCCAAGGACATAGGGAGTTTTGCCTTCCTATGATGCATCTGTGGATTTAGGGTTCTGAGGACATAGGGGGGTTTGCCTTCCTTTGATGCAGCTGTGGATTTATGGTTCTGAGGACATAGGGGGTTTTGCCTTCCTATAATGCAGTTGTGGATTTAGGGTTCCGAGGACATAGGGGGTTTTGCCTTCATATGATGCAGCTGTGGATTTAGGGTTCTGAGGACATAGGAGGGTTTTCCTTCCTATGATGCAGCTGTGGATTTAGGGTTCTGAGGACATAGGGGGGTTTGCCTTCCTATAATGCAGTTGTGGATTTAGGGTTCCGAGGACATAGGGGGTTTTGCCTTCCTATGATGCAGCTGTGGATTTAGGGCTGAGGACATAAGGGGTTTTGCCTTCCTATAATGCAGTTGGGGATTTAGGGTTCCGAGGACATAGGGGGTTTTGCCTTCCTATGATGCATCTGTGGATTTAGAGTTCTGAGGACATAGGAGGTTTTGCCTTCCTATGATGCAGCTGTGGATTTAGGGTTCTGAGGACATAGGGGGGTTTTCCTTCCTATGATGCAGCTGTGGATTTAGGGTTCTGAGGACATAGGAGGGTTTTCCTTCCTATGATGCAGCTGTGGATTTGGGGTTCTGAGGACATAGGGGGTTTTGCCTTCCTTTGATGCAGTTGTGGAGTTAGGGTTCTGAGGACATAGGGGGTTTTTCCTTCCTATGATGCAGCTGTGGATTTAGGGTTCTGAGGACATAGGAGGTTTTCCTTCCTATGATGCAGCTGTGGATTTAGAATTCTAAGGACATAGGGGGTTTTACCTTTCTATAATGCAGTTGTGGATTTAGGGTTCCAAGGACATAGGGCGTTTTGCCTTCCTATGATGCATCTGTGGATTTAGGGTTCTGAGGACATAGGGGTTTTTGCCTTCCTATGATGCAGCTGTGGATTTAGGGTTCTGAGGACATAGGAGGGTTTTCCTTCCTACGATGCAGCTGTGGATTTAGGGTTCTGAGGACATAGGAGGGGTTTCCTTCCTATGATGCAGCTGTGGATTTGGGGTTCTGAGGACATAGGGGGTTTTGCCTTCCTTTGATGCAGTTGTGGAGTTAGGGTTCTGAGGACATAGGGGTTTTTCCTTCCTATGATGCAGCTGTGGATTTAGGGTTCTGAGGACATAGGAGGTTTTTCTTCCTATGATGCAGCTGTGGATTTAGGGTTCTGAGGACATAGGAGGTTTTTCTTCCTATGATGCAGCTGTGGATTTAGGGTTCTGAGGACATATGGGGGTTTCCTTCCTATAATGCAGTTGTGGATTTAGGATTCTGAGGACATAGGGGGTTTTGCCTTCCTATGATGCAGTTGTGGATTTAGGGTTCTGAGGACATAGGGGGTTTTGCCTTCCTATGATGCAGCTGTGGATTTAGGGTTCTGAGGACATAGGGGGTTTCCTTCCTATAATGCAGTTGTGGATTTAGGATTCTGAGGACATAGGGGGTTTTGCCTTCCTATGATGCAGCTGTGGATTTAGGGTTCTGAAGACATAAGGCGTTTTGCCTTCCTATGATGCAGCTGTGGATTTAGGGTTCTGAGGACATAGGGGGTTTTACCTTCCTATAATGCAGTTGTGGATTTAGGGTTCCAAGGACATAGGGAGTTTTGCCTTCCTATGATGCATCTGTGGATTTAGGGTTCTGAGGACATAGGGGGGTTTGCCTTCCTTTGATGCAGCTGTGGATTTATGGTTCTGAGGACATAGGGGGTTTTGCCTTCCTATAATGCAGTTGTGGATTTAGGGTTCCGAGGACATAGGGGGTTTTGCCTTCATATGATGCAGCTGTGGATTTAGGGTTCTGAGGACATAGGAGGGTTTTCCTTCCTATGATGCAGCTGTGGATTTAGGGTTCTGAGGACATAGGGGGGTTTGCCTTCCTATAATGCAGTTGTGGATTTAGGGTTCCGAGGACATAGGGGGTTTTGCCTTCCTATGATGCAGCTGTGGATTTAGGGCTGAGGACATAAGGGGTTTTGCCTTCCTATAATGCAGTTGGGGATTTAGGGTTCCGAGGACATAGGGGGTTTTGCCTTCCTATGATGCATCTGTGGATTTAGAGTTCTGAGGACATAGGAGGTTTTGCCTTCCTATGATGCAGCTGTGGATTTAGGGTTCTGAGGACATAGGGGGGTTTTCCTTCCTATGATGCAGCTGTGGATTTAGGGTTCTGAGGACATAGGAGGGTTTTCCTTCCTATGATGCAGCTGTGGATTTGGGGTTCTGAGGACATAGGGGGTTTTGCCTTCCTTTGATGCAGTTGTGGAGTTAGGGTTCTGAGGACATAGGGGGTTTTTCCTTCCTATGATGCAGCTGTGGATTTAGGGTTCTGAGGACATAGGAGGTTTTCCTTCCTATGATGCAGCTGTGGATTTAGAATTCTAAGGACATAGGGGGTTTTACCTTTCTATAATGCAGTTGTGGATTTAGGGTTCCAAGGACATAGGGCGTTTTGCCTTCCTATGATGCATCTGTGGATTTAGGGTTCTGAGGACATAGGGGGTTTTGCCTTCCTATAATGCAGTTGTGGATTTAGGGTTCCGAGGACATAGGGGGTTTCCTTCCTATAATGCAGTTGTGGATTTAGGGTTCTGAGGACATAGGGGGTTTTGCCTTCCTATGATGCAGTTGTGGATTTAGGGTTCTGAGGACATAGGGGGTTTTCCTTCTTTTGATGAAGCTGTGGATTTAGGGTTCTGCGCACATAGGGGGGTTTTGCCTTCCTATGATGCAGCTGTGGATTTAGGGTTCTGAGGACATAGGAGGGTTTTCCTTCCTATGATGCAGCTGTGGATTTGGGGTTCTGAGGACATAGGGGGTTTTGCCTTCCTTTGATGCAGTTGTGGAGTTAGGGTTCTGAGGACATAGGGGGTTTTTCCTTCCTATGATGCAGCTGTGGATTTAGGGTTCTGAGGACATAGGAGGTTTTCCTTCCTATGATGCAGCTGTGGATTTAGGGTTCTGAGGACATAGGAGGTTTTCCTTCCTATGATGCAGCTGTGGATTTAGAATTCTAAGGACATAGGGGGTTTTACCTTTCTATAATGCAGTTGTGGATTTAGGGTTCCAAGGACATAGGGCGTTTTGCCTTCCTATGATGCATCTGTGGATTTAGGGTTCTGAGGACATAGGGGTTTTTGCCTTCCTATGATGCAGCTGTGGATTTAGGGTTCTGAGGACATAGGAGGGTTTTCCTTCCTACGATGCAGCTGTGGATTTAGGGTTCTGAGGACATAGGAGGGGTTTCCTTCCTATGATGCAGCTGTGGATTTGGGGTTCTGAGGACATAGGGGGTTTTGCCTTCCTTTGATGCAGTTGTGGAGTTAGGGTTCTGAGGACATAGGGGTTTTTCCTTCCTATGATGCAGCTGTGGATTTAGGGTTCTGAGGACATAGGAGGTTTTTCTTCCTATGATGCAGCTGTGGATTTAGGGTTCTGAGGACATAGGAGGTTTTTCTTCCTATGATGCAGCTGTGGATTTAGGGTTCTGAGGACATATGGGGGTTTCCTTCCTATAATGCAGTTGTGGATTTAGGATTCTGAGGACATAGGGGGTTTTGCCTTCCTATGATGCAGTTGTGGATTTAGGGTTCTGAGGACATAGGGGGTTTTGCCTTCCTATGATGCAGCTGTGGATTTAGGGTTCTGAGGACATAGGGGGTTTCCTTCCTATAATGCAGTTGTGGATTTAGGATTCTGAGGACATAGGGGGTTTTGCCTTCCTATGATGCAGCTGTGGATTTAGGGTTCTGAAGACATAGGGCGTTTTGCCTTCCTATGATGCAGCTGTGGATTTAGGGTTCTGAGGACATAGGGGGTTTTACCTTCCTATAATGCAGTTGTGGATTTAGGGTTCCAAGGACATAGGGAGTTTTGCCTTCCTATGATGCATCTGTGGATTTAGGGTTCTGAGGACATAGGGGGGTTTGCCTTCCTTTGATGCAGCTGTGGATTTATGGTTCTGAGGACATAGGGGGTTTTGCCTTCCTATAATGCAGTTGTGGATTTAGGGTTCCGAGGACATAGGGGGTTTTGCCTTCATATGATGCAGCTGTGGATTTAGGGTTCTGAGGACATAGGAGGGTTTTCCTTCCTATGATGCAGCTGTGGATTTAGGGTTCTGAGGACATAGGGGGGTTTGCCTTCCTATAATGCAGTTGTGGATTTAGGGTTCCGAGGACATAGGGGGTTTTGCCTTCCTATGATGCAGCTGTGGATTTAGGGCTGAGGACATAAGGGGTTTTGCCTTCCTATAATGCAGTTGGGGATTTAGGGTTCCGAGGACATAGGGGGTTTTGCCTTCCTATGATGCATCTGTGGATTTAGAGTTCTGAGGACATAGGGGGGTTTTCCTTCCTATGATGCAGCTGTGGATTTAGGGTTCTGAGGACATAGGAGGTTTCCCTTCCTATGATGCAGCTGTGGATTTAGAATTCTAAGGACATAGGGGGTTTTACCTTTCTATAATGCAGTTGTGGATTTAGGGTTCCAAGGACATAGGGCGTTTTGCCTTCCTATGATGCATCTGTGGATTTAGGGTTCTGAGGACATAGGGGGTTTTGCCTTCCTATAATGCAGTTGTGGATTTAGGGTTCCGAGGACATAGGGGGTTTCCTTCCTATAATGCAGTTTTGGATTTAGGGTTCTGAGGACATAGGGGGTTTTGCCTTCCTATGATGCAGTTGTGGATTTAGGGTTCTGAGGACATAGGGGGTTTTCCTTCTTTTGATGAAGCTGTGGATTTAGGGTTCTGCGCACATAGGGGGGTTTTGCCTTCCTATGATGCAGCTTTGCATTTGGGGTTCTGAAGACATAGGGGGTTTTCTTCCTATAATGCAGTTGTGGATTTAGGGTTCTGAGGACATAGGGGGTTTCCTTCCTATAATGCAGTTGTGGATTTAGGATTCTGAGGACATAGGGGGTTTGCCTTCCTATGATGCAGCTGTGGATTTAGGGTTCTGAGGACATAGGGGGGTTTTCCTTCCTATAATGCAGCTGTGGATTTAGGGTTCTGAGGACATAGGGGGTTTTGCCTTCCTATAATGCAGTTGTGGATTTAGGGTTCTGAGGACATAGGGGGTCTTGCCTTCCTATGATGCAGCTGTGGATTTAGGGCTGAGGACATAAGGGGTTTTGCCTTCCTATAATGCAGTTGGGGATTTAGGGTTCCAAGGACATAGGGGGTTTTGCCTTCCTATGATGCATCTGTGGATTTAGAGTTCTGAGGACATAGGAGGTTTTCCTTCCTATGATGCAGCTGTGGATTTAGGGTTCTGAGGACATAGGAGGTTTTCCTTCCTATGATGCAGCTGTGGATTTAGAATTCTAAGGAAATAGGGGGTTTTGCCTTCCTATGATGCATCTGTGGATTTAGGGTTCTGAGGACATAGGGGGTTTTGCCTTCCTATAATGCAGTTGTGGATTTAGGGTTCCGAGGACATAGGGGGTTTCCTTCCTATAATGCAGTTGTGGATTTAGGGTTCTGAGGACATAGGGGGTTTTGCCTTCATATGATGCAGCTGTGGATTTAGGGCTGATGACATAGGAGGGTTTTCCTTCCTATAATGCAGTTGTGGATTTAGGGTTCTGAGGACATAGGGGGTTTTGCCTTTCTATGATGCAGTTGTGGATTTAGGATTCTGAGGACATAGGGGGTTTGCCTTTCTATGATGCAGCTGTGGATTTAGGGTTCTGAGGACATAAGGGGTTTTCTTCCTATAATGCAGTTGTGGATTTAGGGTTCTGAGGACATAGGGGGTTTTCCTTCTTTTGATGAAGCTGTGGATTTAGGGTTCTGCGCACATAGGGGGGTTTTGCCTTCCTATGATGCAGCTTTGGATTTAGGGTTCTGAGGACATAGGGGGTTTCCTTCCTATAATGCAGTTGTGGATTTAGGGTTCTGAGGACATAAGGGGTTTTGCCTTCCTATGATGCAGCTGTGGATTTAGGGTTCTGAGGACATAGGGGCAGTGGCGGTGCATCCATAGTGGGCACAGGCGCGCCACCCCCTCTCTCCTGCACCCGTCAATCAACAATGCATAGATTCATGCATTGCATGAATCTATGTATTGTCACCGCTGCCGCCCACTATTCAGGTGGCCGGCCCCCTGTTGAGCGCCGGCCATCTGAATAACAGTGGTGGGTTTGTTTCAGAAGTGTCTATCAGGGCCAGCGGCTCTAATAGGCTTCCCGGTTACAGCCTGTGGGCTTTAATCGGCTTCCAAATGGTTAACCAGAGGGCGCACAGGCTGTGCGGTCCCTGGTTAACACTGACCCGCGTCTCAGCCAGTCAGGTTCACCGGGTCTGGTTACTGGTCACCTGATTGGCTGAAGCGACATCGAGGGCGGGAAAAGACATCGAGGGAGCGGGGAGGAGGATGGCTGATCCGAGAAAGGTAAGTGCCGGGTACAGGGGGACAATCTGGCGACATTGGAGGGGGCAGTCTGGGGGTATTTGAGGGGGCAAACTGGCTGCATTTTACGGGGCAAACTGGCGGTATTTGAGGGGGAAACCCTGCTGCGTCTGATAGCACAGTGGCGACAATTGATGGGCACAGTGGTGACAATTGATGGGCACAGTGGTGACAATTGATGGGCACAGTGGCTGCGTTTGATGGCACAGTGGTGACAGTTAATGGTACAGTGGCTGCATTTGATGGCACAGCGGCTGCAATTGATGGCACAGTGGCTGCAATAGGTTGGAATAGTGGCAACAATTGATGGGCACAGTGGCTGCGTTTGATGGCACAGTGGCTGCGTTTGATGGCACAGTGGCGACAATTGATTAGCACAGTGGCTGCGTTTGATGGCACAGCGGCTGCGTTTGATGGCACAGCGGTGACAATTGATGGCACAGTGGCTGCGTTTGACGGCACAGTGGCGACAATTGATGGCACAGTGGCGACAATTGATGGGCACAGTGGCTGCATTTGATGGCACAGTGGTTGCGTTTGATGGCACAGTGGTTGCGTTTGATGGGCACAGTGGCGACAATTGATGGCACAGTGGCGACAATTGATGGGCGCAGTGGCTGCGTTTGATGGCACATTGGCGACAATTGAAGGCACAGTGGCAACAATTGATGGCACAGTGGCGACAATTGATGGGCATAGTGGCTGCGTTTTATGGTACAGTGGCGACAATTGATGGGCACAGTGGCGAAAATTGATAGCACAGTGGCGACAATTGATGGCACAGTGCTGACAATTGATGGGCACAGTGGCTGCGTTTGATGGCACAGTGGCTGCGTTTGATGGGCACAGTGGCTACAGTTGATGGCACAGTGGCGACAATTGATGGGCGCAGTGGCTGCGTTTGATGGCACAGTGGCGACAATTGAAGGCACAGTGGCAACAATTGATGGCACAGTGGCGACAACTGATGGGCATAGTGGCTGCGTTTTATGGCACAGTGGCGACAATTGATGGGCACAGTGGCGAAAATTGATAGCACAGTGGCGACAATTGATGGCACAGTGCTGACAATTGATGGGCACAGTGGCTGCGTTTGATGGCATAGTGGCTGCGTTTGATGGGCACAGTGGCTACAGTTGATGGCACAGTGGCCACAATTGATGGGCGCAGTGGCTGCGTTTGATGGCACAGTGGCGACAATTGAAGGCACAGTGGCAACAATTGATGGCACAGTGGCGACAACTGATGGGCATAGTGGCTGCGTTTTATGGCACAGTGGCGACAATTGATGGGCACAGTGGCGAAAATTGATAGCACAGTGGCGACAATTGATGGCACAGTGCTGACAATTGATGGGCACAGTGGCTGCGTTTTATGGCTCAGTGGCAAAAATTAATGGGTACAGTGAGGCTGCAATTGATGTTATTTTTTGGTCTGTTTGCAAACCCCCAAAAATGTTGAGCACCAGCCGCCACTACATAGGGAGTTTTCAATCCTATGATGCAGCTGTGGATTTAGGGTTCCGAGGACATTTTTTCAGCCGGGTCTATACTATGACCTCTAATGAGGGGCTTATTAAGGGCAACCTACGTGCTAAAACGCATGCGCGCTGGTTTGCAATAAGTGATGTTCTTTATTAGGCTGTCACAAGTGTCACACACAGCTGTCATTACCTTGGGATCTCTTCATTTGTCCATATAAATGGGAAAACATTGCATGAAAGCAATGACGACAGAAACACTTCCACTACAATCACTGAATCCTTTGAGGGGAACAAGTGTCAGAAGCACACATCTGTACAGCAGCCGTGAGCGGTGTGCAGGGTGAGTGCACAATCATCCCCTCCCCCTCCCCACCCCGCCGTCACCTCCTTGGGCGCTGTCCACTAGTGCAGTGCTGAAGCGGGTGTGACGTCTACTCGCCCTCTGATTGGCTGTACGGCTACGGGGCTTTGTGCTCTGTCGGGGACGCGCCTGGCATCTTCCCAAAGTCTTAAATATTGAACTGGACACGCAGTGCCATTACGTCACCAGCTCTCTATAACATTACATCACAGCACACATGACTGAGGATTTATTTACAAAAATACATGCAACGTAAACTGCTTTGTTTTATAGTCAAAGATTTTTTTTTTTTTTTGTACAGTATTTGCATATTGACTTCTGGAAAAGATTAAGATAAATAAACATCACATGACATTAGGTTTGTGCATGCTGTACTTTCATAGCTATGCATTTACATGCAATCCCAGTTACAGCTATTTATTTATTTACTTTCAACTATTTCACTATCTCTTCTATGAAAGAAGTGACTGATCAAAGCATGTATCCATACATACAAGAGAAATTCCATGAATCTCTTAAGGATGGGCAGGGAATGGAGGTTTTAACTACTCAATGGATGTAGCCGTTCCAAATTTAACGCCACCTGTCAAACTCAGCCATTAAAGTGGTTCTAAAGTCAAAATAGTTTTTTTTTTTTTTAACCTTAAAGTGGAATTCCACCCGATTTTTTTTTTATCACTAAAAATCCTAAAATAAATAAAAAAGGCTTCACTACCTGTTTCCCTTAGTAAGGATGGAGGCGCCGGGTCCGAGCGATCGCCAGCGATCGCTGATGGGGGACCAACATCGCGGGGGACTAGGACAGGTAAGTGTCCTTATTAAAAGTCAGCAGCTACACTGTTAGTAGCTGCTGACTTTGAAAAAAAATAAATAAAAATTGCGGGTGGAATCCCGCTTTAATGCATTTTCAGATTTAAAGCAGAGCTTTACCCATAACAACTTGATAAAAATAATGTTCTTTAGCAAGCAACATACATTCCACATGAATAAATATTCCAACAAAATTTGTCTGTGATGTATATTGCCTCCAGCATTGCCCCTGTTTCTTCGTGCTGGAGGCAGCCATTTTGCTGAAGCCCAAAGCCCCAGCTGTAAATCATAAAGCGGAACCAAACTCATCAATTTGGGTCCTCAACCAAACTGTCAAACCATCAAATGGCTGGTGTTCTAACTGATCACATGTGCAGCACCATGGCAGTTGCAGTTCAAACAGAAGCAGCTTCCTTGGCTGTAAGGCTGCATTCACACCTGAACGCGGCGTATGTTACCGCGATTTGCCGCGACAAATTGAGGCATTTTGTCTCGCGATTTGCCACGACAAAACGCAGCGTTTTTTAAGCCTAACATACGCCGGAGGGGTGATCAACATTGTCGGCTATGCTGAACGCCGAAAGCCGCCTGAAAAAAAGGTCCGGGACTTGTTTTGAGCTTCAGGCGTACGGCGTTTCGGCATTCGGCGTGGAGATGTGAACCATCTCCATAGATGGTTCAAATTAAAAACAATAAAAAGCAAATAAAAGTTCCTAAATCTATCCCCTATCTTGTAGACGATATAACTTTTGCGTAAACCAATATACACTAAGGGCCAGATTCTCGTATCCTGGCGTAAAACTATGCGGGCGTAACGTATCTCGTTTACGCTACGCGGCCGCAAGTTTTACGGGCAAGTGCTTGATTCACAAAGCACTTGCCTGTAAAGTTGCGGCGGCGTATCGTAAATCCTCCGGCGCAAGCCCGCCTAATTCAAATGAACCAGATAGGGGGCGTGGATCATTTAAATTAGGCGCGTTCCCGCGCCGATCGTACTGCGCATGCGCCGTCCCTAAAATTTCCCGACGTGCATTGCGCTAAATGACGTCGCAAGGACGTCATTGGTTTCAACGTTAACATAAATGGCGTCCAGCGCCATTCACGGAAGACTTACGTAAACGACGTACATTTTTAAATTTCGACGCGGGAACGACGGCCATACTTAACATTGGTTGCCCCTCATATAGCAGGGGCAACTTTACGCGTCGCAAATGCTACGGAAACGTCGTAAGTTCACTGCGTCGACCGTGCGTACGTTCGTGATTCTCGCGTAAATAGCTAATTTGCATAGACGATGGGGAAAACGACGTCGGCGACACCTAGCGGCGGGAAAAAAAATTGCATCTAAGATCTGACAGCGTAAGAGCCTTACGCCTGTCAGATCTAATGGATATGTATGCGTAACTGATTCTAAGAATCAGTCGCGTTGCGCCGTCGTAAGCCCTTTGAGAATCTGGCCCTTATTGTTTTTTTTTTTTACCAAAAATATGTAATAGAATACACATTGGCCTAAGCTGATGAATACATTTGTTTTTTTTTTATGTTTTTTTTTGGTTATGTATTATAGCAGAAAGTAAAATAAATATTTTTTCAAAACTGTCAGTTCTTTTTTTGTTTATAGCGCAAAAAAAATAAAAACTGTAGAGGTGATAAAATTCCACCAAAAGAAAGCTCTATTTGTGGGAAGAAAACGGACATACATTTTATTTGGGTACAGAGGTCGTAACAACTGCGCAATTGTAAGTTAAAACAACGCAGTGCCCTACCGCAAAAAAATGGCCTTGTCATTAAGGGGGTAAATCCTTCTGGGGCTGAAGTGGTTAAACAGTATAGACGCTTATTTTTAATCTTTGACATACATAGCTATACCTGCTAAAGGATCAGCCTGAGTTGATCTAGCAGGAATACATTTTCTGACTAAAGTTCCAATTTAAGGTAAAACAAGTCTTTCAGCCTCTGCACCCCCACTTTTAACTGGTATAGGGCCCTGAGATAACCAAGACCAGTGCAAGGATAAAGGCGCTGAGGGAAAATACACCACTGGATAATGGGAGAGTGGAGGATCAGGTAAGTAAAAGCGCTTCTCCTCTCTCATTATCACAACAAACAGTTAAGTCTTGCAGTGTGAGTCCAGCCCCACTGCAAGCATATTACAAGCAATAAAGAATGCTTGTTATACTCACGGTGGAACCTAAGGGGTTAATCATATGCATTTTGTGATAAGGCTGTTTGATCCTGTCTCCTCTGATCTTCTCCTTCTTCCAGTGTCTCCAACTCATCTCCAGATATTATTGAAGGAATGGGAGAAGCTGCACATGCTCAGTTTGGTGTGTATTGCTAGAGAGTTTTTTTTTCTTGGGAGAGTACATGTGATTAGCACAAGCCAATCAGCACTGCCCTGACAGAGGGCCAGGGGTCCTGCAGTCTTATTGGACAGTCAGAATAGAATGAAAACGTGTCCTAAGAGCTTTATCCGGACACTGATAGAAGTCACAATACTGCTCTAACTACTGATGAGAAAATGTATTTAGCAATTTATATTAACTAAAACAATTGCATTCCATGTTCTGTGTACTGTGGGAGACCAGATATACTGAATGCAGGGTCCAGTAACACTTTAATGCATTATATGCATTAAGGCAGGGGTAGGCAAACTTTTGGTGCTCCAGCTGTTGTGGAACTGCATTTCCCATGAGGCATTGCAAGGTTGGCAGTTACAATTACTCCCAGAGGCATGATGGGGTTGGCAGTTTGTCAGTTACAATTGTAGTTCTGCAACAAATGGAGTGCCACAGGTTGCCTACCCCTGCATTAAGGTAAAAAACCTTCTGTGCTGCAGGAGCCCCTTAGCCCCGTCCCCCTTTCCTTACCTGAGCCCAATCCGGCATGCAGAAGAGCTGCGACTCTTGTCGCTCTCTCCCTCCTCATTGGACAGATTGATAGCAGCGGCAGCTAATGGCTCCCACTGCTCTCAATCAAATGTCTAAGGCTGCATTCACACCTCCGCGACAAGATACGCCGCGTACGCGGCGTATTTTGCCGCGAGTGTGTAACTTTTTTTTTTTAACAAAGCCTTCCCATTGCTTTGTATGGCCGAATGCCAATGCCGCCTGAAAAAAAGGGTCCGGGACTTTTTTTCAGGCGGCAGGCGTACGGCGTCTATGAGATGTGAGCCATCTCCATAGACAGCAATGGGAATTCTCCCCTCCAGCGGCACGAGCGTCCGGCGTCGGGCGTTTTGTCGCGGAGGTGTGAATGGGGCCTTAATGAGGGAGCAGGGGGGCAGGGCTGAGACGCCCGATCTTTGTCAATAGACGCAAACTGGGCAGCTCAATAGTGGCTTGCCATGGGGGACTGCAGAAAATGAGGATCTGGACTGCTCTGCGCAAAACCATTGCACAGAGCAAGTAAGTATGACAAGTTTGTTATTATTTTTTTTTTTTAACCACTTCATTACTTGGCACTTAAACCCCCTTCCTGCCCAGACCAATTTTCAGCTTTCAGCGTTGACGCATTTTGAATGACAATTGCGCGGTCATACAATGCTGTACCCAAATTATGTTTTTATCATTTTTTTCCCACAAATAGAGCTTTCTTTTGGTGGTATTTGATCACCTCTGCGGTTTTTATTTTTTGCGCTATAAACAAAAAAAGACAGAAAATTTTGAAAAAAAACCCAAAATGTTTTACTTTTTGTTATAATATTATCCCAATTTTATTATTTTTTATATATTTTTCCTCGGTTTAAGCCAAAGCGTATTCTTCTACATATTTTTGTTAAAAAAAATCGCAATAAGCGTATATTGATTGGTTTGCGCAAAAGTTATAGTGCCTACAAAATAGGGGATAGATTTATGATTTATTTTTTATTTTTAATTTTTTACTAGTAATCGTGGCGATCTGGGTTTTTTTTGTCAGGCCTGTGATATTGCGGCAGACATATCGGACACTTTTGACACAATTTTGGGACCATTCACATTTATACAGCGATCGGTGCTATAAAAATGCACTAATTACTGTATAAATGTGACTGACAGGGAAGGGGTTAACACTAGGGGGTGAGGAAGGGGTTAAATGTGTATCCGGGGTGTGTTCTAACTGTGGGGGGAGGGGACTGACTGGGGGAGGTGACCGATACTGTGTCCCTATGTACAAGGGACACAGATCGGTCTACTCTCTCCCTGACAGGACGTGGAGCTCTGTGTTTACACACAGAGCTCCACATCTCTGCTGTCACCGCCGATCGCGGGAACCTGGCGGACATCGCGGCCGCCAGGCACGCGCATCGGCTTCCCAGCAATGCGCCGGGCACAGTGTTTCCCCACTGCGCACCCCCAGCGGCGCGCGCGGGGAATGTAAATAGCAGGACATCCAGGGACGTCCACCCGGCACTTGAGAGCCGCGCTGTGGACGTCTTTCGTCTATAGCGCGGGTCTCAAGTGGTTAACTAAGGTTTATAATCACTTTAAAGAGGAGCTCCACCCATTTTTGTTTTCATTAAACAAATGTATTGTTTTTTTACTGTACTGTTGTGCAGATCACATACGATGTCTGTGGGATGCAAATTCAGCCATACAGATTGTATGGCTGAATTTGCATCGCATCGCATTCGGACTAAAATCATACAGGACCCTTTTTTTTTTGTCTGCACCAGGATCGGATTGCATACGTGTTCACACCCAAGCGATTCGATTCCTGTCCGAACTTACAGTTCGCACTGCGATATGCCAACTGATCTGGCGGTGTCATTAACATTCTATTGCCCCCCCCCGCAGCGGTTTGCATAGGGCAGTCTGATGCAGGAATTGCACTGGTTGCCGCATGGCACTGGTGTCAACGGGCACTTACTGCTGTTTAGGGGCTTTGAGCTTTAGTGAAATGGCAGTCTCCAGCAGGAAGAAACAGAAGCAATGCAGGGGGCAATTTGCAGTACACACTAATTTTGGTAGCATAATTATTAAAGGGGTGCTCCAGTCATTTTTTATGTTTATTAAAAGTCAGCAGCTACAAAAAGTGTAGCTGCTGGCTTTTAATAAACATACACTCACCTACTCTACGTTCCAGCGACGCGCCGGCCAGGGCTCCGCTCCTCTCCCCCCCTCTCCGGCCGGCGTCTTCATTCCAAGTGTGGGCACCCGGCCGTGACAGCTTTCGGCTTCAGGCCGGGCACCCACTGCGCATGTGCGAGCGCCACTGCGCATGCGCGAGCGGTGCTGCGCCATCCAATTGGACAGGCGATCGCCTGGGACCTGTCACGTGTCCCAGGCGATCGCCTACAGGGAGAGGCTGGGACACGTAAGGCGATTAGACTATTCGCCTTAGAAGCCCCTCGGCGGAAGGAGGAAGTGGGACAGGAAGTCCCACTCCTCCTGAAGCCCCCACTCCCCCCCCAAAAAAAATTACATGCCAAATGTGGCATGTAAGGGGGCGAGGAGTGGATTAAGCGGAAGTTCCACTTTTGGGTGGAACTCCGCTTTAATGTGGAATGTATGTTAGTTGCTAAAGAACATTGGGGCAGATCCACAGAGAGAGTACGCCGACGTATCTACTGATACGCGGGAGTACTTTCAAATTTAACGCGTCATATCGTTGTTTTGAATCCTTAAAACAAGATACGACGGCATCTGGGTTAGATCCGACAGGCGTACGTCTTCGTACGCCTTCGGATCTAAGATGCAATTCTTCGGCGTCCGCTGGGTGGCGTTCCCTTAGTTTTCCGCATTGAGTATGCAAATTAGCTATTTCCGATGATCCACGAACGTACGAGCGGCCGGCGCATTCCTTTACGTCGTCTCTAGTCGGCTTTTTTCGGTGTATAGTTAAAGCTGCTATTTCGTGGCGTACTCAATGTTAAGTATGGTCGTCGTTCCCGCGTATAATTTCAATTTTTTTTTTCGTAAGACTTTGGTGAATCGGGATGGACGTAATTTTTTGTCCAGGTCAAAACCAATGACGTCATTGCGACGTCATTTCGCGCAATGCACGGCGGGAAATTTAGGGACGGCGCATGCGCAGTTCGTTCGCCGCGGGGACACGTTTCATTTAAATGAAACACGCCCCCTACCCGCCCAATTTGAATTCCGCGCCGTTACGCCGCTTGAGATATACTACGTTGTTGTAACTTACGGCGCAAAATCTTTATGGATTCGAACCAAAGCCAGGTAAGGTACGGCGGCGTAGCGTATCTCAGATACGATGCGCCGGGGCAGATCTTTGTGGATCTGCCCCATTATTTTTTATCACGTTGTTATGGGTAAAGTTCTGCTTTAAATAGTTTTTTTCCGCCCCAAATTTTTTTTTAAAACCAGCAGCTACACATACTGCAGCTGCTTGCTTTTAATAATTGGACACTTACCTGTCCTGGAATCCAGCGATGTTGGCACCCTCAACTGATGTTTCCATCCTGTCCTCCCTGTCCGATGAGCAGAAGTTGCACTTTTGGGTGGAACTCTGCTTTAAGTTCTGTTTTAGGCCCCTTTCACACTTGTGCGACTTGTCCAGCGACTTAGGACTGCAAAGTCGCATGACAAGTTGTACCCCACGATTTCCAGTAAGTACCATTCATATCTGTGCGACTTCAAGTTGCTGCGACTTCAAAGTAGTCCCTGCACTACTTTGGTCAGACTTTGATGCGACTTGGGACGGCAAAGTAGCATGACAAGTCGTACCCCATAATTTCCAATAAGTTCCATTCATATCTGTGCGACTTCAAAGTCGTCCCTGCACTACTTTGGTCGGACTTTTATGCGACGTGGGACGGCAAAGTAGCATGAAAAGTCGTACCCCATAATTTCCAATAAGTTCCATTCATATCTGTGCGACTTCAAAGTAGTCCCTGCACTACTTTGGTCGGACTTTGATGCGACTTGGGACGGCAAAGTAGCATGACAAGTCGTACCTTATGATTTCCAATGAGTACCATTCATATCTGTGTGACTTCAAAGTCGCCCCTGCACTACTTTGTTCGGACTTTGATGCGTCTTCAGGTCCGTAGACCTCAAGATTACCCAGGCATTGCTTCAAGTCACATCAAAGTTGCGTCAAAGCCGTGACAAAAAGATCGCTACAAAGTTGTGCGACTTTCAGGTTGCACAAGCATGAAAGGGGCCTAAATGTGAATAAAGGACAAGATTGTCACTATAGCATAGTGTTCCGGTAAAGATCTCAATTTTCCTATATTTCCCAACAGATGACAGCACGCATAAACATGCAAACGTAAAACACCCAAATGCGCCTGAAAATGCATGTTAAACGCACATTTCAGATGCGTTGTGCTGATTTTTCTGGGGACATTATGGTGTGAAATGAGATTTAGGACGCGTGTCAGATTACCTAGCAGGTGATTGTGACGATGCAGTGACATGGCTAATAAGCCATGGTTGCTGTGACGTAGCAGGAGAAAGCCCACTATCTCCACCATGTATAATAGGTGATCTGACACAGATGCTCCCAGTGATTTGATGTAGTCGCTAGTAGCAGCAGTGAACGGGTTAGTGGTGTATGACTGCACTGCGCGGTATCACATTTCAGCACCTTGGAGAGGTTCCATGCGCGTGCACGCGGCCCAGCATCCTCTGTGGGAGAGCGGCCGGGAAGTTGCTGCTGATGTTGTGCTGTGACTGCGAGTCGTCATTAGGGCGCTCTGCGGGGAGCCGTACAAGAAGCAGCAGCAGCAGGTGCGCGTACCTCCAAGCAGCAGCAGCCGCCTAGGGAGGGCTCCTCAACTCTTTAATATGGAGGAATTTCTGCAACGCACCAAATCCACACTGGTGAGTTCATTTCACTGCTGGGAGCGGGAGGTTTATAGGGACTACTACACACTGCTCTGGTGGAGAATTCCCTGTATTGTGGACAGGCAGCCCCACCCAGAGCACTTTGCATGGCTCATTATCTCTGCTGGAGTAGGAGTTGTAAATGACTATACTTGTGATGTCATAGCGGTGATCTCAGTGATACTCACGTTATCATGATGGCCTTGGGATCATTATACAGCAAAAGGGAAGTCATTCAAATATGATGGAACTTGTAAAACATGTGCACATTTATTTGAAGCGTGGTGTATTAAATAATGGACTCTTTCTTTTCTCACTTCTTTACTGTTGTGATCTAGTGACTGTAACATCATGATCTGTGGTCTAGTGACAGTGAGTGACATCATGATATGTGATCTAGTGACAGTGACATCATGATCTGTGATCTAGTGACTGTAACATCATGATCTGTGGTCTAGTGACAGTGAGTGACATCATGATATGTGATCTAGTGACAGTGACATCATGATCTGTGATCTAGTGACTGTAACATCATGATCTGTGGTCTAGTGACAGTGAGTGACATCATGATATGTGATCTAGTGACAGTGACATCATGATCTGTGATCTAGTGACTGTAACATCATGATCTGTGGTCTAGTGACAGTGAGTGACATCATGATATGTGATCTAGTGACAGTGACATCATGATCTGTGATCTAGTGACAGTGACATCATGATCTGTGGTCTAGTGACAGTGAGTGACATCATGATCTGTGATCTAGTGACAGTGACATCATGATCTGTAATCAAGTGACAGTGACATCATGATCTAGTGACATCATGATCTATGATCTAGTGACAGTGACATCATGATCGATTAACTTGTGACATTAAGATTTGTGATCTAGTGACATCATGATTTGTGATCTAGCGACAGTGACATCATGACCTGTGATCTAGTGACATGATCTAGTGACAGTGACATCATGATCGAGGGTCTAGTGACATCATCATCTGTGATATAGTGACACCATGATTTGTGATCTAGTGACAGTGACATCATGATTGATTAACTTGTGACATCAAGATTTGTGATCTAGTGACATCATGATTTGTGATCTAGCGACAGTGACATCATGACCTGTGATCTAGTGACATGATCTGTGATCTAGTGACAGTGACATCATGATCGAGGGTCTAGTGACATCATGATCTGTGATCTAGTGACATCATGATTTGTGATCTAGTGACAGTGACATCATGATCTATGATCTAGTGACATCATGATTTGTGATCTAGTGACAGTGACATCATAATCTATGATCTAGTGACATCATGATTTGTGATCTAGTAACAGTGACATCATGATCTAGTGACATAATGATCTGGGATCCAATGACAGTGACATGATGATCTATATGATCTAGTGACATCATGATCAATGATCTAGTGACATCATGATCTCTGATCTAGTGACAGTGACATCATGATCAATGATCTAGTGACATCATGATCTGTGATCTAGTGACAGTGACATCATGATCTGTGATATAGTGACAGTGACATCATGATCTGTGATCTAGTGACAGTGACATCATGATCTGTGATATAGTGACAGTGACATCATGATCTGTGATCTAGTGACAGTGACATCATGATCTACGATCTATTTAGTTTTTTGCATATGCTGTACAAGTAATTACCAGATTTTTCATTTGCTATGGTCTCTAGGGGGATAAAGAACATTGATCCATCCTAGTAAGCCTTTGGAGGAAATGTCTAATGCATTCTGCAGAGCATCATTTATATATAGATCAGGGATAGTGCTAATGCACTTATATTCCAATTGTGCGGCAACTTTTTTTTACTTTACTGATCAGGATCAAAAGTCTGCACCCCACAGCCCCTAACAATCTTACAATCAAGATATACTGTATAAATATAGTTAGAAGGTCCACCAATATACTTATGAAATGTTGCTTTATCTTCTGAATGGCCTTGTTAATTGCTTGCTTTATGTAATTGATTATTCTTACAGTAATAGGTTAGTGAATAGGATAACATCACACAAACAGGCCAATTTACTAAGACCGGAGAAGACTGAATCTGGAGCAGCTATGCATAACAACAAATCAGCTTTAAATGGGTTATAAAGGCAGAAGATTTTTTATCTAAATGCATTCTATGCATTAAAGGAGTTGCAAAGGCTGAATATTTTTTTAATTTTTTTTATATATATCTTAATGCATTTTATGCATTAGGATAAAAAACCTCCTGTGTGTAGCAGCCCCCCTCAGCCCCCCTAATACCTGAGCCCCATCTCTATCCAGCGATGTACACAAGTTGCTTGGCCGCCTGGAACTCTCCCTCCTGATTGGCTGAGACACAGCAGTGGCGCCATTGGCTCCTGCTGTTGTCAATAGAAGTCAGTTAGCCAATCAGGAAAGAGATGGGGCAGGGCCGAATCACAACTCCGTGTCTGAATGGACATACACAGCTGCAGCTCAGCTCGCGTGCCCCCACAGCAAGCTGCTTGCTGTGGGGGCACTTGACAGGAGGGAGGGGCCAGGAACACAGAAGTGGGACCCAACCAAGAAGAGGAGGATTCAGGTTGCTCTGTGCAAAATCACTACGCAGAGCAGGTTTCTTAAAGGAAAAAAAAACAAGACTGTCACTTTAAGCTTCGCACAGAGCAGCCTAGATTCTTCTCTTCTCGGGTTCCTGGCCCCTCCCTCCTGCTGAGTGCAGGCAGCTTGCTATGGGGGCATCCGAGCCGAGCCACAATTTAGACACTATTAGACACTATTCAGACACAGAGCCATGGCTCAACCCCGCCCCCCTCTCTCCTCATTGGCTTACTGCTTTTGATTGACAGCAGCCAATGGCACCCGCTGTGTGTCTCAGCCAATCAGGAGGGAGAGTCCCTGACAGGCGAGCCTCTCGTGCAACATCACTGGATTGAGATGTGGCTCAGTTAAGTATCGGGGGCTGAGGGGGGCTGCTGCAAACAGAAGGTTTATTATCTTAATGCAGGGTTCGACAGAATCCGGGCACTAGGTCGCAATTGCGACTAGAATTAGCGGCCTGGGGAAGGAAGCACAGGCCTGCAGAAGGCCGCAAAGCCACGGCCTCAATTGCCAGACCCCATCCTGTGTCACCGTGCACCCCCACCTCCCCCGCCACGCGATTACGTCGGGCCGCGCTGACCGGTAATTGAGGCCGCGGCTTTGTGACCTTCTGCAGGCCTATGCTTCATTCTGTGATCTGGCGCCATCTTGTGGTGGCCGTTGGTATGACATACAACCAGCAATGCTAATGGAGCTCCCTGTGTTTTCACTGCCATCGCCTTCCCTCTAATTAGAACAAACATTATATATATTTTTTATTCCAACACCCTAGAGAATAAAATGGCGGTCGTTGCAATACTTTCTGTCATACCGTATTTACGCAGCGGCCTTACAAGCGCACTTTTTTGGGAAAAAAACACACTTTTTTTAATAAAAAAATAAGACAACAGTAAAGTTAGCCCAATTTTTTTTTTATACTGTGAAAGATAATGTTACGCCAAGTAAATTGATAACAACATGTCATGCTTCAAAATTGCGTCCGCTCGTGGAATGGCGAAAAACTTTTACCCTTTAAAATCTCCATAGGCGACGTTTAAAAAATTATACAGGTTGCATGTTTTGAGTTACAGAGAAGCTCTAGGGCTAGAATTATTTCTCTCGCTCTACCAATCGCGGTGATACCTCACATGTGTAGTTTGAACACCGCTTTCATATGCGGGCGCTACTCACTTCTACGCAAGAGCTCGGCGGGACGGGGCGCGTTTCTGGCTTCTAACTTTTTTAGCTGGCTCCTAGATTCCAAGCAAATTTGTCAAACCCTGTCTTAATGCGTACAATGCTTTAAGATAAAAAAAAACTTCTGCCTTTAGAACCACTTGAACTAGCTGGAGATGGAAGCTATGCACAACTGCTCCAGTTATAGTAATTTCTCTAAATGTAGCTTCCTAAAAGGTGTAAATCCCTCTTGTCATTTACTAAACAAAAAAATAAATACATAAATAAATAAATAATTTACAGAAGAACAAGTTGATTAGGTTATTTGTATACATTTATGGATTAACCAGCTTGCATTAGATCATGTATTTGGTGATAAATAGTAAGGACTGAACAGCTCTGGCTTCGGTTCGACACAAGAGCTCCCGAACATGGAAAAAGTTTGAACCCAGAACCTATTAAAGTCTATAGGACCCAAACTCAAAATTAAAAGTCCCCATTTTTAAGGCTTATATGCAAGTTACTGGCCTGGGGGACATGTACCAATGCAAATAAAAATAAATAAACATTATTTTTAACCACTTCCTTACTGGGCACATATACCCCTTCCTGACCAGGTGAAATTTCAGCTTCCGGCACTGCGTCGCTTTAACTGACAATTGCGCGGTCATGCGACGTGGCTCCCAAACAAAATTGACGTCCTTTTTTCCCCACAAATAGAGCTTTATTTTGGTGGTATTTGATCACCTCTGCGGTTTTTATTTTTTGCGCTATAAAAAAAAACAATATTTTTTACTTGTTACTATAATAAATTGCCCAATTTTTTTTAAAAAAATAATTTTTTCTCAGTCTAGGCGATACGTATTATTCTACATATTTTTGTTAAAAAAAAAAAAAAAAAAAAAAAAATTGGCAAGAAGCGTCTGGTTTGCGCAAAAGTTATTGCGCTTACAAAATAGGGGACAGAATTATTATTTTTTATTATTTTTTTTTACTACTAATGGCGGCGATCAGCATTTTTTTTCGTGACTGCGACATTATGGCGGAGACATCGGACACTTTTGACACATTTTTGGCGCCATTCACATTTATACAGCGATCAGTGCAAAAAAATATGCACTAATTACTGTATAAATGTGACTGGCATTGAAGGGGTTAACACTAGGGGGTGAGGAAGGGGTTAATGTGTACCCTGAATTGTGTTACTAACTGTGGGGGAAGGGGGGTGACTGGGGGAGGTGACCGATGCTGTGTCCCTATGTACAAGGGACACAGATCGGTCTCCTCTCTCCCCTGACAGGACGTGGAGCTCTGTGTTTACACACAGAGCTCCACGTCTTGTCCCTGTAACCGCCGATCGCGAGTCCCTGGCGGACATCGCGGCCGCCAGGCACTCGCATCGGCATCTCAGCGATGCGGCGAGCGCCTCCGCCGGACGCGCCCGCGCCGCTGGCTGCGCGCGCAGGCCATAAAAACACGGCCTCCCAGAGATGTAGAGCCACCCTGCGGCCGTACAAAGTCGTACGGCCGTCTGGAAGTGGTAAAGGAGCAATGATTTTAATGATGCTTAAAGTAAAACAAGAAAAAAAATCCTTTAAATATAGTGCCTGGATGGGTCCCCTTAGTCTGCCTGTAAAGTGGCGCATCTTTACCATGTATAGAGCCTGCTGCAGCACAAACTAACATAAGTAAAAAAATACATTTAAATAGATTTTCCCTGCAAGCTTTCTTCATTTTATAAACAACGGCTTGGGGAGTCAGTCCGTATGATGAGGCAACATTTTAGCATGTGCTTCCCCACAGCTGAATAAAAAAAAATTGCCCTTTGGGTCTGGTATGGCTTTTAAGTTGAACCCCACAAAAAAAAAAAAAAAAATAGAAAATGGTGTGGGGCCCCCCCCCCAAAATCCATACTAGACCATTATCTGGGCATGCAGCCTGGCAGGCCAGGACAAGCTTTGCCCTCCCCCACCCCATAGATCCTTGTCCACATTTTGACGGGGACAAAGGCCTCTTCCTCACAACCCTGGGGGAGGGGTTGTGTGGTCTGTGGTCTTATCAGAATCTAATTAACAAAAGGTGCCCCCAGATACCTTCCAGATTCCAATAAACCCCCTGCCAGCAGACCCCCCAAAACCACTGCCAAGGGTTGTGGGGAAGAGGCACTTGTCCCCAACAACATGGCACTTTGGGGTGGGGGGGCAGAGCACCCCTGTCCCAAAACACCCTTCCCATGTTGAGAGCAATTGCCCTAGTATGGTTCGCTTGTCCCCCCCTTTCCTGGCCTGCCAGGTTGCAAGCTCGGATAAAGGTCTGGTATGCATTTGGGGGGGCCCCACACCATTTTTTTTAATTATGGCAAGGGGGGGTTTCCCCTCAAAATCCATACCAGACCGTAGGGTCTGGTATGAATTTTGGGGGGGACCCCATGTCTTTAATTTCATTTTATTAAATTATTTAATGGATATAGGCTGAATGTACACACTCTGAGGTTTAATTTTTTGAGGGTATGTACATCCAAATTGGAAGAAGGGTTTAGGAATTACAGCTCTTAAGAATAGCCAACCCCCTTTTTCAAGGAGCCAAAAGTAATTGGATAATTTTATCAAATGCTGTTTCATGGCTGGGTGTAGCCCACTCCTCCATTATTTC
Source organism: Rana temporaria (assembly GCF_905171775.1). Taxonomy (NCBI): domain Eukaryota; kingdom Metazoa; phylum Chordata; class Amphibia; order Anura; family Ranidae; genus Rana; species Rana temporaria. The sequence continues at coordinate 279,077,046 of NC_053489.1, forward strand.
TTTATCAATTAAACAGGTAAAAGCTCTGACGTTTTGCTGGGAACCTATATTATGCATTCAAGCTGTCCATGAAAGTGAAACATGCCATTGTAAGGCTTCAAACACAAAACAAATCCATAAGAAATTGGGAGCAGCAACATTAGGAGTGGCCAAATCAACAGTTTGGTACATTCTGAGGAAAAAAGAGCACACTGGTGAGCTCAGCAACATAAAAAGGCCTGGACATCCACTGAAAACAACAGTGGTGGATAATCGCAGGATCCTCTCTATGGTAAAGAACAACATCCAGACAAGTGAAGGGCACTCTCCAGGATGTGGGCGTATCATTGTCAAAGTCTACAATCAAGAGAAGACTTCACAACTGCAAATACAGGGGGTTCACCACAAGGTGCAAACCATTCATAAGCCTGAAGAATAAAAAAGCCAGATTAGACTTTGCCAACAAACATCTAAAAAAGCCACACCAGTTCTGAGAAAGCAATATTTGGATGGATGAAACTAAGATTTAACTGTACCAGAATGACAGAAAGAAAAAGTGTGAAAAGGCTTGGAACAGCTTATGATCCAAAGCACACAATGTCATTTGTAAAACATAGTGGAGGCAGTGTGATGGCATGGGCATGCATGGCTTCCAGTGGCACTGGGTCATTGATGTTTATTGATAATGTGAAAGAAGAGAGAAGCAGCCGGATGAATTCTGCAGTGTTTAGAGATATACTGTCAGCCCAGATTTAGCCAAATGCAGCAAAATTGATTGGATGGCGCTTCACAGTACAGATGGACAATGATCTAAAACACACTGCAAAAGCAACCCAGGAGCTTCTGAAGGAAAATAAGTGGAATATTCTGCAATGGCCGAGTCAATCACCTGATCTCAACCAAATTGAGCATGCATTTCACATGCTGAAGACAAAACTAATGATGGAAAGACCCACAAACAAAGAACAACTGAAGATAGCTACAGTTAGAGCCTGGCAAAACATCAGAAAGGAGGAAACCCAGTCATTGGTAATGTCCATGGGTTCCAGATTTCAGGCAGTCATGGCCAGTAATGGATTCTCAACAAAATATAAAACATTTAAATTTTATTTATGATTATATTCCAATTTGTATTTGTATTTGTCCAATTACATTTGAGTCCTGAAATGGGTGGACTGTGTATAAAAATGGTTGCAGTTCCTAAAATTTGTCATCGATATTTATGTTCAACCCCTTGAATTAAAGCTGAAAGTTTGCACTTCAAACTCATTTGGATTGTTTTGTTAAAAATGCTCCCCCCCCCCCCAAAAAAAATAAAATTCACGGCCACAAAAATGCCCCCACATTCATTATTTTATAATATAATAACTAAAGTGGACCTGTCATGGCTCTATACATGTATATAGGAGTATAAAGAGGACCTGTCATGGCTCAATACATGTATGTAGGAATATAAAGAGGACCTGTCATGGCTCTATACATGTATATAGGAGTATAAAGAGGACCTGTCATGGCTCTATATGTCAATGGAAGTATTTAGAGGACCTGTCATGACTCTATACATGTATATAGGAGTATAACGAGGACCTGTCATGGCTCAATACATGTATGTAGGAATAAAAAGAGGACCTGTCATGGCTCTATACATGTATATATGAGTATATAGAGGACCTGTCATGGCTCTATACATGTATGTAGGAGTATATAGAGGACCTGTTATGGCTCAATACATGTATGTAGGAATATAAAGAGGACCTGTCATGGCTCTATACATGTATATAGGAGTATAAAGAGGACCTGTCATGGCTCAATACATGTATGTAGGAATATAAAGAGGACCTGTCATGGCTCCATACATGTATGTAGGAGTATAAAGAGGACCTGTCATGGCTCTATATGTCAATAGAAGTATTAAGAGGACCTGTCATGGCTCTATACATGTATATAGGAGTATAAAGAGGAACTGTCATGGCTCAATACATGTATGTAGGAATAAAAAGAGGACCTGTCATGGCTCTATACATGTATATAGGAGTATATAGAGGACCTGTCATGGCAATATACATGTATGTAGGAGTATATAGAGGACCTGTCATGGCTCTATACATGTATATAGGAGTATAAAGAGGACCTGTCATGGCACTATACATGTTTGTAGGAGTATAAAAAGGACCTGTGTGTGGCCGTTGGCCGTCAGCCGGCCACCCGCGATTGCTCCAGAGAGCCAGAACGGGGATCTGTCAATATAAACAGACAGAACCCCATTCTGACAGTGGAGGAGAGACAGATCTGCTGTTCCTAGTGATTAGGAACAGAGATCTCTCTCCTTCTCCAGTCAGTCCCATCCCCCCAGTTAGAAACACCTCCCAGGGAACACATTTAACCCCTTTCCTGCCAGTGACATTTACACAGTAATCAGTGCATTTTTATAGCACAGATCGCTGTATAAATGTCACTGGTCCCAAAAAAGTGTCAAAAGTGTCCAATCTGTCCACTGCAATGTCACAGTCTCAATAAAAATCACAGATCACTGCCATTACTAGTAAAAAAAATAATAATAATAAAAATGACAATAAATCTATCCTATATTTGGTAGACGCAATAACTTTTGCGCAAACTAATCAATATACACTTAATGCGTTTTTTTTTTTACCAAACATATGTAGAAGAATACATATCGACCTAAAAACTGATGAAGAAATATATATATATTTTTTTGGATGTTAATTATAGCTATTTTTGTTTATAGCACAAAAAATACAAACGGCAGAAGTGATCAAATGCCACCAAAAGAAAGCTCTATTTGTTTTAAGTACAACGTCACATGACTGCGCAATTGTCAGTTATATCAATGCGGTGCCGAATGACAAAAAAAATTATTGAAGTGCATTATTTCTATTATTACATTGTTATATAAAATAAAATAGTTCAACTCACCATAATGCAGAATCAGTGGGAGCCCTGAGTGTGTCACTTGCCGCGTCATCTGCCACATATTGCGGATTGTCACTTGCCACGATGCCACACATTGCGGATTGTCACTTGCCACAACGCCACCTGCCACACATTGCGGATTGTCACTTGCCACAATGCCACACATTGCAGATTGTGGATTGTCACTTGCCACGATGTCACACATTGCGGATTGTCACTTGCCACGATGCCACACATTGCGGATTGTCACTTGCCACAACGCTACCTGCCACAGATTGCGGATTGTCACTTGCCACAACATCACCTGCCACACATTGCGGATTGTCACTTCTGGTGGCTGCACAGTGAGGGCGGAACTGCAGTGATGCAGGGCGGGCGGTGAGAGATGATGTCATCTCTCTGCTCCCCCGCCCGCCTGCTAATTGGCCAGCAAGCCCGCTCACGCCGACTGTCTCGCCCGTTCATTCTGCCGATAGAGAGGAGGAGGGGGGCGGCTGATAGAGAAGAGGGGGGGTGGCTGACAGAGGAGGGGGTCGGCTGACAGAGTGGAGGAGGGGGGGCGGCTGATAGAGAGGAGGGGGGCAGCTGATAGAGAGGGGGGGCGGCTGATAGAGAGGAGAAGGGGGTGGCTGATAGAGAGGAGGAGGGGGCGGTGCTGATAGAGAGGAGGGGGCGGCTGATAGAGAGGGGGGCGGCTGATAGAGAGGAGGAGGGGGGGTGGCTGATAGAGAGGAGGAGGGGGCGGCTGATAGAGAGGAGGAGGGGGTGGCTGATAGAGGAGGAGGGGGTGGCTGATAGAGAGGAGGGGGGACAACTGACAGAGAGGAAGAGGGGGGCAGCTGATAGAGAGGAGGGGGGGCGGCTGATAGAGAGGAGGAGGGGCACAGCTGATAAAGAAGAGGGGGGGGTGGCTGATAAAGAGGAGGGGAGGGCAGCTGATAGAGAGGAGGTGGGGCGGCTGATAGAGAGGGGGGTGCAGGCGGCTGATAGAGAGGAGGGGGGTGGCTGATAGAGAGAAGGGGGGTGGCTGATAGAGAGGAGGGGGGCAGCTTATAGAGAGGAGGGGGGGCGGCTGATAGAGAGCAGGGGTGGCGGCTGATAGAGAGAAGGGCGGCGGCGGATAGAGAGGAGGGGGGTGGGGGCGGCTGATAGAGAGGGGGGGCTGCGGGCGGCTAATAGAGAGGAGGGGCGGTGGCTGATAGAGAGGGGGAAGGGTCGGCTAATAGAGAGGAGGGGGGTGGCAGATAGAGAGGAGGAGGGGGGGCCGCGGCAGATGAGAGAGACGGTCACGGACCTCAGGAGACAGTGACACACAGACAGTGCAAGTTAGGACTCCAGGGGGAAAATGTAGGGCTGGCACGATTACCCACAGTCCAGCTCCTTCAGGCGAATCACAAGCCTCATGTCCGCCCCGCTCGCACATGACCTGTTCGGCCAATCACATGACACCTGCCGCTGCCCATTGCTGAGCTTGGCTCAAACACAGAGCACACCGATTGTTAGGCCGCACTAGTTTGAACATCGATTTTCCGCCCCCCTGAAAGTGCCGCTGGGAGGTGCCATTGGGTCCCATGGTAGAGCCGGCCCTGCATACAGAGCCTAAAAATATGAAAATTGTGTCTGTGTTCAAATATATGTGGACCTTACTGTATGTCAGGGGGGGTGATATGTGTAGGTATGGGCTACACATGGAGCTTAGGAGCCCTAGTTTAACCACTAACATAGCACATAAAAAACATTTTTGAATATTGTTCGAATTTATATAGTTAGTTTATGGCAGCCTGAAGCTGCAGCATAGTTCCATAACTACAGTCCTTCACTTGTCATGAGGATGCTTCTGAGACATGCTGAACATTTGTTCATGCTTTCCCTTACTACCTGTAGTATGCTAAGTAAGTTTGCTTGTTCCAATGCATAAATAACAGGGTCCTGACCTTGATCCAGACATGAGCCCTTTCTGGATCGTGTATTACAAATGGCAGACCCCAATTTATAAATAAATGTATCTTCAATAATTTTGTGTGTAGCAGAGTTATAACCCCTGTCAAGTTTTTATTACTGCCGGTGTCCCTGTTGTTGCTGTCTTTATCCCATTTGGTAAGATTTCATAACTCTCTGTTTTGTCAACAGCACAGAGGTTCTAATGTTCCCTACATCAACCAAATCTAAAACAAACGTTTTGACTGCAATTCTAATTTAAAGCGGTATTAAAGCCAAAACCAAAAATGTATTAGGTTGCAGTTTACCAATCATTAGATGGGATGGCTGCATCAGTTTTCTTTTCTTTTGTTTTTTTCCCTGGTGTTTTTACTAGGTGATCTGGCCAGAATCACACCTATTGTGTTAATAAAACACAACCGGTGGAATGAGAAAAAGAGGCACAGCAGACAAGAGCTTTGTTAGTCAGGGGAGGGTAGGATAAGTTGTCAGTCTGGGGGGGGGGGGGGGGGGGGGTGTTAAAGGAGTTGTAAAGTCAGAAGGTTTTTTATCTTAATGCATTTTTTGCGTTATGATAAAAAGCCCTCAGTGTGCAGCAGCCCCCTCTGAACCCCCTAATACTTACCTGAGCCCCATCTCTGTCCAGCGATGTCCAAGAGTGTCTCGGCCATCTGAGACTCTCCCTCCTGGTTGGCCGAGACACAGCAGAGGTACCAGTGGCTCCTACTGCTGTCAATCAAAGTCAGTCAGCCAATCAGGAGAGAGAGGGGCCGGGCCGCAGCTCAGTGTATGAATGAACACAGGGAGCTGAGACTCGGCTCGGGGGCCCCAATAGCAAACTGATTACTTATTTTTATTAAAAATTTGACTTCACACTCACTTTAAATGTATTAGCAGATTTAGATACACATAAATTGAAGCCAAACTCCAGCTCACTCTTTATAAGCAGTTGCAACAAACAATTTTTTCACTTTAGGATAAAGGTTTTGCATGAATAAATAAAAGTTGATAATTTTAATCACCCCTGCGAGTGTAAATTGACAAGTCTTATCCAAGTAAACTAATACATTCTGCTGGAGGGTTTGTGCTGTGAAAAACAACAAACTTACTGGCTGGAATGCCAGATGAAAATAGAAGAAAGCAAGCCTAGAAAAGGAAACTAAAGGAAACAAATGCAGCCATGACATCTAAGAATTGGTAATCTGTAATATAACAAATGTTTGCTTTTGGGTTTAATACTGTTTTAAGGAGCTCCCCTTTGTGTATTCATGTCACATGTGTGGAGAAGTCATTATCTCACTATCATTATTTCTCTCCGCCCAATTACCCAGCAGACAGTTGGGGATTACCCAACGGACAGCTGGGGTTCCCTGCTCAAAATTTCAGTCATCCTCAAAAATCAGATTCTCTTATGCTGCTGCACTAAAAAGAGAGTTGTGAATAGCCTTTTTTCCACAAATATCTGGCAATGAAAACCATTGCAGGTTAATTTTGACAGTTGCAAAGCAAGTATGCAAATCAGAGAATGGCTGCTTCCATCAGAGGAAGCCTAAGTATAGGTACTTTCTTTTAAATTCAGCACAAGGAACAGGACTTACATTTAATGAGAAGTATCCATTATGCTGCTGCCGGCCGGCAATTGAAATCCTCTGCCTTCTGCCCTATACAAAGCTGATGACATCATTGTTCTCCTTCCATGGCAGTTACCTGCCGCTGCTAAGCCCAAGCACTCCATCATAAAATGTATGCACCAGTGGCGGTGCGTCCATAGAGGGCGCTGGAGCGCCGCCCCCTCTGGCTCCCACACCGCCACCGATACAATACATAGATTCATGCATTGCATGAATCTATGTATTGCCGCTGCCGCCGACTATTCAGATGGCCGGCCCCCTGGCGAGCGCTGGCCATCTGAATAACGGCAGCTGGTTGGCTGTGGAAGTGCCTATCAGAGCCAGCGGTAATGTAATAGGCTTCCAAGTACTTATCCACGGACGCACGGGGGGTGCGTTCCTTGGATAAGACTGACAGGCGTCTCAGTCAATCAGGTTCACCGGTTCTGGTTACCGGTAACCTGATTGGCTGAAGAATCATCGAGGGCGGGAGAAGACATCGAGGGATGGTAGAAGCAGGGTGGCCGACCCCAGAAAGGTAAGTGCCAGGCGGGGGGGGGGAGGGGTCATTTTACAGGGCACAGTGGCAGCTTTTTACAGGGCACAGTGGCGAAAATTGATGGGCACAGTGGCGAAAAATTTATGGGCACAGTGGCGAAAATTGATGTGCACAGTGGCGACAATTGCTGGGCACAGTGGCGACAATTGATGGGCACAGTGGTGACAATTGCTGGGCACAGTGGCGACAATTGCTGGGCACAGTGGCGACAATTGATGGCACAGTGGTGACAATTGATGGCACAGTGTCTGCGTTTGATGGCATGGCATAGTGGTGACAATTGCTGGTCACAGTGGTGACAATTGATGACACAGTGGCTGCGTTTGAAGGCACAGTGGCTGCGTTTGATGACATGGCACAGTGGCTGTGTTTGATGGCACAGTGGCTGCGTTTGGCATGGCACAGTGGTGACAATTGATGGCACAGTGGTGACAATTGATGGCACAGTGTCTGCGTTTGATGGCATGGCATAGTGGTGACAATTGCTGGGCACAGTGGTGACAATTGATGGCACAGTGGCTGCGTTTGATGACATGGCACAGTGGCTGCGTTTGATGGCACAGTGGTGACAATTGATGGGCACAGTGGTGAAAATTGATGGGCATAGTGGTGACAATTGATGGCACAGTGGCAACAATTGATGGCACAGTGGCAACAATTGATGGCACAGTGGCGACAATTGATGGCACAGTGGTGACAATTGATGGGCACAGTGGTGACAATTGATGGCACAGTGGCGACAATTGATGACACAGTGGTGACAATTGATGGCACAGTGGTGACAATTGATGGCACAGTGGCTGCGTTTGATGGCATGGCACAGTGGTGACAATTGATGGGCACAGTGGCGATAAATGATGGCACAGTGGCTGCGTTTAATGGCATGGCACAGTGACTGCATTTTATAGCATGGCACATGGTGACAATTGATGGCACATTGGCTGCGTTTGATGGGCACAGTGAGGCTGCAATTGTTTTTTTTTTCGTTTGTTTGCGCCCCCCTAAAAATTTTGGGCACCAGCCGCCACTGGTATGCACAGTGTTTTCCATGTATTCCAATGGCTCAGGTTTAAATAAGTGCAGTGCTTTCCAGTGCAGTCAACAAAAGCAGAACATGCTGCATTTTTCTGCATTGGAATTCATCTGGAATGCGGCAGAATGCATGGACAATGCACTGGAATGTGCTGGAGCACGTGTAAATGCACCAGAAATACACCAGAACTCACATGTTCTGATCTGAAATGAGGAAAAACATGCACCAGAATGCATAAAAAAAAACCACCAGAATTCATAGAAAAGGCATTAAAATGTAAATGTGCATGTAGAAACACATCCGGAATGCAGAAATTGTCCTGTGAACTGGCCCTTAACTGCTTGACGATGATCGAGATATAATTTTTTTAGGTGATGATTCCCTTCAATGTAAAAGCAATCCTAAAGGCTAAAAAGCTACTGGATTACTTTTACGGGTGGCGGAAGAGGGTCCCACCCTGCTCCTGCTGCCGCATTTACCGGGCTCTCCAATGCGAGAACCCAGTAAGGATGTGACTGGAGGCATCCAGTTCCTGAGACACAGTGAGAGGAACGGATGTTGTTTCCTCACTTCCGGTTTCAGTCTCATGTAAACAAGTCACTGCCTGCTTGAACAAGCATTGATCAAACCAATCTTGGTTTGATCAGATGCTTTGGAGGGCAGAGGAGAGATCTGGGGTCTATTAGACCCCAGATCTCTTAGTAAAGAGTAACTGTCACTGTCCATGCAATTACAAGTGCACATCATCCCTTGTGATACCAAAATCAGTTTATGATAATAATATTTTAAAGAGACAGGGTAAAAATAAAAAAGTAAATCAAATAAATAATTACACATTTTTCGAAAACGCTCCTTCCCAAAATCAATATTTTGTGTTAGAAAATTACTTAGAACGCCCAAGCATTATATATATTTTTAGCAGAGAATTTAGAGAATAAAATGGCGATTGTTGCAATATTTTATGTCACACGGTATTTGTGCAGCAGTGTTTAAACGCAACTTGGGAAAAAGACACTTTCATGAATAAAAAAAATATGAATCTCCATAGGCGATGCTTTCATTTTTTTTTCACGGTTACCAGGTTAGAGTTACAGAGAAGGTCTATGGCTAGAATTATTGCTCTCACTCTGACGATCGCAGCGATACCTCACATGTGTGATTTGAACACCGTTTACATATTCGGGCGCGACTTCGGTATGCGTTTTCTTTGCTGTGTGAGCTCGCGGGGACGCTTTAAAAAAATGTTTTTCTTATTTTTGTTTTATTTTTATAATATAAAATTGTGTTTTTAAAAAATAAATAAAAATTTGATCACTTTTATTGCTGTCACAAGGAATGTAAACATCCCTTGTGACAGTAATAGGTCGTGACAGGTACTGGAGGGATCGGGGGTCTAAAAGATCCCCAATCCCTCCTTGCACTTCAAAGTATTCAGATCGCCAAAAACCGCGATTCTGAATACTGTGTATTTTTTTTAAACCGGTGCCATTGGCAGCCTAGTAAACCGGAAGTGACGTTGTGACGTCGCTTCCGTGTTTACATTGAAGAGACTGGATCGAAGCCATTCGCTGCTTTGTTTCAGTCTCTCGCTAGGCACTGGAGGCAGCGGATCATGCATTGGGTCTCCCGGTGGTACGGGAGGCCCGGTAAGAGCGGCGGAGGCGTCGGGAGGGAGGGATGTCCTCTCCCGCTCCTCTGGGATAACAACCGAGCGGCTTTTAGCCGCATCAGTTGTTATCCCTGGAATGCCAATCGCCGGCTCTAAAAAATTATACCGGGATAACCCCCAAAAGCCGAGGACGCATATGCGCGTATGCTCGGCAGGAAGGGGTTAATTCTAAGTTGGAACTTGTAAAGGCTTATAAAGCTTCACCTATGGAAATGTTTTAAGTACGGTAGTTTGCCAGCTCTGGTAATGTTAGGTATCTCTTTGCTTGCCGTAACATAATCTTTTGTATTTAACCAAACAATTCAGTGTTACATTGTGTTTTTGTGCATTAAAATTCAATAAAGTGTATTTTTTTTTAAATGCAGAAAGAAAGGGGGGTTTTGGGACTTGAGTTGGCTAGAAGATGAATGTTTTTATTAATGAAACAAGGAACATGGCAAAATGACATGATACATGCAGCACTGAATACAATTGTCAAACGCATATTACAGACCATATATAGAAACAAACATTAGTAGCAACCAGCCAACCATTGTGTGGTATGGAACGAATCCTGGATGTAGTAAAAAGACTTTAAATGACATGGTAGATGGAGAACTCAAGATTGAGTAGGGGCGTCTGCATGAGAATAAGTGCATCCAAATTATTCAGACGCGTTTCGTAGATAATACCACTCTTCGGTGGCAGGTGCACACAAATTTATAAAAAACAAAACATGAGTAGACCAATATGATCCAATATTGTACCCCTCGATGGGCAGGATATGTACAAAAAGAAAGAGAGAGAGAGTTACTTATCCCTATGAGTACTTACATCGTAATAAGTCTGGAAAATGGGGGACGAGGAGTCAGAGGATTTCCAAATTGTCTGTTCCGGGAGCTGTGGAAGGGACCCGCAGAAGAGGGACCAGGTGCATAAACATGATCCCCAAGAGAACGAAAGACAAAGATCCAGATAGTGGTGTGAGTAGACTTCATATCTTTAAAAAAAATGCATTTAAAAAGCCACTGCGCAAATACTGTGTGACATAAAAAAAATGCAAAACCCACTATTTGATTCTCTATGGCCTTTGCTTTAAAAATATATAATGTTTGGGGGTTCTAAGTAATTTTCTAGCAAAAAAAGCAGACTTTTAGACCCCTTTCACACTGGGGCGCTTTTCAGGCGTTTAACTTTAAAAAAAGCACCTGTAAAGCGCCTGAAAGAAGCTGCATCTGCAATACCAAAGTGAAAGCCAGAGTGCTTTCACACTAAAACTTTTTTTATCGCCAAAGCGCTTGAAAAACGCCCCAGTGTGAAAGGGGTCTAACACTTAATGTGAGAAGTATCAGAATAGCCCTGGGGTCAAGTGGTAAAAAGCTCTGTCACTTTTCCTAAAATGGTCCCTGATCTCCAGTTAGGCTGTTAGGTTGGCCACTTGCCGACCAGCAGCATGGCACGGCTGGGCAAAATGATGTTATGTTACGTTGATTTGCCCTGTGACCACTAGGGGCGTGTGCGCTCCGCTGGAAGCGCGATGACCGCCGGGCACCCGCGATCACTCGTGACACAGCGAGAACCGGGATCTGTGTGTGTAAACTCTCAGGGGAGAAATTACTGATCGTGTGTTCATACAAGGTATGAACAGCGATCTGTCATTTCCCCTTGTCAGTCCCATTCCCCCTTCAGTTAAAACACAGTTGACCCCTTGAATGCCCCCTAGTGTTAACCCCTTCCCTGCCAGTGACATTTTTATAGTAATCGGTGCATTTTTATAGCACTGATCGCTGTAAAATTGTCAATGGTCCCAAAAATTTGTCAAAAGTGTCTGATTTGTCTGCAATAATGTCTCAGTCCCGATAAAAAATAAATTAAAATGCCATAAAAATATCCCATAGTTTGTAGATGCAATAACTTTTGGGCAAACCGATCAATATACGCCTATTGTAATTTCTTTTAGCAAAAATATGTGGAAGAATATATATTGGCCTAAACTGAGGAAAAAATATATATATTTTTTTTAAAAGAAATTCGGATATTTATTATAGCAAAAAGTAAAATATATTGGGGCAGATCCACAAAAGAATTACGCCGGCGTATCTATTGATACGCCGCGTAATTTTAAATTTCCCGCATCGTATCTTTGTTTTGTATCTACAAAACAAGATACAACTGCATCTCGGAACGATCCGACAGGCGTACGTCTTAGTACGCCGTCGGATCGTAGATGCATTTTTCCGCTGGCCGCTAGGTGGCATTTCCGTCAAATTCCGCGTTGAGTATGCAAATTAGCTAGTTACGGCGATCCACGAACGTACCTCCGACCGGCGCATTTTTTTACGTCGTTTGCGTTCGGCTTTTTCCGGTGTATAGTTACCCCTGCTATTATGAGGCGTACTCAATGTTAAGTATGGCCGTCGTTCCCGCGTCGAATTATGAATTTTTTACGTCGTTTGCGTAAGTCGTTCGCGAATAGGGATTTGCATAGAATGACGTCACCGTCGTAAGCATTGGCTTGTTCCGGTTTAATTTCGAGCATGCGCACTGGGATACCCCCACGGACGGCGCATGCGCAGTTAAAAAAAAACGTTGTTTACGTGGGGTCACAACGTATTTACATAAAACACGCCCTCATCACATCCACTTGAATTCCGCGCCCTTACGCCGCCAAAGATACACTACGCCGCCGTAACTTACGGCGCAAATTCTTTGAGGATTCGAAAAAAAAAAAATTACGGCGGCGTAGTGTATCTTAGATGTGCTACGCCCGGCGGATTTATGCGCCGATGTACGTGGATCTGCCCCATTGTGTTTTTTTCAAAATTGTCGCTGTTCTTTTGTTTATAGCGCAAAAAAAAAATGCAGGGATGATCAAATACCACCAAAAGAAATCTCTGTTTGTGGAAAAAAAAGGATGTGGTGCAGTGCTGAATCGAAAAAAGTGCTCTGGTCAGGAAGAGGGTAAAATCTTCTGGGGCTGATGCGGTTAAGCAGTTTGATCTTGGTGAAGACATCTTCCCAGGCTGCAGATTGATAAATGGCATACCTATGCTCATATGTGTGCGCAGCCTAATGCATAAGGGTGTGCACCCTTAAAGGGTCACTAAAGGAAAAAAAATGTAAGCTAAATAGCTTCCTTTACCTTACTGCAGTCCTGGTTTCATGTCCTCATTGTTCGTTTTTGCTCTGATGTTGCTGTAATCCTCTCTGTTCTGGACACTTCCTGGTTGTCTGTTTCCTGATCACCACAGTACTGGGAGTTTCTCACTGTGGTGACTAATCAAGGAGGTGTGATTACTGTGTGTCTAATACCCCTAAACACCAATCAGTTTCGTTTTACAAACCATCACTGCCCTGTATTGGCTCTGTTTCTCTGTACATCACAGAAGCAGGAAGCAGCATGCAAAAACAAAACTGAAACTGTAGGTACATTATATGCTTAATTTTTATCTATTTTTAATCATTTTTTAAAGGAATCAGTTAACTATTATGTCTCTATACCCTGTAAACAGTAATTTCAGCAAAAAAAAACGTTTTCCTTTACAACTCCTTTAAGCTTAAACACACATGCATGTGTATGTATGTACATATATATGACCCCAGCACATTGATCTCCCTGCATGCACAGTGAAACAGAAAAGCATAAGCGCTTCTGCAGAGCCGATAAGAGGGAAATCTTTCCCATGTTTCTGTTGCTACACAGAGCGATAACACTAATGCACACAGGGTAATTAGGGTGTGCTTGGGCACACCAGGCACACACTGTGCGCACGCCTATGCTTCTTTTTCTTTTAAGCTTGTTCACAGTATTTGCCTGGGAATAGTGTGCAAAGCAATAGAGCCTAACTGCTGTACAGTGGTAGCTAAAGTACAAGAGCATTCAAAAATGTATTAACCACTTCAGTCCCAGAAGGTTTTACCCCCTTAATGACCAGGCCATTTTTTTGCGATACAGCACTGTGTTATTATAACAATTGCGCGGTCGTGGGACACTGTACCCAAATAAAACGTATGTCCTTTTTTCCCCACAAATAGAGTTTTCTTTTGGTGGTATTTGATCACCTTTGCGGTTTTTTTTTTGTGGTAAAAAAACAGAAATTGTCCTGTGAACTGGCCCTTAACTGCTTGACGATGATCGAGATATAATTTTTTTAGGTGATGATTCCCTTCAATGTAAAAGCAATCCTAAAGGCTAAAAAGCTACTGGATTACTTTTACGGGTGGCGGAAGAGGGTCCCACCCTGCTCCTGCTGCCGCATTTACCGGGCTCTCCAATGCGAGAACCCAGTAAGGATGTGACTGGAGGCATCCAGTTCCTGAGACACAGTGAGAGGAACGGATGTTGTTTCCTCACTTCCGGTTTCAGTCTCATGTAAACAAGTCACTGCCTGCTTGAACAAGCATTGATCAAACCAATCTTGGTTTGATCAGATGCTTTGGAGGGCAGAGGAGAGATCTGGGGTCTAATAGACCCCAGATTTCTTAGTAAAGAGTAACTGTCACTGTCCATGCAATTACAAGTGCACATCATCCCTTGTGATACCAAAATCAGTTTATGATAATAATATTTTAAAGAGACAGGGTAAAAATAAAAAAGTAAATCAAATAAATAATTACACATTTTTCGAAAACGCTCCTTCCCAAAATCAATATTTTGTGTTAGAAAATTACTTAGAACGCCCAAGCATTATATATATTTTTAGCAGAGAATTTAGAGAATAAAATGGCGATTGTTGCAATATTTTATGTCACACGGTATTTGTGCAGCAGTGTTTAAACGCAACTTGGGAAAAAGACACTTTCATGAATAAAAAAAATATGAATCTCCATAGGCGATGCTTTCATTTTTTTTTCACGGTTACCAGGTTAGAGTTACAGAGAAGGTCTATGGCTAGAATTATTGCTCTCACTCTGACGATCGCAGCGATACCTCACATGTGTGATTTGAACACCGTTTACATATTCGGGCGCGACTTCGGTATGCGTTTTCTTTGCTGTGTGAGCTCGCGGGGACGCTTTAAAAAAATGTTTTTCTTATTTTTGTTTTATTTTTATAATATAAAATTGTGTTTTTAAAAAATAAATAAAAATTTGATCACTTTTATTGCTGTCACAAGGAATGTAAACATCCCTTGTGACAGTAATAGGTCGTGACAGGTACTGGAGGGATCGGGGGTCTAAAAGATCCCCAATCCCTCCTTGCACTTCAAAGTATTCAGATCGCCAAAAACCGCGATTCTGAATACTGTGTATTTTTTTTAAACCGGTGCCATTGGCAGCCTAGTAAACCGGAAGTGACGTTGTGACGTCGCTTCCGTGTTTACATTGAAGAGACTGGATCGAAGCCATTCGCTGCTTTGTTTCAGTCTCTCGCTAGGCACTGGAGGCAGCGGATCATGCATTGGGTCTCCCGGTGGTACGGGAGGCCCGGTAAGAGCGGCGGAGGCGTCGGGAGGGAGGGATGTCCTCTCCCGCTCCTCTGGGATAACAACCGAGCGGCTTTTAGCCGCATCAGTTGTTATCCCTGGAATGCCAATCGCCGGCTCTAAAAAATTATACCGGGATAACCCCCAAAAGCCGAGGACGCATATGCGCGTATGCTCGGCAGGAAGGGGTTAATTCTAAGTTGGAACTTGTAAAGGCTTATAAAGCTTCACCTATGGAAATGTTTTAAGTACGGTAGTTTGCCAGCTCTGGTAATGTTAGGTATCTCTTTGCTTGCCGTAACATAATCTTTTGTATTTAACCAAACAATTCAGTGTTACATTGTGTTTTTGTGCATTAAAATTCAATAAAGTGTATTTTTTTTTAAATGCAGAAAGAAAGGGGGGTTTTGGGACTTGAGTTGGCTAGAAGATGAATGTTTTTATTAATGAAACAAGGAACATGGCAAAATGACATGATACATGCAGCACTGAATACAATTGTCAAACGCATATTACAGACCATATATAGAAACAAACATTAGTAGCAACCAGCCAACCATTGTGTGGTATGGAACGAATCCTGGATGTAGTAAAAAGACTTTAAATGACATGGTAGATGGAGAACTCAAGATTGAGTAGGGGCGTCTGCATGAGAATAAGTGCATCCAAATTATTCAGACGCGTTTCGTAGATAATACCACTCTTCGGTGGCAGGTGCACACAAATTTATAAAAAACAAAACATGAGTAGACCAATATGATCCAATATTGTACCCCTCGATGGGCAGGATATGTACAAAAAGAAAGAGAGAGAGAGTTACTTATCCCTATGAGTACTTACATCGTAATAAGTCTGGAAAATGGGGGACGAGGAGTCAGAGGATTTCCAAATTGTCTGTTCCGGGAGCTGTGGAAGGGACCCGCAGAAGAGGGACCAGGTGCATAAACATGATCCCCAAGAGAACGAAAGACAAAGATCCAGATAGTGGTGTGAGTAGACTTCATATCTTTAAAAAAAATGCATTTAAAAAGCCACTGCGCAAATACTGTGTGACATAAAAAAAATGCAAAACCCACTATTTGATTCTCTATGGCCTTTGCTTTAAAAATATATAATGTTTGGGGGTTCTAAGTAATTTTCTAGCAAAAAAAGCAGACTTTTAGACCCCTTTCACACTGGGGCGCTTTTCAGGCGTTTAACTTTAAAAAAAGCACCTGTAAAGCGCCTGAAAGAAGCTGCATCTGCAATACCAAAGTGAAAGCCAGAGTGCTTTCACACTAAAACTTTTTTTATCGCCAAAGCGCTTGAAAAACGCCCCAGTGTGAAAGGGGTCTAACACTTAATGTGAGAAGTATCAGAATAGCCCTGGGGTCAAGTGGTAAAAAGCTCTGTCACTTTTCCTAAAATGGTCCCTGATCTCCAGTTAGGCTGTTAGGTTGGCCACTTGCCGACCAGCAGCATGGCACGGCTGGGCAAAATGATGTTATGTTACGTTGATTTGCCCTGTGACCACTAGGGGCGTGTGCGCTCCGCTGGAAGCGCGATGACCGCCGGGCACCCGCGATCACTCGTGACACAGCGAGAACCGGGATCTGTGTGTGTAAACTCTCAGGGGAGAAATTACTGATCGTGTGTTCATACAAGGTATGAACAGCGATCTGTCATTTCCCCTTGTCAGTCCCATTCCCCCTTCAGTTAAAACACAGTTGACCCCTTGAATGCCCCCTAGTGTTAACCCCTTCCCTGCCAGTGACATTTTTATAGTAATCGGTGCATTTTTATAGCACTGATCGCTGTAAAATTGTCAATGGTCCCAAAAATTTGTCAAAAGTGTCTGATTTGTCTGCAATAATGTCTCAGTCCCGATAAAAAATAAATTAAAATGCCATAAAAATATCCCATAGTTTGTAGATGCAATAACTTTTGGGCAAACCGATCAATATACGCCTATTGTAATTTCTTTTAGCAAAAATATGTGGAAGAATATATATTGGCCTAAACTGAGGAAAAAATATATATATTTTTTTTAAAAGAAATTCGGA
The DNA here is from genome assembly GCF_905171775.1 of Rana temporaria. Classification (NCBI taxonomy): domain Eukaryota; kingdom Metazoa; phylum Chordata; class Amphibia; order Anura; family Ranidae; genus Rana; species Rana temporaria. The sequence continues at coordinate 279,094,215 of NC_053489.1, forward strand.
TATTTATTATAGCAAAAAGTAAAATATATTGGGGCAGATCCACAAAAGAATTACGCCGGCGTATCTATTGATACGCCGCGTAATTTTAAATTTCCCGCATCGTATCTTTGTTTTGTATCTACAAAACAAGATACAACTGCATCTCGGAACGATCCGACAGGCGTACGTCTTAGTACGCCGTCGGATCGTAGATGCATTTTTCCGCTGGCCGCTAGGTGGCATTTCCGTCAAATTCCGCGTTGAGTATGCAAATTAGCTAGTTACGGCGATCCACGAACGTACCTCCGACCGGCGCATTTTTTTACGTCGTTTGCGTTCGGCTTTTTCCGGTGTATAGTTACCCCTGCTATTATGAGGCGTACTCAATGTTAAGTATGGCCGTCGTTCCCGCGTCGAATTATGAATTTTTTACGTCGTTTGCGTAAGTCGTTCGCGAATAGGGATTTGCATAGAATGACGTCACCGTCGTAAGCATTGGCTTGTTCCGGTTTAATTTCGAGCATGCGCACTGGGATACCCCCACGGACGGCGCATGCGCAGTTAAAAAAAAACGTTGTTTACGTGGGGTCACAACGTATTTACATAAAACACGCCCTCATCACATCCACTTGAATTCCGCGCCCTTACGCCGCCAAAGATACACTACGCCGCCGTAACTTACGGCGCAAATTCTTTGAGGATTCGAAAAAAAAAAAATTACGGCGGCGTAGTGTATCTTAGATGTGCTACGCCCGGCGGATTTATGCGCCGATGTACGTGGATCTGCCCCATTGTGTTTTTTTTCAAAATTGTCGCTGTTCTTTTGTTTATAGCGCAAAAAAAAAATGCAGGGATGATCAAATACCACCAAAAGAAATCTCTGTTTGTGGAAAAAAAAGGATGTGGTGCAGTGCTGAATCGAAAAAAGTGCTCTGGTCAGGAAGAGGGTAAAATCTTCTGGGGCTGATGCGGTTAAGCAGTTTGATCTTGGTGAAGACATCTTCCCAGGCTGCAGATTGATAAATGGCATACCTATGCTCATATGTGTGCGCAGCCTAATGCATAAGGGTGTGCACCCTTAAAGGGTCACTAAAGGAAAAAAAATGTAAGCTAAATAGCTTCCTTTACCTTACTGCAGTCCTGGTTTCATGTCCTCATTGTTCGTTTTTGCTCTGATGTTGCTGTAATCCTCTCTGTTCTGGACACTTCCTGGTTGTCTGTTTCCTGATCACCACAGTACTGGGAGTTTCTCACTGTGGTGACTAATCAAGGAGGTGTGATTACTGTGTGTCTAATACCCCTAAACACCAATCAGTTTCGTTTTACAAACCATCACTGCCCTGTATTGGCTCTGTTTCTCTGTACATCACAGAAGCAGGAAGCAGCATGCAAAAACAAAACTGAAACTGTAGGTACATTATATGCTTAATTTTTATCTATTTTTAATCATTTTTTAAAGGAATCAGTTAACTATTATGTCTCTATACCCTGTAAACAGTAATTTCAGCAAAAAAAAAACGTTTTCCTTTACAACTCCTTTAAGCTTAAACACACATGCATGTGTATGTATGTACATATATATGACCCCAGCACATTGATCTCCCTGCATGCACAGTGAAACAGAAAAGCATAAGCGCTTCTGCAGAGCCGATAAGAGGGAAATCTTTCCCATGTTTCTGTTGCTACACAGAGCGATAACACTAATGCACACAGGGTAATTAGGGTGTGCTTGGGCACACCAGGCACACACTGTGCGCACGCCTATGCTTCTTTTTCTTTTAAGCTTGTTCACAGTATTTGCCTGGGAATAGTGTGCAAAGCAATAGAGCCTAACTGCTGTACAGTGGTAGCTAAAGTACAAGAGCATTCAAAAATGTATTAACCACTTCAGTCCCAGAAGGTTTTACCCCCTTAATGACCAGGCCATTTTTTTGCGATACAGCACTGTGTTATTATAACAATTGCGCGGTCGTGGGACACTGTACCCAAATAAAACGTATGTCCTTTTTTCCCCACAAATAGAGTTTTCTTTTGGTGGTATTTGATCACCTTTGCGGTTTTTTTTTTGTGGTATTAACAAAAAAAGTGTGCCAATTTTGAAAAAACAACAATCTTTTTTACTTCCTGCTATAAAACACATCCAATAAAAAAATGTAAAAAAATCGAATTTCTTTTATCAATTTAGGCCAATATGTATTCTCTACATATAGCGTATATTAAGCGTATATTGATTGGTTTGTGCAAAAGTTATTGTGTCTACAAACTATGGGATATTGTTATGGCATTTTTGTTTATTTGTTTATTTTTTACCAGTAATGGCGGCGATCAGCGTTTTTTAGCGGGACTGCCACATTGCGGTGGACAAATCGCACAACTAACTGACACTTTTGACACTTTTTTATGGGAACCAGTGACATTTTACAGTAATCAGTGCTAAAAATATGCACAGTCACTGTACTAATGACACTGGCAGGGAAGTGGTTAACATCAGGGGCAATCAAAGGGTTAAGTGTGTCCCTAGGGGGGGTGCTTGCTAACTGTGTAGGGAAAGGACTGACTGTGTGAGCACAGAGATCCGTGTTCCTTCCTTGTTTACATAGGAAGATCGCCGTTCTGCCTCTCTGGGGAATAATTGCGACTGGCTGGGGTGGATATCGGGGTCCGCTGACCCACTGATTGGCTCCCCCTCTGTCCAATCAGGCCCCCATTGTCTATTGCATGGTTTGCGAGTGTATTGACTTCTATGGGGAAACTCGCTTTGATATGCGAGCACTTTGGATTACAAGTGTTTTGGATTCAGACAAATGTCTGTGCTGAGAATCTGCACCTGGCCTAATTGGATGTGTGACTATATGTGCACATAGAAGAAGAAAACACAGTGACGCTTGTTCAGCTAAATTCTTCTTCTTGTTTATTGCTTGGACAAATAGCCCTTCTTATAGTTAAGCATGAGTCATTGTTTGCATAAGCAGGGGAGGGCTGGCAGCCTTAGGCCTGGGGGGCAAGTCCAGTCAAGTGGCCCATAGAGCGTGGAAAAGTGATGGATCAAGGAAAACAGTCTAAGATTTTTCATGATCACAAGAGTCCGCACAGAGGCCCCCCTTACATCAGAGTCTGCACAGAGGCCCCCCTTACATCAGAGTCCGCACAGAGGCCCCCCCTTACATCAGAGTTCGCACAAAGGCCCCACCTTACATCAGAGTCTGCACAGAGGCCCCCCCTTACATCAGAGTCCGCACAGAGGCCCCCCCTTACATCAGAGTCCGCACAGAGGCCCCCCCTTACATCAGAGTCCGCACAGAGGCCCCCCCTTACATCAGAGTCCGCACAGAGGCCCCCCTTACATCAGAGTTCGCACAAAGGCCCCACCTTACATCAGAGTCCACACAGAGGCCCCCCTTACATCAGAATCTGCACAGAGGCCCCCCTTACATCAGAGTCCGCACAGAGCCTCCCCTTACATCAGAGTCTGCACAGACCCCATATACATCAGATCGGATGTAAGGGGTGTTTTGGGAAACTTGATTTAAGGGTGCATGCTGTGGACTATTGTGTAAAGAGGGTCTCTGCTCCCCTCCCCTTTAACAAAGTCCACAGAGCACCCCTTTTTATACACTGGGAGGCAGGCGAGACTAGAGAGAGTGAGCTTACCAGGATGGAGGCTGAGGCACAGACAGGCTGTCTGATGCTTTTTTGGGTTCAAACTTCCTGTCCGGTGCCCACACATGCCTGGGGAGTGTGGGCAGGGCAGACTCAGAAGGAGGAGGAGCAGATGAGCTCTATCTCTCCTCGTGTCTGTTTAGAGAGAGAAGGGGATGTCAGCGCTGGTGTGTGCTGAGGCTGAGCTATGTGTGAAACGAGACATAGCTCAGCTCTGCAGCCATCTACCTCGGAGCTGACACAGGCACGACTGCACAGTGGGAGGTGAGCAGAGGCCGTGACCTGTGTTAACAGAGCTCCAGCAGGCATATTGCTGCTCTGCAAAAACAGCATTTGGTAGTGGCGGCCGGTGGCTGCGCATAGTGTCACCAGCCCGGGGGGAGATTTCCACCCTGCCCCCCCTGCCAGCCCTCCCCTGTGCATAAGCATCACAGTAGTAGCTTGTGTTGTCATTCATGGATTGGTGATCTCTTATCTAAAATCTTCTGGTCAGATCTATCCAGTCTTTTGGACGTCTCAGATGGGGGGGGGGGGGTGTCTAGTCAGCATTTTGAGAAAGGATATTTTACCATGTATATGGTACATAATATAAATAGCCATTTGATTTGAGTATTAACCAATACATAACAGCTCAAGCACATATCATGTGCTTTGATTAACACAAGATCGGCAGTAAAACACTGATCAGAAATCCACGATTTCTTACTACAAAACGATCTAGACTGCCTCTTTATTACAGAAAGCTGGCTTTCAGACGACTGCAACACCATTCTCGGAGAATTGGTGCCAGAAAATTATCGCATCTTAACGGAAAACAGAATAGGGCAAAGAGGAGGAGGCCTTGCGGTGATTCATAAGTTTCATATTGCAATCACCAAGCCGGTCCTTCAAAATCCTCTTCCGTTTATGGAAACCCTTACTCTTCAACTTCAAACTAACTCCCAGGAGACTGTTCACATTCTCCTCTGCTACAGGCCACCTGGACCCAAATCGCAGTTTCTACCATCATTAACGGAGTTCACATCCACTTACTCCCTTAACAGCAAACATCTTTTGCTGCTCAGGGATTTCAATCTGTGGGCCAACTCCTCACAGGATCCCATTGCGGATGCCTGCATCGATCACCTGGAAGGGTTAGGACTACAGCAACTTATATGCGGACCCACGCATGCTTCAGGTCACACACTCGACCTAATTTTCAGACAAAATCTGAAAATAAACATTTTGGGAAATGAACCTTTGCCATGGACAGACCACCATGCAATTAGTTTCACAATTTCCAAAATTCCACCAGTTATAAAAGCACCCAAGCCGGTGACAATACACTGGGCTAGATCTCAGAAGAAGCTCCACTCGGAACTCTTCAAATCTACCCTGGGAAACCGAATTGTGGCTATTCATCCTCAGTTAGTAGCCTCAGATACACTGGATGCCATAAATGCAGCTCTGCTACAGTCAGCCGACTTAGTAGCACCAAAACGCAAAGTCCGCATCCGGGAAAAAAAGTCCGGCTGGTTCAACAACCAGCTGTCGCTACTGAAGCAAGAGCGCAGAAGGGCGGAAGCCGCCTGGAAAAGAAGCCCTTCAGAAGATCGCCTCACCATCTACAAGGCAATAACAACACGATATCACAAAGAAATCTTCAAAGCCAAAAAACATCATTTTTCCATGGTGATTAACAGCGCCATGAACCGCCCCCGAGAACTCTTCAGGATGGTCACCCAGACCATGAATCCGGGATGTCTTGAAGTCCCCACTTCAGACACCCAAGAGTTCTGTAATGAACTATCGGATTTCTTCATCAACAAAATTGAAAGAATCCGGGTAAGTATTCTGCAAAACAATACTCCCCTCAGCCCCCCCTTCAATCAACTACAAAACACCAACAGAAACCTTCTACAATCAACAAAGTTCATTCTGGAACCAATCTCCGTCGATACCACCAAAAATATCATTGGTGCGTTGCAGAACAGCACAGCACCCAATGACATCATTCCCACCAAGCTACTGAAGGAATGTGCCGACATCCTGGCGCCTCCCATCACACAGCTTATAAATCAGTCATTTAAGGAAGGCATAGTCCCATCCTTGCTGAAAGAGGGCACAATCCAGCCCATCCTGAAAAAAACTAATTTGGATCCCAAGGACCCAACTCACCGCCGTCCCATAACAGGCCTAAATGTTCTCTCCAAGATAATGGAGAAAGTAGTGGTACAACAGCTGCAACAGCATCTGGATACCCACAACCTACTTGATCCATTTCAATCAGGTTTCCGTCCCGGACACGGGACGGAAACAGCCTTACTTAAAATATGGGACGATGCTCTCGAGGCCGCAGACGAAGGAGAATCCTGTCTCCTGGTTCTGCTGGACCTAAGCGCAGCCTTCGACACAGTAGACCACAAATTGTTACTGAGGCGACTAGCAGAGGTAGCCAGAGTCGCAGAAGGTGAGCTACCATGGTTTTCCTCTTTTCTTGGAAACCGATCACAAACAGTGAAACTGGGATCTTTCACGTCGGAAAAACGCACGGTGCCATGCGGGGTCTTCCAAGGATCCCCCCTATCACCGGTGCTGTTCAACATCTATCTTCGTCCTCTTTTTGATATTATCAGTAGCCAAGAACTACTTTATCAGTCTTATGCAGACGATACGCAACTGTATTTTCGTATCTGCAACAAAAAGGATCATCATCTCAGTTTAGAGAAATGTCTCTCTTCAATAGAAAACTGGATGACTAAGGCCTTGTACACACGACAGAGTTTCTCGGCAGAATTCACAGAGAAACTCGGTCAAAACCCGGATTCTGCCGAGAAACTCTGTCGTCTGTACACTTTTGGCTCGATGGAGCCGCCGAGGAGCTCGTCGAGAAAATAGAGAACATGTTCTCTATTTTCTCGTTGTTCTATGGGAGAAGGCGGCCCGCCGAGCTCCTCGGCGGCTTCATCCCAGAACTCGACGTGTTTGGCACGTCGAGTTCCTCGGCCGTGTGTACGGGGCCTTAGAGTTATCTTAAACTCAACAGCTCTAAAACAGAACTTTTTATGTTTCACGCCAGTCGAAAGAGTCAACTGGCAACAAACTGGACACCACCGCCCATTCTGGGACAAATCATCTCCCCTAGCTCCAAAGTCAAAAGTCTATGAGTCATTTTTGACACCTTCATGACAATGGACGCACAAATAGGGGCTGTAGTCAGCGGATCGCACCATCTCTTGTGCCTACTACGCAGACTTATTCCATTTATCCCCAAAGAAGACGTAGCAGTCGTGGTGGGAATAATTGTGAATTCCAGACTGGACTATGCAAATGCCCTTTACCTCGGGCTCCCTAAGTACCAAATCGCTCGTCTACAAGTCGTACAGAATACGGCCGCCAGACTTGTGACTGGGAAAAAATCATGGGAATCAATCTCACCTTCACTGAGATCCCTTCACTGGTTGCCAGTGAAAGACAGAATTGCATTCAAAGCACTCTGCCTGACACATAAGTGCATCCATGGGAAGGCTCCGCAATATCTTTGCGACAAGATCGAACCTCACAATTCCAACCGCATTCTGCGATCCACCGACCAAAATCTGGTCAAGGTTCCAAAAACCAAATACAAGTCCAAAGGAGAAAGAAGGTTTACTTTTCAAGGTCCTAGGCTATGGAACGCTTTACCAACCAGCATTCGGTTGGAGGAAAACCACCTGTCTTTCAGAAAGCAGATCAAAACTCTGCTCTTCTGATGTCTTGAGACACGAACAACTAGCGCCCAGAGGCGATTCAGTTCGCATGTGCCGCGCTATATAAGTTCTTCATTCATTCATTCATTCATTCATTCATTCATAACAGTCCCCCCTTGAAATGTCTATTTCCTATTCTGTTTCTAGTAGGAAGTCTAATGCCCTGTACACATGATCGGTCCATCCGATGAAAACGGTCTGATGGACCGTTTTCATCAGTTAACCGATGAAGCTGACTGCTGGTCAGTCGTGCCTACACACTATCAGTTAAAAAAACTATCGTGTCAGAACGCGGTGACGTAAAATATTTGCAGGTCTTGGGGTCACAGGTGTAGGAGGCCAGCAGCTTTTCCAAATAAATGACAAGCTGACAGATGCTGTGTGTGTGACCATGAACTGTTCATGTACATGGCGATTCATCCGTGCCTGTATGCATGTAACCACTTGAATGTGCAGTTACAGGAATACAGCCACAGCGTCTGACAACTTGCCATTGACTGTTACAGGTTCATGGCTACGGTTGTACTGTATAGCAACATCTGTAACTCCTAGATGCTGAAATATGCGAAATTCTTGCTTTTTAGGCCTAAATGGTCCATGTGCATGAGCCTTTCATCTGCTGAGGGATCAGATAATAAGATAATAACATCTGCATTCTTTACTCTACCTACCATAGGTTTGCGTAGAGTGGGAGCTGGATGTGCCTGGGCACACCCTAATCACCAGGGTTGCTAATTGTGCAGTGTCTCTAAAATTCCTGAGGCTACAGTTGCTCAACCTCTCTACTGCCTCCTCAGCCAATGGGAAAGGTACTGGACCTGCCCCCACCCCCAGCGTGTCTTTTTTGAGTTTACAACAGGAGATGCTGGCAGCAGGAGCAGGTAGGAGAGGGAGGAGTAAACTCTCCTCCCTTCAGACTTCAGCCTACCAGGAAAAGGTAAGATTTGCTGGGCACAATGTAGTCAGTGGCTTACCTTAGTGGGGGATGCCCAGTGCCCTCCATACACAAAGGAGAGAGGAGAGGCTGTATTACCTCCAGCAGGAGGCCCTGTATTTTAGATGTTTGATTGATTTTTGTTTGGATAGAAGGAAACTGCATTGCCTGCTTCTCCTGGAGGATGGACATTACAGTCTGAGATCTCCCACAACCTTTGCTAAACCTCCATACTCATTACCTGCTAACACACAGGCACAACCTCCCCCTCTTCTGCATGACCACCTCATGTGTCTTTGAGCTGCTGGGGCACTATAAGTCCCAGCATGCCAGCAGATTGGAGGCAGCAGCAGTGGCAATATGTTGGATAAAACTGACTTTTCCATGAAAAAGTGCTGGTGTGTGTATGTCTGTACAGTATAAATACAGGTGCAGCTCATAAAATTTGAATATCATCAAAAAGTTAATTTATTTCAGTAATTCTCCTCAAAACGTGCAACTCATATATTTTATATAGATGCGTTACACACACAGTGATATATTTCAAGCATTTCTTTCTTTTAATTTTGATGATTATGGCTTACAGCTAGTGAATAGCCCAAAATTCAGTATCTCAGAAAATTTGAATATTACATAAGACCAATAAAAAAAGATTTTATATACAGAAATGTTGGCTTACTGAAAAGTATGTCCATGTACAGTATAGTATGCACTCAATACTTGATCGGGGCTCCTTTTGCATGAATTACTGCATCAATGTGGCGTGGCATGGAGGCGATCAGCCTGCGGCACTGCTGAGGTGTTATGGAAGCCCAGGTTACTTTGATAGCAGCCTTTAGCTCATCTGTATTGTTGGGTCTGGTGTCTCTCATCTTCCTCTTGACAATACCCCACAGATTCTCTATGGGGTTTAAGTCAGGCGAGTTTGCATTGTGATACCATGATCATTAAACCAGCATTGTTACTTTTGACAGTGTGGGCAGGTACCAAGTCCTGCTGGAAAATGAAATCAGCATCTCTATAAAGCTGGTCAGCAGAGGGAAGTATGAAGTGCTCTAGAATTTCCCCAAATCATCATTTAATGTGGAACATTTTGCATTTAATTTGGAAATCAAGGTCCCAGAGTCAGGAGGAAGAATAGAGAGGCACAAAATCCAAGTTGCATGAGGTCCAGTGCAAAGTTTCCACAATCAGTGATGATTTGGGAAGCCATGTCATCTGCTGGTGTTGGTCCACTGTGTTTAATCAGGTCCAAAGTCAGCGCAGACCTCTACCAGGAAATTCTAGAGCACTTCATGCTTCCCTCTGCTGACCAGATTTATGGAGATGCTGATTTCATTTTCCAGCAGGACTTGGCACCTGCCCACACTGCCAAAAGTACCAATGCCTAGTTTAATGATCATAATATCATTGTGCTTGATTGGCCAGCAAACTTGACTGGCCTAAACCCCATAGAGAATCTGTAGGATATTGTCAAGATGACGATGAGAGACACCAGACCCAACAATGCAAATGAACTTAAAGCCGCTATCAAAGCAACCTGAACTTCCATAACACTTCAGCAGTGCCATAGACTGATCGCCTCCATGCCATGGCGCATTGATACAGTAATTCATGCAAAAGGAGCCCCGACCAAGTATTGAGTGCATACTATACTTGAATTATATCACTGTGTGTAATGCATCTATATAAAATACATGAGTTTCACTTTTTGAATAGAATTACTGAAATAAATGAACTTTTTGATGATATTCAATTTTTTTTAGATGCACCTGTGTATATATATTACACATGTGTATTTGAGCAATAGGCTGTGCACACCTATGCCGCCTACTTAGCACTTGGCAAAGAAGCAAAGAACTTAGGGCCAGATTCTCGTACATCCGCGCAATTTTGTGCGGGCGTAACGTATCTGATTTACGTTACGCCTCCGCAACTTAGACGTGCAAGTGCTGTATCCTCAAAGCACTTGCTCCGTAAGTTGCGGCGGCGTATCGTAAATCGGCCGGCGTAAGCCCGCCTAATTCAAATTTGGATCAGGGGGGCGTGTTTTATGTAAATCTACTGTGACCCGACGTGATTGACGTTTTTCCCGAACGGCGCATGCACCGTCCGTGGAATTTCCCAGTGTGCATTGCTCCAAAGTACGCTGCAAGGACGTCATTGGTTTCGACGTGAACGTAAATGACGTCCAGCCCCATTCACGGACGAGTTACGCAAACGACGTAACTATTTCAAATTTCGACGCGGGAACGACGGCCATACTTAACATTGGTACGCCGCACGTATGCCTTAATATAGCAGGGGCAACTATACGCCGGGAAAAGCCTAACGTAAACGTCGTAACGTTAGGCTTAACGTAACTGCGTCGGTCGGGCGTACGTTCGTGAATTTGCGTATCTAGCTGATTTACATATTTCAACGCGTAAATCAGCTTACACGCCCCTAGCGGTCAGCGGAAAAATGCAGTTACGATCTGACGGCGTAAGAGACTTACGCCTGTCGGATCTAATGGATATCTATGCGTAACTGATTCTAAGAATCAGGCGCATAGATACGACGGGTCGGATTAGGACTTACGGCGGCGTACATGGCGCTGCGCCATCGTAAGTCCTTTCAGAATCTGGCCCCAAGTTTAGTGAAGCTGTGTTCAATCAAATCGTCCAGTCATTCAATCAGAAACCTTGTTCTTTTATATTTCCCGTGAACATGATTGAGTATTCAAAGTGAACAGAACTTCAGCTTATTTACTGAGCTAAGACAGGATTCAATTTGGCAAGTGAATACAACTTCTGTAAATCAACTTCACCAATGTTTAGCAAAATCAAATGAAAAAAAAAAAATAGAATTTGTTTTTTGTTCTTTCTCAGCTGATTTAATTTTGAAGCAAAAATATTTCATTCAGCATCTTTGTAAACAAAAAAAAAAAAAAAAAATTATTGTCCATCTTGTAGAAAAGTTTAACTTGCACTGAAAACACTCTCTCAGCTTTTTTTTGTTTTTCTGCCAAGACACATCATAAGCTGCTCAATTTTTCTTTCATGTGACAGGAACACCCTGCTGGAAACCATATTGCAGGCCTTGGGACAGAAGCACTGCAGTACATCTTTCTAATCAGTGGTCTATTGTATATATGATATACTGACATCTGTAACTCTGCATGGCTCTGGCAGTGAGGGGTTAATCATTTCCTAAAAGATAGTGATATAATGTGGAAATTCTGAAACCATGGTCGATGAGTTAACGCCAGATGGTACTCGGCATGTTTGCAAGTCCCTCTCCTCATCCATGTTGGGTCTGTGGTGTTTCTGACATTCAGTGTAAAAGTGGCATTTAGTTGCGTTGAAAGGGTAAATACTACTTATTATATGCTTTATATTGGCTGCACGTATTATTATTCATAAATAAAATCTAAATAATATCCTGTGAATGTAAAAGTGTATAGATCATATATCACCACTGTGACAAATACAAGTACATAGGCAAGTACATAGGAATAACAAAACAATGAGAAAAAGTGAATATATATAGTGATAAAGAAATACTAAAGCGCTGTTATGTATAAAAAAAACAATAATGTGATCACCTAGAACAGCTGCACTATTGGAAAACAGTGATCCCTAACACTATACAGTAGACATGTGCACAACAAAAATTTTTTTTTTTTTTGTTTCGTTTCGTCTCGTTCCGTGGATTTGTAAAGATTCGTAATTTCGTAAGACGCAAGTTTTCCTATTCGAACCCGTTCGTATTTTCGTAACTGTTTTAATTTTGTTTATACTGAATGATTCGTAATTCTGTCTAATTTATTTTCGTTGATTCGAAATTCGTAATTTTGTTAGATGATAATTTTCGTTTAATGGATTCGTAATTTTGTACTTTCGGAAATACATCGCAACACGCGGCTAATCCATATTAAGATATACTTTCTCTCAAGCCCCGTACACACGGTCGGACTTTTTGCCAACAAACTTCAAAATTAGCGTTTTCCAAAAAGTCAGACCGTGTGTACGCTCCATCGGACAAACTTTTTTGGTTTCAAAAGTCCGGCCAACTCCTTTCGGACAAAAAGTTTGTTTGAAGTCCGATCGTGTGTACGAGGCTTTACACTGTCCAATGTGACTCAGCACAAAAGAGATAAGCTGAACGATATGAGTACACGAATTTATGAACAGACAAAGAAACGGATTTACAAAACACACACATGAAAATACGAACATACGAATGAAAATACGAACAGACAAAGGATTTAAAATACGGAATGCAAATCGTTCATTATAGATGTAATTTTCTTTCTTTTGCTGTTTCGGTGTTTCGTATTTTAGTAAGATTGTCCAATCGTACGTTCGTATTTTCGCTTGTTCGTTATTTTAATTATTTGTAATTCCGTAATTTTCGTATTTTGGTTCTTTCAGCTTTTCGGATGTTCGAATTGATCCGAATGTACGAATACTAACAAATTCGTACGAAAATCCATTCGTTACGAACGGGAACGCACATGCCTACTATACAGCTAATTAATTAATTGAGTAATAATGCGCTAGTTCAAACAAGACACTCAAACACCATAAAAGTAATAAGAGTTCCTAACAAATCCATACAAATAATGTATTCAAAAATATATATTGCACATAGACTCATCAGTGAAAAAAATATAAGCACATGATAAAATGAAATGAAAAATAAATAAAGTCTTCTTCATAAAATGATAAAAAGTGACTTCAAGCGTTAATAAAAGTGCTGATCAAAAATATGAATTTGAGAAATATTCAGTGATACAGTGACACCAACTCCATCACCAGGTGCAATGTCCGCTCACCTCAGGAAGAGACCCCACTGGGTCTAATCATGCCTTAGAGCCCATTCACACAGGGGCAACACGACTTCCAGTGCGACTTTGGGAGGCAACTTGGACACGATTGAATATGAATCACAGCGCGACATGAGGCAACTTACAAGGCAACTTCAAGTCGCCTCCAGGACAGAAGGCTTTCCAGTGGCCAATCAAACAAGAATCAGCTCTGTGGGAGGGAGGGGGAGGGAGGGGTTTGCCTGAGAAATGCATGTTCTCTTCCTGTATCGTTGGCTCTCTTAAGACAGTGATCCGACTTCTGAGGTGACTTCCATTGAAATCTATGGGTACAAATCGCCTAGAAGTCGGATTGAAGTAGTGAAGGAACCTTTCCTGAAGTCAGAGCGACTTCAGTAGTGTACATTAACACGGCTCCATTCACTTCAATTGTTTTTCTCAACAGCAGGACTTGGGGCGACTTCAAGTTGGATCCCAAGTTGCCCCTGTGTGAATGGGCTCTTAGAGATATCCTGGTCCCGACCAGATTGTGTTGCTGTCTCAGATCCTTTCAATAAGTCCTGGGTTGTGTAGATAACCGCTGCTCTCTGGGACAGCTCAAAGCGAGAAAAACACAAATGTAATCATGCAAAATTGTATAAAAAGTTATGAATTTATAAAAAAAAACAATAATACTACTCACAAAAGTATCATCTTGTGAATTGCATGCAAAACGAAATATGGAAACAAATCCATGAGGAACAAGAGGCTCTCCTCCTCACCGTTATTGCCGGGTACAGAGACACCGGAAATGACATCACCAACTCCTCCCGACGCGTTGTGTCACAGATCACGTGACCTCTTCAAGGGATGTGACCCAACAAGTCGCGAGGAGTTTAGCAGACACCCTATGGAAAAAAATGACAGTCGTTATAGCTTTTTATGTTACATAGTATTTGTGCAGTAATTTTTCAAACGCGTGTTTTTTGGAAAGAAAAAAAACCACTAAAGTTAGCCCGATTTTTTTTTTGTATAACGTGAAAGATGATGTTATGCCTAAGACATCACGCTTTAAAATTGCGCACACTTGTGTGAAATGCCGCCAAACTTCAATATTTAAGAATCTTCATAGACAACGCATACATTTCTTTTAGAAGGATACCTGTTTAGAGTTACAGAGGAGGTCTAGTGCTAGAAGTATTGCTCATGCTCTAAAGGCTGCGGTGTATGTAACCTGGCTCTGATACTAGCCAGTGCCTCACCAGCCACTGACCTCACCACACAACCCTGCTGTATGCAGCAGCCCTTTCAGCCCTCCCGATACTTACTCGAGCCCCATCTTAATCCAACGATGTTACATGAGAGACTTGGCTGTCTGGGACTCTCCCTTCTGATTGGCTGAGACACACAATGTGGTAAAAAAACTTTTTGGATAGTTGTTAGAGAAGCAGAAGTCCCCATTGGAAGATTTCCTCTCTGTTTCTTTACTGGTGACAAATGTAAAATGTTTAATTTCCCATAACAGTCTGTTCCAACTACAAAAGCCACTGGATCAAAATAGAAGGGAAACGGACAGCAATAAAAACCTTCCACACTCACTTCCACATTCCATCCAAATTAAAAGAAAAACATTTGGCCATCAGATATTTTTGCACCTTCTTCTTTATTAGCCTAAAGCAGTCTGGGCACAAAAAAAAAGCAGCAGCACCACTCTATAATTAATTAATTTAGTTAATTCACCTGATAAAGGGCTTCTGCCCAAAAGGGACTTGTATCACATCATTGTGAACATGTGCAGGAAGAAATGCTCCCACAGGAAATTAAATTGGTATTCTTCAAAGCTGTAAACAACTATTAATAACATAAACGTGCATAATAGGGTATATAAAATTAGCAGCAGCTACTTCATTATATAAAATATATCTATAACTAGGGAAAGAGCTAGTCAAAACGACCTGGCTTTTAAAATATATATATTTATTCAAATAGTTTATCTTAATGTGTATTTGAAGTCAAAATTTTATTTTAATCATTTTTGATAGAGTAGTAAGGGGTTAAACCATCTTTTAAAGTGGTTGTAAACCTCTGAAATGAAAAATAAACAAAGCATATCCCTGTATACTGTGTATTTGTCTCATTCCAATGTACCTAGTGTCATTTCTGTCTCTTCTCTCTGCGATAGTCACTTCTGGCAGGTTATCCTGATGTTACAGAATAACCCTACCCTTCAACCTCTGCAGCAATCTATTTCCCGAAGGCAACCTCTGGATATGACGCTAAGTATGTACACTCAACTTCCTAGGTCAACCATGGCGAGGCCTGTTCTGAGTGCAACCTGTCCTGTTAAACCGCTGTATGGTCTGCAGCTCAGTTTCAGGGTCTTGGCAAACTTCTTATAGTCTAGGCAATCTTTATGTAGAGCAACAATTCTTTTTTTCAGATCCTCAGAGAATTATTTGCCACAAGATGCCATGTTGAACTCCCAGTGACCAGTATGAGAGAGTGAGGACGCGTACACACGACCGGTCCATCCGATGAGAATGGGTTCACTGCTGAAGCAGACTGATGGTCTGATGTGCGTACACACCATCAGTTCAAAAACCGATCCGGTCAGAACGCGGTGACGTAAAACACATGACGTGCTGAAAAAAACTAAGTTCAATGCTTCCAAGCATGCGTCGACTTGATTCTGAGCATGCGCGGGTTTTGAACCAATGCTTTTGTGTACTAACCATCGGTTTTGACTGATGGTCAGCCGTCCATCGGTTCGAATTTAAAGCAAGTTCTCAAATTTTTTCCGAAGGACAACAGACCGATGGGCCGTACACACGGTCGGTTTGGACCGATGAAACTGAACTTCAGTCCGTTTTCATCGGTTTGGACCAGTCGTGTGTACGCGGCCTTAGAGCGATAACAACAAATGCAACACACCTGCTCCCCACTCACACCTGAGACATTGTAACACTAAGGAGTCACGTGACACCGAGGAGGGAAAATGGCTAATTGGGCCCAATTAGGAAATTTTCACCTTGGGGTTTACTCACTTTTGTTGCCAGCAATTTAGACATTAATGGCTGTATGTTGAGTTATTTTGAGGGGGAAACAAATTTACACTGTTATACAAGCCGTACACTCACTACTTTACATTGTAGCAAAGTGTAATTTCTTCAGTGTTGTCACATGAAAAGATATAATAAAATATTTACAAAAATGTGAGGGGTGTACTCACTTTTGTGAGTTTCTGTACATCCCCTCTACACAGGATAATAAAGAAACATGTCCACCTGAGGCTTTCATTCACTATCTGTGTGCTGGAGAGGGGGGCAGATATATCTCCTAAAATTATGTACCATCAGGATAACCGGTCAGAAGTGACTATTGCAGATAGAGGAGACAGAAATCACGCTAGGTGCTTTGAATTGAGGCAAATACGCAGCATACAGGGATATGCTTTTTTTATTTTTATTTCAGAGGTTTACAACCACAATGGTTTAACTCCTTACTACTTTATCAAAATGAAAAATAAAATGTTGCCTTCAAATACACATTAGGATAAACTATTTGAATAAATAAATAAAATATTTACAAAAATGTGAGGAGTGTACTCACTTTTCTGAGATACTATATGCAGGGCTTTTTTTCAGGGGGAACTTGGGGGAACTCAGTTCCATCACATTTGGCTCAGACCCTTTGGTGCCTGCTCACCACAATCACTTGTAAACACAGAAGTCTGGTTTCTGTGTTTACAAGTGACAGCTCTGCACTCTGTGTGTAACCCCCCTGAACTCTGCACCCTGTATGTAATGCAATCCTGGTATTTAATGCCCCTTTAATACCCTTCTACTGTTTGTGAAATCTGAACGAGGTCGTGGTTGAGTTCCTGAACCTATTTTCTGAGAAAAAAAGCTCTGACTATATGTCCTTTCTCTCCACTCCACACATCTCTATGTTCTGCAGTGTGTGACATCAGGCCCCCACCTCTGGAAACTGAGAAAAAAACTTTGATCTGTGTATTTTAGAAGGCCTATAGAAGAGAGAAGGCCGCAGACGGACAGATACAACTTATATAGGAGGGTTTTGTTAATCTCTGAGGCTTGTCAATTAATGTGTATACAGTATGTAAGGGTTTGAAACCACTTTACAAGTGCAAACCAAAAACGACCATTATTTTGTTACTAGTATTTTCATGGATTAATTTCAGAATAATTTGTTTGATTTGGTTTCATTTAGTTTATTCATTCTCTAATGAATTCCAAATTTTTCAGAACAATTCGAATTCGAATCGGTCAAAAAGATTTTAAGGGAAAACCCACACTAAAATGTAAAAAAAGCCATGGAGTCCTTTCCAAAATCCATACTATACCCTTAGCAAAGCATACAGCCTGGTAGGTCAGTAAAGGGGGGACGATGAGTGAGCAGAATATGCCCCCCCAAAGCACCTTGTCCTCATGTTGATAAGAACAAGGCCTCTTCCCCACAGCCCTGGCCGGAGGTTGTGGGGGTCTACGGGTGGAGGGCTTATTAAAATCTGAGGAATCAACATGAGGACAAGGTGCTTTGAGGGGGAGCCCCCCTAACCCAAAAGCAACCCCCATGTTAAGGGCATGTGGCTTGGTATGGTTCGGGAGGGGGGCAGCTCGCTCGTTACCCCTTTTATGACCTGTCGGGCTGCATGCTTGGATAAGGGTCTGGCATGTATTTTGGGGGGACCCCGGGCAGTTTATTCTTAAATTTTGGCATGGGGGTCCATTCTTTTGTTTACTTTCTAACAACGTCCTTACCAACTGTTGACTCATCAGCGGTCATCGGGTTTCCTCACTGACAGCTGATGAGTTATCGGTTGTTAAGGACGCGGCATCCAGCTCCTTAATAACCAGCTATTCTTTACAAAGAATTTGGATCGGTCGATGCGTTTTTGACCGTTTTTGAATTCAAATCATTCTGGAATTCATTTGAAAATTAATAAACCAAATTAAACAAATTTTAAGGAAATTCTATACTATTGTTATTCGGAATATCTGAATAACCAAAAATAAATCAGAATTTAGATTCACACTAAAACTAATTGCACATGTGTACTGTGAAGCCCTTTACTTTTAGATGATTATCATTAATCTAGAGGTATAGTTCTTTGTGATGTATTCTGTTGTACATTGATGTTTTTGTACAGTCCCATAAAGAGCACAATACTCTGTATATTAGATTATCCTACAGATTGTAATGAACAATGAGATGTTTGTAGGTTACCAAAGTCCTAAGTAACAATAGACTGCTCTGAGGCCTCGTACACACGACCGGTTTCCTCGGCAGAATCCATCAAGAAACTTGGTGGGAGAGCTTTTTTGCAGAGGAAACCGGTCGTGTGTATGTTTTTTATCGAGGAAACTGTCGAGGAGCTCGACGAGCAAAAAAGAGAGCAAGTTCTCTTTTTCCTCTACGGGAGTCTGAATTTGCTCGTCGTGTTCCTCGTCGGGCTGGTTTTCGACGAGAAACTCGGACATCTGTATGCTAAGAAACCCGCGCTTGCTCAGAATAAAGTTTGAGACGGGAGTAAAAGTAGCATTTGTAATGGAGATAACACATTTTTCAAGCTGTAACAGACTGAAAAGTGCAAATCGTCTCTTAACAAACTTTTACTTAACACGCAAACACATGAGATTAGCAAAACCAGCCCCAAGAGTTGTGCCAGTGGAATCAAACTTCCCCTGCCATTGTATGTGTTGTATGTCACCGCGTTTGAGAACGAGGAGATTTTGTCTTGACAGTGTGTACGCAAAGCAAGCTTGTCGAGTTCCTCGACAAGCCTAACAAGGAACTCGTCGAGGAAAACGATGTGTCTTTTCCGGCGAGTTCCTCGGTCGTCTGTACGAGGCCTCAGAGAAGAAATCAAATAGCTGCATTGTTATGCCCAGATAAGAGCAGTGCTTTTAGTGTACGCTGTACATACTGTAAACATGCAAGTGTGCGTTTTGGGCAGAAACATATGTAACCTAAAGCGGAGGTTCACCCAAAAAAACAAGTATCTAACATTACGTTCAGTATACCTCAAACATGTACAGTATGCCGGTGTTTTTTTTTTGGGGGGTGTACATACAGTCTTATCTGTATTTTTCTCCTGGCTTCCGGGTACTCGCTCCCGCGGGACTGGGCGTTCCTTTGCAGTGCCCCAATGTCATCTGGGACTTCGCCCATATAATTGACGTGCCTGAAAAAAATTTCCCCCCCCGGCAGATAAGGCGCGTCACGACTTTCCGAAAGTAGCCGAACCGCGAGTCGGCTCTATACGGCGCACCGACTAGGAGTCGTGTAGAGCTGACTGAACAGGCGCCGTATAGAGCCGACTCGCGGTTCGGCTACTTTCGGAAAGTCGTGACGTGCCTTTTCCGCCAATGGGAGTTTTTCTCAGGCAGGTCAATCATATGGGCGAAGTCCCAGATGACATTGCGGCACTGCACAGGAATGCCCAGTCCCGCGGTAGCGAGTACCCGGAAGCCAGGTGGAAAATACAGATAAGACCGTATGTACACCCCCCCAAAAAAAAACACCGGCATACTGTACATGTTTGAGGTATCCTGAATGTAATGTTAGATACTTGTTTTTTGGGTGAACCTCCGCTTTAAGTTATTTCTATTACAAAATTATATTGGCATCATTCTAGAGTATTACTGCTTTCATAAACATATTCAGAATTGATTGGCAAATGTTACTATCATGTGTGTCTTGTGCTATTTGGATCTTATACAGTAAAACCTTGGTTTGCGAGTAACTTGGTATGAGAGCGTTTTTCAAGACAAGCAAAATGTTTTAATAAATTTTGCCCTGATATACAAGCAATGTCTTGATATAAGAGTAGCGTCATGTCACAACTGAGTATAATAAAAGAACAGAGGAGCCTCTAAGTGTAGCAATATGGTTACATTTAATGAAGGTACAACATTTAGCAACGTATTGCTACACTTATGCTGGTCATACACCTATAGATTATCTGCAGATTTTTTTATGGTTAGATGGAAAAAGTGGAACAGATTCCTCCATCTACGGAAGATGGAAGAATCTCCCACTGGCCCAAGCTTCCATATCTTGCTAGTTGGCCCCACTGGCTCTTAACCTAAACAATGACTGCACCCAATCAAAATATTCAGGTATTGTGAGAGCCAACAGGGCCGACTAGCAAGATATGGAAGCTTGCACCAGTGGGAGATTCTTCCATCCACACAGTTCAGCGTAGATTGATTGATTGATTTATTGGATTTGTAATGCGCCAAATACTGACCCGTCAGGGAAGCGTCTAAGCGCAGAAGACATACCTGTAAATAGATAAATCAAGTCAGGGAAAGAAAATAGAAGGAAAAGAAAAAAGGAGAGCACAAAAAAGCAAACTACCAAGGAACAACAGGGAAAACTAACGTGACTCAGCCTGCTTTTCCCTCAAAAAACCAAGTTTTTATCCTTTTACGAAAGACCATAATGGAGGGGAGAGACCGGATAGAAACAGGGAGACTATTCCATAGGGCCGTTGCTCTCACAGAAAAGCGTCTACCCCCGAAGGTAAGCAGGCGAGCAGATGGACAAGTGACGAGACTTGGAGGAATCTGTTCTACTTTTTCCATCTGACCATGGAAAATCTGCAGATAATCTATAGTTGTATGGCCAGCTTTAGAGGTGCCTTTCTTCTCTTGTTTACCCTGTAAAAAAAATCTTTGATATACGAATTATGCTCGCAAACCAAGGTTTTACTGTAGCAGCTGTTTGATCTGTGGATGTCTGCACTATACCTTGATATCTACGGGCCTCTAAAGAAACAGAACATTCTGCCATCTAATGTTGTTTCTTATTTTAGACTTTGGCATGTAATACTAGAGGGAGAGAGCGAGAGAGAAGAGACAGAAAGACAGACAGTGCCTTTGTATATTTTTTATTTTTTTGTACTGCAACGTCATGTTTTTCGCTGAAGATGTTTTGCTTTTGTTATACAAAGGAGAATATGGGTGTAATTTCCTCTCTATTGATTGTATATTTTACAGAACACTCCTGTATTGATTCCAGTGGCCCTGCTAGACCACAGAATCGTTCTTTCCCTTTTACAGGCTCCAAATAATGGTCAATATTCTTGTTCTGAGGTAGCAGTTTACAGTGTTGTTAAATAATTCAATTAGTGCAGTTTTCTCTCCATCTACTTTGATCTCTTTCTTTTTATGAGACTTATTGACTCTGATCAAAAATATATATTTTCAGACATCATGTTTGACATCCTGTGAAATTAAGCCGCACAAATTAACATGTAATCCTTTCTCTTTCTTTCATACAGTGTGAGATACAACATAATTTTATATATTTGTCATTACAACATGAGATGATTGATTTTTGTTTTTAATAAAGCCAGCCATAGATGGTTCGAATCTCGGCCGGTTCAGAAGGGACTAAATAAGATTCAAACCCTGTATGGACAGAGTGAATGCATCCAAGTTGACTCAAGTTGGTCGATCAATTTGGATACAATGATGGCCACTGATAAGCTACACCAGGGTTTGACAAATTTGCTTGGAACCTAGGAGCCAGCGAAAAAAGTTAGGAGCCCGAAAACGTGCCCTGTCCCGCCAAGCTCGCGCGCAGAAGCAAGCGCATACGTGAGTAGCGCCCGCATATGTAAACGGTATTCAAACCACACATGTGAGGTATCGCGGCGATTGGTAGAGCGAGAGCAATAATTCTAGCCCTAGACCTCCTCTGTAACTCAAAACATGCAACCTATAGAAGTTTTTAAAAGTCGCCGATGGAGATTTTAAAGGGTAAAAGTTTGTCGCCATTCCACGAGCGGATGCAATTTTGAAGTGTGACATGTTGGGTATCAATTTACTCGGCATAACATTATCGTTCACAATATAAAAAAAAAATTGGGCTAACTTTTCTGTTGTCTTGTTTTTTAATTAAAAAATGTGTATTTTTTCCCCCAAAAAAGTGCGCTTGTAAGACCGCTGCGCAAATGCGGTGTGAAAGAAAGTATTGCAAGACTGCCATTTTATTCTCTAGGGTGTTAGAATAAAAAATATATATAATGTTTGGGGGTTCTAATTAGAGGGAAGGAGATGGCAGTGAAAACAGTGAAAAAACACATTACTTGTAATGCCAACGGCCACCACAAGATGGCGCCAGATCACAAAAGAAAGCTTAGGCCTGCAGAAGGCCGCAAAGCCGCGGCCTCAATTACCGGCACCGGTGATCGCACGGTAGGGGAGGTGGGTGCGCACGGAGACACAGGATCCTGATAGGTTGCACTAATGATGAGGCACTGATGGGCACTGCTAGGTGGTACTAGTGGGCATTGATAGGTGGCACTAGTGGGCACAGGTAGGTGGCACTGGTGGGCACTGCTTAGCAGCAGTGGGTCTGGAGTGTGCGGGACTGATGTCCCTTTTACTCCAGATGGTAATCTTTTTTTTTTTTTCTCACGCTATCAGCGTCAGGGAAAATAAAGCTGATTACCATCTCTGTTTACATCATGTGATCAGCTGTCATTGGCTGATAGCTGAACACATATTAAGGGGCTAAGATCGGCCCCTTAATCAGATCTGTGATCAGTGAGTCTCATGTAATACTTCATATTCCCATCGCACACATTCCTGGATGAGCTCTCAAATTTGGGTGCTGCAGCAACAACCACAAGGCGAGTGCAACGTTTCGGAGTCACACAGGACCCCTTCGTCAGGCATGTCATGATCATGCAATAAACTATCCATTTGGACATGATTTATGTCGTTCCATGGTGTGCTGGCAAATATCTTTGCAGTGAGTCTCAGGCCTCGTACACACGACCGAGTAACTCGTCGGGCGAAACTAATTGTTTTCCTCGTCGAGTTCCTTGTTAGGCTTGTCGAGGAACTCGACAAGCTTGCTTTGCGTACACACTGTCAAGACAAAATCTCCTCGTTCTCAAATGCGGTGACATACAACACATTCAACGGCAGGGGAAGTTCGATTCCACTGGCTAAACTCTTGGGGCTGGTTTTGCTAATCTCATGTGTTTGCTCTATTTTTGGCTCGTCGAGTTTCTCGACAGTTTCCTCGATGAAATGTACACACGGCCGGTTTCCTCGGCAAAAAATCTCCCAGCAAGTTTCTTGCTGGTATTTGCCGAGAAACTCAGTCGTGTGTACGAGGCCTTATGGACTCGCTGATCACATAGCAAACCGCACTGATGACAAAGCTGCACACACATAGCAAACCGCACCAATGCATGGGAAGACGGCAAATGTCCACGAGCCACATGTGCACTGACGGGTTGGACATTTAGCAGCGATTGGCTGGGTGGGGCCCGCGGGCCGTAGGTTTCTGACCCTGCATAGGGGATCAGAATGAGTGTCTATGTCCTGCTTTAATTAGCAAGGAGTTAAATCCTTCTAGAAGTCCACGAAAAACTAACTTAGCACTGCATCGCATTGAAGTCTTTGGAGGAGCAAATTTGGGCTATTTTCAAGGATATTAAGCAAATTATCATCAAAAAGGCATAATGAACTGAGCACTGGCATGGGGGACATTTAACAAAGCAAAAAGGTAAAAAAAAAAAAAAAAATACTGAACAGCGACAAGAGTGCTTTTAAGGCAGCTTCCAGGGTGATATATGGTAATGCAACACCGTATTCTGTCATTACATTATTTGGATGTGTTATTGATTTTTAGTTTTTACAGTAGGGGGAGCTCTCCGGTCCACTTTAGTGTGCTGGGAAAAAAAAAGCCTGCACATACCATGGAGAGCGGTGACGGCAGAAGAGGTGAGGGATCTGTCACTGTGAATACGAGGGAGAACTCAGAGAGGGGTGCACTGTGAAAGTGTGTGGGGGAGGGGGAATATGTGCAGAGGTAAAGTTTGTGCATGTGTTTAGCAGAGGGGGGAACATTGTACACAGAAGAGAGCTTGGGGGAATTTGTGCAGAGAGGAGACCTGGGAAAGTGTGCGTGGGGGAGATTTGTGGGAGGTGCGGCGGGCTCGTTCACTGGACGACGGCCTTCCAAAACTAGCTGTCCGTGCTGTAGCCATTATTCGGCTGTAGTGCGACCGGCAAGTGGTTAAAGTGTATTTTTTGACAAATAATAGCCACAAATATTGTACAGTATCTGTACAGTGCAAAATCAAGCTACACTATAACCAACCCTAAGTGTGAGCCCTACTTTGGCCAAGCTCCTTGTGCAGCAGTCAGTCCCCTTTATAATCTAGTTCTTTTGTTTTTACATATCTCCTTTTTAATATTTATGTTCTAATGTATTTTCATTTTGTAAAAATGTTTTTTGGTATGAATGCAGTTGTGTGACATTTGGAATTTGAGGGGCTGCCACATTTATTTGGAAACTCATTTTAATACTTGGTCCTCTTTAAGCTTTTCCTTTGAGTCATTCTTCAGCAACAAGAGGGTAAGGGCAGGCAGCAGAAACAAATAAGCATACAACCCTACAGCCAGCCATATGCTGCCTGCCCTTCCCCAGAGTGACACTCACCAATACCCATCCTACCTTTTCCAGTAACAGCCCCCTAGTGTTCGGTTTTTGCTAATAGGGAAGAAGAAATAAAAAATGTCATAAACTCCCCATATACCAAGTGCCTGTATGTTAGCTTAGCACTTTATCTGCTTATATACAAGCTGGCTAACAGCTACCTTTCTCTTGTTCACGGTCTGGGCATGTCCCCCATTAACATTTCCCCTGCAATTGCATGTTTGTAAAAATAAATAAAAAATAACTTACCTTGGCACCAGCTTCCTACAATTCCAGAAGGAGTGGGTACCATAACTCTGCCTCACTTTTGCCTCCTAGGATAGCTGGATGCTCAAAACTCCCCTAGACTTTACTCCTTTACTACTTGTTCCTGTGAGATATTGAGTAACCAGCTATCCCAGGACTTAGCGGTAAGGCATGGTGATATCTACTATGCTTCTCGAAATTTTCAGAGCTAGGACCAAGGTAAATTTATTTTAGCAAAAGTTTTATTCTTCGGTTTCCTTTGCCAGTGATTGTATTTGACTTTTGAAGAGTGGAGGCTTCCAATAATCAATAAAAAAAGGTCTGTGAAAAAAACAATTGCAGATAGCACGTTAAAGGGTCACTAAAGGAATTAGGAATTTAGCTAAATAGTTTCCTTTACCTTACTGCAGTCCTGGTTTCATGTACTCATTGTTCGCTTTTGCTCTGATGTTGCTGTAATCCTTCTCTGTTCTGAACACTTCCTGGTTGTCTGTTTCCTGATGACCACAGTGCTGGTAGATTCTAGTTTCATTTTCCAAACCATCACTGCTCTATGGCTCTGTCTAGTACAGAGGCAGGATAGCATGCAAAAACAAAACTAAATGCAAAAACGAAACTGTAGGTACATTATATGATTGATTTTTATCAATTTTTAATCAATTTTAAAAGGAATCAGTTAACTATTATGGGCCAGATTCAGGTAGGAGATACGACGGCGTATCTCCAGATACGCCGTCGTATCTCTGAGTGTGCGGCGTCGTATCCATTCGCCTGATTCTTAGAATCAGTTACGCATAGATTTGACTAAGATCCGACCGGCGTAAGTCTCTTACGCCGTCGTATCTTAGGCTGCATATTTACGCTGGCCGCTAGGTGGTGCTTCCGTCGATTTACGCAAGGAATATGCAAATTAGGTAGATACGCCGATTCAGAAACGTACGTCCGCCCGGCGCATTTTTTTACGTAGTTTACGTTAGGCTTTTTCCGGCGTAAAGTTACCCCTGCTATATGAGGTGTATCCTATGTTAAGTATGGACGTCGTTCCCGCGTCGAATTTTGAAATGTTTACGTCGTTTGCGTAAGTCGTCCCCGTGAATGGGGCTGTGCGTAATTTACATTCATGTCGAAAGCATTGGCTTTTTGCAGGTTAATTTGGAGCATGCGCACTGGGTTACTTTCACGGACGGCGCATGCGCCGTTAGTCCAAAACGTAATTTACGTGGGGTCATGTTTTATTTACATAAAACACGCCCACCTCTTCAGAATTTGAATTAGGCGCGCTTACGCCGGCAGGTTTACGCTACGCCACCGTACATTAGGGTGCAGGTTCTTGGTGAATACAGAACCTGCCTCACTAAGTTACAGCGGCGTAGTGTATCGGAGATACGCTACGCCCGCAGAAAAATAAGCCAATCTACCTGAATCTACCCCTACCCTGTAAACAGTCATTTCAGCAAAAAAAAAATTCCTTTACAACTCCTTTAACCTGCCTGGCGGTATCCCCGAGCGTAACTCGGGGTGTTTTTTTCATGCTGGGATCGGTATCCCCGAGTCACACTCGGGGTAGATGTGCAGAGCGTGCAGCGGCGCGGCTTACCTTCGCAGCATCCACAGACAAGTTACTCACCTTGTCCCTGGATCTTGCGATGCATCCCCGCTGTGTGAGTGAGCGGGTCCTCGCTCGATTCACAGTGTCCCCGTGTGCCGCCGATCTCCGTTACGACGCACGGGGGCGGAGAACGGCGCCAAATTCAAAAAAGTAAACAAACACAATACATACAGTATACTGTAATCTTATAGATTACAGTACTGTATGTAAAAAATACACACCCCCCTTGTCCCTAGTGGTCTGCCCAGTGTCCTACATGTTCTTTTATATAATAAAAACTGTTCTTTCTGCCTGCAAACTGTAGATTGTCCAAAAGTGTCCCTTTATGTCAAAAATGGTTTTAGAGCAGCTAGAAAACAGCGATAATAAATTATAATCACTTGCAGAATTGTGCGATAGCGATTTGTGGGGAAATACGTCATAAAAAAATAAAAGTAATGACAGCGACAATTCTGCAACTGAGCAAATTTCAGTGATTTTGAGTTGATTACATTATTGAATAATTTTTATTATAATTATATTATTATTTGTTATAATTATTTATAATTATTTATTATATTATAATTTATAATTTTGTTTTTAAAAAAAAATCATACCCGGGATGCCTACAAGACTCTTGTTTGGTCAGATTTAAGTGAGTTATTCCTAAAAATTACAGACCTACAGTATAAAACGCCAAATTTCCTTGCAAAATAATTGTACCGCTTTTGGTACGTAATTCCAGACAGAATCATACCGCCAGGGAGGTTAAGGAAAAAACACACTAAGGCCTCGTACACACCAGCGGACGGACCGTTTTCATCGGACATGTCCGCTGGGAGATTTTCGGTCTGATGGTTGTACACACCATCAAACCGAAATCCGCGCGGACAGACAGCACGGTGACGTGTCCGCGCCGTCGCCGCGACGATGGCGGAGGAGGAGCATTTAGCCCTTGCAAGGGAAAGGAGACCCCCTTTTTTACCTGACAGAGGAGAGACACCAACTGTAAGGAGAGCATTTGAACCTTGATGCTGTGACGTCCTGGGACGGATTCAAGACCCCGCAGAGGGTTGTTTCTGCAGGCGCTGTTGACCTTGCCACTAGTGGAGGTCCACCCCATCTGGTAAGGTTACCCATTGCCTTTGGTGTACATCACAGGGAGAAACTTAATCTGCGGTGTCGGTGGATAAACATCTATTTCTTCAATCACATCTTATTCAATGTATCCACACACCACCTTTTTCCCCATTACTTTGGAATTGGACTCTTTGTACCAATAGGGGACTTTCTATATTAACTATATTTTCCCATTTTTTTCTTTGAACCTTTTCTACTTTTTATATATATACATACATGTTTTCCTCATTATATTCATTTATTGCATACCAGCGTGAACTTTGGATTTATAGGTTTAATTTCTATTTTTTATTCACTTTGGTTCTTGCTTTTCAACAGTCGTTTACATTTGATTATGTAGGTGATTTCAGCCAGCAATCTTATTTTTGTTGGATACACTGTTTGTTTTGGTGCACTACTGATTTCAGGCCTTTGTACATGATTCCATTCACAGGTTGTTTAGCGCGACTATTTTCCCTTACATATTTCTGTTTGCATGGTTTCACATATTGTCGCAGCTTAGCTTTCACTAGCATTTTGCTAAATTTTATTATTAGCGCAGTATTTACTTTTTTTACCTACAATTCTAATTTATTATCACTGTTTTCTAGCTGGTTTTCTAGCTGGTCTAAAAGCACTTTTTACGTAAACGGACACTTTTTGGTTGCCATGGACAATCTCCAGTTTCCAGGCAGAAAGAACAGTATTTATAGTATAAAACTGCATGCAGGACACTGGACAAAGCACTAGGGAAAAAGAGGATGTGAAACTATTTGATACAGTACTGTAATCTGTAAGATTACAGTACTGTAAGATTACAGTGTACTGTATGTATATTGTGTTTTTCACTTCTTGAATTTGGTGCCGAGCAACACTCGCAGGGAACGGAGCTCGGCACTGTGAATCAAGCGGGGGACACACGGCTCGCAGACACAGCGGGGAGACATTGCAGGATCCAGGGGACAAGGTAAGTAACCTGTACATGGATCCTGTGATGCGATCCTGAGTGTGGCTCGGGGTTAACGCTTTTGGTACTGAAAATTCACCCCGAGCCACACTCGTGATTACCGCTAAGGAGGTTAAGGGGAAAA
Organism: Rana temporaria; assembly: GCF_905171775.1. Lineage (NCBI taxonomy): Eukaryota > Metazoa > Chordata > Amphibia > Anura > Ranidae > Rana > Rana temporaria. Next base: position 279,122,836 of record NC_053489.1, read on the forward strand.
TATGTGTGCCTATGCTGTAGTGCACCAGGATATATGCACTTTTTACGTTTAGTTGATCTTTTGTTTTTTATAAAAATAGCCACAGAGAGCACTATTAATGTTTTTCTTTTTTGAGATTCTCACATACATTTACCCTGATGATTATCCTGGATGGATGTGGATTGAGAGTGACCTGGAATCCATAAAACAGACCATGTGTTGTTCTATGTATGTTTTTCCTGGGGAGAGAAGCACAAGGTATCTGGCCTAGGGACTAGGGGTAAAAAATACACTGTATAAACCCTGAGTATATATTGGAATAAATATGTACACAGTGTAGACATATTAGACTGCTTGATCTGTGACTGAACTCTGTAAAGATTGTTCTGCTAGATATCATCTGTTGTTACTAGGAGCAGACAGGGAATTTATATATGGCCAATAGGTTTCACAATCGGTAAAATGGAAAAATAATTTCCTCTCTCAGTCCTATTCAAGCTACAACTATTATATAACTGGATATAGATACCTTGAGAGATACTCCCTGATCTACTGTACTGATCATCCTAATATACTGCGTGAAGCTTATCTTTAAGGAAAACATGGAATCTCCTATGGGAAGAAGCACAATAACCTAGTGATAACAGATTAAGGCGAAACTATCCTCTTAATAATTCATACAACCTTGTAAATAAAGTTTGTTTGTAGACAAATCTAATGGTTCCCTAACCAATATACTGAGATAGCACTACAAGACAAGTTGTTCTGTCGTCTTCCATATGTTGGTGTCCCAAGATTTCTAAATTTTTAATTGGTTCCCCGCAGAATAACGCTTTCAAACATATGGTCTGGATAATGCTGAATATGCTTTTGTTACTCTGTACTTTAGGTGACACTAGCTTCTTCACAATTATGAGGAGATCAGTGAGAAGAATTTATTAACACTCTTGAGTTGTTTGGTAGAGAACTGACAAATGTTGTCACTATAGTGGAGGTCCCATGTTTCTTTTAAAATGCAAGATTTTTGCGGAGATGTTATGTATCATTTTTTGTATTGTTGAAATGTGGCATGTTTGCAAATAAAATATACACCATGGGATTTTGTTAAATAGGGTTAAGTAGAATGTGTAGAGTTTAGGAACCTTTAGAGACCAATCTTGTTTCCTTTTATAATGATTTGTGTGGTCAAGCATCCAAGGGATGACTAACGTCCCGCAACATCAAATCATCCTAAAGCCTTGTTCATACAGAATTCAGCTTGTGTAATGCCCCGTACACACCAACGGTTTTTCCCGTTGTAAAAACTGCGATGAGAGCTTTTCATCGGGAATTCCGACCCTGTGTATGCTCCATCAGACTTTTTCCCACAGGAAAACTGCTGGGAAAAAAAAGAGAGCATGGTAAATTTTTTCCCATCAGGAAAAAATCCTAGCGGGAAAACCATTCGTCTGTATGCTTTTCCGACTGGAAAAAAACACGCATGATCGGAAACAAATCGATGCATGCTCAGAAGCATAGAACTTTATTTTCTCGGCTCATCTAAGGCCGAGTACTCACGACCAAACATGTTCGCTCGAAATGTCCGACGGGCTGTTTCCGGCGTACAAGGCTGTTTTTTCATTTGGCCCGCTGGCTTGTACACACCAGCGGACGATATTTCCCTGCGGACCTGAACGCGTGCACGTAATCCACGTTTGACGTCACTATAAAGGGAAAGGCCAAAGTCAATGGCGACGCCCTCTGTTCCGCTTTTGCTAGTTACGGCTTTGCTCGTGTTAGTGAAGGTTTGGTTAGAGCTGATTCGCGCTTCTCGGTCTCCAGGCTTTAGCAGGTAGTATTTTCTCGTTCAGTGCGTGTGCTTGTGGGTACGTAGTTGGCATTCGGGTACAGGCGTGCAGTTCGTTCTGCTTTGCAGATTCGTACTGTGCGTTCGTATCTGTGTGTCGTGCGTTCTTTGCAGGTCCCGCTGGATTTGATTGTGCTTTCTGTTGGAGTGTGTTCTTGACTGACCAGCCGGCCGGTTTGAAGCCATGATGGAGCAGCAGCGTCAATTTTCGCGAGTTGGTGCTGTTTATGGGATGGCTGCTGGATATGTTCATTATTCCAGTACTTTGGCCAGAAACAGGGGGCGGAGGCGTTTCTGGACCAAGAATTGGTTGCGCCAGCGTGACCAGTTCTCACATATGCCTCTGCTTAGGGAAATCCAGGAGAATAATCCTAATGACTATAGGAATTTTCTCCGCATGACGGACCCCGTATTCAACAGTCTGCTGGAACTTCTGTCCCCCTATATCACGAGGCAGGACACTGTGATGCGCCAAGCCATCACGGCCGAGCAGAGGCTTATTGCCACGTTGCGGTACCTGGCGACTGGGAGGAGCCTGCAGGACCTCAAGTTCTCGACAGGCATCTCTCCGCAGGCGCTTGGGGTCATCATACCGGACACGTGTGCTGCCATCATTAAAGTTATGCACGAGGAGTATATGAAGGTAAGTTTCCTCATTTTAACCTCACAATGTGTCTTTAATAATGTGGCAAACTAACTTTTTATTTTATTTCCCAGATATGCTGTGTGTTTAACTAACGTTCCCTTTTCTCCCTATGCATGTTGATATCAGCTTTTACATGTTCTTTTTATTTTGGCCTACCTGCATATTTTGATCTTACCCAATATTAACCTGTCCAGCATGCTATCTTCGGGCCAACCCCCACCATGCCACTTTTTTTTATGTTTTTTGTTTTCTAAAAACAGTTTAAACACCCCCCACCCCCCCTTCAAAGTGTTTTTGTCCCCATCAGAGGGCTGTGGAGTCTCTTATTAATTAAGTGGGCCTATCTATTTGTGCCCCAAAATTCTCCCTTCATAATTTGCAAATGCTATTTTAAAAATGTAAAGTTGCACAAGGATGCTTGTAGGATTATGTTTGCAATGTTTATGTGCCAAAGTACTAAATCTCTTTTTTTGTTTGTCCCCACAGCTACCCTCCACACCACAGGAATGGCAGTCTGTGGCTTCCCAATTTGCCGAGCGGTGGGATTTTCCTAACTGCGGTGGAGCAATAGATGGGAAACACGTCCGCATTGTGCCCCCACCCCACTCGGGGTCCTACTATTATAATTACAAGGGTTATCATAGTATTGTGTTGATGGCGGTGGTGTCGGCACAGTATGAGTTTCTATATGTGGACGTGGGGAAGAACGGCCGGATGTCAGATGGGGGAGTGTTCGCACGGACTGATTTCTATGATCGTCTCCAAACTGGTGGTCTGGCATTGCCACCAGATGAAGATAATGTGGAAGGACTTCCGTTTGTGTTCCTAGCGGACGAGGCTTTCGGCCTTGGACCTCACCTAATGCGGCCTTTTCCCCAGAGGACCCTCACCTCAGAGAGGAGTGTGTTCAATTTTCGGTTGTCCAGGGCTCGGAGGGTAGTCGAGAATGCCTTTGGGATCCTCAGCAACCGGTTCCGCCTGTTCCTGACATCGATACATTTGGCGGAATATAAATTGAACACCATTATATTTGCCTGCTGCATTTTGCACAATTTTCTACGCAGGCACTCCCAGACGTACCTAGCCTCCATGGGCTCTGAGGCAGGACTACCCTCAGAGAACATTCCTGGCCTGGACACTGGTCGCGCTGGCTTGGCCCCCCAATCTGCTCGTGAGGTACGCGACAAATATGTTGAGTACTTCATGGGTCGGGGGGCCATTGCTATGCCAGATCATATTTCTTTCTAATTCGGCCCCCAAAGAAAGGAATATTCTCACAACTAATAAATAATTAGACCATTGGACTTTATACAGTTGTTTGTCATTACTGCTTTTTCTCTATTTTTCTGTCTTCCAGGTTCTCTCCAAAAATAGTGCACTTCTAGTGCCAGATTTACTTACTCAGATGTATTAACTAACCACATTTGCACATTATTCACTCATCTACTAACTGGGTATTCAGTCTAGAAATAAGAAGCCACTCATTTTTCTGCTTTTGATGTCACAATTAAATTTTTTTATTTTAGTCATTTTTTAACAAGAAATGTGTATTTTTTGGCAGAAAACATTTCCTGCAAATTTTTGGAACAAAATATTGGCTTGGAATTATTTATTTTTTTGTCTTTATTTACAGTGATTAGCAATAATACTGATCGAAACACAATGTAAGAATAAGTTCACTGAAACTATACGCAAGAATTTTTGGGCTTGTCTCCTATATATCTATCTCTAGAGATAGATATAGATATATATAGATATATATATATATATATATATATATATATATATATATATATATATACACACTTCTAAACATAATATTTTTAGACTTTGGTTCAAAATTAAAGTTCTTATTTAGTTTGGTTTTCAATAACCCAGACTAATTTATGTAGAAATTTTTTTGGTTATTTTTTTTTTTTTGGTATTTGTTTCGAAGACATTTATTTACATTTAGAAATGTTTGGGTATTGTTTTTATACAAAACATTTTTTGGCTTTGTATTTGTTTGTGTATAATTTTTTCAACAAGATTTTAACACAACAAAAATTCTTTTTTTTTTTTTTTTTAAATTCGTTAACTTCTTTCTTTAGGTGAGATTTCTTGTTCGTTTTGTGATCTGAAACTGTAAACATTTACAAACCAAAAGAGATCAACACCAAACAAAAATTTAAAAAAAGAACAGCAGTCAGTCATATGGATGGTGTGCTTTCACACTGGAACACGCCAAAATTTATAAATGCACACATTCAGTGAAAACTCGCCAAATGTCATTGGTTAAACAGACAAATGGCCACATGTGCTATCTGACATCATGGGTGATCAATGTCTGTGTTTTGTGGGAGTAAACCCTTCCTCTCAACTACTTGAGGATCGAGGAGGGGTTTGTACCCATAAAGCACAGACAATAGATAGTCTGTGATGGCAGATAGCACATATTGGCACACTGTGTGTGCATTTAGAAATTTTGGCGTATTATAAAGTACAAAAATTAAAAAGGGTTTTGTGGGCGGCGGATGGGCGGGGGATGGGCTTCTGTGGTTCAGTCTTTGACACGGCCCATCATGTCAATGATATTTTTGTAATTTTGTTCGATGACTAGCATCCTTTGTCGCATGTTGTCCATTTCCGTGCTACACTCTGAAATGACATTTCGCACATTCTGCTCCATGACTAGCATCCTTTCCCGCATAATGTCCATTTCCGTGCTGCACTCCATTACCTGCTGTACAATTATAGAAGCACTTGCACGTGAAAAATGTGCTACACCATCTTCATCCCCTAAAAAGAAACAAATTGGCATTCAAAATATGTAAATAGTTTCCAGCCTATCTGCATATGTTTGGCCCTATTAATATAGGGGTGACACTGACCTGATGGCCTGATAATTTCCACATCCCCAATTTCTTCATCTTCTATCACTCCTCCTTCTTCCACCACCTCCCCATCATCTTCTATCACTCCTCCTTCTTCCACCACCTCCCCATCATCTTCGACTCCTCCTTCATCCATCAATCCACCTTCTTTCAATTCGCCAAATTGTTCTTCCGCCACTTGCCCTTCATCTGCTATAAATTCTAAGTCCAAAATTACTTCTTCCTCCTCTCTTCCTTCCTCCTTTCTTCCTTCCTCTTCTCCTTCCACATCCTCTTCTCCTTCCACATCCTCTTCTCCTTCCACATCCTCTTCTCCTTCCACATCCTCTTCTCCTTCCACATCCTCCTCTCTTCCTTCCACATCCTCCTCTCTTCCTTCCCCAGCCTCCTCCTGCTCAACATGTGGAGGTGTTTGATTTTGTGGGTGTCTGGCCCTCTCTGCCTCCTCCAATTGCTGGCGTCTTCTTTCCCCTATAAGAAATACGAAAAAACAAAAGGTATACTCATCAGCACACAGATATTGTATATCATAAATCGCACACATTGCATAGACGATACATTTATGATGATTTTTGGTTGTTTATTCTTTCAGCAATCCTCCATTTTTGGCGTAGTTCTAGGCCAAGCTCTGATCCTGCCCCTTTTTTGCAAAGAAGTGACACACATGGATGTCCCCCCAAAACATTAATTCTCGTCGACCCTCCAAATAAATATACTTTGATTATTGAGACACAGGTGCTTTGCATTTCCAGATGTTAAAACATCAGCTTTATTTGCATTTTGGAGAATGAATCTTGTTTGCCTGTCACATGCACTCAATTTAATTTCTGTGATTTTGCTATTCAACAATGTTGGAAAACCAAGTTTGGGGCCAGTCAGCCATGTCCAGGTGTGTTGTTCCTGGAGTAACGTCACATTTTTGCAAAACAATGTCATATTACGCGTGTTTACTATTTCACGAAATTTGGTAAGGGTTGTTATTTGACATAAACACAATACAGTATCTACACGTGTTCAAAAGTACAAGCAGGCCAAGGAGGCAGATGTGAAAAAATACATGTCAACACATTATTGCAGACATTCCCCCCCCCCCCCTTAAATAATATGGACTTACTTTTACGCAGAATTTTGAGTATCTTCTTCATGTGATGTGGCTCCCTCAATTTTAAATCGGACCAACGCTTTGCAGATTCGTACTGTGCGTTCGTATCTGTGTGTCGTGCGTTCTTTGCAGGTCCCGCTGGATTTGATTGTGCTTTCTGTTGGAGTGTGTTCTTGACTGACCAGCCGGCCGGTTTGAAGCCATGATGGAGCAGCAGCGTCAATTTTCGCGAGTTGGTGCTGTTTATGGGATGGCTGCTGGATATGTTCATTATTCCAGTACTTTGGCCAGAAACAGGGGGCGGAGGCGTTTCTGGACCAAGAATTGGTTGCGCCAGCGTGACCAGTTCTCACATATGCCTCTGCTTAGGGAAATCCAGGAGAATAATCCTAATGACTATAGGAATTTTCTCCGCATGACGGACCCCGTATTCAACAGTCTGCTGGAACTTCTGTCCCCCTATATCACGAGGCAGGACACTGTGATGCGCCAAGCCATCACGGCCGAGCAGAGGCTTATTGCCACGTTGCGGTACCTGGCGACTGGGAGGAGCCTGCAGGACCTCAAGTTCTCGACAGGCATCTCTCCGCAGGCGCTTGGGGTCATCATACCGGACACGTGTGCTGCCATCATTAAAGTTATGCACGAGGAGTATATGAAGGTAAGTTTCCTCATTTTAACCTCACAATGTGTCTTTAATAATGTGGCAAACTAACTTTTTATTTTATTTCCCAGATATGCTGTGTGTTTAACTAACGTTCCCTTTTCTCCCTATGCATGTTGATATCAGCTTTTACATGTTCTTTTTATTTTGGCCTACCTGCATATTTTGATCTTACCCAATATTAACCTGTCCAGCATGCTATCTTCGGGCCAACCCCCACCATGCCACTTTTTTTTATGTTTTTTGTTTTCTAAAAACAGTTTAAACACCCCCCACCCCCCCTTCAAAGTGTTTTTGTCCCCATCAGAGGGCTGTGGAGTCTCTTATTAATTAAGTGGGCCTATCTATTTGTGCCCCAAAATTCTCCCTTCATAATTTGCAAATGCTATTTTAAAAATGTAAAGTTGCACAAGGATGCTTGTAGGATTATGTTTGCAATGTTTATGTGCCAAAGTACTAAATCTCTTTTTTTGTTTGTCCCCACAGCTACCCTCCACACCACAGGAATGGCAGTCTGTGGCTTCCCAATTTGCCGAGCGGTGGGATTTTCCTAACTGCGGTGGAGCAATAGATGGGAAACACGTCCGCATTGTGCCCCCACCCCACTCGGGGTCCTACTATTATAATTACAAGGGTTATCATAGTATTGTGTTGATGGCGGTGGTGTCGGCACAGTATGAGTTTCTATATGTGGACGTGGGGAAGAACGGCCGGATGTCAGATGGGGGAGTGTTCGCACGGACTGATTTCTATGATCGTCTCCAAACTGGTGGTCTGGCATTGCCACCAGATGAAGATAATGTGGAAGGACTTCCGTTTGTGTTCCTAGCGGACGAGGCTTTCGGCCTTGGACCTCACCTAATGCGGCCTTTTCCCCAGAGGACCCTCACCTCAGAGAGGAGTGTGTTCAATTTTCGGTTGTCCAGGGCTCGGAGGGTAGTCGAGAATGCCTTTGGGATCCTCAGCAACCGGTTCCGCCTGTTCCTGACATCGATACATTTGGCGGAATATAAATTGAACACCATTATATTTGCCTGCTGCATTTTGCACAATTTTCTACGCAGGCACTCCCAGACGTACCTAGCCTCCATGGGCTCTGAGGCAGGACTACCCTCAGAGAACATTCCTGGCCTGGACACTGGTCGCGCTGGCTTGGCCCCCCAATCTGCTCGTGAGGTACGCGACAAATATGTTGAGTACTTCATGGGTCGGGGGGCCATTGCTATGCCAGATCATATTTCTTTCTAATTCGGCCCCCAAAGAAAGGAATATTCTCACAACTAATAAATAATTAGACCATTGGACTTTATACAGTTGTTTGTCATTACTGCTTTTTCTCTATTTTTCTGTCTTCCAGGTTCTCTCCAAAAATAGTGCACTTCTAGTGCCAGATTTACTTACTCAGATGTATTAACTAACCACATTTGCACATTATTCACTCATCTACTAACTGGGTATTCAGTCTAGAAATAAGAAGCCACTCATTTTTCTGCTTTTGATGTCACAATTAAATTTTTTTATTTTAGTCATTTTTTAACAAGAAATGTGTATTTTTTGGCAGAAAACATTTCCTGCAAATTTTTGGAACAAAATATTGGCTTGGAATTATTTATTTTTTTGTCTTTATTTACAGTGATTAGCAATAATACTGATCGAAACACAATGTAAGAATAAGTTCACTGAAACTATACGCAAGAATTTTTGGGCTTGTCTCCTATATATCTATCTCTAGAGATAGATATAGATATATATAGATATATATATATATATATATATATATATATATATATATATATATATATATACACACTTCTAAACATAATATTTTTAGACTTTGGTTCAAAATTAAAGTTCTTATTTAGTTTGGTTTTCAATAACCCAGACTAATTTATGTAGAAATTTTTTTGGTTATTTTTTTTTTTTTTGGTATTTGTTTCGAAGACATTTATTTACATTTAGAAATGTTTGGGTATTGTTTTTATACAAAACATTTTTTGGCTTTGTATTTGTTTGTGTATAATTTTTTCAACAAGATTTTAACACAACAAAAATTCTTTTTTTTTTTTTTTTAAAATTCGTTAACTTCTTTCTTTAGGTGAGATTTCTTGTTCGTTTTGTGATCTGAAACTGTAAACATTTACAAACCAAAAGAGATCAACACCAAACAAAAATTTAAAAAAAGAACAGCAGTCAGTCATATGGATGGTGTGCTTTCACACTGGAACACGCCAAAATTTATAAATGCACACATTCAGTGAAAACTCGCCAAATGTCATTGGTTAAACAGACAAATGGCCACATGTGCTATCTGACATCATGGGTGATCAATGTCTGTGTTTTGTGGGAGCAAACCCTTCCTCTCAACTACTTGAGGATCGAGGAGGGGTTTGTACCCATAAAGCACAGACAATAGATAGTCTGTGATGGCAGATAGCACATATTGGCACACTGTGTGTGCATTTAGAAATTTTGGCGTATTATAAAGTACAAAAATTAAAAAGGGTTTTGTGGGCGGCGGATGGGCGGGGGATGGGCTTCTGTGGTTCAGTCTTTGACACGGCCCATCATGTCAATGATATTTTTGTAATTTTGTTCGATGACTAGCATCCTTTGTCGCATGTTGTCCATTTCCGTGCTACACTCTGAAATGACATTTCGCACATTCTGCTCCATGACTAGCATCCTTTCCCGCATAATGTCCATTTCCGTGCTGCACTCCATTACCTGCTGTACAATTATAGAAGCACTTGCACGTGAAAAATGTGCTACACCATCTTCATCCCCTAAAAAGAAACAAATTGGCATTGAAAATATGTAAATAGTTTCCAGCCTATCTGCATATGTTTGGCCCTATTAATATAGGGGTGACACTGACCTGATGGCCTGATAATTTCCACATCCCCAATTTCTTCATCTTCTATCACTCCTCCTTCTTCCACCACCTCCCCATCATCTTCTATCACTCCTCCTTCTTCCACCACCTCCCCATCATCTTCGACTCCTCCTTCATCCATCAATCCACCTTCTTTCAATTCGCCAAATTGTTCTTCCGCCACTTGCCCTTCATCTGCTATAAATTCTAAGTCCAAAATTACTTCTTCCTCCTCTCTTCCTTCCTCCTTTCTTCCTTCCTCTTCTCCTTCCACATCCTCTTCTCCTTCCACATCCTCTTCTCCTTCCACATCCTCTTCTCCTTCCACATCCTCTTCTCCTTCCACATCCTCCTCTCTTCCTTCCACATCCTCCTCTCTTCCTTCCCCAGCCTCCTCCTGCTCAACATGTGGAGGTGTTTGATTTTGTGGGTGTCTGGCCCTCTCTGCCTCCTCCAATTGCTGGCGTCTTCTTTCCCCTATAAGAAATACGAAAAAACAAAAGGTATACTCATCAGCACACAGATATTGTATATCATAAATCGCACACATTGCATAGACGATACATTTATGATGATTTTTGGTTGTTTATTCTTTCAGCAATCCTCCATTTTTGGCGTAGTTCTAGGCCAAGCTCTGATCCTGCCCCTTTTTTGCAAAGAAGTGACACACATGGATGTCCCCCCAAAACATTAATTCTCGTCGACCCTCCAAATAAATATACTTTGATTATTGAGACACAGGTGCTTTGCATTTCCAGATGTTAAAACATCAGCTTTATTTGCATTTTGGAGAATGAATCTTGTTTGCCTGTCACATGCACTCAATTTAATTTCTGTGATTTTGCTATTCAACAATGTTGGAAAACCAAGTTTGGGGCCAGTCAGCCATGTCCAGGTGTGTTGTTCCTGGAGTAACGTCACATTTTTGCAAAACAATGTCATATTACGCGTGTTTACTATTTCACGAAATTTGGTAAGGGTTGTTATTTGACATAAACACAATACAGTATCTACACGTGTTCAAAAGTACAAGCAGGCCAAGGAGGCAGATGTGAAAAAATACATGTCAACACATTATTGCAGACATTCCCCCCCCCCCCTTAAATAATATGGACTTACTTTTACGCAGAATTTTGAGTATCTTCTTCATGTGATGTGGCTCCCTCAATTTTAAATCGGACCAACGCTTCCGGAGTTGCTCCTTTGACCTGGTGACACCAAACATTCTCCTCATTCTCCTTGCCACCTTGTCCATTATGTGTGACTTTCTACGGTTCGGTGTTTTGTAGGGCCCACATTCACCATCATAATCCTTCCTCCTCATGATGTAAACCAACTCCACCATTTCTTCGAACGCCATATTAGTGGCTTTATATCTTTTAGGCCTGGATCGGGACGGTCCTGCCTCTGTCCCTTCACTTGCGCCATGAGAGCTCCGTGCCCGCTCGTGTGACATCGCCATCTTTCCTTCCCACAGAGATTAGGGGCGTGGAAACGAGGAAATGTCCCGTCAGGGGCGGAGATGAGGGCGGGGATTCTTGCATATGCGGAGTGTCGCGAATGCCAACAACGTATTGACGTAGGTTACGCGGAGAATATTCGCGCGATTCCAGAACCTACACAGTTAACGCCATATTTACTTTTTCAATTGATTAGGGGCATGGCAAAGGTGACGAGGGCGGCGTTTCATACATACGCGGAGTGGATAAAAGGCGCTTGACGTGATTACGTAGGTTACGTGTTAATTCAGCGAGCGTAACAAACGAGGATTTTGAGAGAGGCAGGTAAGAAATTTAAACATGGGATCAGCAGCGGGCTATAAAATGTAGAGCCATGGGATGGGGGTTTGGTCTGTTGGTTGCACAGTTTTATTAAGCTATTATGTCTCTTGGATACCAGAATGTGATTTTCGTACCCAAATGCTTTTGTAGACATCACAAAATAGAGAGGTCAAAAATGCTGTGACTCATTATCAATTATGTAGGGTGTATTCAGATCAGGCCAAGTATTGTTCTGTGTTGGTTGGACAGAGGTCATTAGGAAGTTTCTTTCATGTAATCAATGCTGAGGGGCAGGATATCTACACATGCAATAGTGCCTTGATGAATGCTGTCATTTGTAATAATTGTGTATGGTTGTACATTTATATTATTTCCTGCAATGTAACCAAAGGGGCGGCATGTATAAAAAAAATGTTAGCTAAAACCAACCAATGGGGCAGAGCTGGCCAGCATTTTCTAAACAAGAGACACTGTGTTTGTATTTCTATATAGGTACTACTTTTTAAACAACATATTCTATCAATGTAAATGCTGAGGCTTTTTTTAATTGTGTTTTTGGTTTCTTTTTATTTTTTCAATCTAGAATAAAAAAAAAAAAATCATCATTTCCCAATGGATCTCCTGCAGACCCAAGAGATTATCCAGCACTTGCTGGATAAATTTAGGGAAATGCCCATCCTGTGGGATTCAAAGCAGCCCACCTACCACAACAAGGACGTACGAGCGGCAGCACTTGAACAGCTAGCAGCATACATGAGGACATGGGTGCCAGAATGCAGTGCCAACATGGTGAAGGATAAACTTGCCAACCTCAGGGGCACATATAGGAGAGCGTACAAAGCTCACCAAAAGCAGCTAAGATCTGGAGCAGCAGCAAGACCACCAAAGGAACCCAAGCTGTGGTATTACAACCAGATGTCATTTTTGCGGGATCAACTGGAAGGCAGGCCATCTATGTCAAGTCTGAATCCCAACCTTCCCTCCATGCTACCTTCCAGCGGGACTTCCCCAGATCACCACAGCCCTGCAGAGTCAGATGAAGAGGGCCTGGCTGACAGAGAGGCAGATCTGCGCCTCTACGATGATGAGGTATAGTAGTTTCATAACTATTTATGTAATAATATTAATTATTGTTTGATTCTTGACTTGATATTGGTTAATAAAATACAAGCTGGGAAGTAAAAATCTAAAGTCGTGGGCAAACAAATAGGTGTCAGGGATGACAACTGCAGGGGTCAGAGGGTGAGTCTGTTTTCAAGTTTAAATTCAAGGCAAAAAATAAGATTCAAGCATGAAAATGTGAGTGATTATATTCCTAAATATATTACAACATGTCCCTTTTTTTTACACAGGAAGAAGAGACCAGCCAGGAGGTGGCAGATCCTCTCCTCACTGTCAGCCAGGACGAAGGGGTCAGTGGCAGCCAGGAGGAGGCCGGGCCCAGTGGCGTTCAGCAGCTCCCCAGGACAAGCACCACCAGCCAGGCTCCTCCCCTTTATATTAGGCCACCAGGCCGTAAGAAGAAATTGGGGGCAGTGGAGGAAGCCAGCCTCAAAATGATTCAGGAGGCGAGTGCCATCATGAGGGCCCCCCTCAACCCCACTGAGGCCTACAGTGCCTCCGTGGCACATGATCTCAATAAAGGCACGGAGGAGCAGAGGCAATTGGCCAAGGGCATCATCAACCAGGCCCTTTGGTGGATGCAGAGGGAGCTGCTGACCCCAGACACTGGGCTATGTGACCCGGCCCGGCTTGCTGAACATCATACTCCTGCTGCCACATCATCCCCACCTGCAAGGGCCCAGGGAAGACCCGCTGGAAGGCAGCCTGGAAGGAAGGTTGCAAGGAAGAGGAGACGTTGATGCCCTGCCTTCCATTTGATCCCCCACAAATGGCATCTTGTTTGGACTACCACAGCTTGGGTTCCTTTGGTTATGTGCTGCTGCTTCAGATTTTATTTTGTGTGCCTCCTGAGGTTGGCTAGTTTATCCTTCACCATGTTTGAAATGCAAGTTTGCATGTATTTTGCTAGCTGTTCAAGTGCTGCCATTCTGTTTTTGTTCCTTTTTATAATTTGCTCAAATAAAAGCCTTTTTGTTGATTAGAAAAACGTGCCTATTGTTTGTAATACTGTGGGTATTATTTTAGGCATCAAACATTACAAACAAATAAAATGTTTAATCTAAAATATTCACTAACTCATGGGGGGGGGGGGGCATTTGGTGTGCCAACATGGTAGACAATTTAAACAACCTTCAAAATAATCCAGTTAAATATACAAACAAAAGCAAAATCAAAACTATTTCCTATTAAAATATTCTAAATGGTGACATAACTATAAACACCTAAATAAAGTGGGAAAGATAACCATTAAACATTAAAAGCAAAAAATTTGACATGTGGAGGACCACTAAAAATATGATACGTCGGGCCAATAAAAGTTTGCAAAAATCTTACTACATCACAGCTAACAAATGTCACTTTTCAGTATGGAACAACTCAGTTGAAATAACATGAGCTAAATAACTGATTATTTATAGCAAGAGAAGAATGAATAAAACGACGGCATCAAGCGTTGTTTATTGTGTGGTTTGCTTCAGTGTTCTATTGCTAGAATTAATCTTTCTATTGACGAATGTGCCATATCCCAAACAAACGTGAGTTTTACCTGAACGAGCGCTCCCGTGGCCTCATTTAGTCTGAGCATGCGCGGGGTTTTTGTACGTTGGTTTTGTGTACTCACCACCAAACATGTCCGTTCGGACAGGATTTGAGCGGACGGTTTTAAAACAAGTTTGCAAATAAATGTCTGCTGAAAAACAGCCCGGCGGGCAAATGTACGGTGAAATTCTGTACGCTCGTAACTACACACGACCAAACATGTCTGCTGAAACTGGTCCGCGGGCCAGTTTCAGCAGACATGTTTGGTCGTGAGTATGGGGCCTTAGTCTTTTACCGCGTTCTTGGCAGTTAAAAGTTCACCGAACTTTTGTGTGACCGTGTGTATGCAAGGCAGGCTTAAGAGGAAATCCGTCGGGAAAAAACATAATTTTTTTTCCTGACTGGAAAACCGCTCAAGTGTACTGTGTGCATCAAATTTTTATAAAGCATAAGCAGAGGTTTCGGCAAGCTTTGTTGAAGCATTTAAACACCACTGTGCTCCAGTTTGTAAATGTTCATCTCAGATTGTGGGGGGATATCTGAATGATGCCTGCAGCTAGAGGCATCATTCAGATATCCATGTCTTCAGCCGGCGATCCTGCGCACCATAAGAAAGATCATAGCGGCGGTTCCGCCGCTTGATCATTCTTATAGGCGGCGGGAGGGGACATCCCCCCTCCCGTGCCATCGGTGGCCCGGAGAAGGAATCGTCCGGCGCAGGAAGCATAGAGATGACTGGTGACCAGATGGTCACCAGTCATCTCTATGACCATCGGAGGACCTGGGCGCGATGTGATGACGTCACGCCCGGGTACCCGGAAGTAAACCAAGCCACGTTTGCAGCTAGTGAGCAACACTGATCATGAGGTCGGTGAATTTTTTTCACCGATCTCATGCTTTCCAGCCTGGAGGAGAGATGCGGGGTCTTATTTCAAAGCATTTTTTAAATCCAAAGTTTGGCGCCATTCCATGAGTGTGCGCAATTTTAAAGCGTGACATGTTAGGTATCTATTTACTTGGTGTAACATAATCTTTCATATTTTACAAAAAAATTGGGCTAACATTACTGTTATGTTATTTTTTAAATTAATTAAAAAAAAATTTTCCCCAAAAAAAGGCGTTTGAAAAATTATTGCGCAAATACCGTGCAAGATAAAACGTTGCAATGACCGCCATTTTATTCCCTAGGGTGTCTACTAAAAAAACATATATAATGTTTGGGGGTTCTGCGTAATTTTCTAGCAAAAGAATGATGATTTGTACATGTAGGAGAGAAGTGCCAGAATAGGCCCGGTATTGAGGTGGGTATTGAAGTGGTTAAAGTGACCGTCAGCACTTCTGTGAAGATCTGTGTTTAAAATTCTACAGCTGGAACTGAAGGGTGCTTTAAAGACTTTAAAAATCTTGCTGAAGGTTTTACAAACAAACATTTGAAGATACTCACCGAAAGATTTTTCTAAGGTATGCTGTGTTCTACAGCATTCTTTTTCTATTTTTCTGATTCTCCATTGCCTCGCAACTGCCTGTCAAACGCCTCCAAAAGTATGTGGATTGCCTTTCAGAGGAGCGGCAGTCCGTGCTGCTGGTGTAAACCAGCCCTTTTATATATACTGTACATTTATATATATATACAGTATATATATATATATATATATATATATATATATATATATATATATATATGTGTATATATATATATATATATATATTTATATATATATATATATATACAGTAGTATTGTAGTATAGTATTGTTACTTTATTAGGTACACCTGTTCAATTATTTGGTAACACAAATTGCTAATAGGCCCATCACATGGCAGCAACTAAATGCATTTAGGCATCTAGACGTGGTGAAGACACCTTGCTGAAGTTCAAACCGAGCATCAGAATGGGGAAGAAACGGGAATTTAAGTGACTTTGAATGTGGCATGGTTGTTGGTGCCAGACAGGCTGGTCTGAGTATTTCAAAAACTGCTGATCTACTGGGATTTTCACGCACAGCCATCTCTAGGGTTTACAGAGAATGATCTGAAAACTGATTCAAGATGATAGAAAGACACTAGTAACTCAAACAACCACTCGTTACAACCAATGTATACAGAATACCTTCTCTGAATACACAACACATCGTTCCTTAAAGCAGATGGGCTACAGCAGCAGAAGACCACATTGGGTGCCACTCCTGTCAGCAAACAGAAAAATGAGACTACAATTTGCACAGGCTCACCAAAATTGGACAATAGAAAATTGGAAAAGCTGCAACATTCAGATGGTAGGGTCAGAATTTGGCGTAAATGACATGAGGTGTAAGGGTGTGGGGGATATATTTTTTTTGGTACACTTTGGGCCGCTTAGTACCAATTGAGCATTGTGAGTGAGTGAGTGAGTGAGTGAAAACCGTATATAGCGCTGCACATGCAAACTAAATCGCCTCTGGGCGCTCGTTTGTCCATTTCTCCTTTGAACTCAAAAGAGATGGTTTTTGATCTTTCTCCTAAAGGTCAAGTGATTCTCCTCCAACCGAATGCTGGTTTGTAAAGCGTTCCATAGTCTGGGGCCCTGGAGTGCAAATCTTCGTTCTCCCTTGGACTTGTATCTGGTTTTGGGTATCTGGAGTTGATTTTGATTGGTGGGTCGCAGAACGCGATTGGAGTTGTGAGCTTTTAGTTTTTCGCATAGATATTGGGGGGCATTTCCTTGAACACATTTATGCGTCAGACAGAGTGCTTTGAAAGTAATTCTGTCTTTTACTGGTAACCAATGAAGGGATCTCAGTGAAGGTGAGATTGATTCCCATGTTTTTTTCCCAGTCACCAGTCTAGCGGCCGTATTTTGAACGACTTGCAGACGGGTGATTTGGTACTTTGGGAGTCCAAGGTAGAGGACATTTGCATAGTCGAGTCTGGAGTTAACAATTGTTCCCACCACGACTGCAATGTCCTCTTTAGGAATAAATGGAATAAGTCTGCGTAGTAGGCGCAGCAGATGGTGCGATCCGCTGACTACTGACCCTATTTGTGCATCCATTGTCATGTAGGTGTCGAAGATGACTCCGAGACTTTTGACTTTGGAGCTAGGGGTGATGATTTTGCCCAGAATGGGCGGGGGTGTCCAAGTTGTTGCAAGTTGATTCTTTCGATTGGCGTGAAACAGGAGAAGTTCTGTTTTCGATCCGTTGAGTTTAAGATAACTCTTTGTCATCCAGTTTTCAAAGAGAGGGATTTCTCTAGCCCGAGATGATCATCCTTTTTGTTGCAAATGCGAAAGTACAGTTGGAATGTATTGTTTGAATGCCACAGGCTACCTGAGTATTGTTGCTGACCATGTCCATTCCTTTATGACTACAGTGTACCCATCTTCTGATGGCTCCTTCCAGCAGGATAATTCACCATGTCACAAAGCTCAAATCATCTCACCACTGGTTTCTTGAACATGACAATGAGGAATATATATATATTCAATATAATATAATATAATCAGCAACTTTACCAAAGGATTCCAAGAGCATTTTGGGGTTCCTAACTAGAGCAACAGAGTCCCTTACCTTTCTGTCTATAATTTAAACTTTTCAGTTGGATATGAGGGGAGAAGGGTAAGTAACTGCTCTAACACTTGTATGTTCAATTTGGACTTGAGCTATTGAGTTCTGTAACCAGCAGGTTTGAAATCCCTGAAAATAGCTGAAAGCGATAAATATCTACTGTTTTAATTAGACCCAAATGACTTCAAGGAATCTCACATGAACACACAAATATGACTGTTATGCATATAATTATGTAATGTAGTTAGTATAAACTTCTATTCAGAAAACTACTAAAACTGTGAAATCATATTAGTTTTTCTTTTTTCTATAATGAACACAAGCTGCACTCAAATGTCCAATGTGTTGATTTAAAAAACAAATTGTATTTGCATAACTCTTTGTTATTGTAAGTCAATGAGACTGTGATATTCTAATGATCTTCTTGAAGTTATTATTGGTAACAGGATTTCATTTTATCTTTTACTATGGATGGTTTGCAGCTCTTTTCTTTCATCACATAATGTACTGATAGCATAAACCTGTTCATTTACTAAGATCAAGGTGATAGTAAATAAGGCAAAGGAGCTAATCTACATGTTAATGCAATTCATCTTGCCAAACTCTAAAGAGCAATCAATGAATTATTTGTTATGGATTTTTGTGGCTTTGATGCATATTATAATTGCCTTTTGTTTGTTGTTGTCTATTTATACTTTAATTTTTGAAATGATCCTGTTAAAAGAAGAAAGTGCTTTAATGATTCTTTTTTCTATGGCTTTAAAATGAACTGGCAGTTTAATACAAATAAAATAAATCTGAATTAAGGACAAGGCCATTCTAGACAGAATCTGAATGATAATCAGAGCAAGAGATGAGCAAAATTGAGAACTGTAATTTCCCCAAAAACTCTGAAAATGCGCTTTTGTGTGTCTGTTTAGTGCTGGGCTAGAGAAGCAAGACTTGCAACGTCAGTAAAGTGACAGAAGTATTGTGTCAATTCTACCGGAGAGCAGCCTTAACCACCGTTGTACTGGATTCCCCTTCCCTTTCTCATTCTACTGTCACAATGAATCATTCCTAGAAGACAAAATAACATGGGCAAAGTGGTTGACAGGCATGGAGAAAGCCATGAAAAATTTGCCAGGCCCGGCAAGGTTTTTCACTGGTTGTACTTTTCTCAGACTGACTACTACATACTGAAAGTCAAATACTTTACATTTGAAGAGATATAGCAGCATTCACAATTATCCTGTCTCAAGATGTTCTGAAAAAGCCAACATTCTGCACATTCCTATTGGTAAGTGAAGATGCCCATCATAGTGATGGGCCAATAAGAATGCATATGAGCTGAGCTCAGTGTAATGTTCCAACACTACCTGAATGTGTCAGAACAGCCCAGCATTTACTTTTAATAGGAAGGTTTGGTGCGCTGTTTTGGGAAAGTACCTTGCACTTCATACCTATAGCAGTTTTATCTTTATTATATTTTAACCTCTTCCCAACCGCTCCATAGACAAAAGACGTCTACAGAGCGGTTGAGTTATTCCGGGACGACGTCCCTGGGACGTCCTCCCAGAATCCTTCACTCGCGCACCCCCTGCGGCACGCTCCCAGAATCATCTGTGAGCGCCGGGTCTGGAAGACCCGGCGCATCACAGATCGCGGTAAATCGCCGCTGATAGCGGCGGTTTACCACGTGATCGCTCCGTCAAATGACGGAGCGATCACTTGTAAACAAACCGGCGTCATGTAATGACGCCGGTTCCTCCCTCTCCTCTCTGTACCGATCGGTACAGTGTGAGAGGAGGGGGGGGGAGCGCGGGGTGTCAGCAGCTGCTGTGGGATGGATCTGTGACAAATGCAGTCACAGATCCATCCATCCCTCCCTGTGCAATACTCTGCAGTACCATCAATACTCTGCAATACCCCCCACACTCTGCAATACCCCCCACACTCTGCAATACCCCCCCACACTCTGCAATACCCCCCACACTCTGCAATACCCCCCACACTCTGCAATACCCCCCACACTCTGCAATACCCCCATACTCTGCAATACCCCCCACACTCTGCAATACCCCCCACACTCTGCAATACCCCCCACACTCTGCAATACCCCCCACACTCTGCAATACCCCCCACACTCCGCAATACCCCCAATACTCCGCAATACCTGCTAATATGACAGAAACGAGAATTTTTTTTTTTTTTTACAGAATTTTCAGTGTTTTTTCTTTTATAGCGCAAAAATAAAAAACCCAGAGGTGATCAAATACCACCAAAAGAAAGCTCTATTTGTGGGAAAAAAAGGACAAAAATTTCAGATGGGCACAATGTTGTATGACTGAGTTATTGTCATTCAAATTGTGAGAGCACCGAAAGCTGAAAATTGGTCTGGTGAGGAAGGGGGTTTAAGTGCCCAGTGGTCAAGAGGTTAATTAACCTTAAAGGGTCACTAAAGGAAAAAAATGTTTTAGCTGAAATTACTGTTTATAGGGTATAGAGACATAATAGTTAACTGATTCCTTTTAAAAACGATTAAAAATAGATAAAAATCAACCATATAATGTACCTCCTAGTTTCAGTTTCGTTTTTGCATCTAGCTTAGTTTTTGCATGTTATTTGATGCCTCTGTGCTAGACAGACCCATAGAGCAGTATTGGTTTGGAAAACGAAATTAGAATCTCCCAGTACTGTGGTGATCAGGAAACAGACAACCAGGAAGTGTCCAGAACAGAGCAGAATTACAGCAACATCAGAGCAAAAACGAACAATGAGGACATGAAACCAGGACTGCAGTAAGGTAAAGGAAGCTATTTAGCTAAAAAAAAAAAAATTCCTTTAGTGACACTTTAAGAGCCGGTTCACACAGGGGCAACACGACTTCCAGCACGACTTTGGGAGGCAACTTGGACACGACTTGAGTATGAATCATCAGGCAACTTCAAGTTGCCTCCATGACAGTACAAGGCAACTTCAAGTCGCCTCCAGGACAGGAGGCTTTCCAGTGGCCAATCAAACAACAATCAGTTCTGTGGGAGGGAGGGGTTTGCCTGAGAAATGTATGTTATCTTCCTGTATTGTTGCTTCAGTTAAGACAGTGATCTGACTTCTGAGGCAACTTCCATTGAAATCAATGGGTAAAAGTTGTCTAGAAGTCAGATTGAAGTAGTACAGGAACCTTTTCTGAAGTCGGAGCGACTTCAGTAGTGTACATTAAAACGGCTCTCATTCACTTCCATTGCTTTTCTCAACCACACGACTTGGGGCAACTACAAGTCGGATCCCAGGTCGTCCCTGTGTGAACCGGCTCTCAAACTTTCCACAATAAAAAAATTATTCTGTTAGCCAATTAAACTAAAAACATAATTCAACAAAAACACATTTATTTCCACAAGTCTGAATAGTACATTTGAGTATTTTTTAAGATGCCTAATGTGTCTTTTTCATACATGGAGGAAAGATTGCAGAACATATAACAATTCCATGTATTGTTCTTTTTCCAGAGGTTGTTTTGCTATGAATGTGTATCTGATCACTGTTCAGTTTATTGCTCTTTTTAGTATGACCTGCTAACTTTCCAATCATATGAAATATATTTGTATATGGTGAGTAATGTCATTTTATATGATTTCAGGACCAAAGTAAACACTTGGAGAAAGTTCACATTGCCATTGGAAATAAATGCTGTGATTTGGATTCCATAATTTCCACATTAGCTTATGCATACTACTTAGACAAGGTAAGCACAGTTTTTTTCAATTTTAAATACATGCATGCAATTTTAAATCTTCTTTCATACTAAAGGAGTCCACAATTTGTTTTGCTCTTATGTAAAATGAAAAAAAAAATTGTCAGGGGAGAGTTGCATACTTTTTTATCTGAGCCAAATGGAAGCTGAGATTTTAATTAGATTATACAGTAGATCCCTGTATACATAGGGCTAGATTCACAAAGACTTATGACTGCGTATCAGTACATACGCCATCATAAGTCCGAATGCGTCGCCGTCGTATCTATAAGCGTATTCTCAATCTGAGATACGCTTATCTGTTGCTAAGATACGACCGGCGTAAGTCTCCTACGCCGTCGTATCTTAGCTGCATATTTACGCTGGCCGATAGGGGCGTGTACGTCGATTTACGCAGAGAATATGCAAATGATCAAGATACGCCTATTCACGAACGTACGCACGCCCGTCGCATGTAAGATACGCCGTTTACGTAAGGCGTTTTCAGGCGTAAAGATAAACCACCAAAAGGATGCCGCAGCCAATGTTAAGTATGTACGTCGGATCAGCGTCGAATATTCCACGTTTTACGTAGTTTGCGTAAGTCGTCCGTGAATGGTGCTGGGCGTAAGTAACGTTCACGTCGAAAGCATTGAGTATTTGCGACGTGATACTGAGCATGCGCGCGCATGCGCCGTACGATCGCCGCTTCATTTACATGTATGGTAATGAATTGTGGATTCATTACCATACAACACGCCCCCTACCTGCCTATTTTGAATTAGGTGGGGTTACGCTGGGCCATTTGCGCTACGCCAACGTAACTTAGGAGGCAAGTGCTTTGTGAATACAGTACTTGCCTCACTATCTTACGTCGGCGTAGTGCAAAGGGGATGCGCTACAACGACCTAAAGAAGCGCCGCCGTACCTGAATCTAGCTCATGCACTTTAACAGTACTAAGGCCTCGTACACACGACCGTTTTCCTGGCAGTCGTGTGTATGTTTTTCGTCGAGAAAACTGTCGTGAAAATTGACAAGAAAAAAAGATAACATGCTCTCTTTTTTTCTCGTCGGAAGTCTCAATTTCCTTGTCGTGTTTCTCATCGGGCTGGTTTACGACGAGAATGTATGCTTAGAAACCCGCGCATGCTCAGAATAAAGTATGAGACAGGAGCGCACCTTCGGTAAAAGTAGCGTTCGTAATGGAAATAGCACATTCGTCACTCTGTAACAGACTGAAAAGCGCGAATCGTCTCTCACCAAACTTTTACTTAAATAGCAGTAACATGAGATTAGCAAAAGCAGCCCCAAGGGTGGCACCAGTGGAATCGAACTTCCCCTCTATAGGGCCGTCGTACGTGTTGTACGTCACCGCGTTTGAGAACGTCGAGAATTTGTCTCGACAGTGTGTATGCAAGGAAAGCTTGACAAGAACCTCGTTGAGGAAAACGTTTCTTTTACGACGAGATTCTCGTCGTGTGTACGAGGCCTAAGGAACAAAACTGGAGTCGATCTTGACCCACTAATTACCTTGCAATGTCACCTTCATTTTGATGCACCAATACTGTGGCCATTTTTACCAGTGTTTAACCACTTCAGCCCCAGATCATTTGGCTGCCCAAAGACGAGAGCACTTTTTGCGAATCGGCACTGCTTCGCTTTAACTGACAATTCCACAGTCATGCGACGTGGCTCCCAAACAAAATTGACGTCCCTTTTCCCCCCCACAAATAGAGCTTTCTATTGGTGGTATTTGATCACCTCTGCGGTTTTTCCTTTTTGCGCTATAAACAAACAAAGAGCGACAATTTTGAAAAAATAGCAATATTTTTTTCTTTTTGCTATAATAAATATCCTCAAAAATATATAAAAAACATTTTTTTTCCTCAGTTAAGACCGATACGTATTCTTCTACATATTTTTGGTAAACAAAATCTCGAGAAGCGAGAAGCACAAAAGTTATAGCATCTACAAAATAGGGATAATTTTATGGCATTTTTAATAATATTTTTTTTTACTAGTAATAGGGGCGATTAACGATTTTTATCGTGACTGCAACATTATGGCGGACACATCGGACACTTTTGGCGCTATTTTGGGACCATTCACATTTATACAGCAACAGTGCTATAAAAATGCACTGATTAATGTGTAAATGTGACTGGCAGTGAAGGGGTTAACCAGTAGGGGGCGCTGAAGGGGTTAAGTGTGTACTAGGGATGTGTTCTAACTGTAGGGGGGATGGGCTACGTGTGACACGACACTGATCACAGGGAGCTGTGATCAGTGTCCTGTCACTAGGCAGAACATGGAAATTCTTGTTTACATCAGCACTTCCCCATTCTTCCTCTCCGTGAGATGATCGCGGGACTCCCGGCAGACATCGAGTCCACTAGACCCGCGGTCACACTCACAGGGCTTGAGGCGGCGCGCGCCCACAATGCCGCTTCTTAAAGGGGACGTATATATACATCCATATGCCCAGGTGAGCCATTCTGCCGATGTATATAGTCGTGCAGCGGTCGCCAAGTGGTTAAAGTACACTACAGGAGCACAAGCATGTGCATAGAGGTGCATGCAGGAGCAAGTGATGAACTGTCATTGAAAACTTGATTTAACCACTTCAATACAGGGCACTTCCCCTCTTCCTGCCCAGGCCAATTTTCAGCTTTCAGCTCTGTTACACTTTGAATGACAATTGCACGGTCATGCAACACTGTACCCAAACTACATTTTTATAATTTTCTTCCCCCAAAAACTAAAAAAGTTTTCCTTTGTTTCTGGTATAAAATTGAGTTTTCTTCTTCACTGACGGGCTCGGATGAGGCTGCATTAATGGGCACTTATATGCAGCACTGAGGAGCACTGACAGAGGTCACTGATGATCACTGCACCGATAGGCGGCACTGATGGGTACTGATAGGTGGCACTGATAGGTGGCACTGATGGGCAATAATAGGGGCCCTAATAGACGGTGCTGATGGGCACTGATTGGCGACACTGATGGGCACTAATACATGGCACTGATAGGCAGCACTGATGAGGAGGCACTGACAGTCATTACTGATGGGCACTGATTGGCATCTGTGAAGTGCACTGACAGGCGTTACTGATGGGCACAGATTGGCACTTTGATGGGCACCGAATGCCACTTTGATGGGCACTGATTGGCATTTTGGTAGCCACTAATTGGCATTTTGGTGGGCACCTCAGATGAGGGCTGCACTGATAATTAATGTGCTGATTATCAGTGCAGACCCCCCCCCCCCCTCTGTCAGGAGAGCCATCGATCGGCTATCCCTGTCAGCACAAAGTGAGAAAAGCCATTTACCGGAACTTCCTGGTTACCGCTGTGATCAGCTGTGATTGGTCACAGTTGATCACCTGGTTAAGAGCTACGTCATAGGCTCTTTACCACGATCGGAGATGCGGGTGTCAGAGCGACACACAGCACCACCGATCCTTCAATCCGCAATAGGGCGGGAAGTGGATAAAAAGCATGTCGTAGCAAAACAAAAAAAAAACATATTAAGTACATTTCTGGAATACACACTCATTTCATCATGCTTTCTCCCTTTAGGCATGCTCCAGGAACAGAAAAAATATTATATTATTGTATTGTAGCATGTTCCTACTTTCCTTTGTGGCATAACAAATACATGTTATGCCCCCCTGAGGATGATACAAAATTTCCCTTGTATCGTCACGCATAGGGGAGGGGACAGGACGGTGCAGGAGGCAGTTGAACTGCTTCACAGAGAAGGGAAACACGATCTCATGTAAAACCCAGCAGCTTAAGGCAAATAATAGGACGGTGCACTAAACGCACCTAATCCATGAAAGATAACCATTTTTTTGGTATAATGTGAAAGATGATGTTACGCCAAGTAAATAGATACCCAACATATCACACCTTAAAATTTCGCACACAATGGCGCCAAACTTCAGTACTTAAAAATCTCCATAGGCGACGCTTTAATTTTTTTTACAGGTTACATGTTTAGAGTTACAGAGGAGGTTTAGTGCTAGAATAATTGTTCAGGCACTGCAAAGATGCCACAAAATGTTTCCACAGCTGGACCTTAGCTGCCAAATTTCTAATGTTTGTTATTGGGAAAATGTTGCTTTGTGTCTCCAACTTTGTAGCCAGTAACTTTGCCCTGGCATTGTAAAGGTGCCACACAATGTTCGCACAGCAGGACATCAGCTGCCGATGTTTTAAAGTTTGCTGCAGGAAAATTATGTATTACACCTTTGCAGCCTATTTCAGTGCTCAGGCATTTTAAATTCTTTGTGGGTATTATCTCTTAGATAATGCCCTTTAATTTTTTTAAAGGGGAGTTCCAGGCTTTTTAATGTTTATTATTATTTATTACAAAAATTGTAGCTGCTGGCTTTTAATAAACATGCACTCACCTGCTCCATGGTCCAGCGACGCGCCGGCCAGAGCTTCGCTCCCCCCCCCCTCTCCGGCCAGCGTCTTCATTTTTAGTGTGGGCACCCGGCCGTGACAGCTTTTGACTTCACGGCTGGGCACTCACTGCGCATGCGCGAGCGGCGCTGTGTACTGTGATTATTCTGGCGATCGCCTGGGACCTGTCATGTGTCCCAGGCGATCGCCTACAGGGAGGGGCCG
The DNA here is from genome assembly GCF_905171775.1 of Rana temporaria. Lineage (NCBI taxonomy): Eukaryota > Metazoa > Chordata > Amphibia > Anura > Ranidae > Rana > Rana temporaria. The sequence goes on from NC_053489.1 coordinate 279,149,153, forward strand.
CTGTAGGCGATATGACGTATCGCCTAGGCGGTCCCTGGGCGGAAGGAGGAAGTGGGACAGGAAGTCCCACTCCTCCTAAAGTCCCCACTCCCCCCCCCCAAAAAATGACATGCCAAATGTGGCATGTAAGGGGGCAAGGAGTGGATTCTTCATGCAACCTAACCAAACTGCTTCCATACTGTACAGCCACTGTAATATATTTGTGGCTAATGTCTCTCAAATATTAAACTTTAATATTCATTGCAAGGTGAAAAAATGCCTCATCACCCCCTCTTGCATTGAGACTTAACCAAGCTACTTACATACTACCCAGCTACTTTACAGTCACTGTAATATATTTGTGGCTACTGTCTCTCAAATATTAAACTTTATTATTCATTGCAAGGTGAAAACCTGCCTCGTCACCCCCTCTTGCATTGAGACTTAACCAAGCTGCTTACATACTATCCAGCTACTTTACAATATTTGTGGTTATTTGCTTTTAAAAAAATATGCTCTAATATTTATTTCAAGATAAAACTTACAGTGTATTTCCCTCTTACATTGCTGCCTTACCAGGCTATTTATGTACTGTCTAGCTACTATGCAATATTTGTGGCTATTGTCTCTCAAATAGTACACTCTAATGTTTATTTAAAGATAAAATGTACCTTTTATACGAACAAATGGCAACCGCTCTAAGACAATGCATTGTGGTGCTATAAAAAATAATCTCACAAACTATACTATTACACTGTTGTGCCACTAGCCAATTTTGAGGGCAATTTTATTAAGATTAAATGTTACTAAAACTTTTAAATTAGTTGTGGCTGCCACTTCCACCATTAAATTCAGGCCTCTTACCACTGGAAAAAAAACAGGTGTTGTAGACAAAACTACATAAAAAAAGACATTCAAAGTATGTAATGCCAGAATACGGTGTCAATGACATGGCATGAGAAAATTGCAGTTTCATAACACCACATACATCTTTAAAGCAGAGTTCTGCCTGCAATAAAAATAAAAATAAGGACACTTACCCGTCCAGGGCGCCCACGATGTCCTCATCCGAAGCTGACCCGTCCCTCGGCTCTGGGTGGAGGCGCCGGCATCTTAAGTGAGGGAATCAGGTAGTGAAGGTGCCACCGGAGGGGGGAAGGAGCCAGATAAGCAGACGTTTATTTTTTGGGTGGAACTCTGCTTTAGGGATTCAACAACGACCACCACCCTGTGAATCAACCCTATCATATTCACTCATCCCTACTTACAATCATGTCCACAGTGAAAAGGCTGTGAGCAAAGGCCAAAAACATCACCTTCCAGCTGTTATCTGTTCTAAAAGTGTTGCAAAAAATTTCTTTTTTGTAATGAGAAATCTTTCTTTATTCAAAAGACCTAACAATAACTAAAAGAAGTAGACAGCTGTGCTATTCAACGCACTTTGTAGTTATCCTATCAAATAAGAAAGAAAGGAAAATGAGGGGGACAAACACAGTCATTTGGAAATACAATATAACCTTAATGTTTTTTAGAACCAAGAAAGGCAGCTATCTTCACTGTGGTCTGCTCTGAGAATTATGTTTTGCTACAATGCAATTGGTCTTTAGAAATGGAAATGCTATCTGTATATAAGATGTCTCAATCAATGTATCAATTCCTGGAAAAGATATTCATCTAGTATATGAGATATGTTTACTACAGTGGAACTCTAACAGGTCACCTTTTTTTAAATATCATTATGGGCCTAGAAAAAGAAGTGATAACAAAGAAAATTATCATATAGTGAGAATGTTTTTGCAAGCTGTCTGGAATGTCAAAAGAAATGTGAGCTTTATTTTAAAGTAGACCAAAAAAAAAATTAGGGTTCTATTTATTAAGGTTTCTTTCCACTGGAGAAATGTGTGACTTTCAGGTGAAAGTTGTGTCAGGCCTCGTACACACGACCGAGAAACTCGTCGTAAAAGAAACATCGTTTTCCTCGACGAGTTGCTTGTCAGGCTTGTCGAGAATCTTGTCAAGAATTCTTTGCGTACACACTGTCAAGACAAAATCTCGTCGTTCTCAAACACAGTGACGTACAACACGTACAACGGCACTATAAAGGGGAAGTTCGATTCCACTGGCGCCAACCTTGGGGCTGCTTTTGCTAATCTCATGTTACTGCGTGTTAAGTAAAAGTTTGGTAAGAGACAAAACATCTCCAGTTCAGTTAGGTTTGATGGTTGCCGAGCATGGACAGCTCGCTTCAAATCACCCCACAGATGTTTAATGATATTCAGGTCTGGGGACTGGGATGGCCATTCCAGAACATTGTACTTGTTCCTCAGCATAAATGACTCAGTAGATTTTGAGCAGTGTTGTGGGTCGTTGTCTTGTTGAAATATCCAGCCCCAGTGTAACTTCAACTTTGTGACTGATGCCTCAACATTATTCTCAAGAATCTGCAGATATTGAGTGGAATCCATGCGACCCTCAACTTTAACCAGATTCCCAGTACCGGCACTGGCCACACAGCCCCACAGCACGATGGAACCTCCACCAAATCTTACTGTGGGTAGCAAGTGTTTTTCTTGGAATGCTGTGTTCTTTTGCCGCCATGCATAACGCCCCTTGTTATGACCAAATAACTCTATCTTTGTTTCATCCGTCCACAGCACCTTATTCCAAAATGAAGCTGGCTTGCCTAAATGTGCGTTTGCATAACTCAAGCGACTACGTTTGTGGCGTGTGTGCAGAAAAGGCTTCTTTTGTATCACTCTCCCATACAGCTTCTCCCTGTGCAAAGTGCGTGGAATTGTTGAAGGATTGACAGTGACACCATCTGCAGCAAGTTGATGTTGTAGGTCTTTGGAGGAGGTCCGTGGGCTGTTTTTGACCGTTCTCAACATCCTTCACCTTTGCCTCTCCAATATTTTATGTGGCCTGCCACTTCTGGCCTTAACAAGAACTGTGCCTCTGGTCTTCCATTTCTTCAATATGTTCCTCACAGTGGACACCGACACTGCGATAACTTTTTGTAGCCTTCTCCTAAACCATGATGTAGAACAGTTTTTGTTTTCAGGTCATTTGAGAGTTGTTTTGAGACCCCCAGGTTGCCACTCTTCAGACCAGAGTCAAAGAGGACAACAACTTGCAATTGGCCACCTTAAATACCCTTTCTCATGATTGGATGCACCTGTCTATGAAGTTCAAGGCTTAATGAGCTCACCCAACCAATTGTGTGTTCCAATTAATCAGTGCTAAGTAGTTACAGGTTTTTAAAATCAACAAAATGACAAGGGTACCCAAATTTATGCACCTGTCTAATTTCACTTTGATGCTTATTGCGCATTTTCTGTTAATCCAATAAACCTCATTTCACTACTGAGATATTACTGTGACCTTCAGTTATTTGATCAAAATTAAATTGCTGACCCAAACACCCAAATATTTATAAATGATAATCTTGGAAATTGTCTGGGGTTCCTAAACGTTTGCATACAACTGTACATTGGAGACAGAAAAAAAACTTGCTAAAAGTTTTATTCTAATATCAAGATTTTTTTAATCAAGCATCACTTGCAGCAGTGCATATGGAAAAAGATATTGACACTGATGTAAGTCAAATATGTGGCTCCACTGCACTGGGCTTTTTTTCTGTGGGGGCGTAAATCGACCCTATTGCTACAGTAGGTGAACCCGATTTTGTGTCAATCTCGCTCTCTTTCTCGGCGAGATTGAGCACCTACGAGCCCCATCGCGGGAGCCAGCGCCGAGCTGGCTTGCCGCGATGGAGACAGAGCCGTCATAGAAGCAACGGGAGATCCGACTTGGATTCCCGCCAATTCTACACGTGTGCGGCGTTTGTTATGAATCCTGAGGGGGAAGTCCCCGCCGGATTTTAAATAAAAATCCGGCATGGGTCCCCCCTCAGGAGCATACCGGGCCCTTAGGTCTGTTATGGGTTGTAAGGAGAGCCCCCCTACGCCGAAAAAACGGCGTAGGGGGTCCCCCTACGATCCATACCAGACCCGTATCCAAAGCACGCTACCCGGCCAGCCAGGAAGGGAGTGGGGACGAGCGAGCGCCCCCCCCCCTCCTGAGCCGTACCAGGCTGCATGCCCTCAACATGGGGGGGTTGGGTGCTCTGGGGCAGGGGGCGCACTGCGGCCCCCCCCACCTCAGAGCACCCTGTCCCCATGTTGATGAGGACAGGGCCCCTTCCCTGGCCGTTGGTTGTTGGGGTATGCGGGCGGGAGGCTTATCGGAATCTGGGAGCCCCCTTTAATAAGGGGGCCCCCAGATACCGGCCCCCCACCCTAAGTGAATGAGTATGGGGTACATCGTACCCCTACCCATTCACCTGCAAGAAAAGTGGTAAAAACACAAATAAACCACACAGTGTATTAAAATATTTTATTTTTCTGCTCCGGAGGCCCCCCCTGTCTTCTTTATTAGCTCTTTTACCAGGGGGAGCTTCTTCTTTGACGTCTTCGGGTGGGTGGGGGCCGCCGTCTGGTTCTCTTCCACCGCCGGGGGGGGTGGCTTTTAAAAAAGCCCCCACCCCCCCGGCGGGTTTCCTCCGGCGTCTTCGGCGGGGCTCTTCTTCTTCCGCTATCCCGACGGGTCTTCTCCGCTATCCGGGGGGTCTCGCCGCTCTCCGCTGTTGACTCGTCGCACCCCGGTTCTTCGTCTCGCAGTCCGGTCCCTTCTTCCGTGCTGTACGTCTTCTTCCGTGCTGTGAGTTCTTCTTCCGCGCTGTGACGTCATGTTCTTCACTTCTCTTCTTCTCCCGATGTTGACTCGCCGGTCCTCCTCGCTGAAATGGCGGATGCGCGCCTTGCATCGGACCTATATAGGCCTCACAGTCCCATCATGCTCTGTACCTACCCATGTGATACCTACCCACGTGGGTAGGTATCACATGGGTAGGTACAGAGCATGATGGGACTGTGAGGCCTATATAGGTCCGATGCAAGGCGCGCATCCGTCATTTCAGCGAGGAGGACCGGCGAGTCAGCATCGGGAGAAGAAGAGAAGTGAAGAACATGACGTCACAGCGCGGAAGAAGAACTCACAGCACGGAAGAAGGGACCGGACTGCGAGACGAAGAACCGGGGTGCGACGAGTCAACAGCGGAGAGCGGCGAGACCCCCCGGATAGCGGAGAAGACCCGTCGGGATAGCGGAAGAAGAAGAGCCCCGCCGAAGACGCCGGAGGAAACCCGCCGGGGGGGTGGGGGCTTTTTTAAAAGCCACCCCCCCGGCGGTGGAAGAGAACCAGACGGCGGCCCCCACCCACCCGAAGACGTCAAAGAAGAAGCTCCCCCTGGTAAAAGAGCTAATAAAGAAGACAGGAGCAGAAAAATAAAATATTTTAATACACTGTGTGGTTTATTTGTGTTTTTACCACTTTTCTTGCAGGTGAATGGGTAGGGGTACGATGTACGATGTACCCCATACTCATTCACTTAGGGTGGGGGGCCGGTATCTGGGGGCCCCCTTATTAAAGGGGGCTCCCAGATTCCGATAAGCCTCCCGCCCGCATACCCCGACAACCAACGGCCAGGGTTGTCGGGAAGGGGCCCTGTCCTCATCAACATGGGGACAGGGTGCTCTGAGGTGGGGGGGGCCGCAGTGCGCCCCCTGCCCCAGAGCACCCAACCCCCCCAACCCCCCCATGTTGAGGGCATGCAGCCTGGTACGGCTCAGGAGGGGGGGGGGCGCTCGCTCATCCCCACTCCCTTCCTGGCTGGCCGGGTAGCGTGCTTTGGATACGGGTCTGGTATGGATCGTAGGGGGACCCCCTACGCCGTTTTTTCGGCGTAGGGGGGCTCTCCTTACAACCCATAACAGACCTAAGGGCCCGGTATGCTCCTGAGGGGGGACCCATGCCGGATTTTTATTTAAAATCCGGCGGGGACTTCCCCCTCAGGATTCATAACAAACGCCGCACACGTGTAGAATTGGCGGGAATCCAAGTCGGATCTCCCGTCGCTTCTATGACGCGCTTGCTGGGATGTGCTGTCACTATTCCAGTGAGTGCAAGATGTCGGCGAGATCTCGGCACCATGTCGCCGAGTATCAGCGCGACGCTGTCGTGCTAAAAGCACAATATCACAAACACCTACTGTAGCATCTTAGTCTGTGAAGTAGGTGCCAGAACAAACGTAGTGCCATCCCTCTGGAGAAAAGGTGTGCATAGGCCAGGGGTGTCCAAACTTTTTTAAAAGAGGGCCAGATTTGATGAAGTGAACATGCGTGAGGGCCGACCATTTTTGCCTGACATTCTTTGAACCATTAAAATTTGGTCTAAGTATGTTTGTCCGAGCACCAATACACTGCCCAACAAGAATTCTCCTGCCTTTGTGGCTGTGTGTGGTGAAGAGTTGAGCTTGGGCGTGTTATTTGTATCTATCTAGATATCTATAGATATCTATATAGATATATATCTATATAGATATATATCTTTTGTGGCCCCAGTGAATCCCCGAGCGCCGCTCAACACTAAGGATGAGCTCGGGAGTGTTATTTTATGTATACCTTATTTATTAGCGTATAAAACTTTAAGAGTTAAGTTTCAGGGGAAAAAAAATCTATTTTAGATAAAAAACTGTGAAGCAAAAAAAGGGTCAGTGCCCATGAATGCAGCCTCCCCATTGCCATGAATGCAGCCTCCTCATTGCCATAAATTCAGCCTCCCTATTGCTATGAATGCAGCCTGATCCATGCCCATTTGCAGCCTCGGAGGGGACAGGGAGGGGGCGGGACGAGCGCTAACAGATTACATGCAGGAGAATATCCTGTTTTCTCGGCAGCCTCTTTAACACCAAGTCCTGCCTTCTATGATAGACAGAACAGTCGTCCAATGGCAGCTCAGGAGACAGAACTTCCTAGTACAGATGCCGCTGAGTAAGCGCTTGTTATGCCCCCTCCCTGTCCCCTCTGAGGTAGCGCCAACAAATACAGTATATATCTTTAGTAGCCCAGTGGCCGCAAAAGATATATATATCCAAATTACCAGGGGGGGCCACATTAAACCGGAACAAGGGCCGCATTCGGCCCGCGGGCCGGACTTTGGACATGCCTGGCATAGGCAGTGCCAGGGGGAGTGCTGTGATCACTATGAGAGGTAATAGACTACATTTCTCATCATTCCTTTCCTTCACAGACCCTATCCATAAAGGCTTTTGTCTATCTTATTATTTTGTCAAATATATAATGCTTATTTTTCTTTGAAAAACATAGCTTTCATAAATCTCTTGTGATGAAAGAGAACTGTGGTCTGAAGGACATGTTTTGCTGAATGCATTGACCAACATTCTAAGTATCATTTTATTGCTTTTCAAAATCTATTTGATTGTTTCCCAGATAAATACTGGTAATGACACAGCAAAAATAAAATTTTCGAAAATCACATTTCATACCAAGCTGTTTTTTTAAGTCACAACAACAAAATGGTTCTCTTGTTATGTTAGACAAGTGCATTTATTTGCAAATTGCTATGCAAGAGGTATACAGCGTTTATGCAAAATCACAAGTCATAGTAATCAATGAATTTGTATTTGCCAGGTATTTATGGGGCCTTTGAGTCTTCCTTCCATTTAGTTGATGGAACAAGTTACAGTATATCAGATCATTATGTTCTCACACTCAGCCATTTCAGTCTTTGCCAAGGATTACTTTCACTAATAAATCTGTAATGCAGGATATCATAACTTAAAGAATGAAAATTTGATCCAAGGAAATAAAAAACAGAGGCTAAACGAGGCAGCTAACTGTCTTATTCACATTAGGGGCAGTTAGGCTGTTTGAGTCTAATTTACTAAATTGTGAATAAATCTATAGTTATGTGCAATGAAGAAAGCTTGAGTCTCGCTTACATAATTTAAAGTGATTCTCAGGCCGCGTACAGACGAGCATACATGTACGATGAAACCGGTCCGCCGGACCGTTTTCACTGTACATGTCTGCCCGGGGATTTCTCTATGGTGGCTGTACTCACCATCATACAGAAATCCGCGCGTAAACAATACGCGAGGCGTGTCTGCGCTGTCGCCGCTACGATGACGCGGCGACGTGGGCGGCCCTGCCAGTTCAATGCTTCCACGCATGCGTCAAAGTCATTCGACACATGCGAGGGATGGCGGGCGCTCGGACATGTACGGTAGGTCTGTACAGACGACCGAACATGTCCGAGCGGGCAGGATTTCAGCGGGCTGTTTTAAAACAAGTCCAGAAATATTTGCCCACTGGAAAAAGGCCCGGCGGGCAAATGTATACTGGAATCCTGTCCGCTCGGGCCTACACACGACCGAACATGTCAGCAGACATGTTTGGTCGTGTGTACGGCCCATAAAAGCAATTTTTTTTCTTTAAAAAGATGTTATACTTTCTTGTCTGTGCAATGATAGTGCACAGAGAAGCCCCTTACCACCTCTTTGGTGTACCCCTACCTTTATTGTTTGTTCCTTCTTCCCACAAGTTCCCTCTCAGCAAGCCAAGTGTTGCACGTACTACCAAGCCAGGCTGTGTACATCCATAGACACACACAGCGCTGGTAAGCCCCCACTCCCTCCTCACAGGTGTTTTATTGACAACAGCAGGAATCTATGGTTCCTGCTGCTCGCAGTCTCCTGTGAATCTAGGAGGTAGAGAGTGGTGTTTCTGTCGGATCAGTGAGAGGAGTCAGGTAAGTGTTTAGAGATGGGGGAACAGTTAGATGGGTGTTTTTTTTTTTTTTAATGCAGAGGATGCACAAAGGGGAAAAAAACTGTTTAAAACCACTTTAAAGCTAAACTCTAGGTATGATATTTATTGCACGGTTACATTGGTCTACCATATCTGATACATGAGCAATTGGCGTGGAAGCTGCAAATCACTGTAGTAGTCAGCTTCCCGACCCTGGGCTACATTCTAGATCTTGAGCAGCTTCTGTAACCACAGGGGGGCTGCTCACCTGTCACCACCACCATTTATATAATTTTTTTAATGAATACAAACAGGGGTCAAGTCCTGGGGAAAAAAGTGTGGGAACTCCCACCCAAGATCCACTCCCCCACCAAAAAAAATAAACAATTATGGGGGTGGGTGGTATGTAGATGAGAGGGTTGCGGAGTGTATGGGGTGGGTAGTATCAAATACACCACTGACCAGTGGCAGGTAATTAACCCCTTTGTGCTGCATTAGTGACACCAGTGTCAGTGTTTATGAACCCTTTCATGCTGTGCCAAATAGGGGTAATAAACACTGGTGTCACCAATGCATCAGTGGAAGTACATTAACCCCCTCATTGCTGAATACCATTGTATATTAATCCCCCCCCCCGCCCCCCCAAGAAGCAAAAACGTCAGACAGTTAACATAGCTAAGCCACCGTGATACAACACTGTCTTAGGTAAGTTAGGTCTCCACAACTGCACCTCTGGACCCCTTTACATTACATAGCACCGCGTCTCTGGACCCCTTTACATTACACAGCATGCTACACCTCTGGACCCCTTTACATTACATAGCACCTTGCACCTCTGGGCCCCTTTACATTACACAGCAACCTGCACCTCTGGGCCCCTTTACATAACATAGCACCCTGCACCTCTGGACCCCTTTACATTACACAGTCATTGTACCTCTGGACCCCTTTACATTACACAGTCCTTGTACCTCTGGACCCTTTTACATTACACAGTCCTTGTACCTCTGGACCCTTTTACATTACACAGCCCCCCACAGCTCTAGACGCCTGTATGTTACACAGACACCCCCCCTAACAGTTATGGACCCCCTGCATGTTACACAGACCTCCTACAGTGCAGACCCCCCCCTTTCAGTACAGATTCCCCCCCCCCATTCAGTATCAGTACAGATTCCCCCCCCCCATTCAGTACACACACCCCCATTCAGTACAGATTCCCCCCCCCCATTCAGTACACACACCCCCATTCAGTACAGATTCCCCCCCCCCATTCAGTACACACACCCCCATTCAGTACAGATTCCCCCCCCCCCCATTCAGTACACCCCCCCCCATTCAGTACAGATTCCCCCCCCCCCCATTCAGTACACACACCCCCATTCAGTACAGATTCCCCCCCCCCCCATTCAGTACACACACCCCCATTCAGTACAGATTCCCCCCCCCCCATTCAGTACACACACCCCCATTCAGTACAGATTCCCCCCCCCCCATTCAGTACACACACCCCCATTCAGTACAGATTCCCCCCCCCCCATTCAGTACACACACCCCCCCATTCAGTACAGATCCCCCCCCCCATTCAGTACAACCCCCCCCCATTCAGTACAGATTCCCCCCATTCAGTACAACCCCCCCCCATTCAGTACAGATTCCCCCCCATTCAGTACATACCCCCCCCCCCAGTACAGATTCCCCCCCCCATTCAGTACACACCCCCCCATTCAGTACAGATTCCCCCCCCCCATTCAGTACACACACCCCCATTCAGTACAGATTCCCCCCCCCCCCATTCAGTACACACACCCCCCCCATTCAGTACAACCCCCCCCCCTCCCATTCAGTACAGATTCCCCCCCATTCAGTACAACCCCCCCCCCCCCCATTCAGTACAGATTCCCCCCCATTCAGTACATACCCCCCCAGTACAGATTCCCCCCCCCCATTCAGTACACACACCCCCATTCAGTACAGATTCCCCCCCATTCAGTACAACCCCCCCCCATTCAGTACAGATTCCCCCCCCCCCATTCAGTACACACACCCCCATTCAGTACAGATTCCCCCCCATTCAGTACATACCCCCCCCCCTCTTCAGTACAGATTTCCCCCCACCCCATTCAGTACATACCCCCCCCCCCAGTACAGATTCTCCCCCCCCATTCAGTAACCTTTATGTACCTGAGATGATCGGGACATGCCAGACACCTGTGAACCTGTCGGATCCCCTCCCCCTGTGTAGACATACAGGAGGAGGGGGAGGCGGGCCGCTTCACTCAGCTGTGCCGAGACTGATCAGAGCACGGAGAGCAGGGAGGGATCTGACGGCCGGGTGTCACTACAGTGTGGTTCGCACCCCCGCAAAGCCACACTACCTCAGGCTCTTCTCTCCGCGTGTTTTCTAAAAATTGCGCGCCGCTGCCTAATCCCGCCCGCTGTCTCTGAACCCGCCCGCTCAGCCTCGCTGTCTGTTCAGTCGTGCGGGGGGTGGGCGCCTGCCACTCCGCTGCTTAACCTCATAACCTGCCTGCAGTCTCCGCTTAAATCGGAGGGGGGGCGCCGGCCTGACACCCCCAGTGTGTGCCCCCCCCGCTCCTCACTTAGTAAACACTGCATTCATTTCACTCCTATTCTCTGCTCGAGTCCTGCAATGGGAACGCGCGTTCCTGCTGTAAAAAAAGTGCAGGGACGTCGTTCCCACGCGTTCCCGCAGGACTCGAGCCCTGAATACAAACCATTCTGTGATTGGATGAGGTGGAGATTGTGACATTGCAACCCCGCCTCTCCACCTTGTCCGGATAATTCCTTGTATTAAAAAAAAAGAAGTTACACATGAGTTATGGAAAATAACGTATTTATACTGATAAATGTATGCTTTGCTTAAGGTATGGCATTTACCAACTTTCCAAAAGATTAATTGGTGATGCTTGGCATATTGTACAATGAACACTTCTGATTTTCTAATTTCCTCCACCCTCTAAACATGACAGCATCAAATACAACATTAATAATAATGGTCCACATGTGTTAGTCAGGCAGAGTGATCTCCATTCTTGGCTGCAAGGAATAGTGCAAGGAATAGTTGTCATCAATAGGTGTGAGGCTTGACTCTGTCCAGCTGCCAGCGTTTCAGCTGGGTGATTTGTAACAATTCTCTGTCTCACCCCATCCCCTCCCTCTCTGTCATACCCTCTCCTTCTCTGTCGCCCCCCTCTGTCACACCCCCACCCCCCTCTCTGTCACCCCCCCACCCCCTCCATCTCTGTCTCACCTCCACCCCCTCCCTCTCTGTCACCCCCCTCTGTCTCACCTCTGAGGAGAATCTCGGAGCCATCTGTAGGTGATCTCCAGCTCCCATTCCTGATTGGCTAGAAACTCTGAATCTCCCAGTGCCCAGAGAACTTCCAAGACATTCAGCATCCGTTCTCTGTATTCCAAGATTTCCTCCAAATTCCACTCCAAATCGCTCCCAAAATCAGGGTCCTTGGACAGCCTCTCTAAAAACAGCCCCAGACAACCATAGCCAAAGCTTTCTGTTGGGCTGTTGTCCGCTGTCCACGGGTACAATTGGGCTACATACCAGCAAAGGGCTTTGTAGCTCTCGTCCAACCGCATCTCTGCTGGACCAGCCTGCTTAACTCAGATTTCCATTCCTTGTGCGGTTGTTTCCCCCAAAAACACCATTCGCACTTCATATCATCCCAGCGGGACCTGCATCTCTTGCAACCTCCTTCAGAATTTCTCTTTCATGGTGGCTGGCATCTGTGCCTCTCCTTCCCTGCTATCTGGACCTTGAATCCAGGTGGAGGTTTGGATGTCCCAGACTGCAGGAAGAATCTCACTGCTAGCCACCAATGTAATGGAACGTCCCACACTCCGCTTGAGTGGTTCTGTCAATATGACTCCAGTCTGAACATAGATATCAGATATTATAGCTGCATATTGCAACCAAGAACTAGGCATGACTCGTTTGGCTGCAAAGCTGGAACTCTTTATTTGAAACTCAGACACATATTTTTATATCTCACAGGAGGACATCCCCCTCCTGTTAATATTACCCTAACAATACAACCTGTACACAGGAATATAATTACAACAACCAACATATACTATAAACATTAACCACTTAACGCCCGCCGCACGCCTATTTACGTCCACGGAATGGCACGTACAGGCAGATGGGCGTATATATACATCCTTGCCTTCTAGCGGGTCGGGGATCCGCGGGTCGGGGATCCTGCGTGCGGCGGGCGTATTCCCGCGGGGAGCGATCCGGGACGACGGCGCGGCTATTCGTTTATAGCAGCTCCGTCGCGATCGCTCCCCGGAGCTGAAGAACGGGGAGAGCCGTATGTAAACACGGCTTCCCCGTGCTTCACTGTGGCGGCTGCATCGATCGAGTGATCCCTTTTATAGGGAGACTCGATCGATGACGTCAGTCCTACAGCCACACCCCCCTACAGTTGTAAACACACACTAGATGAACCCTAACTCCTACAGTGCCCCCTGTGGTTAACTCCCAAACGGCAACTGTCATTTTCACAATAAACAATGCAATTTAAATGCATTTTTTGCTGTGAAAATGACAATGGTCCCAAAAATGTGTCAAAATTGTCCGAAGTGTCTGCCATAATGTCGCAGTCACGAAAAAAATCGCTGATCGCCGCCAATAGTAGTAAAAAAAAAGTAATTAATAAAAATGCAAAAAAACTATCCCCTATTTTGTAAACGCTATAAATTTTGCGCAAACCAATCGATAAACGCTTATTGCGATGATTTTTTTTACCAAAAATAGGTAGAAGAATACGTATCGGCCTAAACTGAGGATTTTTTTTTTTATATATATATATATGTTTTTGGGGGATATTTATTATAGCAAAAAGTAAAAAATATTACATTTTTTTCAAAATTGTCGCTCTATTTTTGTTTATAGCGCAACAAATAAAAACAGCAGAGGTGATCAAATACCACCAAAAGAAAGCTCTATTTGTGGGGAAAAAAGGACGCCAATTTTGTTTGGGAGACACGTCGCACGACCGCGCAATTGTCTGTTAAAGCGACGCAGTGCCGAATCGCAAAACCTGGCCTGGGCATTTAGCAACAATATGGTCCGGGGCTTAAGTGGTTAAGTTAATAATCCACCTCGATGACTCAGAGGCGAGTTAGCTTTTAGCTCACAAGGTACAATACACATTATAACAAGTATAAACGCATCCCTCAATGGTTTTCTAGCAGACAGAAAATAGGTGAGTTAATTAGCACCATTAGCAATACAAATAGGGATCTCCCCCCTCCTCAGCCTAGTAGACAAGGGCTTTCCAGATCTCATTCCATATTTCTTTTAACATACATCTGTCCACTGTCCCAAGCTGACAGAGACCACATTCAACCACATTCAAAATACCCTTCAAAATGTTTATATGACTCTCCTGAGTGGATTGACTAACTGTGGGTGGAGGGTTTTCAGCTGCAGAGGATACTTTTGAGACATGCTCTTTGTTTTACTACTCCATGTGAGTTTCTACTTTGTTTTTATCACATTATACACCAGAACCAGTGGGTAGGTGCTGGAAGTAGTTTTTTTGTAGTACAGGTAAATTTAACCAGGCCTAGCTGTAAGTTGTTTATTTTGATCTGTGTGAGCTAGGGGTGGCTCAGAGTAGGCTGGTGACACACAGATAGCATCATTTTTTGGTTACCTTCCTTCTGCTTTTAGGGGATTCTAGAAGGAAGTAGAGGTAGAGAGGTGGAGCTGCCTGGGGTGTTCTAAAGAGCCCCGACCAATCCCCAACCTGTATTGACAGAGGACCTGAGGGGTTCGGGTGCAAGTCAAAGCCTGAGTAACAAATGAGGATATGGACCTAAGGCACAGCGAGGAACTGAGAAGGACAATGGGAGCTAGTGTTGCTGGGAAGTCTTCCAGAGGGATCCACCGGAATGCAGCCATGATGAGATGGGATGGGATGATGAGTGACAGGCACAGTTGGGAAAGCTGGGGAGGCATGCCAGGCCGGACTGGGAGAGTGCAGTCTGAGATGGATGTAGAGCCAGCGGGAGAGACTGTGGTGTCATGGGCAGTGGAGTTGGGCAGCTGCAGCCAGGAGGGCTGGCAGGGCCTGAAGAGGACTGACTGGGAGCAGTAGTCCACCAAGGTCAGCTAGCACTAAAGACTTTCCTATTTTTGCTGCTAGACAAAAGGGGCCCATGATCCCTGCCTGCAAATGGTGGTCGCTAAGGCCTGACAGTCAGAGTTCTAGCTGTACCAGGACTCAAGTATTGTACAGAGAGAAAGTAACAGTCTACAAATAAGCATTGTGCTGGAGGAGATTGTAACTCTAGAAGTGTAAATAGAGGTTTCAACTGATCATCTTATTGATTCCATTATTGATTCTGGCCTTCCCATAATCACATAAGTGAATGTCGGGCTGGGCAGGGTGACAGGTGGACCCAGTGCTGGGACAAGGCCATTTGGTGCCCAGGGCGAAGATGGCAAATTGCCCCCCCCCCCCCCGTTTTTAAGAAAGAATCAATGTCGTTACTGGTGCAGTAAAACATGGTGTCACCCACCCACAATAACTTTTTCCAAATATTTTTTACCCTACTGTTTTCTCTGTGTTTTCCTTTCTTCCCCTTCTCTTTCTCTCTACCCCTTCTTCTTTCTTTCCCCTTTTCTTAGTCCCCCCCATCTCTCTCTCCAGGGCCGGAATTTACATCTCAGGAGCCTATAGGCACTGAACTCTGAAGCGCCCCCCTACCCCAAACAGCATTGCCAACCCACCACAACTTTTTTTTATACACTGAGAAAACATGGAAAATCTACTTTTTTTTTTTCTTGAGAACCTGAAATGACAGCATGCTGCCCAACATTTTGGAGAATAAAATGTACATTGGGGGTGGGGTGTGACAGAGAAGGAGGGGGTGAGACAGAGAAGAAGGGGGTAGGAGGTGACAGAGGGGGGTAGGGGGTGACAGAGAGGGAGGGGGTGGAGGTGAGACAGAGGGGGGTGACAGAGAGGGAGGGGGTGGAGGTGAGACAGAGATGGAGGGGGTGGGGAGTGACAGAGAGGGAGAGGTGGTGAGACAGGGGGTGGGGGTGAGACAGAGATGGATGGGGTGTAAAAGAGAGGGAGGGGAGGGTGTGAGACAGAGATGGAGGGGGTGGGGGGTGACAGAGAGGGGTGGGGGAGGGACAGAGGGGGGAGTGACAGAGAGGGAGGGGGTGGGGTGTGACAGAGAGGGAGGAGTGGGGTGAGACAGAATGGGAGGGGGTGACAGAGAGGGGGTGGGGGAGTGACAGAGGGGGGTGACAGAGAGGGAGGTGGTGGGAGTGTGACAGAGAGGGAGAGTGGGGATGTGACGGGGGGGTGACAGAGATGGAGGGGGTGGGGTGAGACAGAGAGGAGGTGGGGGTGTGACAGAGGGGAGTGACAGAGAGGGAGGGGGTGGGGGTGTGACAGAGAGGGAGGGTGGGGTGTGACAGACCAGTTTCAGCGGACATGTTCAGTCGTGTGTACGGGGCCTTAAAGTAGTAAACAGAACAAAACCACTAGAGTTATCAGAAGATCCAGCATGATTTACCATAAGAGTATAATGGATGTACCTTGTCTTACATGTTTATTACAATAATGATTTATATGAGATATACATTTATATACACTGGACAACAAACATTTTGTTTTGTGAACACTTTTTGGTGTGTATTTTTTTGGCTGCTTCTCCCAAAAATAACCTGTAGTTAACCTATCGCATACCGTTTTATAGGCATCTTCTTTTTTGCAGTCGTACTTGGTGTACTGGATGTTTTTCAAAAACCGTTTCATGTTTTCATACGTTTCATACGAAAACACGTAACATCAAAAAAGTAGTGTCTCTGCTGCTTGGAATTCAGCTTGAATATACCAAGTACTGTTGTCACATATGTGAATCAGACAGCTGTGCAAAAGAATTGCATTACAATAAAAAGTAATGGCCACTCTGAAAGAGTTTGTTACTAGGACAGAAAAATGTAGCACATGAACCACTTGTTGATTTGACAAAGATATTTTTGTCTCCACTTGACATAAAAAGGAAGGTAAAGGTTTCAATTGTTTCCAAGAATAATTGATGCCAAGATTAAGGAAGGAATTTTGGTTGGTCCACAGATCAGATACGTCATTAATGGTAAGCGTTTTAAAGATCTGTTAGTGGTGCCAGAGAAAATCATCTTAAAAGCATTCAAGGTTGTTGTTGAGAATTTTCTTGGCAACTACAGAGCACCAAACCACATTTAGCCATGACAATTGTGCGGTTGTGTACCCAAATTATATTTTATTTTTATTTCTTGCGCTATAAACAAAAGAATAGTGACAAGTTTGAAAAAAACACAATATTTTTTTACTTTTTGCTATAATAAATATCCCATAAAAAAAAAATTGAATTTAACATTTTTTTTTTTCAGTTTAGGCCGATATGTTTTCTTCTACACATTTTTGCAAAAAAAAATCACAATAAGCGTATATTGATTGGTTTGCGCAAGATAGGGGATAGATTTATGGCATTTTTTACTAGTAATGGTGGTGATCTGCGATTTTTATCATGACTATGATATTGCGGCGGACAGATCGGACACTTTTGACACTATTTTGGGACCATTCACATTTATACAGCGATCAGTGCTATAAAAATGCACTGATTACTGTATAAATGTGACTGACAGGGAAGGGGTTAACACTAAGGGGCGATCAAGGGGTAAATTGTTGTGTTTCCTAGGGAGTGATTCTAACTGTAGGATGAGAGGACTCACAAGGGGAGGAGACCGATCAGTGTTCCTGGTGTCTGGGAACACACCATTGGTCTCCTCTCACCTGACAGGACGTGGTTCTGTGTGTTTACACACACAGATCCACGGTCCTGCTCTATTACTGGGCAATCGTGGGTGCCCGGCGGAGATCGCGCACGCCGGGCACGCGCATCGTCTCCCGAGTGACGGAAAGCTCAGAACGAGAGCCCAGAACGAGAGCTGCACCACCCAGCCGTAATTTGATGGCTGGTGGGCGGCAAGTGGTTAATGCAGAAGATGCATTAGGGTAAAAACCATAAGGCTTTATGGTTTATTTTTATGGAAGAAAAACTTTTTTAAAAACGTGTTCTCCAGTGAAACTAAAAAAATATAAACTACCGGTATATTAACTTGGCAAAAAATAATTGTCCATAATAAATGTAGAAACACTTTTCAGACTAATGAAAGTTGATTTCATTTTGGTTGCTAGGTTACAGCCCACCATTGTATAACAGAAAAAGGGAAAGTGGGACTTTAAATGAGGTGCAGACCATACAGGAGATATATAATGAATGTATTAGATATACATACACATGTAGAATCGTAATACAGTACAGCAAGGAGAGTGGTATTGTTGAGAGCAGATTTTTATTGATAACCTCATCAACAAATTATAAAACAAATAATACATGATTATATTTGTGAAATGAACCTAATGATTCATATTGATCCAACTAAATCACACTACACTAGAACATATGGGTTTACGGTAGGGAGCTGATTTGTAATATATCTCAATAAACAATATAATATCAATTCATCATAATTAGAAAAATTAATGTAATGTGTAATATATCAAATCAAACATAGAAATGCATAGTTAGATAAGAAATTTGCCTCCAGAAAGCTCAACACATTTTATGGAGTATATTTCACTTCCTCAGAAGCAGATGCAAATTGGCGTATCTAAAATTATATAAAAATAATATGGTCTTACAATTGACTCAAGTAAAAAAAGGGTAGAGTGGAAAAGGAAAAAGTCCACAAATAATGGGACATAATGCCCTAGTTTACTCACAAATCAGCTCGCTAATCAACATGTGGTTTTGGACTGGAAGCTAGTGTGGGAGCGTCTGCAACAGGAGCTGAGGGAATACTGCCTGTGAACTCCACCGTACAAAAGAGAGGATCTCTGAAACAGTGCGGATCTCCATTTCTCCTCCTTTTTAGTATTAATCCAGGGATGGAGATGCGCAACCACAGTTGATATTCCAGACTACAGTTTGTCAGGTAGCAGACCCCTTTGAGGTTATCTGCAACTTAATGTTAATGTTGTATGTACTGTATGGTATAATTTCTGGTACTTCCATTACATTTTTCTATTTAATGATTTTAAAGTTGTTTGTAGTTTCCATGTGGCTGTATGTACAGGACTCGATGGGTTTGTTCTCTGCTCTCGGGAGCTGTGATGTGCTTTGGGAACCTCCCCCTTTCCCCCCTGCCCCTCCATGGACACGGGGTCTGGGCAGTCCTTTCCCTAGGTGCATCAATGTCACGCCTGCTGCGTTGGACATGTGACGTCAACCCACGTCATGGCATTCTCACCAGCGCTCGCCACACGACGGAGTCTTTTGGCGACTACAGTTGCTCAAGTGGGATGTTCCCCTAGTTTGAGAGTGCTGGCGTGACGTTGGGCGGTACCCGGGTTCACTACACTTCTTTCCTTCCTTTTGTTAGGCTGAGACAGTACTCCAGACAATAGTCACACCGTGAGGTATTTTACTGGATTCATTGCATCTACTGTCCTTTCTATACTTCATGTTGGTGATTTCCTAAGCTCTCATGGGTTTACTTTCTTTGTCTTTTTGCCAAATGGGCACTTACATATCCTTTATAACACTCTTGGGTCTTCATTGTGTCTCATTGGCACTGAGATATACAAGTACACCTACTTTTATGGATGTTTCTTGGGTCTATGTCTCATACACAGATTCCTTGGTGTTCCATTTTGCAGTCTCACAACACATGTTATATAATTATGTAGCGCCTATGTACTTTACAGTACTAGTGCTAGTTAAATTTAAGGGTGTATCAGAGTGTAGTTAAACTCTGATCCAGATTGTTAGTAGCAAAATGCGGTCTGTCTCAGCTTGGTTGTGCTGTGAGCCCATTCTACTGTGCTGGGGTGTTCTTCCAGCCCCGGTGCTGCAGGTGGCAGCAGTGGAGTCAAGGTTTGGGTGCTCTTTCCCAGCAGCCAATCACGAGGGTTTGCCCTCGCTGTGCATGCTGGGGGAGGGGGGGTATTTATGGGGCAGACGCCATTGGTTCTGGGTCTTCTTTGTCCAGTGTGGCGCCCAACTTTAGGGTGGCCACACCACGGCGCCCTGGCGTTATGGCCTAACTGGCCGGGGCGTGCGTGCCATGTGGTGTTCCTGGTTCCGGGGCCCTGCTGGCCCGGAGCATCTGAACAGCGACGGGGACCCAGTGAGTGACTGGGTTCCCACTTTGAAGATCCCAAGCTGTACTGCTGTTTGGTGGGGAGTCAGTCTGAGGAGCGCCATTGAGAGGCTGGCGGTCAAAAAGGGCCTGGACAGACCACCGGGGATAGAGGTAGCCAGACACAGAGGGATTGATCATCTGTCGGTCGGTACCTGGGCGACAAGTTGAAGGAGATCCAGACGTAACTCATTTAAGGAGGCATATCTCCAAGAATCCAACCCAGAGGGGACCTGTGGCAGAGGTATCTTTCTGAGGCTCATTGAGAGAGGTCTGTGGCAGAGACTTTCTCCCAAGTTCAAGTTCACCAAGGAGGGTCTGTGGCAGAGACTTTATCCTACAATTGTCCGAGTGATACTCCGGCTGCCAGGTCAGTGAGAGGGGCCTGTCCGGGTACACTAAACCCGGGAGTGGTGATAAGAAGTGTTACCTTTGGGAGCAGGACTGTTTCCTATCATTAAGCCTGAATCTGCTATTCTCCTATCTTCTTCAGCTTTACTTTCCTCACCACAAGTTTACAGTTTTTACCTGGCTGGGTAATAAAGAGCACAGCAAAGAGCACCTGTCTGGACATTCCCTTACTTCTACTACATGCAATAGGCATTATTCACCCCTAGGAATTTCTGAGGAGCCACGAGGTAACACGGCACCCAAAAATCCAGCAGCTCCACTGGGGGTAATGCTACCATTATATAATTATATACACTACAAATTATCATGCACAATATTTTCCATAGTACAATTCTGGGACTGCTAGACTGTCACCTCCTACTACTCAATGGAGATCTGCACTGGCTTGGAGATCCTCTCTATTGTGCCGTGGCTTTCACAGGCAGTAATCCCTCAGCTCTTGTTGCTGACGCTCCCACATGAGCTTCCAGTCCAATACCACGTGTCGATTCGCAATTTTATTCTGGATGCAAATTCTTATTTAACCATGCATTTCTATGTTTGATTTTATATATTATACATTAATTTTTCTAATTATGAATTGACATTATATTGTTTATTGAGATATATTACATATCAGCTCCCTGTCGTACACCCATACGTTCTATTGTGGTGTGATTTAGTTGGACCAAAATGAACAGATTTTAATAAATAGATGGAATACTGTAATCATTAAGTGTATTTCACAACATTATAATCATGTATTATTTGGTTAATAATTTGATGTTGAGGTTATCAATAAAAATCTGCTCTCAACAATACCAATCTCCATACTGTACTGTGTCACGATTCTACCTGTGTGTGTATATCTTATACATTCATTTTATATCTACTGTATGGTCCACACCTTATTTAAAGTCCCACTTCTCCTTCTTCTGTTATATTATACATAGGGATGTGCCTCATCTAAAGTCCCAACATTTGTCCCCCTTTTTTGTATCGCTCATTTATTGCTTAATGATAGTACTACCTTGCATGCAGTACTTTATTTCAGCTCACACCACCGCAATTCTGTGGTGTGAACTGACATGACATCAGAAATTGGGTATTTTGCCTTGGTGGGTCTGCACTTGAGATGGCTGATAATAACAAAGCATAGGCATGAAAACATTTAAACATAGATATGCACAATTATGGGTCAAGAAACATGTGCAAAGGCAAATAGTCCAATAAAGTTAGAGAGGGTTCCCCAAAACCACAACATTCGCTTTAATCTCTATGTTTTTTTTTATTTTTATTGGTGTGAGGTAAAATTAAAGTGGATGTAAACCCACTCTCATCTTTTCTAAACTACTGCCATGGTGCTGATCTATAAGGATATACATGCCTCCTGCATGTATCCTTACTTGTCAAATATCTTCCCTCTGTCTGTTATAAGAACTGAAAAACTGCAGATTCTGTGGGTGGATCTGTTGTCTGGAGCTCGGTAGGTGGAGTCGTGATGTCACTAACTGACTTCTGCTATGATCACTAACATCCAGTCAAAATCCAGAAAAGTAACCACATGACTTCAGAAAAGGAGTGGGGGTGGGAATTGAAAAATAATGCCTGTCTCCAGGCTAGTGAATGAGTGTAAATAACCTGTCACTCATGGCAAGGGGGCGGAACGGACTAAGGTTTTTCTATGTAAGTCCGTTTTATTTCACTGAACAATAAAAGAGGATTGCTCAGAGCTGGATTAACTCTGTGTGGCAAGACTGGACACAGATGATAGGAAATCTTATACTCTACATTGTGACATCAAAAAAAAAAAAAGGTTTACATCCACTTTAAAGATTACTCCCACTTAGTTATATGTTTTACACCTTTACTTATTTGAAATGTTAAAACATCTTGGAAACTGAACAGCTACATTATGTGACCACAAAAACATGGCCTGATATGGCAGATATTCCTAAAGTTATAGCATTTTCACTTCCTTTGTTAGTTTCAATATAAAGTGTTAGATTTAATAATGGAATAGTTAAATTCCAATCATACCCTAACAACGATACCCCCTTTTTTTCACCTGCACGTGATTGGGTAGCCAAGAAAAAAAAATAAGCTTCTTATTCAGTAAGTTAACTGAAGATTTTCTACTCTTGTAGTTAATCATCTACTATGTGTTCAAGTTCTTTATACATTTGAACAAAGGCTATAACTTACTGTTTGTTGGAATGTGTTTATTTTTAATTTTTGTAATGACGTATTTTAAAACACATATGTTAACTATTCATTTGATACTACCTTTTTTTACTCAATATTACAGTTCTTAATGGATACATTGATATTTAAATCCATTCCTTTAGATGACATCATCAAGGGTCCTTTGTCTGCCTGTTCTAAATGTTACGAGAGTTGAATTCAGCTTCTACAGCGAGACACGATTTATATTGGAGGAGCTGGATATCCCTGAATCATATCTCACCTTCAAAGATGAAATCAACCTGCATAGGCTGAATGAGGAGGAAAAGTTATCAGTGACACTTGTTAACTTCAGTGCCTTTACCAGGTATTATATATACATCCAGGGAAAAAAATTTTTTGAATAAATATCATCTGTATTAAAGTCTTTGCATTATTATCTACATTTTTGCTTTGAAAATTGTAGATAATAATTACAGCAAAATATTTTTATTTTTTATTAAAGCTCGGTTGAAGTCTTGTGCCTTTTTTAATCTTTAGATTCCTATAGCAACATATGTTATGCTTTTTAGCTTTTATTTGCTTTTTTCCCTTAGTGGATATGCACTGCCACAACTGTTTCATGCTTGCATAACCGATGAACCACATCCAATGTCCTCCTAACAAGTATCTTTACAGAGACTAGTACTGTAGAGAAAAGAGAGGGTGTGCCTGACCAAGTCAGTAGTGTACAAGACAGCATGGTCAAGCATTGGTGCCTACAGCACCGTACAGTCACATTTAGGTACAGGGTGCAACTGCATTAATGGAAAATGGAGGCAAGACTTTAATTGGGCTTTAATACTTATAAAAGGGATACATTGAGGCTAATTTATTAAGAACATTTAGAATGTTCTTTACAAATAAATTGTGTGAATATTGACCTAAATTATTCAGTCACGTGTAAATGAAATAACAAACAATGTTGGTAAGCATTCTCAGTTCCTTTAGTAAATATGCTTCAGTGGATCTAAAAATTACTTTAGATACCAATATGAGGTTTTCACGTATACACCAATCAGTTGTTTTTTAAGAAAGTAATGAATATACTACTAGTAGTGATACACCTGCAAATGTATGCAAGAATATTCTCTCCGTTTTAAAGATTTTTTTGGAATTCGTTATTAGATGTATTTTTGTCAACTCATTTAGTGTTTCTCACCTTATCTGAGCATGACATTTTAGCTAAAGATTTAGGGGTTTAGAGATCCCCTGAGGTCTGATAGTACCTGCCTGTGAACTGAGTATAACACAAGGCAAGACCCTTTTCTGTAAGTTCTAAAGGAATGGGGAAATCATTTTTCTTTAGCTGTCCATACTGTAAATGTTGGCACAGGTTCAGAACGGGATAATATTGTTAAGGATAGGTTTTTCAGCATTAAAGTTATTGACAGGTTAAAGGTTACGATTAGGAAGATGATTGGGTCAAGGGTTAAGGTTAGGTTGATTAAACCCAGTGACTATGCTCACTAAGTGCAAAGTAACAACAACCCACCCATTAATATCTTCTGATCACTTCTCTATGGTTCTGTTTGCCATTCGGACTTGAGAGTTCCAACTCTGTGTGAGCACCATGCCAGATGATGTTAGAGCTTACACGGGGTAAACTCCTCTCTCCTTCTCATCAAGTGACAGCGTTATTAGATGGCAATTGGCAATTCTGGTGGAGCACTGCATCCTGGGAGGAGGTCACATGCTGCCCTAAAGCTATAAGCACCTAGTGTTTATCTAAAACTGATGGAACAATGGAGCAACAGGGGAGAGCACAGGAGTTGAGTAAAGCAGGCCATAGATGATGGAATTTTCTTGCCTGCAACCACAGGTTTCAGGGAAGCCATTCGCTTAATTTCTAACTGTGTTAAAAGAGGAATCCTATGGGGCATGGCAAGCTATCCTTTCTGGGAGAACACTGTGATTATCGTCAGCGGCTATATCCACTGGCAATAATCATATCCTAAAAATCTGACATGATGGTTGTACCCTAGTGGATTGATGGATTTACTTGGGTACAATCAGCCTGCCCATACATGGTTCGAATCTCAGCCGATCCCCGCTGAACGGAGCTGAGATTCGAAGCGTCTATGGGCGGCTTTAGAGGGTGCGGAGAGTTGTTCTTAAGAGAGAACCTGTTACCTTTAACTTAATGGGTAAAAAGACAGATTATATCTCTCAATGCTGAGGTCTATATATTATGGTTTGGTTATAGAGGCCCCCCAGACTCCCCAGAGACCTCAGTTGGTCCACTCCAACAACCATCAACTTGTTTCCAGTGCCAGAGGCTTCAGAAGGGTTGATTTACTAAAGTTAGTAGAGTATTTTCCCTTAGCAAAGTGAACTTTCAGTTTTAAGATTGAAGGTCAGTAGTTATTTTAAATATTTCGGGTTTATCTTAAAGAGGAACTGCAGTCTGCTCACATAATTTGTAATAAAAACATCTTTGAACTTCTGAAGCTTCCCTCCAACCACTTTGCATATTATTTTATATATACTGTGATTTTGTCTCTCGCTCTCCACTAAGTTTGGCTGCAATAATTTTAACTGTGGGCAGGTGAAGCTGCTACCTGTTCACTTCCTGGATTTACACAGAGGCACACCTCAAGCTCTGCAGCCCAGCAGCTCTCATTGGCCCTCGCATGACTCATCCCTCCTCCCTTCCTGGCAAACACTCACAAAAGTGAGAGAAAGCTGTGCATGTCATAAGCCTAGGCTTTTTACTAGACAAGAAACAGGAAGTGGGCTGTATAAGGTATATACTGGCAGAAAAAAATGTTTCACTATCCAAAGTTAAAACAACAAGGGCAGAAGATTTAATAGATGGAAAGTTGAAAGAAATTACCGAAGTTCCGCTTTAATGTTAGATTAAAACTTAGCTCGAGACATTTCTCTTGTTTTGGATACAATAAGTAAAAAGTAAAGTCAGGGAGATTTTCCCTCATGATGATGCCTTTGCTCCTTATTCTAGTACAGGCAATAACAGCAGAAGGAACATTGTGAGAAGCTTTAAAAAAAAATCACATGACTTCCTTTCCTCGCAGACATTGAGGGAAAAATCTCCTCAACAGGTACACATGGGCATGGGTTCAAAATTTTTCACAAAAAAATAAAATTTTAAAGATCTAAAAAAAAAAAAAGTTTTGTCCGAAGTTGGGAATTTATTAAGTGAATTTCAGGATAAGTTAGGGGCCTAATTTGAGTGATAGGGTTTAAGGTAATTGTTAAATGGGTTGTAAAGGTTTGTTTTTTATTTTCTAAGGTTCCTTTAACCACTTAACGCCCGCCCATTGTATATATACGTCCTTTTTTTAAAGATGGATACCTCGGTAACGGCAGCAGCTGCTGCCACAACCGAGGTATCCATCTCTTCTGTGGGCGGGCGTGTAAACGATAACGGCGGTCTCCGTGGCGGATTCGCCGCAAGATCGCCGTTATCGGTGGCGGGAGAGGGCTCCCGCCGCTCTTCCGCGTCCTCCGCCGCTTACCGTGGCCGTCGGTAGCGGCGGAGGAGATCGGATGCTGCTGGCTCTTCAGTGAGGACTCGAGTGAGGGCAAGATGGCCCCCACCCGTCCTCATAGCTTTGCTGGGCGGAAGTGACGCCAAAACGTCAGTCCCGCCCAGCGTCTTAAAGATGACAAATTTTCCTTTTTTTTTTTTTCTTGCATTTAAGTCTAAATATGAGATCTGAGGTCTTTTTGACCCCAGATCTCATATTTAAGAGGACCTGTCATGCTTTTTTCTATTACAAGGGATGTTTACATTCCTTGTAATAGGAATAAAAGTGATACATTTTTTTTTATTATTTCAGTGTAAAAAAAATATAAAATCAATAATAATAAATAAGAAAACAAAAAAAATATATTTTAAAGCGCCCCGTCCCGACGAGCTCGCGCGCAGAAGCGAACGCATACGCGAGTAGCGCCCGCATATGAAAACGGTGCTCAAACCACACAACTGAGGTATCGCCGCGATCGTTAGAGCGAGAGCAATAATTCTAGCCCTAGACCTACTCCATAGCTCAAAAAATGCAACCTATAGAATTTTTTAAACGTTGCCTATTGAGATTTTTATGGGTAAAAGTTTGACGCCATGCCACAAGTGGGCGCAATTTTTAAGTGTGACATGTTGGGTATCATTTTACTCGGCGTAACATTATCTTTCACAATATATAAAAAAATTGGGCCAAATTTATTGTTGTCTTATTTTCTAATTCAAAAAAGTGATTTTTTTCCAAAAAAAGTGCGCTTGTAAGACCGCTGCGCAAATACGGTGTGACAAAAAGTATTGCAATGACCGCCATTTTATTCTCTAGGGTGTTAGAAAAAAAATATATATAATTTTTGGGGGTTTTAAGTAATTTTCTAGCAAAAAAAACTGTTTTAGTCTTGTAAACGCCGAATCTGAAAAACACCTTCTGTCCTTAAGTGGTTAAGCTAGTGCATTGTTGGTACACTTACATTTTTCTTCTAAATGTTTTTTTTCTTTGTTTTCTTTGTCTGAATTTCTCACTTCCTGTTCCTCCTCAGTAAGGTGTTCAGTAAGCTGTTCTAAATGACTTTCCACCGCTCGGACTTTCCACCGCTCGGATGATGGTAGAAAGCTTACTGAGGAGAAACAGGAAGTGAGAAATTCAAACAAAGAAAAAAAACATTTAGAAGGGAAATCGAAGGAAAAGGTAAATGAACCAACAATGCACTAGCTTAAAGGAACATATTTAGAAAATAAAAGACAAACCTTTACAACCCATTTAAGGGTTAAGGGTTTATTTGAATGAGTTAATGCTTAAGGTTAGAAAAGGGGATAGGAATAAGTACTAGGTTGAGGTTGAGTATGGATAGGTTAATAGGAAGAAACTCGGTTGCTAACAATTTTTTACATGATTGTTTTTCAGAGCATATTATCTATCTATCTATTAACAAAATATTGTCTAACATTATAAAATAGGTAATGATTTTGCTTTAGGATTTTTTTCTTGTCATTTATAGTGAAGATGAAAATTTGGCATCATCAATTGTGAAAATCATCAATCCAGGAAAGAGATTTGATGGTGAACAAGAGATCCATGACTCATCTTCTGCCTTTGTTGCAAGAGAGATTCTGCAGGAGGCACCTGAACTAGTTACTTGCCAGCTAGCTCATGTTCTTAGAGGTGAGTGATTTATTTTTTACTAGGAATGTGCAAATCTGCCCAGGTCCAATTTGAAGGGGGTTCATCGAATCCTGTTTGAAACTCCAAAAACTTAAACGTAACTGCAAATCCCATTGAAGTCTATGGGGCCGTATCTTGATCGTAAATTCTGGCCATTTTTAAGGCTAGTGGGTAAGCTAGGCACCACCATAGGGGACATTTAACATACAAAATAATTTTTTAAATACCCTGAAGCAGGGAGAGGGTCCCTTTAACGTGTCTTTTGGCCAATATGGAAGAAACTACAACCCTTTAAATTTCATTCTTTGAAGATGCATTTAAGTATGTCAATGCTGTGTGTTAGAAATATCTCATTAACTGATGACTTTGTATATACATACATACATACATTCCAATTTCATTTTCAATTTCAAATTTATGAAAATTTTAGTAAAAAAAAAATAAGTCTTCAAAAGACTCACTATGCCTCTTAGAAAATACCTTGGAGTGTTTGTTTTCCAAAATGTGGTATTTTTTTTGGGTGTTTCCACTTTCTTGGTGCTCCAGGGCCTCCAGAAATGTGATAGATAGTCAGGAAATTAGAAGCGTAATTTTTTGCCCCTAGAAATCTTAAAGATGCTCCTTGGATTTTTAGCCTCTCTATGTGGTTAGGTTATGAAAAGGCTCAAACATGTGGTATCCCCATATGCAAGAGGAGTAGCAGAATGCTTTTTTTGGGGGAATTCTAAGAATACTATGATGTGTGTTAGAAATATCTTATTAATTGACAACTCTGTGTAAAAAATATATATATAGATACATTTTGTTTCTTCATTTTCTAAAAACAAAAAATACATCTTTAAAAGACTTACTATTTTCTGAAAGCCCAAAGGTTTTCATTAGATTTTGGGCCAATACATACTTGAGAGGTGTAGTGAAATTCGTTTTGGGGCATATTTGTAAGTGTGCATATCCTGTGTGAAAAAACATTCTGTTCAATTTCTTTATTTTCCCAAAAATTGTTGCAAAAAATTGCAACTTCATAAATCTCATCATCCCTCTTACTAAATACCTTGGACTGACTACTTTTTAAAAAGGGGTCATTTGGGGGGTATTCGTTCCAGCATTTTAGGGCCTTGAGGAATGAGATAGGCAGTCAGTACATGAAGATTGTTCAATTTTCAAATGATAGGTATATCATAGCTTGTAGACAGTATAACTTTCACATAGACTAAATAATATATACTGATTTGGGTTATTTTTTTACCAAAGAGATATAGCAGAATACATTTTGGCCTAACATTATGAAAAACTTTTTTTTTTCCAAAATGGCTTTTTTTCTTTACAGTGGTTATTGAAAATAATCACCTCCCTTTTAAATAATCACATTTTGTTGCTTTACAGCCTGAAATGAAAACAGACGCAGTTTTTTTGTTTTTTTCCAGGTTTATTTACTTAGTGTAACTGATAACATCCAAGTGAAAGATGTAACACCAACATTTAAAAAAAAAAACTAAAAACAGAATCACTGATTTGGAAAAAGGATCATCCCCTTGTATCAGTATTTTATTGAACCACTTTTTTCTTTAACTACAGCCTTTGGGCTATGTCTCTACTAACTTGGCACATCTAGACTGCAATATTTTCCCACTCTTCTTTGCAGAACTACTCAAGTTCAGCTAAATTTGATGGTGACCGCTTGTGGATTGCAGTCATTCCGCAGATTTTCAATGGGGTTTAAGTCTGGGCTCTGACTAGGCCATCCAAGAACATTCAGCTTTTTCTCCTTCAACCACTGTGTGGTCATTTTTGTTGTGTACTTTGGGTCATTGTCATGTTGGAAGGTAATTCTTCTTCCCATTGACAATTTTCTGGCAGAGGGTAGCATATTTCCCTCAAGAATTTGATGGTATTTTTCCCCATCCACATTTGCTTCTATCCTGACAAGTGCTCCAGACTCTTCTGCAGAGAAACACCCCCATAACAGGATATTACCACCTCTGTGTTTTTCTGTCAGAATGGTGTTATTTGGATGGTGAGCTGTATTGAATTTCTGCCATTCTGCATTCATATTATTTGGCGCTGAGGCAAAATAATTTAATTTTAGTCTCATCTGACTATAACACCTTTTTGCATGTGGCCTCAGAATTTTCAAGGTGCATTTTGGCAAAGCTCAGTCTTGACTGCATGGGGTCTTTCTTGAGGAGTTGCTTTTTTTCTTGCAACCCTCCCAAACAAGCCACGTTTGTGGAGAATTTTTGATATTATTGTCACATGCGCACAATGACCTCTCTTTGTCATAAATTCCTGCAACCAGATTTTCCTTCATTAAAAATACAAATAATAAATAAAAATGTTCCCTGGTGTAGATATATTATCAATCACAATGCCCGCACCAGCCGACCTGACTAGCTCCACTCCCGACTAAGGCTCCACCTGACAGTTCCCCCATCTGACAGTACTTAAAGGACTAAGGGTGGTGTCCCCTGGTGACGTCACCGGATGACACTGCCCCTTGTGACATCACTGACCAGGGCATGCAGCATTAGTGAGATCACAAGGGGGCTTATTTTTTTAAGAACTTTCAGACAGCGGGAGCCTTCGTCAGGAGCAGAGCTTTTTTTTTTTCTCGGGTCAGCGGTGGCATCATGACTGACGATAGATCTACAACAGGGGACTTTTATTTTTTAATAAAGGACTTGTCAAAAATTGCCTCCTGTCCTTTTTTACACCTTAGTCATTCACATAGGGAAGAGGGCAGCATTTGGGGGTGCTTTTGAGGGGCAGGTAGAGCCTGCGTTAAGTGCATGTGGCCTGATATGGTTTCTAGCGTTATATTACTGCATCTTTTTACTTCTAAAATACTGCATGACTTCATAAAGCAACTAAGGCAGTCTTTTAGTAGTGTTTTTAAGTGAATGCCAATTTTTTTTTTAAACGCTGTGCGGTATCTTATTACATACTCGGATGCGGTAAGATACTGCTTTGTGAATGGAGCCCACAGTGCTTCTAGGCATTATTAAAGCCTTTGAATTTTTTTGTAGCCATCTCCTAACTTTATTCTGAGAATCTTATGACAGTTTCTTGACACCCATAGTTGATTTTTTGCTTCAGTTACACTACCAGGAACTAAAATGGTCCAGGAAATCTCTTTTCATGCTGAGCTAATTAAAATGACCACAGCTGATCACAGTTGAAAGTCAAATGGCTTTGTGTGCCATTCAGTAGGTGATTAGCTACACCTCATTGAATTTACAAGTCATTTTTAGGAGGGGGGTGGTCCTTTTTCCAACTCAGTGATTCTGTTTTTGAATTTTCTCTGACATGTTGGTGTTATGTCTTTCACATGGATGTTATAAGTTGCACTAAGTAAATACAGCTGGATAAAACAAAAACTGTGTCTGCCTTCATTTTAGGCTGGAAAGCAACAACATTTGTGATTTTGTTTCTGTACTCACTTGTATAAAGTAAATAGTAATAAAAAAAAACTGTGATTAATTACCACCAAAGAAAACTCTTTCTGTCTCCAAAAAATTATATAAACTGAAAAATGGTCTTGGCAGGAAGGGGTGAAAGAGTCCGGTCTTGAAGTGGTTAATTTAATTTAAATTTGAAAATGTTGTTTTTGTAGGTAGTTTTGGCTGCAACACCTGATTAAGCTAAAACTACAAATGAATTGGTCAGTGGTAAAAACTATTAATACTATAGTTGCTTTTTTTTTTTTACCACATTACATTACCTTAAAATTTTAATAAAATTTAAAAACATGGTGCTATATTTCAGCTACAATAGTCTCAAATAAGTTTGGTTAGGCTGAAATATAGGAGAGAAACACAAAGTTGGTTTTATCTTTCAATTAAATTGGAATGTATTGTCTGAGAGGCAAAAGCCACAAATATTGTTCAGTTGCTGGACAGCATGTAAGGCTGGATTCACACCTATGGCATTTTTAGTGCTTTTTGCATTTTGCAGATTTGCACTACAGAACGTGTTCCATAGGAAACCATGTTAAATGAACTGTAGTGCAAATCTGCAAAATGCAAAAAGCACTAAAACTGCATAGGTGTGAATCCAGCCTTAGGGTTGTCAGCTATCATGGCATGAGAATTGTGCAACATTTTATTTCCAGAACCATAACAAAAACTAACCTCATATCCCCCTTTTATTTTGCAGCCAAACCCAGCCACTTAGGCTGGATTCACACCGATGCAGTTTTAGTGCTTTTTGCATTTTGCAGATTTGCACTACAGTCCATTTAACATGGTTTCCTATGTAACACGTTCTGTAGTGCAAATCTGCAAAATGCAAAAAGCACTAAAAATGCATAGGTGTGAATCCAGCCTAAAAGTGATTTGCAATCCCAAACTCAAACTTTCAGAGTCTTGGTGCTACCCTACTTTCTGTTGTGAATACTATAATGCTTTTTACACCCTCAGACAGGAAGCCATACGATCTGAGCTAATCCAGTGGACTCCTGCACTTTCTTCTCTATTCTCCTCACTATTGCATTCTTTCTTTTCTTGTGTCTCCCTTTTTCTGTGTGTCCTTTTCTTTGTATATATATTTTTTTCTCTTTGGCTCTATTGTTTATTCTTTTACTGAACAGTAAGGAAGTATTATTCTATTTAACATATTTTAACAGCTCTGGTCCAAGATAATACTCTATATGATAGTATTATTTCAATCGTAGTTAATTTACCGTATTTATCGGCGTATACCGTGCACTTTTTTCCCCTTAAAATAAGGGGAAAATCGTGGGTGCGCGATATACGCCGATACCCGCTTCCCGCACTCATGTTGAAGCCTCCGCCGACATATAACGAGTGCAGTACACTCGGGTACATTCGGCCAGGCTCGGCTTCGCTCGTGGTCACGCTCTGTGACGTTTATGCGTGAGGAGCCGAGCGTGGCAGAGCGTGCCCGAGTGTACTGCGCTCGGTATATGTCGGCGAAGGCTTCAAACTTTTATTTTCTGTAATGGTCAAATAACCTACCTAACAGTAGCTACTTAGTGGACCTTCAAATTCTACCATTTATGTTAAACATGGTTTGCTTACTCTTGTATTATTTATTACAACTGCTTGTATTTACTTGTTGATCCAATCAATAACATATTTTGATAAGGAAATAAACTGTTGCATAACTTACCCTGCAGCACATATTAAAAATACCAAGGCCAATTCAAGCTTTATCTGTAGCCTCAGTAGCAGGATTTTTGTAGTCATTGGTAATCCAAGCCTACCTAATTTTAATAAAAGTTAGCAGGGCTACACTATCAGTGAACACACTGGTGCATACTGTGCAAGCTCCAACCAGTGATCCAGCCGTGGTCAGCCTATAGTCCAAGGTATCCTCACTTAGAGCATTTGCATCAGTGCTTGGACCTCATGTAGCCTGCATTCATTTGGTTCAGTTATTGCCTGTGACTGCTGCCTGCAGTCCGGCATGGCCACTGTGGTTTAACCTTTTCTTTGGGTCTCTGCTTTCCTTTTTTCACCTCTGGTGATCAGAATTTTTTTTTAATGTTTTACTATTATTAATCATTTTACAGCTTTCAGAGTTTGTAACAAAGTTTGATACCATTTTTTTAAAATAACTTTTCCACTTGAAGATATTGTTCTGAAAACTACAAGACCAATATAATAAAACACTAGTACTGCTGATTTTTTTGTGTCCCAGCATACTTGCCCAAATTCATTATGATATTTTAGATAAACATTCCCTTTCCTCTATTGCAGCCACCATAGTGGTCAGAGTTTAGAAGGAACAGTAATAATGGCCTAAGCGGCTTAATGATTGATTGCTAGAACTAAGGGGGTTATTGTATTTTTTTTTACATTTTTTACTTAATGCTCAACTTAAGGAATTACAGGGTTATTGGCCCTGCATTGTACTTGAGGATGTCAATGTGTGACCAAAGCAGAAGTGACTTCAGGGTACAAGTTACATGGATGGAGGGAGCCGGTTAAGCATTTACCTTTTCAAGTGCGTACTACAAGGTTTGTTCTTCTGTAATTACTGGAGTTGGGTTTAAAAGCACTATCATTGGGCACTGACAAGCCTCCTGGTGACAATATATACCACACCGATTGTGACAGGTTACCTTTAATGAAATATTTCCATTTGCAATAGAGAAAAAGATCAAGGACACATAGTCCTCAATCCCCTTCTCTCCTGCTGCTTGGTGATCACTAACAGTGAACATAGAATTGCTCAGTACTGAGCTCCTCCCTGTCCCAATCACAAACTGAAGGAGATCTGTTATCATGCCTCAAGGTAAAACGTGAAATGTATGTCCCTTGACCTCCCCACTCATCACCCTGAACATAAAAGCTGGTGATGAGACAAGCATGAAGCAAATATGTCTCTCCAATCACTGGTACAGGTTAAGATGAGAGCAAGAATGCAGAGGGAGGGCACACAAATAGAATCTGAAAGTGGAGAGCAATGGCAGATACAGTAGATATTACACTTTAATGTAGAGCAGGCACTCACATTTTTATGGCTGTGATCAGTGCAGTCTCTGCAGTATGGCCAACATTGAGTTGCACTGGAGTTGCAACATGAGGTGGTTAGCAGTCACCTCATGTTGGTGCTGCATTTCTTCCAATCCCTCTGCCAAACCCTCCTGATCTGTAAAGGACCTCCTGAAAGCCAGGATATTTCACGATGAAGCACAGCATCACCAGGTTAAGGATATACAAAAGGTATAGATATATGCACTATTATCATACACATTCTCGCCTGGCGAAATATGGCACAAGGTCAGCCATTTCTCAGCCTGAGCATGGAGAGCTGTCAGCAGCCCTGGCTCAGTTTGGCTTCTGTCTCCCTGGCATATGAGCTGCAACACATCATAGCAGCATTCCAAGGAATCAGTCAGTCCAAGAAATCAGGAGGTACATGTGACTGGTCACTATTAGGCCCCATTCACACCTTTGCATTCTGGGAACATTTCTGCTTGCATTCCCAGAAACTCGCATTGCGTCTGAGATACTGTTATTTTTTAATGGCACCCCAAACACGTCTAGGAGACGCATGTTTTGTCGCATGACAAAATACGTGGAAAATTTGCCAAAACTTGCTTTACAAAAGTGCAAGACTCACTGTCAAAAAAGAAGCAGGAGCTGCATTTGCATGTTTGTCACACGTAGGGTGTCCCATTTAAGTGAATGGGCTACCCCATGATGTTTCGTGATAAATGTGCAAAAAGCTAATGAAAAAAACTCATCATGTTGCATCACACAGATATGAATGGGGCCTTAGACAGCTCAGCTGCCCGAAGATTAACCCCCATGCTTATTAAACCATGTGTTCATGTTTACCCTGTTGCAGACAGTGTGGTTTAACCAAACAAACACATTACATTCCACATGCTGTTGGAGGGCAGGGATGACCTTCTGATCAAAATAATGGTGGCTGGGTATCTTCCACTGTGGTGTAACCCAGGCCATAAACTCATGGAAAGGGGCTGATTCTGTAAGTTGGAGCAGCTGAAAAGATGCTATGCATTGGGAGTGATTTGGAAACATGTTATCTTCTGCTTCAGCAGCAGTGGATGTGGGTGTAGGAAAATTTTAATGAGGTTCAAGCTCTCACTTGAATCTATTCGGAATGCCCCTTATGTCCCTCTGCTGTGTTTGATGTCGTGTTTCCTATTTTTGAAGCGCCTTTCCTCCCTGTCACTATAAGACACAGATTTTGTATTGGATGCAACATGAGCATATTTTTTGGGGGTAGCGGGATGTGGAAAGTGAAAAGTGAGCAATGCAGGTCTTTTGCTGCCAAGTTGTCTCATTGAAGTGTTGCTCCCATCGAATTATGTAGTGCAGAGTCACATTTTCACATGCATGTGGTACCTAAATTGCTGAAACTGGCTGGATGCCGTAAACAGAGGCTTCTGACCATAATGATGCTGTCAGCAGCACAGTATCTCACAAAAGTGAGTACACCACTCACATTTTTGTAAATATTTTATTATACCTTTTCATGTGACAACACTGAAGAAATGACACTTTGCTACAATGTAAAGTAGTGAGTGTACAGCTTGTATAATAGTGTTAATTTTCTGTCCCCTCAAAATAACTCAACACACAGCAACAAAAGTGAGTATACCCCAAGTGAAAATGTCCAAAGTGGGCACAATTAGCCATTTTCCCTCCCCGGTGTCATGTGACTCATTACTGTTACAAGGTCTCAGATGTGAATGGGGAGCAGGTGTGTTAAATTTGATGTTATCACTCTCATACTTGTCACTGAAAGTTCAACATGTCACCTCATGGCAAAGAACTCTCTGAGGTTCTGAAAAAAATAATTGTTGCTCTACATAAAAATGGCCTAGGCTATAAGAAGATTGCCAAGACCCTGAAACTGAGCTACAGCACAGTGGCCAAGATCATACAGCTGTTTAACAGGACAGGTTCCACTCAGAACATGCCTCGCAATGGTCAACCAAAGAAGATGAGTGCACATGCTCAGCATCATATCCAGAGGTTGTCTTTGGGAAATAAACGTATGAGTGCTGCCAGCTTTGCTGCAGAGGTTGAAGGGGTGGGGGGTCAGCATCTCAGTGCTTAGACCATACACCGCACAATGCATCAAATTGGTCTGCATGGCTGTCATCCCAGAAAGAAGCTTCTTCTAAAGACGATGCACAAGAAAGCCCGCAAACAGTTTGCTGAAGACAAACAGACTAAAGACATGGATAACTAGAACCATGTCCTATGGTCTGATGAGACCAAGATAAATTTATTTGGTTCAGATAGTGTCAAGTGTGTGTGGCGGCAACCAGGTGAGGAGTACAAAGACAAGTGTGTCTTGCCTAAAGTCAGGCATTGTGGTGGGAGTGTCTGGGGCTGCATAGGGAGCTACAGTTCATTGAGGGAACCATAAATGCCAACATGTGACATACTGAAGCAGAGCATGATCCCCTCCCTTGAAGTGGTTCTAAACAAAAAAGTTTTTAGCATTTTCTGCATTAAGGTAAAAAAAATCTTCCAAATCTTACCCCCCCAACATCCAAACACATACCTGAGTCCTCTCATGATCCAGTGCTGAGTCCAGCTGCAGCCCCACTCTCCTTCTTTTCCTCTTCTCACAGGAAACTCTGGTAACAGTGGGGGCCATTGGCTGCTGCTGCTGTCATTCAAATCCTGTGAAAAGGACACACACAACACAGCTCAGGAGCATACTCACACAGGTGCCCCCTTAGCACATGACTTGCTGAGGGGGCACTTGGAGAAGAGGAGGAGCAGGCAGCACTGGCAGGGGACCAAAAAGGGGGGGGGGAGCCACCGCTCTGTACAATATCCTTGCACAGAGCAGGTAAGTATAACCTCTTTTTTTATATATAATTCATTATTTATTACTTAACATAAATTATTATAACTGCTATGGCAATAGGGGGAATAAATATGCTGTACTTTGGTGCAAACTACCGTATTTATCAGCGTATAACACATCCACATCCTAACGGAAAAAGAAGCACACTATCTAGTGCCCAAAGTACCTCGCACACCTGTCCTTTACATTGTGCCTAAGATACACAAAAACAAGACCCATCCACCAGGAAGACCCATCATCAGTGGGATAGGATCACTCTATTCCAGAGTGGGAGAATATTTGGATTTATTTCTTCAACCCCTAGTTGTACAGGGGAAAGCCTATCTCAAGGATAGCAAAGAACTCATAAAATCATTAGCATCCATCACAGTTTCAGAGGAAACGTGGTTGGTAACTGTAGATGTAGAGTCGCTTTACACCAACACCCGGCAAGCAGACGCAATTCTGGCAGTAAAGGAGGCCTTGGAAGAAAAATCTTCATTACCCCAGGCCCAAATTGGATATTTGGTGAAGGGTCTTAAAATAGCTATGGGAAACAACTACTTCTGGGCCCAGGGAAACTTCTACAAGCAAATCAAAGGAGTCGCAATGGGCGCCAGGTATGCCCCCAGTGTAGCTAATCTGGTACTTAACAGATGGGAGGAAGAGACCATTTTTAAGGACAATGTTACATCGCTTATATATTACCGAAGGTATATAGACGATATTTTACTATTCTGGGAAGGTCCCCAAGCATCATTGGAACAATTTTTATCCAAAATGAATACCAACAACTACGGTCTCAGTTTCACAGCAGAGTCCAGTAAGACTTCCAGCCATTTTTTGGACCTTACGCTAACGAAAAAGGGCAGCCGGGTCCTCACAAAAACATATTTTAAACCAACGGACCGCAACGGATTCGTGCCTATTTCAAGTTGCCATCACCCAAAATGGCTGGGTGCAATACCAAAAGGGCAATACATGAGGATCCGTCGAAACTGCGATGATGTTGCGGATTTTGAACTACAAGCCGCAATATTAACTGAGAAGTTTATAGAAAAAGGTTATACCCAAAATGCATTGTGGAAAACGCAGCAAGAAGTCTTGGCAATGGATAGGGAGTCCCTCTTGGAAACTAGAGTGAGACCCCCCAGAAAAGAAGATGTACCTTTTATATCAGGTTACCACAGGAAATATAGAAGTGTGGAGAAAATTGTCAAAGAGTTTTGGCCTATACTTTTAAAAGACATGGATTTGGTCAAAATCCTGCCGAAACATCCCACCTTTATCTATAAGAAAGCACCAGGCCTGAGAAATATGGTAGCCACCAATGTCCCAGATCCTCCAGAAAAGCCATACACTTTCCTGGACGGATCCAGCTTCCACTACTGCACCAGCTGCAGATCCTGTAAGAAAACAAAAAGGCAAGGAAAAAAGATCAGTAAGTTCACGTCCAGTGTAACTGGACAAGAATTCACTATCAAACCATTGATAACATGCCATTCCAAAATTTGTAACGTACGTCCTAGAATGTCCGTGCACTCTGCAATACGTGGGCCGGACTACCCGCGAACTTAAAGTCAGAATAAACGAACACGTGGCCAATATAATTAAAGGGTACCCAGAACACAGCGTGTCTAAGCATTTTGACTTGTACCACAACAGGGACCCGAGTCTGTTAAAATTCTATGGAATTGATAGGATTACCAAACATTGGTGTGGTACTGACCTTACTAAGGCAGTATCTCAGAACGAGACTCAATGGATACATCGTCTAAGGACTATGCGACCACTAGGGCTCAACATAGAGCTCGACCTTAATTGTTTTTTAACTGATGCGTGAACGGCAGACCTATGGGGTGAGCAAACAAACAGTTTAGTGCACCATTCCATACACACACCCAGAGGATTTTGGGAGATCCCCACTCCAAGGGGCTGGGCAGTTTGCACATCACCCATCGGCCAACCCATCTTGAATTGGGCCCACACAAAACAAAAGGGTAGAGGGAAAACACACATTCCTTGCACCACCCGAGCCTTGGAGTGTAGAATTTTGATTGTTTTACAACTAAAGTTACATACACACTCCTTGTATTACTCGAGTTGGATTGTCTAATTTTTATTATATTTTATTATTTTATAACCTATTTTAACTAATTTACAGGCTACGCAAATGGCACACATATTAAATAATAATATAACTGGGAGAACTAAAAACGCACTGCATCTAGATGGATTTAGAATACTGGTGCTATTTTGCACAATACCACATAACCCCTCTAGATGGCGCACAGAACACTATGGACCCATTGCATAGCATATTAAAAATGCCAGAGTTTTAAACAAATTCAACATGTCCAAATAAGAATTCAAAGATACATTTCAGGTATTTTAAGCAGCGAGCAGATACATGTATGTATTGATTTATGATTGGAGACAGTTTGCACAGCCATAATGTGTTTAATATGTGAGCTTTGGTAACTGGGACAGAGGCTGTCACATGATCCGATTGCCCCTCCCACAGGCTGATAGACAGACCTATATAATAGATGTCTGTTGCGTGTGCTGGATACGCTTCCTGAAGACGGTTTAACTGAAACGTGACGTCGAGGCGGTATCCGAGCGTGCACGCATAGCCACGCACTTCCGGTCTCACTGGTTGATGGACAACTAGCAGTAGAACGCACGCCAGTGGACCAGGACGCGGCCATCTCTTATCTTGTCTTACTATACCCACCACCTACAGCCTCAGTGCCGGGAACGGGCACCAGCAACAGTAAG
Organism: Rana temporaria; assembly: GCF_905171775.1. NCBI lineage: Eukaryota > Metazoa > Chordata > Amphibia > Anura > Ranidae > Rana > Rana temporaria. Next base: position 279,188,896 of record NC_053489.1, read on the forward strand.
AGGCCATTTGGCATTGTAATTTTAACTTTCGTATATTAAATGGTTTTACACTATGGTGGTATCTCTTCTCCTTTCTTGGTACACCATTTGCTGCAATCGCTGACATTGGAATCCAATGAGACCCTGCTGATCCTCATTTAAAACAAGCCTGATTGACCATATTTTAAGTAATCTGGTCAACACCATGTGGTAAGGAGCAATCCATTATTATTCTGGTGACCTATAGGTGAAGGCGGATCACTTCTTTCTCGCACTTTGGCTATTTTGAAGATTCACAAGCACTTTAGCATTTGCACTTTTCCCTGCGATTTGGGATTGGATTATTTGCATTTTACACCTGGACTTGATACAACACTGGATCCATTTTGCACTTAATTATTTATTTGCTGGACATTCTTTTTAAAATTTTTTTTTTTTCACGGCATTTGGCACTATTGTACTTATAGAGTTTAGACTATAATCTGTTTGGTTTTTCACATAGATTTGGGTACACAGTTACACTGTGTACTACTCAAACGCACATTGTGACACGCATCCACTATTTTGATATAGTGCCCCTCACCTCACTATAGCGTATAACACACGCCTTTTCCCCCTGAAAATAGGGGCAAATCATGAATGCGTGTTATACACCGATACCTGGCTGCCTCGTCGGTGAAGGAGAGGGCGAGTATGGGACTGTGAGTGACTGCGAGCGCCGAGTACACAGGAGATCCGGCTCTGTGTATTCTACCACTGGTGAGGCTGCATTAATGGGCAAATGCAAGGCTGCAGATGGGCACTGAGCAGGCTGCAAGGATGGGCTCTGAGCAGGCTGCAAGGATGGGCTCTGAGCAGGCTTCAAAGATGGGCAATGGTGAGGCTGCAGATAGGCACTGAGAAGGCTGCATTAATTGAAAATGGTGAAGCTGCAGATGGGCACTGATCAGGCTGCATTAATAGGCACTGGTGAGGCTGCATATGGGCACTGAGCAGGCTGCATTAATGGGCAATGGTGAGGCTGCAGATGGGCGCTGAGCAGGTTGCATTAATAGACTATGGTGAGGCTGAAGATTGGCACGGAGCAGGCTGAATAATGGGCAATGGTGAGACTGCAGATGGGCACTGAGCAGGCTGTATTGATGGGCAAAGGCAAGGCTGCTGATTAGGCTGCAATGATGGGCAATGTTGAGGCTGCATTGATGGGCACTGGTAAGGCTGCAGATGAACACTGATATAGCTGCATTGCAGGGTACTGACCCTTATTTTGCTTCAAAGTACTTTATTTAAAATGTAAGTTTTTTTCCTGAAAATTCCCTCTTAAAATTAAGGTGCATGTTATACGCCTGTGCGTTTATACCCCGATAAATACGGTACTTTACCGTAGAAGCATGAAGTAACGTGCTGCAAACAAATGGCAGATTTGCTTATGTCAGCAAGAAGTGTATGCTGCGGATACTTAAATAAACAAGTAAAAAAACCCAACCAATTTTTTTTAACCAGGAAAAAAAAATATGTATACTGTAACTGTGAAATAAACTAAACTACCCCCCCCCCCCCACATAAAACAAAATAAAACATTTGTTGCCTACACACACAAAAAGGTAATGCTAAAAAAAGATCTGAAGTATGAACACAGGTGAGTACACAAAAAGCCCACCACACTGCAATCCACAATAATAGTGACAAAATTGCTGCTGGGAACCCACCTTTTCATAGTGAGAGGTTAACACATAGCAAAGACCCCATATTTAGACCTTTTAAGCCAGTTGACCTAAGTTTAAAGACCAGACCATTATGGTTGCAAAGAATTTGGTCTGGTGAATTTCCCCATTTTTTTCACAGGGTCCGTGTATTTCGAACAAACTGGATCTGCTGTGAACCTGAACCTTGGGCCAAATTCTCAAAAGAGATACGCGGACTTAACTCAAGTTTTCTAAATTTACATCTTATCTTCAAAAGGAGTTAAGCCCAGATTTCCGTATTTTCAGTCCTACCTAAAATAGTTACACCTGCGCATCCCCGGGCGCAAATTACGCTAGTCTCACCGCTGTTTTTGATAGGCAAAGATGCAAATGAGGGAGTTAGGGCGATTCTCAAAATTAAGTGTGTGCGGCGTATTTTCTGCCCTGTGCGCACCTGTTAGTTTCCCTGACTAAATTTCCACATTATAAAAGCAGCCCTAATTTTACACATGCCGTGGAAGGGTTTGCTGTAGGTAGTGACTAGAGCTATAGTTGTGAAGGATCTGTCTTTAAAAATGCCTGGGACATCAATGATTCTGACGGCACTTGCCGCCTTACAGGCACAAAGGAGGAGGAGGGCACAGAGGAGGAGGATGAGGGCACAGGCGAGAGTTTATCGGCCACGGCGTGATCTTTTTCAAATGCCAGATTATGAGGTGTATGGCAACTACAGGTTTGATAGGGAAGCCATCCTGGAGATCACCCAACTACTTCAGGAGGATCTTATCACCCCAACCAGACGCTCCCATGCCCTGACACCTCTACATAAAGTGATGGCAACCCTCCATTTTTTATCCAGTGGCTCATTCCAGCGTGCATCCGGAGGTCTGGCTGGGATGGTGCAGTCGACAATGAGCCGATGTGTCCATCAGGTGGTCCCTGCCATACTGCGGCGCATGACCAACCAATTTGTCAAGCCCACCCAGGAGGAGCAGCGTCTGCAAGCCATGACTGACTTTTACAGCATTGCTGGCTTCCCAAGGACCATCGGGGCGATAGACTGCACCCATGTGGCACTACAGCCCCCCCATGAAACTGAACACCTGTTCAGAAACAGAAAAGGGTGGCATTCCATCAACGTCTAGATGATTGTAGATGCCCATGGCCTCATCTGGCACGTTTGTGCCAAGTTTCCAGGGTCGTGCCACGACAGCTTCATTATACGGCAGACCAAGATCTACCAAGACTTGGAGCAGAATGTGTATGGAGAGAGCTGGCTGATTGGTGAGTGACATTGGTGTCAGGTATGCCCCCCCCATGATGCAGACATCACAAGGGGCACATGCATGACTAATATCCTCCTGTCTTTTCCTTTACAGGTGACTCTGGATATGCGTTGGGACCCCACCTGATGACCCCCTTTAGGAACCCCCAAACACCCGGAGAACGCAAATTCAACGAGGTGCACATCCAGACCCGGTCAATAGTAGAGCGGACATTTGGCCTTCCCAAGTCCAGATTCAGATGCCTTGACAAGACTGGGGGTACACTCTTGTATTCCCCAGACTTTGTCTGTCAAATTATTGGGGCATGTTGCATCCTCCATAATTTTGCTCTGAGAAGGGGCCTGCATGTTGAGATATGTCCTGACCTAACCCCCCACCCAGGCAATCCCCCCCCCCAACCACCTCTACCCGGTCTGCTGAGGGCCAGGCAATAAGGAGACAACTGGCTGAAGGCATCTTTGCCCAGTAAATGGACCCTAATTATCTTTATTTTTTTGCTTTGCCAAGAAAAAATCACAGAGATTATGTGACCTTTAAACATTTACTTTGCACATAAAATGCACATTACTTATATGACAATGAGAATGTCTTTTTTGATACAAAACGCACATTAATTATCTCACAATGAGAATGCATGAATGCACGTCACTGTGGTCCCTAGCACAGACACATCACATGCACATCGAATTGGATTAGATCCAAGTACCCCCCCCTTTGGTACTTGGGAGCAGTAACGCCCCGCCACGGCTCCAATTATGTCACTGTGCATTCATACACCATTCAGGAACCTGGGATGACTTCTCCCTGGTCCTAGGGATCCCTACTCCACCAAAACTGAGGGTGACACCCTTATGTTTTCAGGAATGCCACCCCCCCCCACATTCACACATCATTCACACACATAAACCAAATCATAAGTACAGTATAAAAAAAATAAAAATAAAAAAATCAAAAGTACTTAATGATGTTGCCGAGTGCTCCTTCTGGGCTGACCACGGGCACGGCCACGGGCACGGCCACGGCCGACTGGGGGATCTTCACGGGGGGGGTCTGTGCAGGGCAGGGAGTATTTTCATGGGGGGGTCTGTGCAGGGGAGGGAGTATCTTCACGGGGGGGTCTGTGCAGGGGAAGAAGGAGCCTCCCCTGGTGTCTGTCCTCCTGCTGGCCTGCCCTCCAAGGCCACGGCTATCCTTGTCAGACAGGCAGTAATGTCAGCCGTATTAGCCTGGCCAGCCCGGGTATTGGCCTGCACAGCCCGGGTATTGGCCTGCACAGCCTGGGTGAGGGCAGTCACCTCCTGGGCCACGCCTGTTGTGGCGTTTTTCAGGTCCCACAAACACGTGATGACCCCCACTGAGTTGGTGGCCACGTCACCCAGAGACTCCCTCATTAAACTCAGGCTGTGCTCCACCTTGCTCATAGATTTTTTAATTTCAGCCAGACTGCGGGTCTGCCGGGCATTGTCCCTCAACAGACTGACCGGCAGACGCACAAACCCCCCCCCCTGGTTTCCGGGGTCGGCCTCCTACTTGCCCCTGAGGCTTGTGGCCTTGGAGGAGGGGTTGGAGTGACCCATGGGTGCTGCTGCATGTTAGAGGAGGGTTGGGAGGGGCCACCCATGATGGTGGCCTGACTGCTGTGCGCCTCTGGGGTACCCTCAGGGGATGACTCAAAGGTCATATCTTGGCCCATCAGGATTTTCTGGCCAATATCAATATTCTCATCTTCCTCCCCCTCATCCTCCTCCCACTCAACATCCAAATTAGGGGAGTTGTGGGCACTCCCCTCCCATGGCGAATCCTGCCCTTCTTGGGACTCTGCATCAGCCTGTCTTGGGGGTGGTGCAGCAGCCTGCACTGATGGGCCAGCAACCTCCTGCCCTGATGGGGCTGCCACCTCCTGTCCTGATGGGGCTGCCACCTCCTGTCCTGATGGGGCTGCCACCTCCTGCCCTGATGGGGCTGCCACCTCCTGGGCTGATGACCCAGCAACCTCCTGGACTGATGGGGCTGCCACCTCCTGGGCTGATGACCCAGCAACCTCCTGGGCTGATGGGGCTGCAACCTCCTGGCCATCTGGGGAGGACACAAAACAATCACAGGTTGGTGGATCCACACACTTGGCACATTTTCCCTTCCCCCACCCACACATGCTAATCACCAGATAGAAAATTTAAAACAATTGCCTGTCCTCATAAGAGGATCAGAGTCAAAGCCAGGCAGGCCCACCACCTGCTGTGGGTGGAAACACTGGGCCACTGCCCATTCCTCCTCACTCATCCTGACTGGGCAGGGTCCCCCTCCTCCAGTGCCCCTGGTATGGGCATGCAGCGTTGCCAGCTTGTTCCGGGACACGCTCTTCAAATCATTGATTTTTTTTTTAACTCCAGCGATGGTCCTGGTCTCCCCCCCCCCCCGCCGCATTGATCCGATCGGTGATCTTTTTAAGGATCTCCTTCCTCCTGACCGGGGTGGTGTTGTGGCTCTCAGGGCCATGGAGAAAACGCCCATATTTTATGACGCCCTGAGCAAGAATATGCTTCTCTGCCACTGTAAAATTTAGCTTCCTGCGCTTGGTGGCCATGACAGACAACACCCAGCAACAGGAAACTCACCCAAAAAACAAACAATACACACACAACAAAGAAAAGAAAAACAAGCAAAAAAAAAAAGCAGACAGCTACTATAAATTCAAAAACAAACAGGCAAAAAAGGGAAACAAAAAACAATCACACACCAAAAAAGAAACACTTATCAAAAACAAACAGGCAAAAAAGGAAAACAAAAAACAATCACACACCAAAAAAGAAACACTTATCAAAAACAAACAGGCAAACAATCAAAACAAATAACAAATTATCAAAAACAAACACCAACTATACTCTACAACTCCTCAACAACTTTTCTCACAAACAAATCTTACCAACAAACACTGACAAACGTTCAAAGCAGAAGCAACTTGCTTTAGGAAGGGAACACAGGGAAATACTTTTGCAAGTGAAGTGTGTTTGACTGGGGCTATTTAGACACAGGGCGATCCTCAAACTAAGTACGCTTGGCCTTTTACCTATCTCACTGATTGCGATGAGCAAAGTTCTACACATGCCCAGTGAGGTCCAGATTCGTGCGCGCATGCGCAGTACGGCCGGCCCTTCATTTGCATGGGGTCACGGCTCATTACAATGAAGCACGCCCACTTCATTCCCACTTGCCATAACCACGCCTTACGCCTTGGAACTTAGGTTAAGGATGGCGCAATTTTGTGCGCAAATGCGCTGAGGATACGGCACTTACGACACCAACTTAGGGTGCCGTAACTTAAATGACATAAGTTAGGTAATACTAAATTTGCACAGCTTTTTGAGAATTTGGCCCCTTGTCTCTAATTCTGACATTGCACACAGAAAAGTTTAATGATGTGTTTCTATTTCTCATGCTAAAAGAGTGTGATCTGGTCTTTGGTTAACAATCCCTCAAGAGTCAACAGGAGGCATCATAAAAGAAGCAGGGAGTAAAGAGTTTGTTAAGAGTAGCATTATATTAAATATTAAAAAATGAACACATAAAATGGCACGGGCTTCCTTTACTGATTAAGGCACAGGAATATTAAGTGATGCTATCTGCACATCAGTTGGGTGGTTCGAACAGCTTTGATGGTTGTTTAACTTTGTGTCCTGCGGCTGTATGGTGTTGGTGATAATGACATGCATGCCCTACAGTGGACAATGAATATGGATCAGTGTCCTGTGATTTCATACTTAAGATTTTGCTGGTCAAAAAAATGTTTATATAATTATATTTTGATGGTGAAATATGTAACTTTCATTATCCTTCCATTATCTGAAACTGCTATAATCAAAAGTCCATTACATTTCTTCCTTTTATTCGGAATTCCCGGTGTAGTCACAGCAACAGCAAGCAGTGGGGATCAAAACAGAGTCATAAATGTGAATATTGTCTTTTCTTAATGTTGTGTTTTTTTGACATATCCGACTAAAGTAGGCTGCTGGGTATAAATCACATAATATCTATAAAGTAAAACAACTGTACAATAAAATGTACTTTTGACTTGGATAATAAGTGTGTACAGTGGCATATCAGTAGACACTTTTGGCTGATTTACTAAAGGAGTAAAACATGCTCTTTGAAAAGTGATTTTTCACTTAGCTTAGTAAAAAAGTTAAAACTGTGCTGACTTGCACGTGATTTTGTATTCTTTACTAAGTACATTTTTACTGCATTCATAAAGTTAAACTAATATTACTTTGCAAAGTGAAAATCCTCAGTTGTAGAAAGTAGACAAGGAGAATTTTTGGGTTCATCAGAAAACTTTGGTAAGCGACCTCTTCCTTGAAAAAAAATCAGATTTTCATTGGGTAGGGAGGTTGTTGCTCCACAGTGGGTGCTGATACCGCTGCATTCTTACTGTTGAATAGGGATGAGCTTCGTATTCGAGTCGAACTCATGTTCGAATCGAACATCGTATGTTCGATCGTTCGTCGAATTACAAACGTTTTGGGCCGTTTGCGCTAAATTCGAGTTGCGTTTCACGGCCCATAATTCACTGCGCCATCGCAGTGCATTGCTGGCTGATGATTGGCCAAGCATGCACTATGACCCGCATGCTTGGCCAATCACAGCTTGCAAAAAACCGAGAGCTATAATTGGCCAAAGCTAGAGTGGCTTTGGCCAATTATGGCTCAGGGGGTTTAGTACACGCCCCACACTATAAAAGGCCGCCTGCAGGTCGGCCTTGTGTAGTGTGTTGCGGTGGTTAAAATAGAGAAGACAGAGAGAGAGAGAGAGAGTCTCATTTTTAGTAGGTAGATAGAGCAGGCAGGCAGGCAGGCAGGCTAGTCAGTTAAAGTTACAGTGTGTAGAGGATATATATGCATCCCAGGTGTTGTATATATATTTATACACTGTATAGTTTAGCTAGATCTGCACTTCCTAATTTACTGTCAGGCAGGTGATTGTGCTAGCTACAGTATTCTCACATGGTGTACTGCCTGTGTCCTCTGCAGTGTGCACCTAAAGCTATGTGGTGTGTACTGCCTGTGTCCTCTGTAGTGTGCACCTAAAGCTACGTGGTGTGTACTGCCTGTGTCCTCTGCAGTGTGCACCTAAAGCTACATGGTGTGTGTACTGCCCGTGTCCTCTGCAGTGTGCACCTAAAGCTACGTGGTGTGTACTGCCTGTGTCCTCTGCAGTGTGTACTGCCTGTTCCCTCTGCAGTGTGCACCTAAAGCTACGTAGTGTGTGTACTGCCCGTGTCCTCTGCAGTGTGCACCTAAAGCTACATGGTGTGTACTGCCTGTGGCCTCTGCAGTGTGCACCTAAAGCTACGTGGTGTGTACTGCCTGTGTCCTCTGCAGTGTGCACCTAAATCTATGTGGTGTGTGTACTGTGTGTGTCTGTGCTATTTTTCTCAATGATTTTCATCCATATTGCAGGGACCAGACATTACATTAAAGCTGCAAGCAGTTTTAAATTACTTTTTTTCTTATAGTAATCTCATTTTGTGCAGGGACAGTTCTAAACACGTGCCACTTCACAGGCATACTATAGACACCCAGCAGGTACAATATTTAAAGGAATTTTTCTTTTTTTTTTCACTTTAAGCATTATTAAAATCACTGCTCCAGAAAAAACTACCGATTTAAAAAAAAAATTCCATTGAGCCTAGGTTCACACTGCTGCGAATTCAAAATCGCGGTAAAACGATTTTACCGCGATTTCGCGGCCGCGATTTTGCCACAATTTTACCGTGATTTGCCGCGATTTCGGCCGCAATTTAATGTAAATCGCGGCCCGAAATCGCAAAAAGTAGTACAGGAACTACTTTTTGAAATCGCAGATGCGGCGTCGCACTGATTAGGATAGTGCCATTGCCGACAATTGCCGCCGATTTGAGATGCGATTTGACATGTCAAATCGCATCTCAAATCGTACCCAGTGTGAACCAGGGCTGATACATGTTCCCTGGGGCAAGACCCGGGTTCTCAGACGTTTTACGACAATAACTTGCATATTAGACTTTAAAATGAGCACTTTTGAATTTGAACGTTCGAGTCCCATAGACGTCAATGGGGTTCTAAATGTTTGTGCTAACGGTCGGTCCGTTCGAAGGTTCTGGTGCGAACCCGAACGGGGGTGTTCAGGTTATCCGTACTGTTGAAACCAGTGTTCCAATCAACACTTAGAGGATGATCACTGGGCAACAGAATAAGTAGCTTCCAGTTCCCCCACACGGACCAAGGACAGATGGTGGCAGATATCTTCACACAAGACACTCACGATAGGCCCACAATCTCAAAGCCCATTACAGTGCAGAGGGCCAGATTCCTGCACAAACTCATCTATATTCTGGTGTCAAGCTAATTTTCCTGGCCAGATAACACTGGTACAAGACCACAAATCACTTACAGGATACTTACACTTACTCTCATTTGAGTATCTCCTCTATCTGCTGCAGCCACAAAGCTGAGTGTGAGGAACCATAATTAAAACATACAGTAGAGAGTTTGGCTGCTTTCAGGCCTCGTACACACGACAGAGAAACTCGACGTGCTTGGCACGTCGAGTTCCTCGTCTCGTTTTGGGATGAAGCCGCCGAAGAGCTCGGCGGGCCGCCTTCTCCTATAGAACAACGCGGCCAACGAGAAAATAGAGAACATGTTCTCTATTTTCTCGTCGAGCTCCTCGGCGGCTCCATCGAGCCAAAACTGTACAGACGACAGAGATTCTCGGCAGAATCCGGGTTTTGACCGAGTTTCTCGGCGAATTCTGCCGAGAATCTCTGTCGTGTGTACGAGGCCTCACACTCTTCATGTAGTACAGTGCTTACTCTCTCCTCTCTCACTATGGTGGTAGCACCTCTCCCTCTATCTGGCACCAAGGCTCTGGGTGAGGTTTGCTCCAAAAGCTCTTCTAACCAAAAACGGGCAAAAAGTCTCAATGCAGTAACCTCTATATTTACTAATCAGTGACAAACACAAGTAAGCTCACGAAAAGGGTATAAAACACTTCTGGAAATATCTCTTCATCATATTAACCCCCCTGGCGGTATTCCCGAGTCTGACTCGGGGTTACATTTTTGTGCTGCGATCGGTAACCCTGAGTCAGACTCGGGCTCGCCTCGCAGCATCCATAGGCAGGGTTTACTTACCTTGTCCCTGGATCCAGCGATGCCACCGCGCTGTTTGAGCGAGCGGGACATCGCTCGATTCACACAGTGCCTCTGTGTGCCGCCGATCTCCGTTCCCTGCGAAGTTACGACGCACGGGAGCGGAGAACGGCGCCAAATTCAAAAAGGTAAACAAACACCTTACATACAGTATACTGTAATCTTATAGATTACAGTACTGTATGTAAAAAATACACACCCCCCTTGTCCCTAGTGGTCTGCCCAGTGCCCTACATGTTCTTTTATATAATAAAAACTGTTCTTTCTGCCTGCAAACTGTAGATTGTCCATAGCAACCAAAATGGTCCCTTTGTGTCAAAAATGGTTTTAGAGCAGCTAGAAAACAGCGATAATAAATTATAATCACTTGCAGAATTGTGCGATAACGATTTGTGGGGAAATTCGTCATAAAAAAATAAAAGTAATGACAGCGACAATTCTACAACTGAGCAAATTTCAGTGATTTTGAGTTGATTACATTATTGAATCATTTTTATTATAATTATATTATTATTTGTTAGAATTATTTATAATTATTTATTATATTATAATTTATAATTTTGTTTTTAAAAAAATTTCATACCCGGGATGCCTGAGTTATTCCTAAAAAATACAGGCCTACAGTACAAATCACCAAATTTCCTTGCAAATAATGGTACCGCTTTCAGCACCTAAAATCTGAAATAATCATACCGCCAGGGAGGTTAAAGCAACCATTCAAGTGAAACACTATTTTGGATGGAAAGTCCAATTCAGACAAGCTGTTGCAATGTGCAATGCCCTTCTAGCTGCACATTGGGTGCCAAAACGTAGTGCTGTGAAGCATGCAAACATTACAGATGCCCCACACTCACTTGATAACTGTCCTAGGCATAGTTCTTTCAGGGTGAAGTTCTTGCCCTCAGGATGGTCAAAATGGTTGGAGCCTTCGCTTTTTTTTTTTTTACTTTATTTCATGTGTGCATAAAGAGTAGGGAAGAAGGGTAAAGGGTGCACAGAATGGCAGATGGGGGTCCGTATGTGGCAGCCAAATGGTTAACTACATATAGTTATTGTGAGATGTAGATATATATATATATATATATATATACTGTATATATGAACATCATATATTACAAACTGTATACTAGAGCTCTTAATGTTGCCCCTGTATGTAATTGGATTTATCATTTTCGACCCCATTTTTTCTCTTTTATGTATAATATTTTTGATACTTAACCACTTCCATACAGGGCACGTATACACCTTCCCGCCCAGCCCAATTTTTAGCTTTCAGCGCTGTTGCACTTTGAATGACAATTGCGCGGTCATGCTACACTGTACCCAAGCTAAATTTTTATCATTTTGTACCCACAAATAGAGATTTCTTTTGGTGGTATTAGATCACCTCTGGGATATTTATTTTCTGCCAAAAAAATTAAAAAATGACCGAAAATGTAGAAAAAAAAAGCATTTTTTCGTTTCTGTTATAAAACATTGTAAATAAGTACGTTTTCTCCTTCACTGATGGGCACTGATGGTACTGCACTGACGTGCACTGATAAGGCGGCACTGATGGGCACCAATGAGGTGGCACTGATGTGGTGGCATTGATGGGCACTAATATGCGGCACTGATGGGCGGCACGGATGGGCACTGATAGGTGGCATGGATGGGCACGGATAGGCGGCACGGATGGGACGGATAGATGGGCACAGATAGGCAGCATGGCTGGGCACGGATAGGTGGCACGGATAGGCGGCACGGATGGGCACTGATAGGCGGCACGGATGGGCACTGATAGGCGGCATGGATGGGCACTGATAGGCGGAATGGATGGGCACTGATAGGCGGCACGGATGGGCATAGATGGGCACTATTGTATGTGTTGTACTAATGGATGCCAATCAGTGCCAAACAATGCCTGCCAATCAGTGATGCCCATTGTGGGCACTGATTGACATCCATTGCGGCACTGATTGGCATCCATTTTGTGTGTCCTCCTCATCCCTGGTGGTCTAGGGTGGCATCCTTTTTTTTTTTTTTCACTGCTGTTCTATATGCCCATCCCTGGTGGTCCAGTGGGCATCCCTGGTGGTCCAGTGGGCATCCTCGGGGGGGGGGGCTGTGCTGATGATCGATCAGCAAAAACCCCCCCTGTCATGGGGCAGCCGATCGGCTCTCCTCTACTTGCGTCTGACAGACGCGAGTGAGGAAAAGCCGATTACCGGCTTTTCCTATTTACATTGTGATCAGCCGTGATTGGACACGGCTGATCACGTGGTAAAGAGTCTCCGTGAGAGACTCTTTACCTTGATCGGTGTTGCGGGGTGTCAGACTGACACCCTGCAACAACGATCGCCGCGATGCGTGCCCCCGGGGGCGCACAGCGGCTCAGAATCCTGAGGACGTCATATGACGTCCAGTCAGGATTCTACAACCACTTTGCCGACGTCAATATGTCATTGGCAGGTGGCAAGTGGTTAATAATAAATGAATTTAAAAACTTAATTCAAGAGTTTACAATTTCTCTAGCTGCGAAAAAGCCCCTGGGAGTCTCCTTTCCCCTTTTTCTACAATACTATTGGGCTAGCAGCAAAAGGTTAGACATCAGATAGTGGGTACCCTATTTTTGACTGAATCTTTAGGTTGGCTCCTTTACTTCACACATTCTTTTGGTATCTCAGACTTGTAGATCAGAGCAGGATATTAATGGAGAGGTTCCTGTGTTGCTCTTCTACTCAGAGGTCTTTCACCACCTCTGTGTTTGGGACTTCTGCAGTCTGCTTCCTCATGGTCTGTACAACATCTCAGCAGCCAGTATCTTCAGTGAGATCTCACAGGAGGGTACATCACCGCAACACTTCACACCATAAGGCTCCAAACCCTAAAAGCAAGACTGGTGTCACAGCAGCAACCTTGGATAGGAATACTATGTGCCAGGAAGTGCCTCAGGCCAGGCTAATGGTATCTGGAAAAAGGTAAGTATAAAATAAACAATATACACACATGTTCCTCAAGGAAGTGTGAGGCCCCGTACACACGACCGGTTTTCTCGGCAGAATTCAGCCAGAAACTCGATGGGAGACGTATTCTGCCGAGAAAACCGGTTGTGTGTACACTTTTCGCCGAGGAAACCGACGAAAAAATGTTGGGAGTTACGTTTTAGGGTGTATATTAATGTTAGTGACACACTGTACCCTAAGAACAATTTAATAAGATACAGTTCAGACAGCATGAAGGCTACTTATCATGACTTTCTTATCTTGCACCAACTAGCAAATTGATACACCTTATTTAAGTAAAATTGCTATTTTTTTCCTTTGCCAATTAAAGGATAAAATCACCTTTGGAGCATGTTACACGTTACACATTACACCTGTATTTAGGGTGCAACATGTAACATGCTCCAAGGCCACCCCCCAACACCTGAGTGTCCCCCTACCTGTGATAGCAGGTGGGTGGGGGGGGGGTCCTCTCCCTACATCTGCTGCCATATTTAAAAATCAGGGACACTGTGCAAGACCTTACCCACACAGATGTGTCATTCATTCACAGTAATCAGTGAATGAGAAGGCTACACGTCTTGTACATCTCAATGAACTGCGAGGGAACTGATTAAGGCACTCATAGTTCAATCATAAGCCCTGCAGCTTTCAAACTGACAGCCCATATGGAAGTATGGGCATAAATCTATAGGATCTGTCAGTAGGAGTCTGATATTACACCCATGATCCATCGATTGTGGGTGCCATGCTTTGTACGCTCCATGGAAGAAAAAAAATAAGTGCAAAATGTATTTATTTCCTTCAAAGGTGAACATTGACATATATATATATATGGTCAACCAGTGAGGTCATTGAGGTCCATATGCAGGGTTTAAAGGTTGACGCTTGCTGTTTCTGTGCATGATTTTGTTTGATCAGAATTGTATGGTTTTGCCAGTATTGACAAACATGACGTTTGAGTTGATAAGACCATGGTCTCGATGTTTACATCCATAAAAAAGATTGCCATGCACTTATAATAGCCAGAACATGTTTTCTAATTACATTTGGTAAATAGGTCCTTTGTATAGATAACTTCCATCTAGCTACCAAACTTTTTTTTCAAAATAACTACACATATTTTGTTAGCTGCAATTACACCTGCAGTATTGTATCCGTAGGAAGCATTCTGTTTTGCTGCTTGTCTGCTGAGCATGAAAGACTACCCACAGAACAGGAGGAGATCATAGGCATCTTGGAGCAGAGGTTTCCTGAATTACTATCTCGAGAAGAACTTATTAGTAGCCTACAGGAGACAAGGCTGCATACGCAAGGTACAAATTTATAAAAAGACTACTGTTTTTTCTTTTAAATGTACACTATCATTGCATCCTGCCTTCATAGCTTCCAAAGCTAATTTGTAACAGGATATAAGTACTGCTAATGTTTCCTTTATTATTTTTAGAAAATCTGTACTACATCTAACAAGGTTCAGGGACAAGGTCACCTAGAGCCCAGGGCTAACATGTCAAATTGTGCCCCCCCCCCCACCCCCTCAAAGATGTATGAGCAATTATGTGTCAGCCAAAAAAATTATAATCAAGCACTAATCTGCATGCTTGCCCCTAAACATAAATTCCCCCTCCTCCCAGTACAAATGTGCCTCCCAGTACAAATCTTTGCCCCCCATATGCCCCCAGTACAAATTCTTCTCCCAAAAAATGTCTCCCTCCTAGCACAAATCTTCTACCCCCAAATGTTCTCTTTGAACACAATTCCTCTCCCCAACCTCACTCCAAATCCCCCCCCCCCATTCCCCATCATAGCACAAATTCCTCACCCCAAAGTTCCTTTTGTAGCACCAATACCCCCCAATCATCCCTAATAGCACAAATCCCCCCCCCCAAAAAAAAAATTCCCCTCCAAGCACAAGTGCCCCCAAATCACCACTCTTAGCACGCTTCCCCAAATTTCCCCTCCTAGAACCATTCTTACCCCCTGCCTCCCCACAATTTCCTCCTACCAACACAAATCCCCTCCCTCCCAATCTCCTTGTGGTGCACCCTCCACCTCACATGACACCATAGTGCCCAGGGCAGCCCTGACAAGGTTCATCATGTTTTAGGTTGTAAAGATGAACAAATAGTTCAAAGCAATTTAAAGCTAAAAGATTCTATCTACTGTAAAAACACTGAAAGTGTAGGTCATAGGTTACATTGGTCTGGTTATTTTTGTAATAGACAAATGGCTGAAAGTGAAAACAATTGTCCAAATGTCATGTATGTCCAAAAATGCAATAATGTGTCTTAAAATGTTTAAACAAATTTGTTTCTTCATTTTGGTTCTTGGATTTAAATACACTTTAACAGAGTTTTTACCTACACATATGCCTACACCTTGAGAAATTGACATAGTGAGCAATTAGGGAATATAACCCTGGTTACATTATTTTCGTTAATACCATGGTCTATATTTTATGGATTACATCCAACTTAAATTCTATTTATTGTATTACAGTACAAATGTATAATTAGTTGCTTGACATGCGTGGATTTTAATGTTTTCGCTTATTTTTTTTACAATATATAGCTTTAAGCACTTTTATAATTTTCGACGATTTATATACTAACTGTGCCTTTCATATTGAAGATAACAATTAAATAGCATTGCTTGATTGACTTAATAATGCAAACAAAAATAAATATATTCACACAAAAATAATTAGCAATTAAATGTTTTTGCTTTCTATTAAATACAGAAATTACCATGCCAGCATATACTTGTATCCATTTAATTATGCTTTACTTCAAATAAGTAAGTACCAGATATTGCTTTTATTTTTAAAGAAACATTTAATTGATTAAAAGGAACTCTATCACAATTAAAAAATGCAAGTATATTAGTCTCTAAAAGAAACAACCATTTTGTGCGGTCTGAGACAACACATTGCATCTGTGGACATCCAAGATGCTTACCTGTATGTTCCAATATACCCACATCAACGATTTCTACACTTTCAAGTGGCAGATGACCATTTACACATTTTGTCTCTGCCTTTGGGCCTGTCTTCTGCTCCCAGGGTGTTCACAAATATGTTATTTTTCTTACTTTTCCTTTTCAAAGAATCCAAGTAACAGACTATCTAGACAAGCGCAATGAATATGACTAAGTAATCAAAGTGTTAATCAGTGAACATTGATAATAAACTAAAATTGAAACAAAGTGCTAAAAAATATAAAAACATCAATAATGAATAAAAACGTTCAGCCAGCAAGTGGCCAGTGAAAAAAAAAAAAAAAAAAAAAAAAAAAAAAAAAGTGTGCACAAAAATAGCTGCAAAAGTCAGCAGGCAAACATAAATATGAAGCCTAAATCAGTCCTGGAATAATAGGCTAACAATACAGCCTTTATACGTGCATAAAAGTGTAGGAAGTTCCATAAAGACAAAAATAAATATAAACTTCTCCAATAGTGATAAACAAATGTTTAAAATCTTCTCATGTGGGTCTTCAAATAATGTGGGCTCACAATGCGCTTACCTTCCCAAGGTAGTAATCAAGCCTTGATTAAATGGATATCCACAAGGGGTGTTGTTGAATCTGCAACTAGCTGTGGATGTTCAGGGCGTCCTGTATAATCCAATGTTTGTAGGCTCCAGATTTCTATTTGGCAGCGGTGGTGCTCAGCATGGGGAAATAAAAAAGGTAGCTTCCCATAGTGTAGTAAACCAAGGCTAATTTATTGGTAAAAACGCTAACAAGTGCATTTTAAAAGATCAAAGAAAACGAAACTAAGAAACAGCTGATGACAGCTTACTGATGTATTGCTTCAAAAATCAGTCCGTCCCTTACATGTTACACCACGTCACGTGGCTTCATCAGAGGTGACGGATTGGTTGTTGGACTTGTCATTTATAAGAGCCAGCAGGAAATAGCTCGATCGCCATTATGTCAGAGAAAGTGTCTCTTTACTGGCAGCGGCCATTTTAACGGTGGGTAAGGATCAGCTTAAACATGTCTATGAGTCCAGAGCGCTGTGTATTCCCGGCGGCCATTTTAGTGTAGCCCCAGATCAAAAAGCCATTGATTGAATTATACGCCTGGTGATACACAGCATTGTGAATAATCTGGGACTGATATTAACCGAATATGGCGATGGAGCTATCTGCTGTATAATCCGCATAAATGTTAGCATGAGTAGCTAAATGGATATTAAATATTAAAGCAATATATCTTGATATAAAATAATCAGAGTTAATATGCTCTAAGTATATGAATCCAACGTGATAAATTATATAATAACAATTCATAACTGCATAATCAGGAAATGTACATAACATAATAAAATGCATAGGGATGATATAATGATTTAAAAAATATATAATATATTTATAAAATGCTAGTAAATAGCAAATGAATAAAGCATTGCAATCGCAATGAATAAGATAATAATTAAAAATTACTTAAGAAACAATTAAGATCAAATTCTACATTCATTCCATCAGGTACCATAGTCTGTAAGCTATGTATCCATCTAGATTCTTTCTGGCTGATGGATCTTACCAAGTGTGCCCCTCTCCATGGTTTTTTGTATTTTTCTATACCCCAAAAGGTGAGATGTGTGGGGTCTTTATTGTGGAAAAGTGCAAAGTGCTTACTGACAGTATGTTTCGGAAAACCATTAAAAATATTTTGGATATGTTCTTTTATCCTAACCATGAGTGGTCTTTTGGTTCGGCCTACGTACTGTAAATTACAAGTACACTGTAGTACATAGACAACTCCTTCTGTATGGCAAGTGATGAAGTCATTAATAATAAATTTTTGACCAGTTTTGGTGCAAATGAAGTCTTCTCTTTTCTTTTGTGGTTTTTTAGAGTGTCTACATGCATAGCAGTATTTGCATGGTACAAAACCTTTACTTTTGAAAAAGGTGTACCCACTTATTGGTGGAGGTACTACTACATTTTTGACAATTAGGTCTCTCAACGTCGGAGCTCTTTTATATACTATATTTGGTCTATCCGGTAATATTGTTTGCAGGTTTCGGTCACTTCTCAGAATGTGCCAGTGTTTCTTTATCAATTTTTCAACTTCTCGGTGTTGTATGTTGTAATCTAAAACAATGAATGGAGCCTCATTTTTGTATTTTTTCATTTTTGGTCCTTGTAATAGGGTGTTTCTATCCATTTTTGATACCGTCTCAATCTGTTTTTGAATAAAATTGTCTGTGTATCCCTTTTCCTTAAATCTGGTTCCAATAAAGAAAGCTTGTTTTTCATAGTCTTCTTGGTATGTGCAGTTTCTCTTTAGTCTTGTTAGTTGTCCCTTAGGTATATTGAAAAGCCATGATTTATGATGGCAGCTTTTTACGGATAGGTAGCTATTAGTGTCAATATTTTTGAAATGTGTTTTTGTCACCAATGTGTTGTCTACAATCGAGATGTCCAAATCTAGAAAGTTGACCATAGTATCACTGATGTTCTGGCCGCTGCCAGTAAAGAGACACTTTCTCTGACATAATGGCGATCGAGCTATTTCCTGCTGGCTCTTATAAATGACAAGTCCAACAACCAATCCGTCACCTCTGATGAAGCCACGTGACGTGGTGTAACATGTAAGGGACGGACTGATTTTTGAAGCAATACATCAGTAAGCTGTCATCAGCTGTTTCTTAGTTTCGTTTTCTTTGATCTTTTAAAATGCACTTGTTAGCGTTTTTACCAATAAATTAGCCTTGGTTTACTACACTATGGGAAGCTACCTTTTTTATTTCCCCATGCTGAGCACCACCGCTGCCAAATAGAAATCTGGGGCCAAATTCTCAAAACCATGTGTAAATTTAGGATTATCTAACTTATGTCATTTAAGTTAGGTCGCCCTAAGTTGGTGTCGTAACTACCGTATTCTCAGTGCATTTGCGCTCAAAACTGCGCCATCCTTAACTTAAGTTTCAATGCCTAAGGCGTGGTTATGGCAAGTGGGATTGAAGTGGGCGTGCTTCATTGTAATGAGCCGTGACCCCATGCAAATGAAGTGCCGGCCGTACTGCGCATGCGCGCACGAATCTGGACCTCAATGCGCATGTGCAGAACTTTGGTCAGCGCAATCAGTGAGATAGGTAAAAGGCCAAGCGTACTTAGTTTGAAGATCGCCCTGTGGCTAAATAGCCCCAGTCAAACACACTTCAATTGCAAAAGTATTTCCCTGTGTTCCCTTCCTAAAGCAAGTTGCTTCTGCTTTGAACGTTTGTCAGTGTTTGTTGGTAAGATTGTTTTGTGAGAAAAGTGTTTGTGGAGTTGGAGGGTATAGTTGGTGTTTGTTTTTGCTAATTTGTTTTTTGTTTTGATTGTTTGCCTGTTTGTTTTTACTAATAGTTTTTTTTGGGTTTTGTTTATATTTTTTGTTTTTCTTTTTTGCCTGTTTGTTTTCGAATTAATAGTAGCTGTCTGTCTATTTTTTATTTTGGCTTGTTTGTATTTTCTTTGGTGTGTGTGTGTATTGTTGTTTGTTTGTTGGCTGAGTTCCCTGTTGCTGGGTGTTGTCTGTCATGGCTCCCAAGCGCAGGAAGCTAAATTTTTCACCGGCAGAGAAGCATATACTTGCTCAGGGCGTCCTTAAATTTGGGCGATTTCTCCATGGCCCTGAGAGCCACACCACCACCCCGGCCAGGAGGAAGGAGATCCTTCAAAAGATCACCGATCGGATCAATGCGGCGGGGGGGGGGGAGACCAGGACCATCGCTGGAGTTCAAAAAAAAATAAATGACTTGAGGAGCGTGTCCCGGAACAAGCTGGCAACGCTGCATGCCCATACCAGGGGCACTGGAGGAGGGGGACCCTGCCCAGTCAGGATGAGTGAGGAGGAATGGGCAGTGGCCCAGTGTTTCCACCCACAGCAGGTGGTGGGCCTGCCTGGCTTTGACAATTATCCTCTTATGAGGACAGGTAATTTTTTTGAATTTCTATCTGGTGATTAGCATGTGTGGGTGGGGGAAGGGAAGATGTGCCAAGTTTGTGGATACAACAACCTGTGATTGTTTTGTGTCCTCCCCAGATGGCCAGGAGGTGGCAGCCCCATCAGCCCAGGAGGTGGCAGCCCCATCATCCCAGGAGGTGGCAGCCCCATCATCCCAGGAGGTGGCAGCCCCATCAGCCCAGGAGGTGGCAGCCCCATCAGCCCAGGAGGTGGCAGCCCCATCAGGTCAGGAGTTTGCTGGCCCATCAGGTCAGGAGGTTGCTGGCCCATCAGGTCAGGAGGTTGCTGGCCCATCAGGTCAGGAGGTTGCTGGCCCATCAGGGCAGGCTGCTGCACCACCCCCAAGACAGGCTCATGCAGAGTCACAAGAAGGGCAGGATTCGCCATGGGAGGGGAGTGCCCACAACTCCCCTAATTTGGATGTTGAGTGGGAGGAGGATGAGGGGGAGGAAGATGACAATATTCTGATTGGGCAGGAAATAATGATGGGCCAAGATATGACCTTTGAATCATCCCCTGAGGGAACCCCACAGGCGCCCAGAAGTCAGGCCACCATCATGGGTCGCCCCTTCCAACCCTCCTCCAACATGCAGCAGCACCCATGGCTCACTCCAACTCCTCCTCCAAGGCCACAAGCCTCAGGGGCAAGTAGGATGCCGACCCCTGAAAACAGGGGGGGGTTGGTGCGTCTGCCGGTCAGTCTGTTGAGGGACAATGTCCGGCAGACCCGCAGTCTGTCTGCAATACAAAAAACTATCAGCAAGGTGGAGCGCAGCCTGGGTGCAATGAGGGAGTCACTGGGTGACGTGGCCACCAACTCCGTGGGGGTCATCACCTGTTTGTGGGACATGAGGAACGCCACAACAGGTGTGGCCCAGGAGGTGACTGCCCTCACCCAGGCTGTGCAGGCCAATACCCGGGCTGTGCAGGCCAATACGGCTGCCATAACTTCCTGTCTGACAAGGATAGCCGTTGCCTTGGAGGGAAGGCCAGCAGGAGGACAGACACCAGGGGAGGCTGCTTCCTCCCCTGTACAGTCCCCCCGCCCTCAAAATACTCCCTCCCCTGCACAGTCCCCCCCCCCTCAAAATACTCCCTCCCCTGCACAGCCCCCCCCCCTCAAAATACTCCCTCCCCTGCACAGTCCCCCCCCCCTGAAAATACTCCCTCCCCTGCACAGACCCCCCCCCGTGAAGATCCCCCAGTTGGCCGTGGCCGTCCCCGTGGCCGTCCCCGTGCCCGTCCCCGTGACCATGCCCGTGCCCGTGGGCAGCCCAGAAGGAGCACTCGGCAACATCCCTAATTTGCAGGGGTACTTTTTTTTTTTTTTTTTACACTGTACTTATGATTTGGTCTATGTGTGTGAATGATGTGTGAATGTGGGGGGATGGCATTCCTGAAAACATAAGGGTGTCACCCTCAGTTTTGGTGGAGTAGGGATCCCCAGGACCAGGGAGAAGTCATCCTAGGTTCCTGAATGGTGTATGAATGCACAGTGACATAATTGGAGCCGTGGCGGGGCGTTACTGCTCCCAAGTACCAAAGGGGGGGGGGGGTACTTGGATCTAATCCAATTCTATGTGCATGTGATGTGTCTGTGCTAGGGACCACAGTGACGTGCATTCATGCATTCTCATTGTGAGATAATTAATGTGCGTTTTGTAAATCAAAATAAACATTCTGTTTGGCATATAAGTAATGTGCATTTATTTAACAAAATAAAGATTTAAAGGTCACATAATCTCTGTGATTTGGTCTTGGCAAATCAAAAACAAAAATTGTATTAGGATGCATTTACTGGGCAAAGATGCCTTCAGACAGTTGTCTCCTGATTGCCTGGCCCTCAGCAGACCGGGTAGAGGGGTTTGGGGGGGGGGGTTGCCTGGGTGGGGGGTCAGGTCAGGAGATATGTCCACATGCATGCCCTTTCTTAATGCAAAATTGTGCAGTATGCAACATGCACCAATAATTTTGCATACAAAGTCTGGGGAATACAATAGTGTACCCCCAGTCTTGTCCAGGCATCGGAATCGTGACTTTAGCATGCCAAAAGTCCGCTCAACTATAGCCCGGGTCTGGACGTGCACCTCATTGTATTTTCGTTCTCCGGGTGTTTGGGGGTTTCTAAAGGGGGTCATCAGGTGGGGTCCCAATGCATATCCTGAGTCACCTGTAAGGGAAAAGACAGGAGGATATTAGTCATGCATGTGCCCCTTGTGATGTCTCCATCATGGGGGGGGCATACCTGACACCAATGTCACTCACCAATCAGCCAGCTGTCTCCATAAACGTTCATCTCCAAGTCTTGGTAGATCTTGGTCTGCCGTAGAATAAAACTGTCGTGGCACGACCCTGGAAACTTGGCACAAACGTGCCAGATGAGGCCATGGGCATCTACAATCATCTGGACGTTGATGGAATGCCACCCTTTTCTGTTTCTGAACAGGTGTTCAGTTTCATGGGGGGGCTGGAGTGCCACATGGGTGCAGTCAATCGCACCGATGATCTTAGGAAAGCCAGCAATATTGTAGAAGTCTGTCATGGCTTGCACACGCTGGTCCTCCTGGGTGGGCATGACAAACTGATGGCTCATGCGCCGCAGTATGGCAGGGACCACCTGATGTAGGCATTTACTCATGGTGGACTGCACCATCCCAGCCACACCTCCAGATGCTCGCTGGAAGGAGCCACTCGCTAGAAAATGCAGTGTTGCCATAACTTTTTCCAGAGGTGTCAGGGCATGGGAACGTAGGGTTGGGGCGATTAGATCCTCATGAAGGAGTTGGGTAATCTCCAGGATGGCCTCCCTATCAAATCGGTAGTTGCCAATGACCTCATAAACTGGCATTTGCCAAATATCACGGCGTGGCCGATAAACACGCGCCTGTGCCCTCATCCTCCTCCTCTGTGCCCTCCTCCTCCTTTGTGCCTGTAAGGCAGCAAGTGCCGTCAAAATCATTGCTGGTCCTGGCATTTTTCAGCAACAAACTTCACAACTAGAGCTGTAACTCCCTTCTGCAAACCCTTCCACAGCATGTGTAAAATTAGGGCTGGTTTTATAATGTGGAACTTTAGTCAGAAAAACTAACAGGTGCGCACAGGGCGGAAAATACGGCACACACACTTAATTCTGAGAATCGCCCTAACTCCCTCATTTGCATCTTTGCCTATCAAAAACAGCGGCGAGCCTAGCGTAATTTGCGCCCGGGAATGCGCAGGTGTAACTACTTTAAGTACGGCTGAAAATACGGAAATCTTTGCTTAAGTCATTTTGACGATCGCGCGCAAATATACGCGCCGTGTAAAATTAGAAAAATGGAGTTAAGTCTGCGTATCTCTTTTGAGAATTTGGCCCCTGGAGCCTACAAACATTGGATTATACAGGACGCCCTGAACATCCACAGCTAGTTGCAGATTCAACAACACCCCTTGTGGATATCCATTTAATCAAGGCTTGATTACTACCTTGGGAAGGTAAGCGCATTGTGAGCCCACATTATTTGAAGACCCACATGAGAAGATTTTAAACATTTGTTTATCACTATTGGAGAAGTTTATATTTATTTTTGTCTTTATGGAACTTCCTACACTTTTATGCACGTATAAAGGCTGTATTGTTAGCCTATTATTCCAGGACTGATTTAGGCTTCATATTTATGTTTGCCTGCTGACTTTTGCAGCTATTTTTGTGCACACTTTTTTTTTTTTTTTTTTTTTTCACTGGCCACTTGCTGGCTGAACGTTTTTATTCATTATTGATGTTTTTATATTTTTTAGCACTTTGTTTCAATTTTAGTTTATTATCAATGTTCACTGATTAACACTTTGATTACTTAGTCATATTCATTGCGCTCGTCACTTTACCTTTCACTATTTTATTGTATTTCTATTTGATATTTATACATTATTAGATTGAGCAGCATCATCACTTTTAGTTCATTACTATTATTTTACTTCACATCTTAAGCTTTACTAGGTAGGCGCAAGAGCACCCTCACTTTATCATATTCACTTAGACTATCTAGACAGTCTGCTCTTGAAGTATTTTTCTCAACTCTTAGCAAATGTACACAACACAATTAAGCTGCTCCAGAACTTTGGCTGGGTGATCAAGTATGCTCTCCATCCCTCCCTACACCTTGCAACCACTTGGGTCTGATTCTGCATACATCCCAGGCAAAAGTTTTCCTTTCAGAAAATACATTTCTTTCCTTAGGAGCTCATGCTTGACAGCTGAAATCCAAAAGAAATCCTATGGTAAGATTAGCCATGAGAGTCCTGGGCCTAACGATGGCCTCTTTTGAGGCAGTACCCTTTGTCCAATTTGATTCCAAGATCTCTCCAGCTAAACTGTATATCAACATGGAAAAAGCAGGCTTTCTCCCTGGATTTTTCCATGCTCTTATCCTCCCAAACAAGGAAGTCCTTGCTCTGGTGGATCACCACTTAAATCCTTCCTTCCTACAATTGGATAGCTCTTACAACAGATACAAGTCTGCTAGGCTGCGGAGGAGTCTTCCAATCCTTGACAGTTTAATTACAATCATCAGAAGAAGAGACTAAACTCCCCATCAACATCTTGCTGTCAGGTTGTCCCTCCAGCACTGGACTCCCTTCTAAAGGAGCACCCAATTAGGGTTCAGCCAGTGGCATATATTAATCATCAAATTGGCACAAGGAGCCTGTATGCTTTAAGGGAGACAAGCCAAATTCTTAAATGGACAGAAACTCACTGTCCAGCAATTTCAGCGTCCATATCACAGGGGTGGACAACTGGCAGGCAGATTCCAAAGGGAATGGTCTCCTCATCCAGTCTATTATGCCAAAAATTAGTAATTCTGGATGTGGACATACTACCCTCCAGGTAGAAAACAAAAAACAAACTTTCTCTGTTTGTATCCAGAATCAGGGACCCTCTAGCTCTGGCCTTGGATGCTCTACCTATCCTCTAGTCTCAGTTCAGGCTAATCTATGCCTTCCCTCCACAAAGAATTCTACCTACCTGTCCTGCTCCACAAAATAGAGTAAGAGAGGAAGACAGTGATTTTCTTAGCACCAAATTGGCCCAGAAGAACCTGGTAAATAGGCCTGGTTTTAATGGCATGGCTGTTGAAACCCAGGTCTTAAGGGATATATGGGTTTCTGAGCCTGTTCGTCCTACCTTGTAAGGGCAAGAAAAGCTACTTCCAGAAATATCTGTTAGCATACCTTGAAAACTTAATACACTTGGTGTGAGCATAGTCAATTCAGTCTTAAAATGACTCTGTCCCTTGCTTTCTGGTTGTTCTACAAACAGGCATTGACTAGAATCTAGCTCTCAGCACCCTCAAATGACAGGTTTTGGCCACATTCATTCTATTTCTTACTACATAAAAACCTTTATTCAAGGTATTTCCTGCAACCAGGGCTTTTTTTGGACCTTTATTTGCAAAAATCACCCTTTGAATCCATCAGGAAAACCCGTTTGGAGATTATTGCAAGCAAAATAGCCTTTTTTGTTGTTTAATGTCTGTCAGATGTTTCTGAATTGGTGGCCCTTTCCTGTAAGGAGCCTTTCCTCATACTTCACAACAACAAGATTGTATTGCACCCAAGACCATCTTTTCTTCCAAAGATGGCTTCAGCATTCCATCTCAATGAGGACATTGTTGTGCCCTGCTCCCAGACATTCAAAGGAAGTCTTTCAACATGGCCTGGACATTGTCAGATACATTTGAGTGTACTTTAAATCTGCCTTTTCTATTAGACAGACAGATTCCCTGCTTGCTCTTTCTGTACAACCTCACAAGCATCACCCTGCTTCAAAATCCTCCATTGCATGATGGAAAGGATTTTTTTTTCAAATGCTCATAGAGATATAGAAAAGTGATAGCAAAAAAAAGACTGAGTAGTCCTCTGAGTCTGCCTGATCTTTTTTTAATATTTTTTTTTTCATATACTTTTTGGAGTATAGATCTATGTTTGTCCCAAGCATGTTTGAAGACATTTACTGTTGGCTGGCTTACTACTTCTGCTCCAAGTTTATTCCAAGCATCAACTACCCTTTCAGTAAAATAATACTTTCTAAGATTAGTTTAGAACTCCTCAAGTTATTTTAAGGACATGTCCCTGTGTTCTTGATTTTGGTTTAAAATTGAAAAAACTACCCTACCGAACCTTATTCACCTCCTTGATGTGTTTAAAGGTTTCAATCATGTCTCCCTTTTCCCTTTTTTTCCTCCAAACTGTACATATTAAGTTCCTGATGTTGCTCTGTAGATGTTTTATCCCCAGGTCTTTCACCATTTTTTGTTACCCGTCTCTGCGCTCATTCTATATTATCAATATGTTTTTGTAAATAACGTCTTTTCTCCTGAACTGGATACAGTATTCTAAATGAGGTCTTGCTAAAGATCTACAGTATATAGGGGAATCAGTACCTCTTTCCTCCTGCTGATGATCCCTCTAGTGATGCATCCTAGAATTCTATTCACATTTCCCACTGACTGGTCACACTGCTCATTTTGCAATCATCTGAAATAAGTACCCCCAAATCTTTTCCTCTGTAGTGCTGGCCAACACTATACCCCCAATGTTGTACTCTCTCAAGGGATTCTTTTTCCCTAGGTGCATTTTATTTACATTTAGAAAACTGCAGTTTCCACTGCTTTGACCAATCTTTCAGCAATGCCAAATCATGTTCCATGTTACAGGCACCTCCAGGTATATCAACCCTTTTACACACCTTTGTATCATTAGCAAAAATACATACCTTGTCCATCAAACCTTTAGTTATATCACTTACATATAGATTAAATAGAACAGGACCTAGTACAGAGCCTTTTGGTACACCACTAGTGGCAGCTGGGTTCCCTCCCCACCATTGCAGTTGTCACAGGGACAATGCAGCAGACACAGAGTTTTGTAGCTCGGTGGGCAGAGCCTGATGGGGATTCAGAGGCACACGTTTCCCTTTAGGTTGGCCTGCTTTTGGCTAAAGAAACTGCCCAGTGTCTGCTGTCAGTCATAAGGAGAGTCCCTCAGCTTCACCATCATGCTTTGCCCTCTCCCAGCATCACTGGTTACTAAAAACATGTTGGCTGTGAAGCTGACAACACCCTTGAAAACCAGTGACGTGTGGGGTGCGGAGGGAGTAGAGATGGTAAATTTGCTGCCCTGCTATACAGGGACAGCACTCCATCTCTGTATGCCCACATAGAGTTGATCTAAATTACCTTGTTTCGTTATTTACATACTGCAGGTAATCTGTTTTTAAATTGGCGTAGCCTTAGAACTATCTGAATCTTTTTCACTTTTTAGCAAAGCAGGGCTTATTTGAATCTGGCATGGAACTTTTTGAAGGGCCATACCACTGAAAAAATAGGGTAAATGTTTTTTTTTTAATCCCCCCTAATATCTCTATGCTTGCAAATAAAGGACCTTATAATTGAAAGAATCTTAGTGAAGTATTTTAATCTATTGCCTGTTTTAACCAATCACATGCTTCCTTTCTCACCTCTAGTGAAATCTGGGGGAAGAAGTTAAGCTTCTCATTGCTTGATATGGGCTACTAAAATTGTTCTTCATTAAGAAAGTTTTGACTATAAGTCCTGGTGTTTCTTATGAGTATGGTAGATTCTCAGTATGAATATTCTAGGCTAGAAAAGCTCTTTGGCACAAAGTACCTCTTTCATACTAAACCTGCACATGTTATATGTTTTACCATGTTTACAAAGCTTATACTTAATTTTAATATCAAGATGTTGGATATTCTAATAAGGCAGATAAAGAAATAAGGAAGACCAGTTAGTACATTGGGTACATGGGAACATGTGTTATGGATATGGATGTGTTATGGATATAACACAGGAGAGGGAGGCTGCCTGGCTATAGCAACACTTTATCTTTGTGTAACAAAGTAACTTTGCTTTGGTAACTCCATCAGTAGGCAAGGCTTAGGCCTCGTACACACGGCCGAGGAACTCGACGTGCCAAACACATCGAGTTCCTCGGCCAGTTCAGTCCTGGAGCCGCCGAGGACCTCGGCGGGCCGAGTTCTCCCATAGAACAACGAGGAAATAGAGAACATGTTCTCTATTTCCTCGCCGAGGTCCTCGTCGGCTTCCTCGGCCGAAATTGTACACACGGCCGGGTTTCTCGGCAGAATTCAGCCAGAAACTCGGTCGGAAGCTGAATTCTGCCGAGGAAACTGGTCGTGTGTACGAGGCCTTATAGTTTGTCCAAGTGTTTTCAAATAATATTTGTTTTTATTTTGTCTGTTAATGGAGTTACTACAATAAAGTACCAGCATTGAGGAAAGTTATGTTATTGTATATCTTAAAGTGGTTCTAAAGCCTAAACTTTTTTTGCCTTAATGCATTCCCTACAATGTTTAGGTAAATGTATCACCCATTCACCACCCCTTATACTTCTCACTTGATCCAGTGTTGTACCTGTCTGCAGCGTCTCTCTTCTCTAACTTCCAGGTCTCACAGGCTTTGCTGAAGTAGCGGGAGCCATTGGCTCCTGCTACTGTCAGTCAAATCCTGTGATGAGGGAGCAGGGGCAGGGCTTAGTCATGCTGTCTGTGATTATGTACACAGGCAGCATGGCTCAGGTGCGAAGGCTTTGTATGGAGGTACACTAAGAACAGTAGGAGCCAGGATCATCGCCAGGGAACCCAAAAAGAGGCGGTTCAGGTAAGTATATCATGTTTTTTTTTTTTTTTTTTAACAATAAATTTATAATAACTTTAATGTTGGAAGTATATTGGTGCAGTCAGAATTAGTATGTATCTTCATATATAAACTTCTACAGGGTAGGCAGTGCTCTGGTTCCCTTAAACCAGTCTTTCTCAAACTTTTGATACCAGAGGAACCCCTGAAGTAATTTTCCTATTTCCGGGAACCCCTGCTAAAACCAATACATGCTTTAGAGAAAAAATTTCCTTACATCAGTGGTCAGTAGGAAAAATGCAATCCTTGCTTTGAATACCGCCTTTACAGACAACTTAGATTCTTGGTGTCATGCTACTGGCTTTGCCAAGTGGTAACGGCCCCAGAACTTTGTCACCATCAAATGGGGGGCTATTCAACCACAGGGGAACCCCTAGCAACCTCTGGAGAATAGAAACACAGATAATATGACATTAGAACCAGGTTTCATAAACCAGATTTTCTAATTCCTTGTAATTATAAATTCACTGTATAACCCTTTATATTGTAAACTGATATTCTGATTTACTAATGAAATGCATCATGAACAGGTGCTAGTCTTGAAGAAATCATACTCAAAGAATTCAAAGAATTGTCTGATGGAGACATTAAAGTAGCCATTACAACTATGCACATGTCTTTGGAGGTAAGGCAATGAAAATATATTATTCACTGTTTTGCTTATGTGAACAGTGTTATATGAGAATTTTATACTTAAACTTTCATTTTGTTATCATACTGATATAAATAGGTAAACCTTTTAATTGTAGTCGTCAGTATTATGGATTATTATTTTTTCATAATGTTATACAATATTGTTGTATCCTAAATCAATCTGTCAATCAGTTAATTTGTTTTGAATACACTAATGGTTTTAAACACATGTATATCATATTGGATATTGTATGTGTAATGGAATCGTTCACAATGAATAAATTCACAAAATTATTGGTATTTACAACCATGTCCACTCCTTTTGCGTACCGGCTAGTAATAAGGTCTAATTTTTAATCTTGAACTTTTTATTTTGCAGTCAGGTAGAACACTAATAACTATTTTGTTCCTAAAATGGTAAATACTGTGCAAATTGGAGCCTCAATCTTGAAGTGCTAACCTCCGAAGAGGACACTGGAAATAATCCAGGTCTCCTTTACTTGGTCAGAGGCTTCTAGGACCAAATACCAGCTTTAGAACAAACCAACAAATCTTAGGCTCAGACTCGAGGTGTCGTTTTTAAAGATTTATAGTAGTACTTGAAAAAAGCAGGGTATTCAGGATACCGCTCCAACCCCTTTAATATCGGGAGAGGTACCAGGCAGGGATGCCCATTATCCCCTCTCCTCTTAGCCCTTGCCATTGAACTCCTAGCACAACTCATTCAATCTAACCCAAACATCAAAGTATTGGAACTTGGAGGTCATGACCACAAATTATGCCTGTTTGGAGATGATGTCCTGATATTTCTTACTTTGCCCCTGTTATTAGCACCGCCTTTGGACAATTTTGGACAATTATCAGGCCTAACAATAAACTTCTACAAATCCACAGCCCTAAACATTTCTTTATCACCTACTCTCCAAACTCAATTTCATCATTGTCAAAGGAAGAGCTGTGCTGTTGTAAGCTAAAATGTGACACTAGTGATAATGAAGTGCCGAAGTGAAGATAATGAAACACAGACTGAGTGAAAAAGAATTATATCTGTAAATAGGTCTGTGAGACCTCAATAGGATAACAAGAAGGGGTTCATTCCTAAATTAGGTAGAAACCTGAGACTTATCAAGTGAATAAATAGCAGTCCGTGTGAACAAACAAAAAAAAAAACCCTTAGGAATACCATTAACAAAGCGTCAAAGGTAAAAATTTGAATATAATAAACAAAAATATGCAGAGTGTCCATATAAACTTAGTCCAATAGTCCAGGAAAAAGTGCTGACAGGATAGTGCCTCCACCAAGCAATAAAACTGTCGCTTACCAGATGGACGTGATCTCTAATTGATGAAACGTTGGGAGGAACGACATTCTGACGTCACCGCGTTGTGCGCCAGACCCGGAAGATACAAGCTGCTGAATCGAAGAGTCGGCCGGCTCGATTGTATTTTATATGCCTTATCTCACTTCTTCGATGTAAGTGTGCATTTTTATGTTACTTATTACATTTTTAAGGGTTTTATGCTATGCTAGTCCCTTCCCTTTTTTATGTGGTGCATCCTGGATTGCTATGTTGTTTGAGACATCTTCTATGCAATATTGAACCACACTGAGGGATTTTTGCTACCAATAGAGACCCCAGGCTGGGATATCAACCATATGCGCATATTTATCTCCTATAAATAGAGATCACGTCCATCTGGTAAGCACCAGTGTTATTGTTTGCTGGAGGCACTATCCTGTAAGCACTTTTTCCTGGACTACTGGATTTGTTGAACACTGAGGTTATTTAAGTTTATATGGACACTCTGCATTAATTTTTATTATATTCACATTTTTTACCTTGGACACTTTGTTAATGGTATTCCTAGTGTTGCTTTTTTTGGTTTGTTCACACGGACTGCTATTTATTCACTTGATAATTCTCAGGTTTCTACCTAATTTAGGAATCAACCCCTTCTTGTTATCCTATTGAGGTCTCACAGACCTATTTACAGATATAATTTTTTTTCACTCAGTCAGTGTTTCATAATTGTAATTGATATTTATCTAGCACTTCATTATCACTAGTTTCACATTTTAGCTTACAACAGCGCAGCTCTTCCTTTGACCATTATTATTAGTGTTGTATAACATTTTAGTTGCCGCTTTACAATTTATCTAATTAGTGCAGTACCCCGCTCTTTTTCAACTTCATGATTCTCTCCCGTTTGTCTGGTTGGCCTCACATATTTCTTATCTAGGCATACATTTTACAGAAAATCCATCTGACCTCTACACAGTCAACTACCCACCTATGCTTACACAACTTACTAAACTCCAAGCTAATTCGTCTTCTCTACAGTTGGCATGGATGGGTAGAATAACAGTGATCAAACTGTCTGTCCTCCCTAAACTTTTATACCTCTTTGGAGTACTGCCCATAACAATCCCTTCACACTTTCTACATATTTTACAACGAAAAACCAACCAATTCATTTGGGGCTCACTCAAACCTTGTTTACACAAATTAACCGGATATCTGATGGAATCTAATCCGATGGATTTTTTCATCAGGTATCCGATGAAGCTGACTTTCATCAGTCTTGCCTACACACCATCGGTCAAAAATCCGACCGGTCCAAACGCGGTGACGTAAAACACTACGATGTGCTGAGAAAAATGAAGTTCAATGCTTCTGAGCATGCATCGACTTGATTCTGAGCATGCGTGGATTTTTGACTGATGGACTTCCACACAGACGATCGTTTATTTCTATAGTTTTTTTATCCATAGGAAAAATTTAAAACATGTTCTATTTTTTTTCACCGATGGAAAACAAACCGATGGGGCCCACATGATCGGTTTGACCGATGAAAACAGTCCATCAGTCTGTTTCCATCGGACAAACCGATCGTGTGTACAGGGCTTTAGTGTGCCAGATTTCACCAAATATTATTACGCAGCACAACTAGCACAATCACCCAAATATCACGCTATGAAGGAAATTCCATTATAGGTTTCATTGGAGTCAATCAACTGTGACCCTCTTTCTGCAATTTACTATGGTTACTCCTACACAGCGGAAGAAAATCACAAATCCTATTACGAAACACAGCCTTTCCATTTGGAACAGATTGAAAAACAGATTTCGACTCATATCCAAACATAATCCCCTCCTCTCATTCTTACGTAACCCTGCCTGGTCCTTCCCAAATTATTTTTCAGCTTGGTCAAATGTAGGTTTAATTAGAGTTCATCATTTCTTTAATTCTCAAAATATCATACCATTTCCAGACTTATGCAAAACATATTCCATCCCATCCACAGAAACCTTTGATATCTCCAAATTGTAACAGAACAAACTCACTGACACATAAACTCCTGACTTTACGATCTTTGAAAATGCTTGCAAATCTGACCCCCATAGACGTGGACTTATTTCTGCCATATATGAACAATTACTCTCTCATGTAACCGCTTCTCCTCTAACATACACAACCAAATGGGAAACTGATCTTCGTCTTCAACCAAATAAACTAGATTGGTCTCAAATTTGGCAAACAACTAACTCAGCCACACCAAATATAGTGGCTCTCGAAACAAAATTATAAGGTGCGAACTAGACGATATCTGGTCCCATCCAGAATATCCAAATTTCCCCCCAATATCCCTCTCACTGTTTTTGAGGCTGTACTGTTCTGGGTTCACATGTACATATGGTGGGAATGTCCCATAGTAAGCTCCTTTTGGTCAGAAATCTTCAAAATTATTTCTACTATGTTCAATACAACCCTTAAATCCGATCTCTCAGTAGCACAAAAAAACACAAATCGGAGCACACCGTCAATTCAAATTACTTCTTTTTATAACCACGACAGCTAAATAAACTGTAGCAAAAGCATTGAAATCGAACTCTCTCTCCATAGAGTCAGTCAAACAAAGAGTCACACAATCTATGATACATGCTAAAACTGAAGCTATACTACTAGATAAAGTTTCTAATTTTAAATCCTTATGGAGACCTTGGATCAAACACTATTTACCCCCTGGTTTGGACTGTTCACAAATTTATCCCTGGAGATTATAATATCCACCCCACTTCTATGATTACCGTCACCTGATTCTATAACCATTGGTCCCCCTGGACATTTCCTTCTCTCTCCCCTCTGTGCTCTATCCCCTCTACTAGGTTTATTCTTGTTAATTATCTGATATACCAACTGTAATAGAAGATGCTTTGATGGTTGAGATTTTTAACCTTCGCACCAGATAAAGCCAAGAAAAGAGAAGGAACTTGGCCCTGGTTTAGCCTAATTTATTCCCCCAGCTATTCTACAACACATTAACTTTATATTTCTTTATAGGTTCATTCAATTCTATTCTCTTCATAGATGACATAATTATATTATATTATTTCAATCAACTTAATTTCTCAATTACTTGATTATGACACTTCATGTTACATAATCTTATCATGTTATCTATTTTCATTTACATTTATTAGCGGTACTTTCCTGAATGATTACAACTTTTTATACTATACTATTGTACATGTTCTGTTGATGGAATATCTATTTCTATTATATCATTGCATTGTACATGCTCTGTTAATGGAATTTTGTTGATAATTATAAAATTCAATAAAATATTTGAAACAGAAAAAAGCAGGGTAGAGGGTGCAGGATACCCTTTGACACTCACAGTTATATGTGTGCATCTTCCTTAAGGATCACGGTTCAAGCAGTAAGAGAAAAACAGCCAACAATCTGAAGCTCTATATGAGCAATCCAAGTACACCACAGCAACTTCTGATATCTACCCTCAAAAAGTACTTCCAACTTGAAGCTTCTGCCAAAAGCCCCCCCCCCCCACTTCTTTAACCAAGCTTCCACAGGCAGTTTCCTCCAACAAGTTCTATTTACTCCAGGCTCCTTCCGACCCTCAGCCCAGCACATGCTAAGGCCTAACAGACACAGTTTTTCAGTAACATACGCTGCCTCCCTGGGGGAGGGTGCTCTGTACAGACTCTCCCAAACATTGATCTTCTCCCCAGGCCCATTTTCTGGGCCTACCTCCCATGGATTAGCTGAGGTCAGATAAATATTTATAACCCAGAGGCTAACCCTCCTACTCCATTTCTAAAAGCTTCTTCCAAAGGCAGGCCGTCGTAATTAACCAAACAGGCTTATGAAGACTTGACCAGACCTAGAAAATACGTTTCTGTTCAGCTGGATACAGCTGAGCCAAAAACTAAATGTATCCAGCCTAGGGCAGGGCACTACCCATATGACATTAGTGCTGAAGACAGGAATGTCTAGTTATTCATCCCCTCTTTCTTCTTCATAGACATTAACATGTGTGCTCAGTATATCCCAACCTGCATGTTAGTGGACATTTTTTAGGTTTTAGAAATAAGTGATTTTTGCACCAAATAACTTTCTTGTGTACTGTATCTGGCCTGTCTTGAATTGTATCTAAACCCCAAACCAAAAAGGTAATATTTTGTCCTAATCACAGCACTTAAGCCATCAACCACAAATGATATCAAATAATACTAAATTACTAAATTATAAAATGATACTGTCCTATATAGTGCATAATCTATATAGTGCAGCTTTAAAGAATGAATAACACCCTTTAAGTGCTGCTTGCAGCTATCATTTATTTTGTGCAATACTGTCCAAAAAAGTGCTCAGTGCAAAAATTGCAAACCAAATTCTATTGATCATAAATTGCTCCTCAAAATGTACTCTTGTATTCAGCAATATGCCACTACCACATTTGAGAACTCACCAGACAGGATTGACCTCGTGCTAGAGTAGGTCAGTCAGCGCTTCCCCCCAAGGGGGTTATTCATCCAGGGTAACACCGCTCCTTCCTCTCACCATGGTGAGGGATTTTGTAAAATCAGAGGAGATTAAGGGCTTGAATTGTAGAAACCTTTTTTTCTTTAGCAACTGACATATACAAATTTAAAAAACCCATAAGCTATCATGTTTACATTTAACTGTGCATTCCGCCCTGCACCTCGGTTATGTTGTGTTTTTATCTTACAACACTGGCTTCACATTACCAAGCGCAAGCCATGTTTGTAGCTCCCATGATTTTGGCCTCTCACCACATCCGGGTGTCTTCAGCAGCCAGCTTTCCTTCCTGTAACCCCACCTAAAAACACTACATAACCGGGGTTCAGGGCGGAATGCACAATGAAATGTAAGCATGATATGGATTTTACATTTTTTATATGTCTGTCCCCTAAATAAAAATTTTTTTACACTATTCAAGCCCTTTATCTCCTCTGATTTTATTAAATCCCTGACTGTGCTGTGAGGAAAGAGTGGTGTTACCTTGGATGATTAACTCCAGATTGACCTACTCTAGCAGGGGGTCAAGTCTGTCTGGTGGGTTCTCATATGTGGTGGTGGCTTATTGCTGAACACAAGAACACATTTGAAGAGTAATTTATGATTTGTACAATTTGCACGGAGCACTTTTTATGGAAAAGATAAATGGTAGCTGCAAGCTATTCATGAATGTACTTTGTCTTTAAAGCTGGACTATATGGATTATGCAGTATATGGGACATTATGATTTAATAATTTAGTATTTGGTATCATTTTGGTTGATGATTTAAGCGCTGTGATTAAGGATGGAATTTTATGCAAACACATTAGGTGTTACCCACAGCAGCTGACATTTTTGGTCATTGAGTTAATATTTTTTTGGTCAGAGCGCAGGTGTTTAATAGGTATTCAAAAATGTCATATATTCCAGCTTGTCATTCCTTTTATTTATTGACTGCAATAGTTACTTTTTTCAGGCTTATTTCTCTTTTGTTTTCACCTGGTGACCCTCCCAATAACAAACTTCCAGCCTTAGTGCTGGTTCACACTGGGGCAGCACGACTTCACAGGCGACTTGCAAAATGACTTCTGTATTGAAGTCAATGCAAGTCGCCCTGAAGTCGTACAGGAACCTTTTTCTAAGTCGGAGCGACTTTAGTCGCTCCTATTAGAGTGGTTCCATAGTACAGAATGGAGCGTGACTTGTCAGGTGGCTAAGTCGCCTGACAAGTTGCCCCTATGTGCACCGGCACTTAGGGCAACAAGGCTCACTCACTGTGCTGTATCTATAAAGGGTCACCATTTTCACCCTAGATTACCCTCCTTATTTGGGCTACAAACACCTCTTTATCTCCTCATTTACATTACATAGGAGGTGTTCTGTGAATTATAGAGGATAACTGGGAAAGCTGATAACACGTTTAAGATATCAGTTCAGTGCACATAAGGTTACAAAGTGGAATTCTGCCAAGATCAACAGATATTTTTCTGTACTTGCAGAAAATTTACTTAGCCTGAAATAAGAAACCAAATGCAACCAGCACATCTAAGGACTGGTATGCTGAAATATATTGCATTTTTTGCTCTCTGGATATTCTTTGTTATACTAAAGCAGATTTGCACACATACAGTGTGTTGTTATTTGATAGGGTTTAATTGGAAAGAAAGGGAGAAAGGATTAAAAGGCACAATGCAATATTTAGACAAATAGCTTTGCCCTCAATACTTACCCCAAGGTACAGTCATCGAAAACTTTTGTCTACAATGACATCAAAAAAGTCTACCATAACATATTAGAATGGCAAATCCAAAAGGCAGCATGCTCATTTCAGTCTTAAAGAGTGTTTTTTTTCCAGTGAAAAGAACCAGTTATGATAAATTATTAGAGTCACATACTAGTGGGAGGGAACTGGTTTGCCATTGTTATTTGCAATCTCAAAAATGTTCAATGTCATTGCACAAGATTATATGAGCATTTGATATGCAAATATAAAACAGTTTTCAGTGTGTTTGTAGGAACCCTTTGGAGTTCATAGGGATTTTTGTAACAATTATGCAACTTTAAATTTGTAAAAATGTAGTATCCCCCTTGGTAAGGTCAGGGGTGATCAGGTATTGCACCCCCTGCACCTCTATTTTCAGAAATTACCTATAATAATGATCTATTTATTCATGGTATCCGCAGTTGATCCCTTGCTGCAAAGGGAGCTGCTCAGTAATCATTGTACCCCACAGGCATTTTTAGTGATGTTACCGGATTTCTCCTGTAGCCACAATGTATCTAAACCCACGGAACACAGAGCCCAAGTCCTTACATAGTGGGTTGTATAGTTCACCAAACGTGATAGGACACTGGCACAACCAATGAAGACAGGCTCCCCTCTATATAACCCCTCCCCTAAGGGAAGTACTCCATTTTTTTCGCCAGTGTCTAAGGTGAAGGGCACGAGAAGGACCTCTGTTGATTCCGTCCGGTGGAAGAGCTACGCTACCAGGTTCATCCAAAGTGCTTATGCCTGTAATGTCTCTCTTTGGAGGACTGGGCTCTGGGATCCAGCACTTTCGCAAAAAGATGCGTTAAAGACTGGCAGAATCCTATACTAGGCCCAGGGAAGATGTCTCCTTTAAATAGGAACCTATATGCCTGAAGGTTGGCACAACGCTACCCACGGTGAAGGGTGAAGGTTGGTCTGTCTGAAATAATTTTTTAGCAGCTCTGCGGCGTGGATAAGGTAAGAGGAAAAAAGATAATTCTTTAAAAGATTAATTTTTTTTCCACAAATTTGAGAGTGTCTTACCTGAGTCCGCCACCAGAGGGAGCAAGAGCCAGCATCCTCTATAGGAACAGAGCTCTGTACAGCTGGCTACAGGTGTCCTCGTTTATGCAGGTCAGTCAGCCACTCCCCTCATACACCACTGCACCCAGGCTCTTCCCTCTCTGCTACCTAGGGTAAAAGGTGCCCGACATTGCCCCAAGCCCGCCCGACCACCTGGGCCCCCATACGGCCACCCCACAGAGGCGAGAGGGGCACACGGCATGCAGTACTTTTTGGGCTACTGTCCCAGAACCCCACATAGGCGGCACGCGCGCTCTTTTATTTATGCCCGGAAGTATGGGCGCACGTGGGGAGGGTGCGGCGGCGCCCATACTTCTGCAGTGAGTACACAAGGCGGGGAATATAAACAACCCACCATTGCCTGAGGACGCCTTAGGAGGGGACACAGAGCCCGAGGGTCACAGAGCCCGATGGTCACAGGAAGAGGCACATGCTCTGCATCAGACTGTGTGATAGTGGTCTGCTTATAGTGCTGTACTAAGTGTATGCACTGTCCTTTCTTTCCTCTGCTTGTAGCTTATGACTATGTCTTCCCGGAGAGGCAGCTCAGAGACTAAGAAGGACAAGAAAGACAATTCGCCAACGACAGGCAGCTCTAGCCGCTCTGGCCACATACCATCCTCTCCAGAGGAATCAATAGCACCTTTACAGCCACTCCCCTCATACACCACTGCACCCAGGCTCTTCCCTCTCTGCTACCTAGGGTAAAAGGTGTCCTCTATCTTATGGGATAGATGCACTTACGCTTCCCTGGGATCAGTTTTCCCTGGTCTATGCATTCCCTCCGGTACCACTCTTACAGAGACTACTGTGCAAGATCAAAGAAGAAGAAGGGATACCAGTCATCTTGGTGGCCCCGAATTGGCCCAGAAGGGCCTGGTACACCCAGATCATAAGCATGGCGGTGAGGAAACCTTGGGTTCTTCCACTTCGCCAAGACCTGTTATCACAAGATCCGGTGTTCCATCCTTCCTTACAAAAGCTAAATTTGACGGTCTGGCTGTTGAATCCCATATACTGAAGAAAAGTGGCCTCTCAGGTCCAGTTCTTTCCACTCTCATTAATGCTAGGAAGCCGGCCTCCAGGCTCATTTATTATAGAATCTGGTAGGCATATGTTTCCTGGTGTGAATCAAAGGGGTGGAACCCTCAAAAATATATTATTAGCAGGGTTCTGGCCTTCTGTCAATTAGGGGTGGATATGAAGTTAGCCCTCAGTACTATTAAGGGTCAAATTTCGTCTCTATCGGTCTTCTTTCAGAGACCTTTGGCAACTCATTCCCTATTCAGGGCGTTTATTCAGGGGGTGTTGCGGGTAAATCCGCCAGTTAAACCTCCCTTAAGCCCTTGGGACTTAAATCTGGTTTTATCGAGCCTACAGAAACAGCCCTTTGAACATATCTGGCATATCCCATTGATACTCTTGAGTCGGAAGTTGGCTTTCCTGGTTGCTATCTCTTTTGCTAGAAGAGTATCTGAATTAGCAACTCTTTCCTGTAAAGAGCCGTATTTAGTTTGTCACAAGGATAAGATCATATTACGGCCGCAACCTACCTTTCTACCTAAGGTGGTCTCGCTGTTGCATTTAAACCAGGATATTGTTTTGCCTTCATTTTTTCCTGAACCGAAGTCGGCGGGGGAAAAATGATTGCACTCTCTAGATGTTGTGTGAGCAATGAAGGTTTACCTGCAAGCTACTGCTCAGATACGTAAAACAGATGTTTTGTTTATCCTGCCAGACGGTCCCAAAAAGGGCCAGGCCGCATCAAAATCGACCATTTCTAAATGGATTCGACAAGTGATTGTTCAGACTTATGGATTAAGGAATTAAATTCCTCCTTTTCCTGTTAAAGCACATGTAAGATGTAAGATGTAAGAGGACATGAGGAGGCCGGCTTTGGGCATTGTGTGCTGCAAACAGCGGTATAGGGTCTCTTGTCCATGGCGGTTTGCTTGATCTGTGTCTCCCTCCCCTCTTTTGAGCATTGCTCTGGGACGTCCCACTATGTAAGGACTTGGGCTCTGTGTCCCGTGGTGTATGATAAAGAAAATACGTTTTTTATAACAGCTTTCCTGTAAAATCCTTTTCTTGGAGTACACCACGGGACACAGAGGTCCCGCCCCTCTTCTGGAGTACATATTGCTTTGCTACAAAACTGGAGTACTTCCCTTAGGGGAGGGGTTATATAGAGGGGAGCCTGTCTTCATTGGTTGTGCCAGTGTCCTCTCACCTTTGGTGAACTATACAACCCACTATGTAAGGACTTGGGCTCTGTGTCCCGTGGTGTACTTCAAGATTTTTTTTTTACAGGTAAGCTGTTATAAAAATCCTATTTTTTAATTTTCACCTGGTGATTCTACCGGTAACACACTTCCTGTCCTAGGGTGAGATTATTAATTCACAGTACTGTATTATGGAAGAGCAGCATTGCTACCCTAGGATGGTTTTCTAATTTGAACTACAAACATCTCCTTCTCTCCTCATCTTCATAAAAAATGCACTGTACACAAAAGTAATAAGGACACTGGAATTCTGTCAAGGTCAACCTTTATTTTTCTATACTTAAAGAAGAAGGAAAATGATTGCAACCAACACAGCTAAGCTGCTGTATGCTCAATTTTTGTTCTTGGATGTATGTATAAAAATGTTATACACTATTTTTATATGGTACTAAAGCACAGATGTCAAACACAAAGTCCGCGGGCCGAATCCGGCCCTCCAGGCCATTTCATGTGGCCCTCGCAACTCTCCTGCAACTGCAGGAGAGCTCCAGCCCTCCTCTGGTCCTACTCCAGACCCTTACTTTCTGCTTTCAAGAAATGCATCCAGCTTCTTCCCAGCAGCAGCATAAGGTAAGTAGGGTGCACTGTCAGAGTGGGGGACTCAACTTATGATGGTGGGGTGTTTCTTGACATCTAATGTAAGGGGAGGAAATGCTCTGGACATTTAATCTTACAGATACAACTGGCCCTTTTGAGGGCAATCATAATGCTGATGCGGCCCACTATGAAATTGAGTTTGACACCCCTGAAGAGAATTTTTGTATTACATTTATCAAAAACTTTTTGTTCTAGGGAACCCCCAATAAGAGAGGATTTGCCTTTCTAGAATGTATTTGCAGAATAGGTTGCAGTGACAATAAGAATTGCGATGACTTACACTATGACCCTGTGTGCTTTGTCATACTAAAAATGGTTCAATTATAACCTGTGTTTTTTTTTCTGGAAAGTCTGCACAAGGGGCTAATATTACAGGCGGCACAGACAAACAACTGCAAAGCCTTTCTTTAATCCCCCAACTGTCAGAATAATTAATGATGCAGATATTTAAGGAAGGCACATCTTTCTGCAAGCCTTTCCACGAACGGCTTGATGTTTGTAGATAAAGCATTGTTAATTGGCATTTGGGCCCCTATAGAAAACTCTTCCAACCTGTATGCTGATGCAGGCCTCAGTTGGTTTACTTAAACTTCTGCAGATCTTAGCATCCCGAGGAGCTTTGGTGCGTCTCACTATGCTAATATTATTTTACCTGCTAAAAAATCAAAGAGCTGTTTTTCGTATATTAATGCACTCAAAGTCATGGGAAATGAAGGTAAAACATTATTATAATATATGCAGAATGCTAAGACATAGAGTGTGGTTGCTAAAATAGGCAAGATCATTTGAGAGAAAGAACTTTATTTAAGTTAAAATGCTTTATATGAAAACAGCCCTTCTAGTGAAATGTTCTATGCACATGAGCCTTGCACTTCCCACAGTGCATGTTTGTAGTTACCTAGATGTAATTTCCCCAGTAATGTTAATTTCACACTACAAATGCTTGTATTTCCAACCTAAATAACATCCTGAAAGGCGTTCTAGGCACACTGGCAACTATATTTGTTGGAGTGGGGCACTATTTCCCTTTCACAGCATGATACATATAGAATTTTAGCACCTTTCGTTTCAGCTAATCAATTTGTCACATGTGCAGTATAGGATTTAAATCCTGACTAAATGTTTGGGAAGGTGTAGGTTGCAATTCCCTACAGAGCTATGTCAACAAAAAGTGGGGTTTAGGAGGAATAAAGGATGTTGAATATAATTTCTTCATTTTGCACCATGCAACCTACTGCAACTCTGTATAAGTCATTCATCACACTGTATGACCAGCGTGGTGTTGCAAAGGACTGGAATTCATTTCCAGCAGCACAAATTTGCATATTAAAGCACTCTGGATTGCTGGTTCTTAAAGTAGTTGTAAATCTCAGACATGAAATATGAACAAAGCATATCCCTCTATAGTGGGTATTTTAAATTAAAAGCACTAGGTGTCATTTCTGTCTGCTGCTTTGTTTCTCTGCTATCCGCTGCGTGTTTCTCTGCTATCAGCATGAATCACTTCTGACATCAAGGAAAAAATGGTGACAGGGGAGGGAGCTCCAGCTGATTGACAGCCTTAGCGCTGTTTCTGTGTGCTGTGTGAATGGGGGTGTGTCTCTTCCCTCCAATCAGCTTTCA
Organism: Rana temporaria; assembly: GCF_905171775.1. NCBI lineage: Eukaryota > Metazoa > Chordata > Amphibia > Anura > Ranidae > Rana > Rana temporaria. Next base: position 279,231,484 of record NC_053489.1, read on the forward strand.
GACCTCTCCTCACTGAACTCTACACAGTGTAATTTCAGTTCTCTGCCCCCTTTTTTCTGAACTCCCAGACAAGCTTATTTTTTCAGCAATTTAAATGGATGTAGAGAAGAGAAGACTGCAGATAGACAAATACAACTTATGTAGGAGGATTTGTTTAATCTCTATGTATCACCTGAGGATAATTCCTTTACTGGGTATATGTAAGGGCACAGGCTTTGAGCTAAATCTTTTGTATTTTGTCTGTTACTGTTGAGGAGGTATCTGTAATTAGTGTGAGAAGGACCATTAGGCCCCTTTCACACTGGGGCAGGATGTGCGGTGGCAGTATAGCGCCGCTATTTTTAGCGCCGCTATACCGTCGGAATTGCGGCGGTATTCGGTCGCTTGCGGTGCGGTATTAACCCCCGCTGGTGGCCTAAAAAGGGTTAATACCAGCGGCAATACACCTCTGCAGAGGCGCATTGCCGCCAGTCTTACCACGGTGTCCCATTGTTTTCAGTGGGAAGGAGCGGTGAAGGAGCGGTTTACACACCGCTCCTCTCACCGCTCCAAAGATGCTGCTTACAGGAGATTTTTTTTTTCTCCCACCAGCGCATCGCCTCAGTGTGAAAGCCCTCTGGCTTCCACATTAAGAATGCTGGGGCAGGAGTATTTCAGGTGTTATTTATGCGCTATTTTTAGCGCTAAAACACCTGAAATACGCCTCAGTGTGAAAGGTGCCTTACTGAATTATAAATATTTGCCTGCCACAACCAGTTCTTGAGGTTGTGGTTCAGAGGAATACTTTGGGGAAATTATAAATGTTTGTGGTAACTTTCCATTGTGTATTTAAACTCACAGGTTTCTGCCTGGAGAGGATTACTACCTAGCAGTGTCGGCTGGTGCTCAAAATTTTTGGGGGGGCGCAAACGAAAAAAGAAAAAAAGCCTCACCGTGCCCATCAAATGCAGCCACTGTGCCATCAATTGTCACCACTGTGCCATGCCATCAAATGCAGTCACTGTGCCATGCCATCAAACGCAGCCACTGTGGCATCAATTGTAACCACTGTGCCATGCCATCAAATGCAGTCACTATGCCATCAATTCGCACCACTGTGCCATGCCATCAAACGCAGTCACTGTGCCATGCCATCAAACGCACTCACTGTGCCATGCCATCAAACGCAGCCACTGTGCCATCAATTGTCACCAGTTTTCCATACCATCAAACGCAGCCACTGTGCCCCTCAATTGTCGCCACTGTGCCAATTGTCACCACTGTGCCCTTTAATTGTTGCCACTGTGCCCATTGTTGCCACTGTGCATGTCATTGTGCCCTTTAATTGTTGCTAATGTGCCCACTGTCACCACTGAGCCCATTGATGCCACTGTGCCCTTTGTTGCCACTGTGCCCATTAATGCCACTGTGCCCATTGTCGCCGCTGTGCCCAGTAAAATGCACTTACCTTTCTCCTTCCACGTCCCTCGATGTCTTCTCCCGCCCTGGTGTCGCTTCAGCTAATCAGGTTACCGATAACCAGAATCCGTGAACCTGATTGGCTGAGACAGCCGTCAGTCTTATCCAAGGAACGCACCCCCCGTACGTTCCGAGGATAAGCTTCCGGGAGATGAGGGCTGTACTCGGAAAGCCTATCAGAGCCGCTGGCTCTGATAGGCACTTCCACACAGCCAACTAGCTGCCGTTATTCAGGTGGTCCGTGCTCAAGGTTCGGCCATCTGAATAGACCAGCGGCAGCTGGCAACAATAACATACATTCATGCAATGAATGTATGTTATTTCAGTGGCAGTGCGGAGCCAGAGGGGGCGGCGCTCCAGCGCCCTCTATAGACGGACCGCCACTGCTACCTAGAGAGTTCTCTAATTGGGCCTTGCCTTAGTGATTGCATTTGCTATAGGCAAAAAACTTTGGGTACCCTTCTGCAGTCTATATTTGGGAGCTGACTACTCCTACGGGGCCGTAGGTCTGTCTAAAAACGAGAAATACAAAGGCGTCTTTAAGTGCGGACTGTAAGCAATTTATTCACTAAATAAATTGTATAAATCCACTCACTTTTCATAGGATAAAAACAGGCACTTGTCTGGTGAGGTAAGAATCAACCCTCATGAGCACTGATCCTTACCTCACCAGACAAGGACCAACAAGTGCCTGTTTTTATTCTACAAAAGGTGAGTGGAATTACACCCCTCTTTAAATAGCTTATAGTCCACACTTAGAAGTGCCTTTGTATCTCTCTTTTTTGCATACTTCCTGGAGACCGCTTCTGTTCCCAAATAGAGGCTCATTCTGACGTGTTGACATCCCTGTGGCCCTGTGTTTCTATCTTCAGGTGGACTTTATTACTCCATAGACTTTTCTAGTAGTTATTTGTGGACTCTACATACAGATTGCTTTACAGCACTAAGGGTCATTGTATTGCAACATATTCTATTCGTTTGTATCATAGATCTTCTGTTCTAATAGCTATTACAAAGAGTGTGCACTTAAAGTGCCTGCTATTACTGGAATACTTGTCTTATTTTTGTACTATTTTCGGATATCCTGCACATTCAAACATTATTTATAGATATGCAATAGTTCAGCAATAAATGTGAAGAAGACTAAAGTGATTGGTGTTCAGTTTAATCTTTGCCTCACCATGACAATGAGGGGGCATTGAAGCATACCTAGTATTTTTGCCTACATGGTTTGCTTTAAAGTGGAAATGAACCCTCCTATCGTTTTCAAACAAGGAAGCTGTCATCTTGGCCTCTGTTTAATCTGCAACTGCCATGATGCTGCACATGTGATCAGTTATGAAACCAGCCATGGGATGGTTTGACAGTTTGGCTGAGAGCACAAGCATTGATAAGAGGGATGGAGGAGCTCAGCTATGAGGAAAGATTAGAGGAACTAAATGTATTCACTCTTGAGAAGAGGAGAATAAGGGGGGGGGGTATGATCAACATGTACAAATATATAAGGGGTCCATATAGTGAACTTGGTGTTGAGTTATTCACTTTACGGTCAACACAAAAGACAAGCGGGCACTCTTTACGTCTAGAGGAAAGAAGATTTCATCTCCAAATACGGAAAGGTTTCTTCACAGTAAGAGCTGTGAAAATGTGGAGCAGGCTCCCTCCAGAGGTGGTTCTGGTCAACTCAGTAGATTGCTTTAAGAAGGGCCTGGATACTTTCCTAAATGTAAATAATATAACTGAGTACTGACATTTATAGGTAAAGTTGATCCAGGGTAAATCCGATTGCCTCTCGGGGGATCAGGAAGGAATTTTTTCCCCTGCTGTAGCAAATTGAATCATGCTCTGCAGTTTTTTTTTGCCATCAACTGTGGGTATAGAATTGGGTATATGGGATTGTACGATATTTTTTATTTTATTTATTTATTTTTTATGGTTGAACTGGAATAACTTTTTTCAACCTGACTAACTATGTAACTATGCAACTATGAATGTGACAGCTAGCATTTCCAGCATGCCGGGAATGTTTACTGTTTTTTGAAACTATCAAATCGATGGGTTTACTTTAAGCTTTCATTTGTCTCTGCTCTTTTTTCCTCACAATGAATTTGGTGATTGCCACTAAAGGCAGCTGCCAGTTAACAGAATAAAAACACAATAGACAAAAAATAAATAAAAAATAAACGATTTCAGCAAGCTGTTGATAATTTTCTAACATCGGGTTTGCTGGGATACTGCAGGGTCCATGATTAGATTCTTACCTGTCATGCTCACAGCTGTTGAGTGTGATTGTATGCCTTATTCAGGAGAACGTTTCTGTGCGACAACTTATCATAGGACTTTGAAATATGCGTGGCTGCATCTGTGTTACAAGGCAGTGATGTATTATGGCTGCTTGAAGGAGCATGGATATAAGGCAGAAAAAAAATAGTCGGTTTATTCCTATTCGTGCGCATTTTTATTCACATTTATTTCCGTTTTAAGATGGCTCTAACTTCTTATATACCTTATGCTAATAAAATGTTTTTTTTTTTTTTTGTTTTTTTACAGAAATAGTTCAATGATTTTTAGTACGTGTACCTATATATTGACTTGTGTTGGTATATTTGTGAAGTGCTGTCTTTCTGTTACCTTTCTTCTTATTTCTTACATTGAGGCTCGGTTCACACCGGAACTGGCTGCGGATCGCACAGGAAAGCTTTGCATCGCCTATATCCATTTCAGGGACGAATCAAGGCAGAATCTTTGCCTGAATTTGTCCCTGAAACAGAGCTAAAGACGTACAGCATTTCTGTGCAGTGCGCTCCGCAGCTCCCCCGGAGATATGTGAACCGGCTCCATAGAGAGCTGGTCACATTCTCCTGTTATGCGAATTGGATGCAGGGAAATGCAGATCCAATTCGCATAGGTGTGAATCCAGCCCAGAAATGGTTGCACAAATACTGGATAATATACAAAACTCTAAGGCCGCCTACACACGGTCATTCCAAACCGATGAGAATGGACCGAGGTTCAGTTTCATCGGTCCAAACCAACGATGTGTATAGCCCATGCTTCAAAATCAAACCGATGGCCCACTGCTCGGTCCAAACCGATGGTTATTACAGAAAGCATCGGTTCAAAACCCGCACTTGCTCAGAATCAAGTCGACGCATGCTTGGTAGCATTGAACTTCGTTTTATTCAGCACGTCGTGTGTTTGACGTCACCGCGTTCTGACCCGATTGGTTTTTGGAACGATGGTGTGTACGCACATCAGACCATCAGGCCACTTCAGCGGTGAACCGATGGAAATGGCCCATCGGACCATTCTCATCGGTTTGGAACGACCGTGTGTACGCGGCCTTAGACATCAAAGTTCAAGCACATTATAAATGCTTAAAGTTTGTCAAATAAATAGTTTCTTTTTACAAATGTAGTATCACTGAATGTGTAAGTAATTCTGTTTGATTGAAAATAGAGTTTTCTGCCTTTTGTATAGCGTTTCAACAGAAGCTTCCCGTTGTGAGAAGTTAGGGTATATAAAATAAATGATGTATGGAGCTGTTGGAATGCGACTTTACTTGGCTACCTTATATCTAAGGAACATTAAACATAGGGCTCTCGTTTAGCAAATAAATAACCATTCATTTCAATAGCTTCAGACCCCGGACTTTTGTGCATATTCTGCAAAGATATTGAGAGGCCATTAGGGATTTAACATAAAATTTATTGCCAAGGGGCTTCTTGAAGTCCTAGTCTTTCTGCCACATGGTGTGTTACTAATGTGCATAAATGGGCTTAAATGAATGTGTTTTCTATGTTGCATTTGAAATATGTATATATTTATATATTATTTTCTAATTGTGTTTAAAAACAAAACATTAAATATATAACTTTATTGGGTTGAAAATTTAAAGTATACACATAAATCAACTTCAATTAACTTAAAAAAAATCAGCAATCCACTAGCTATGACAAGGAAATACTTATTACCTACAGTTAAAATATGGCATGGCTGCTTGTTTTAACACAATAAAACTATTTACAGTGGATTCATTAACATTAGTTTACATTTAATACCACTTTTCCTTCATTTATTTAGAAACTAGTTTTAAATAACTATTAGTAATTAACAGTTTCACTTATTAACTAGTGCATTTTTTTCGCATTGAGGATAATGTCAAACTTTCTGATTTACTGGGCTTTTTTAACAGAAAATGGTAACAATTGCTTTAAGAACATGTTAGTTAATGGCATTAGCCAGTGTATTCCATCGAGCAACAAATAGAAAAAAACTAAGGCTTAACCTGGGTGTTTAAATTCAAGTGTAAAAAATAACAATAAAGTGTTACTAAACCCAGAAATATGAAAATCTGCCCCCCCCCCAATATTGCCCACAGCTTATAAATCTTAAAATACTGGCATTATATACCTTTATGCCCGAGTGCAGAGTGTTCAGTTAGGAGGAGATTTCCACTATAGCCTGTGCCCAAATGCTGTTATGGGATCAATATGTGACATCCCACCCACTGTGTTATTTTATAGTTACTGGGCATGTAGAAGGAGGGAGGGACTGGGCTGTCATTTATGATCTGTATACACTCCCACATGTGTGATGTCAATATCATGTGACCTGGCTAGTGCTGATCAACAAGGAAATGTTCTCTCCAGCAATAGAGACCAAGCTGAGCATGTGCAGAAGTACTTCCCTCACTGTGTTTTATCTGACCTTGCCAAGAGAGACCCTCCAGGAGGGGTCGGCCAGCGCTTGCTGGGAAGCATAGAGATGACTGGTGACCAGATGGTCAACAGTCATCTCTATGACCGTCAGTGGCCCGGGTGCGATGTTATGATGTCCTGCCTGGGTACCAGGAAGTAAACAAAGCCGCAATCGCGGCTGTCGGCATGAGATCGGTGAATTTTTTTTCACGATCTCATGCTTGTAAGCCTGGAGGAGAGATGTGGGGTCTTATTGACCCCACATCTCTCCATAAAGAGGACCTGTCACAGTGATTCCTATTACAAGGGATGTTTACATTCCTTGTAATAGGAATAAAAGTGATAAAAAAAAAAGTGTAAAAATAAAAAAATTAAGTAAAATAAAAATAAAATATATATATTTTTTTAAACGCCCCTGTCCCCGGTAGCTCGAGCTCAGAAGTGAACACGCATGTTAGTCCCGGCCACATATGTAAACTCAGTTCAAACCCCACATGTGAGGTATCGTCGCGTGCGTTAGAGCGTGTGTAACAATTCTAGCACTAGACCTCCTCTGTAACTCGAAAATAGTAAAAAAAAATTAAGCGTAGCCTATGGAGATTTTTAAGTACCGAAGTTTGGCGCCATTCCATGAGTGTGCGCAATTTTAAAGTGTGACATGTTAGGTATCTATTTACTCGGCGTAACATCATCTTTCATATTTTACAAAAAAATTGGGCTAACTTTACTGTTTTGTTATTTTTTAATTCATAAAAACGTTTTTTTCCCCAAAAAAGGCGTTTGAAAAATAATTGCGCAAATACCGTGCGAGAAAAAAAGTTGCAACAACCGCCATTTTATTCCCTAGGGTACCTGCTAAAAAAATATATAATGTTTGGGGGTTCTGATTAATCTTCTAGCAACATTTTTTTAATTTTATTTTTACATGAAGGAGAGAAGTGCTAAAATAGAAGAATACAATAAGAAATGTAACGAGAGATGCATAGCTATTAAATACATTCTTCTCCTCGGTTTTTACTATGGAAAAGGAGGGGCATAATAAACAAGACAGTATTGCTAGCAACACAGCAAGGAGTGTGTCCTTGTGGTTAATAGAAGCCAGTGTTCTAAAAAGACTGGAAAGACTTAATGTGAACAAATCACCAGGACCAAATGGCTTGCACCCAAGAGTCCTCAAAGAACTTAGCCAGGTCAGACCATTATGCCATTCAGTTCTGGTTTCCAGTCCACAGAAGTGATGTGCTGGAACTTGAGAGAGTTCAGAGTAGAGCAACAAAGCTAATTAGAGGACTGAAGGCTCTCTATTTTGAGGAACATTTACAATCATTAAACCTTTTTTCCCTGGAGAAGAGATGCTTAAAAGGAGATATGATAGTGATATACATATATTTTAATAGTGATTCTAACATAGGGAGGAAACTATTCAGTCTCAGGTCACTCAAAAAGACATGTGGCCACTTGATGAAGTTAGATGAGAAGCAGTTCAACCCTAAATGGCTTAATGGATTTTTTACTGTTAGAGCAGTAAGAATGTGGTAAGGATGTGGAACTTCCTTCCACAATCGATGGTTTTAGCAGGTAATGACGCTAATTTGTTTTAGATGGGCATCGTGCTAAACACAATATACAGGGATATGAGAAGTGGTAGAGACACATAATACCCCCCCCCCCACACACACACACACATGATGGACTGTCTTTATTCAATCTTACCAAATATGTAACTACTGTATGTAATATACATTACAAGACACAGCAAAGTGTAAAATAGGGTTTTGTAGCTGCCTTCAGGAAATTGTACACTGGAAAAAAAGAGCTGTAAGGATAGCCCAGTATAACCCCTCCTATTGTCAGAATGCCTCAGTTTCTGCTGTTGTATAGTATTCTCTAGTGTTGCTAGAGAACATATGTCTTCTCTCTGCTCTCAAAGAAGCAAACCATCCCTTTTTTCTTCCAAAGGCTCACTCTCTCCCACCATCTGCTCAACAGCTACAGCACTCTGATCCTCTGAGACACAGTTGGGCAGCATTATTCCTTCTTACTCCAGGAGTGTATCGTGAGTGTGTCTTGTGGGAACCCCTAGCTTGCAGCAATATTATCATAAGCGCAAATTGATTGGCCCTGCTTTATTGCATTGTTAGAAGGAAAAAGTGCTCTTTTGATCCAGAAAAAAAGAAATAAATATAAACCTTCTGGGAAACCTTCTTCTTCTGAGCCTAAGAAGAGTTCTTTTATTTCTCCCGGGCCTTCAAGTCCAAGGTAAAGCTTGGATTTCAGTTCTGCAAGTAAAGCCTGGACCCTCCAGCCTTCCAGTTCTGCAAACAAGCCCTCCTGTGATTGAGGGCACTAACTCAGTTTTCCATGTGGAGGATGTCTGCTGGCCTCTGTGGCCATCAGGGATGTTACAAATGGTTGGGTCCATAATGTGGTATTTAGAGTCTACAAACTGGAATTCCAATCTCTACCACCATCCCACTTCATGTTGTCAAACTTGCCAATGTCCCTGTAGAGATGGATGGACAGCCATGCTACTCTTGAACGCCTTCTCCTGCAGGGGGTCATTGCCATTGTCACGGAGAAAGAACTATTTCAGGATTTCTATTCAAACCTGTTCACCATTCTCAAAAAAGAGAACATATAAAGATTCACAACTCCTTCTTCTTAGTACAAAAGTGCTGTAAAGATACTGCCACGTCAGTTATTCCTTCCCCTCCATCTTCCTGGTGCACCAATGCTTCCCGCATTTTGATGAGGGCTTGCAACATTACTAGTTTTTGTCCCTTCCCTTTGGTTTGTCTGATGAACCTGGGGTTATTACAAAGGTGCTAGCTCCAGACCATTCTTTGCTTTGCTCTCAGAGCATCCTTATGATGGGATACAATGCAAAGAGAAGCTTACCTTGGCTTGGGGGGAACTTCATGCTCTAGCACCCTCTGCCATGCACATTTCTGGGCATGGATGATCGTCAGGCAGATTTTCTTAGTTGTCAATATCTGTATTTCAAAGAGTGGTCTCTTTCACCCCAAGGTATTTTAAGAACTCTTTCACATGTGGGGGATGCTGTGTGTGGACTTCCTGGCTTCCAGGTTCAAACTGATCAAGTTTGGCTCTGGGTTCATGGATTCTCTAGCCTTTGCAGTAAATACTCTGGTGACTCTATCAGCTAAGTAAAGCCTGATCTACAGTTTCTCTCCTCTGAAACTCATTCCTCATCTGCTTCACAGCATTAAGATGAAGGGTGTGTGTGATTTTCATGGCACCGAACTGGCCCAGAAAGACACGATGCCCAGACCATCTGTGGACCCTCCTGGTTTGTCTGGATCTTCTTTCCCAGGAATCAAATTGTAAAGATTGGATAAGAAGAATTTCAAACAGTATTATATGAAAAAAGACATGACTATAGTATATGATGCACAGTCCTTTAGCAAAGCAAATGTCATCCACTTTACCTTTCTAATTGTTAACTTTAAAACAGCAAATCTTTACTTTCTAATTATTGGGCAATTTTAATATAAACAGCCTATATAATGCAAACATGATAATTGTGTTCTTTTCTTTTAACACTTTATATCAGGGCCAAATGTACATGCAGTTAAAATGTTTTTTAAATCCATATGTGGTTTACCTTGTCTTGATGTCAGGTAAGAGCTTTTTTGAGAGAAAGAGCTGGGAACACACCGCTCAAAGCCACCTGTGAGGATCTGATGAGCTGCTGAAGATATCTGGATGCCTGCCTGGTCTGCTGCCAGGGAAATGCAATGGAAACAAAGAAGAATGACGGCACATCCAAAAGTAAAATCAAAAGAATTGATTGAAAGTCCATAAAATCAAGCGAACACGCGTTTCACACAGACATGCTTACTCACGAGTAAACACGTTTGTGTGAAACGCGTCCACTGAGCACCTTTTTTTGATTGATGTTTGTCGTGTTCACTTGATTTTATGGACTTCAATCAATTCTTTCATCTGCAGAGGGTTGCCATTGTCACGCCTTACTTCCAGATGTGCCGCCATTCTTCTTTCCATAAGAGCATTTTTTATCCTGTACCCTGCTGTGGTTTGTACTTTTGTCATTTTGCACAATAAAGGCGTTTTTATTGGAGTGCGGCTGTTTAGACCTTCCCTCTTCTAAAAGCATTTTTGCATTGCAAGCAAATAAAGCAATAAAAGACATTTGAATAAAAGACATACTTTTAGCATTCAGAGTGATTTATCACATTGTCCATTGACTAGACTGAGGAATAAGCTGATTTTTTGAAGTATAAGGCCAGATGTTAATCTTGTTACATTATTACTTAGAGTTAACAATATTTCAAGTCCCATCCTCAATACCTTAAAGCAGAGGACTCTAAACTTTGTAAACAAAAGGCCAGTTTACTGTCCTTCAGACATTAGGAGGGTTGGGCTATGACCATTGATAGTAGAAAATGCCACAGAATCAATGTAAATAATGCCTCAGGCTTGGTGGTCAGTGGGAGTAAAAATATTACAGACCACCTGTGGTCAATAGAAGGAGAAATAGTGTCCTATAATTGGTATTAGTGGGAGGAAACGTGCTCCATTGTTTGTGGGCAGGATAAAGGCAAGCAAAGGGCCACAACTGAGCCACAGGCCACAGTTTGGTAACTGCTGCTATAGGAAACTTATTATGATAGAAATGTAGAGGTTTCTAATGCTGATCTTTGGAAAATGCAAGTTGTTTTATCTTCATGCTAGCCTTTAGTACATACTTTAGTGCTTTAGCCTTAGTAATTTAGTACCTAGTCTTTAGTACTTTCTAAGTCACTGATCATGAACAAATATGCAGATAAGGCATTTTGACTTCACTGGCTGCTAAATTGTTGCTGGTCAGTTGAACAAAAAAAACTGCAAAAGCAGATGTTTTCCTGGGTCACCACTCCCTGCAAAATGAATAACTTTGCATTTCAGGTCAGTAGCCTGCACTGCACAGAAGATAATATTATCTTTATAATATCTTGTAATTTTAACATCCTTTTACAATTGTAGTCAGTAGTAGTCTTAGTGATTGTAAAGGCAGAATGTTTTCTATACATTAAGATAAAAAAACTTCTGTGTGCAGCAGCCCCCCTTAGCCCCACTAATACTTACCTGAGCCCCATCTAGATCCAGAGATGTTGTAGAATTATCTTAGCTGCCTGGGACTCCCCTCCTCATTGGCTGAGACAGCAGTGTGGCATCAGTGACTCCCACTGCTGTCAATTAAAGTCAGTCAGCCAATGAGGAGAGAAATGGGCTAGGGCCGGACCACAGCTCCGTGTCTTAATGGACACACAGATCTGTGACTCGGCTGTGGTGCCCCCATAGCAAGCTGCTTGTTGTGGGGGCACTTGTCAGGAGGAAGGGACCAGGAGAGCTGAAGAGGGACCTAAGAAGTGTAGGATCCAGGCTGCTCTGTGTAAATCCACTGCACAGAGCAGGTGATGCCGCGTACACACCATCACTTTATGTGATGAACAAAAACGTAATTTTTTGTGAAGTAAAAAACGACGTTTTTGAAACTTCAATTTTCAAAAACGACGTTGCCTACACACCATCGTTTTTTCACAATGCTCTAGCAAAGCGAGGTTACGTTCAGCTACACACGGTGATTTTTTGTGAAACAAAAAACGACGTTTTTGAAAAACAAAAAATTGAAGCATGCTTCAATTTTTTTTGTCATTTTTCACAAGACATAAAACAACGTTTTCCCCCACACACGGTCATTTAAATTGACGTTTTTAAAAACGTCGTTTTTTTTCATCACATAAAGTGATGGTGTGTACGCATGAGTATAACATGTCTTTATAATCACTTTAATCCCCTGTGACACAATCCTTATTTAAATTGCTAGCGGTAGAGGTAGTAGTAATGGTAGTGGTGCTTCATGCCTTTCTGATAGAAGCCACTTTGACTACATTGATAGCAAAATATTGTTAATCTGTCTAGACATTTGATAGAGCTTGCAGATATATTGCTCTACTGGGAAAAGATATCAGAATCTTTTAACAATGAGAAAAGAGCACTTGACACTTGACCCCTAACCAGGGCAGAACTTAGGTTGGTGGGGGCCCTTGGGCTTGAGTCACTTTCAGGCCCTACCTTCTATACATTACTTTAAATAGAACAAAATGATACACACACAAGCTATGAATTAGAGCTACACAATTCTGGATAAACTAAGAATAAAAATATCACGATTCTGAAGTAAACCCCGGCCGATTCTTGCAGTTTTTTAATTATAACAGCTCATCGCAATGCAATACATATATATATATTCCCCAAAAACGAGGCCTACAAATACCTTTTTTTAGGATGGTTTCATTCTCTGTATTTCCAGGTATCTCATGCACCATTCGTACTGCTGTTATCTGATTCAAATTATGATGTTGTTTCCGCCCTTACTGTGTCCATGTCGGTAATCTCGCGCATGCGCCATTGCGCTGTAACCATTCGTTGCTGTGTCTGCGGCTGCTGTTTTCTTTCCCTCCCCTTTTGTGACGTCTTCTTTAGTCACAAGGGGGAGTATCAGGAAGAGTGGAAGGAGCTAAACACCGCAAGACTTCTCCTCTGTGCCGGACAGAGGGGAAGTTCTCACAGACTGCATTCCGGCAAGCTTTAAATGCTGGTTTAGAGGGGCTAATGTGCGCAGGCGCGGTGACGTCATGCAAATGAAAAATACGATTTTGAAGGAAAATAAAGCGGTGAGTACACTTATACAGGCAGCGATCAGCTGCCTGTGTTATGGGCTATTTTTTAAGACAATGTTGTGTCCGAGGGTTTACATTACAACCACTTTAAATGACTGCCATATTATTGAAAAAACTTAAACTTAAGGGGCCCAGTCAAGCCCAATGATAAGTCTGGCCCTGCCCCTAACACATAACCGTGCTATAACACTTCACTCTGCCATTTAACCTTTAACATGAACCCTTAATACTTATCCTCCCTCAAACACTTAACCCTTGATTGTATGTGTCAAACACTTTACTTAACTTCTAACTTTAACACTAAACTTTTTTCTTAAAGCGAGCCCTTAACTACCCAACATGTCCTGTGGCAGATACCACTGCAGTATATTGCATCTAAAATATTAGGATCAAGAACTACTGATTAATTGAAAGGTTGTTTCCAGTGATAGAGTGGATATTACGCTAATTATCGGGAGGTCTACCATTGTCAAAACAGCTGCAGTGAGCAGGACAAATGAATGTATACTGGTGTAGTTGTGGTAGGGGTCACTTATTAACCTTCTGCATCTTCTCTAAGCTAACTAATACCTACTGTAAGTGAAAAAAAGGGTGAACTAAAATCTGCGCTAACTTTAAAAACAATGGTATTGAAACAGAGCAGCTAGCACAGTTTGTGGATAAAGCAAACAAAAATAGTAAAAGTTCAATAGTGCAGCGTTCCAGTGAGGTAAATTAATGAATAATGTCCAAGTGAGTATGATCATCAATGTAGTTGAAATTAATGACCTCCACCAAGATTTCAGTGTGCAGACATGGAAACACACCACACCCTGTGCAGTCAAACTGCTTACCAGAAATACATCATTATGGGCATGAAAAATCAAATAATGCAGGGGTCAATGGCAGTCACACTTCCAAACGATTATCCACAGACAGCAAGGATAAGAAGCCTCCAAAACTCATAAAGATCCAAAGGTGTATATTGCCTTCATCAGCAAGAGTGTAACCAAAAATGCAGAGAGGAAATAGCAATAGTGAAGCCCGTAGGTAAAAGCAACACGCAATTTGTTGGTTTAGTACGTTTGAGTGACGTAACGCGTAGGACACAGGCATACGGACACCAGAAGTGACGCGCTAAAGTTCCTGAGATTGCTGCTTGTATCATACATTGTGCATTTACCTCATTGGAAATGTGAGTACTTTTAACTGTTCAATAAATTGTGTCATTTTAAAAATGTACTACACCAAGAGGCTCTGTATTTTCTCCAATCTCTCCATTTATGCCCGGCTCTCTGAGCGGTCCTTACTACTGACCCACACTGGAAATATGGAAAAAAGAAACTGCGCTAAGATAATATAGGTTTTGAGATGGCCTGAAGCTCTAATAGGTAAGCAGCAACTAACCTGATAACATAACAGTGAAAAGAAGTGAGAAAAATATATATATTTGCGCTAGTGTCAGGACCACCTTTGCGGGGAAGGTGACTTAATCACCCTCACCCCAAACGTGGAAATTTATTTAATGAACATAAACCGTGAATTTGTTATAAATGATTAAAGTGCACGAATAATACCAAATTAAAATCATAAATTGGATGATAAACAAATCATAAAGCATAAGCTAATGACATCAGTTAAGTGACAGTAAACTTGTAAGGATATGAAAAAATGCACAAAGTGAAGTCCAAAGGAACAACCAAAATTGCATAGAAATTGTATATATATAAACATAAAATTCCATAAACTGCTGTGAATAAACACCCAGTGATGTTCCAAGATACCAGCTATGCTTTCTTCTTGGGATCAATCGCTTCAAGTGAATTCGACCACCATAGTGCAAAACTGCTCACCAGAGCCAATGGTCCTATGTATTAGGACCTAGACCAGCATGGATGTTAAACCCGGCAATCAGGGCAAACAATGCATCCATGATGTTGTAACCCGACATGGTAGAACAATGACTTTTATTAAATAAAATAAAATAAAACAGTAAAAAACTCACATTTAGTAAGTATAAGACCAGCCTTAAACCTGTTGCGCCGGCCGGACGCAAACAGGAAAACCTGTCCGAATGGAAAACGAGCAGATGAGGGTGATGACGTCAGCAAGCCGCTCGTTACGGGCGGAACGAGTGGCTTGCTGACGTCATCACCCTCATCTGCTCGTTTTCCATTTGGACGGGTGAGTTTTTTACTGTTTTATTTTATTTAATAAAAGTCATTGGTTTTACACTATCGAGGCATCTGCTTTATTTGCATGATACCATATCATCTGATGCCCTTGCTGTGGAGTTTGTCGTACTACCACGTCGGATTACAACGTCACGGATGCAGTGTTTGCCCTGATTGCCAGGTTTAACATCCATGCTGGTCTAAGTCCTAATATATAGGACCATTGGCTCTGGTAAGCAGTTTTGCATTATGGTGGTGGAATTCACTTGAAGCGGTTGATCCCAGGAAGAAAGCATAGCTGATATCTTGGAACATCACTGGGTGTTTATTCACAGCAGTTTATGGACTTTTATGTTTATATATATACAATTTCTATGCAATTTTGGTTGTTCCTTTGGACTTCACTTTGTGCATTTTTTCATATCCTTACAAGTTTACTGTCACTTAACTGATGTCATTAGCTTATGCTTTATGATTTGTTTATCATCCAATTTATGATTTTAATTTGGTATTATTCGTGCACTTTAACCATTTATTACAGCAGTAAGGTAAGAAGGTAGTACACCTACGGGTGTTACTCACGCCGAAGAGCCACCCATCACGAAAGTCACAGTGCCACCTGTCATTGTTACAGAGCACCTGTACACTGCACCTTGCACTTTGGACCCAGAGGAATTTTTTCTTTCTGAGATTCGTCAGCACTAACAGCACCATTGTTATATTATTTTCTTATGGGCTTTATTTAATTTTATGACCATTACACTCATCGATGTAAATATATTGCTCAATATTTATTCACTTGAGTCACCTATTATAGCACGCAAGCACTTTATTGTTCATTTGCATTCTTTGCACATTTGATAATTTATTCAGCAATTACTTATATTTTTGCTGCCATTTCACCATATACAGGTTTATATATGATTTAGTGTGGGAGCGCAACACCATCTTTTGATTTTTCTATATGTAGTGCAGAGTGGATTTGCCTTTAGTAAATCAACCTCATAATGCACTTCTGGACACAGTACTCTGTACCTACTGTACTCCTGAAATCTGCACTCTGTGTGTAGTACATTCCTTAACTCTGTACTCTTTACATAGCGCACTCATGAGCTCTGTACTCTGGCACTCCTGAATTTTGCATTCGGTATGTAGTGCACTCCTGAACCCTGCATTCTGTACTTAGCACACCGCTGAACTTTGTATTCTGTACGGAGTGCATCCCTAAACTCTGCACTCTGTACAAAGCCCATTCCTGAAATCTGCACACTCTTGAACTCTGCATTATGTATGTAGTACACTCCTGGAATTGAATGCCCCCCTTAAAACCCTTCCACTCTTTGCAATTTGGCCACACTTACCATTTGCTGCCGTGTGCTTTCCCCTGTGAGCGTGGTTAAGTTCCTACAGCTATTGTCCAAGAAAAAAAACCCTGTATATACATATACACACACACATACACACGTATGCATGTGTGTTTGGGGTGCACACCCTAATGCAATTGGCTGTGTACGCATATGCTGTAAAGTCAAATAGGAGCTTGGAATTGATAATAAAATTCAGTATAAAATAAAGAATGGAACTAGATAAGGGTAGCATTAACTATAAACATAGCCTTACCTTTAAACTCACTTACTTTGTATAACAGTTTTTACTTTTAACTTTACCCACACTCTGCAGTCTGAATCATTCTACTTTACTCTTCATGGCCTTAAAAATAGGTGTATTTGTATTCAAAAGGACATATGATGTAGTGTTTATTTGATTAAATAGGTGTATTTGTGGTCTGTACCAACCTTATGCTACCATGGATTGTCCCAAACTAGTTTCTTTCCCTGTTGTTCCAGAAGTTCCATGCTAAATACCTATCGCTTCCATTTTACATTACAATATACATTTCGTTTTATCTCTTCCTTCCATGTGTTTTTGTCAGCTTTTGTCAGCTTGTTATAAATAAATTGGGGACATCTCTTAGAATTGGACGCAAAGGTCTAGCAAACTGTAAATTTCATAAACAAACAGCTGTTGGGAATATGTGGTAATAGCTGCCATTAAAATCCATTAGCAATCTCAATGAGTTCCTTGAATATATGCATCATTTATTCAGCACTTCCATGAGTTTTTAGAGAAAGAAGATTAATAAAATATGATAGTCTTACTTCCTGAAGCCATTACGTAGTCTTTTTTATTCAGAGTAGATGTTTGTTGGATTATGGGTAGAAATATACACAGACAGAGGGATAACAGAAAGCAACTAGGTAATAATAAGTTTCACAAAGATCAGCTAAGAAAAAATTGAGTAGGAATTCTATGACATGCTACTGTAAGAAATGTATAGTACCTTGACTCCAAGATCCATGTCCTTTGTGTACATGGTGCATATAATACATGTGTGCTCTTTTAACTGGGAATTTAACTCATGTTAAATAGGAGTCACTACACACCTGCCATTATTTAAAATTGGGCCTCTGATTAACCCCAAATAAAGTTCAGCTGTTCTAGTAGTTTTTCCTGACATTTTCGTAGTCGCATCCTAAAGAAAAAGCCATGGTCCACAGAGAGCTTCTAAAGCATCAGAGGGATCTCATTGTTAAAAGGTATCTGTCAGGAGAAAGGTACAAAAGAATTTCCAAGGCATTAGAAATTCCATGGAAGACAGTGAAGACAGTCATCATCAAGTGGAGAAAATATGGCACAACAGTGACATTATCATGAACTGGAAATCCCTCCAAAATTTATGAAAAGAGGAGAAGAAAACTGGTCAGGGAGGCTGCCAAGAGGCCTACAGCAACATTAAAGGAGCTGCAGGAATATCTGCCAATTACTGGCTGTGTGGTACATGTGTCAACAATCTCCCGTATTTTTCATGTCTTACAAAAAAAAAAACATCCAAGCCTGGCTAAATTTTGAAAAAACACATCTGAAGTCTCCCAGAAGCCTGTGGGAAAATGTGTTATGGTCTGATGAAACCAAGGTTGAACTCCTTGGCCATAATTCCAAAAGATATGTTTGGTGCAAAAACAACATTGCACGTCACCAAAAGAACACCACACCCACAGTGACGCATAGCGGTGGCAGCATCATGCTTTGGGGCTGTTTTTCTTCAGCTGGCACAGGGGCCTTAGTCAAGGTAGGGGGAATTATGAACAGTTCTAAATACCAGTCAATATTGGCACAAAACCTTCACAAGCTATGGTGCCAATATCTGATAATTGATCACACCTGAAGCCTATTTCTTTTCTCGAGACCCTAACATGCCAGAAAAGTGAAAATACCCCCCAAATTACTCCTTTTTGGAAAGAATACATTCCAAGGTATTTAGAAAGAGGCATGGTGAGTTTTTTAAAGTTGTCATTTTTTCCCACAATTCTTTGCAAAATAAAGACACATTCTGCTATTTCTCTTGAGTATGGTGATACCACATGTTTGAGACTTTTACACAGCGTGGCCACATACAGAGGCACACATGCAGGGAGCACCTTCATGCATTCTAGAGCACCCAGGCCAATCCTGACATTTCTCTCCTTAAGGGTTAAGGGTGTGCACACTTATGCAACCATATTATTATTTTATTTTTATTTTTACTTCCCTCCACCTAAAATATTTCAGTTTGTTGTTCAACTGAGTTGTACAGTTTATAGGTCGCATTAAAGGTGGAAAAAGTTCTGAAATGATTTATCTTTGTCTCATTTTTATCACATCACAGAAACTTGACATTTTAACAGGGGTGTGTAGAATTTTTATATCCACTGCATGTAAAAGAAAATAAAACAACCCCAGCAAAACAAAAAACTATAAAGTATGTATGACAAGTCAGCACTAAAAATGCAAGCAGGCAGCTAGCAAAGGGTAATTTTGGTTTTGGCTGTGGCATTCTCCTTGTCTGTCTGTCCACCTGCAAGGTGATTAATGTGGCCAGTCTCTAGGTGGAGACCAATCCATATTCAAAGTGGTTGTAAAGTTACATGTATTAATTTGTTTGATTCTCTCAGTTTTAGGTCCCTGTTCAGTACAGTGTGTGTGTTTTTTTTCTAAAATTATAATGCTAAATACCTTCTTTGCAGAGCCCTGCTGTGCTGTCATGTGACCTCCCTCTGCTTTCCTTCCGATGTAAGTGAGTACAGTGGGAGGGGCTGAGTTTCTTCTCTAATGAATAATTTTAAGAAAACACACACACACTGTACTGGGCAGGAACCTAAAGGTTCAAAGTAATTAATACATGTTTCTTTAATTTACAAGCACTGGCCACGTGAACTGACCACGTTATCAGAGATCAGCAACCAATGTTAAACATGCTCATTTTGCAGAGGGGAAGACAGGAACAGGCAGGATCACCGAGATATAGTGCATGGAGCAGGACAAAAGCAATGTGCTAAATCTCGTCTCTAAAGGGGATAGGAGCATGGTTACAACCACTTTAAGCCAGCTGACCTTTTCATCAAGCCACCCTGCATCCAGCTTGTAGCTTGACTACAGCGACATGTCACCTGCTAACCAACCTAACCTCACTGATCCCCTGACCTTTGCCTGATGGTCCTGTGTGGGATGTCCAGCTTATCTGTAAGGGTCCAGGGCCCCTCCTTAGAAGGGGGGTAATGCCAGGAGCATCTAGCGCTCCTGCTCCTCATTCCAACATCCTGGTTTTGGCTGTGGCATTCTCCTTATCTGTCTGTCCACCTGCAAGGTGATTAATGTTGCCAATCTCTGAGTGGAGACCAAACCTGATTTAAGCCAGCCAAGCCCACAGTCTCATGCTTGTGATTGTAAGTGGTGTTCCAAACTCTCTGTTGGTCTACCTTGCTCTGCTAGATTTAATTCCCATGTTGACTACCTTGTATCGGATATCAACTAATCCCTGAACTCTGCCTGCCTTTTGACTCAGATTTTTCCCTAAATATTCTGAACCTCACCTGCTTTGTACCTGGACTGTCATTGAACCTCTCTGCCTGTCTGCCAACCGCAAGTACCTGTTTGTCTTGCTCAGTTCATGCCTGCCCCAGTATGGAAGCCAGGCACTATAGTATTGTGTATAACTTTGTACTGCCAACATGATGAAACTTCTCATAGAAGAATACAAGACTAGATCGGCACAGGTTGAAAAGGACATTGACGAAACTTATACCAAACTTTTACCCTTTTTGGCGTTACCTGCCTTTAAAGAGCATGAGACCAAAATCAAGGGACGACTTGATGCGGTCACTGCAGAAACTCTGCACAAAAAGGAAACAAAATTCTGGAGGGACAAACGGTCCTTCCAAGAAGGCAAAGCCTACAAATGGCAAACAGCATATTCCACCCAACAAAATTCCTCAAAAGGAGGTAACGCCTTTACTTCCAAAAAGGGCAATAAGGCCTCATCAAATGTTCCCAACAATGCCCCCACACAAAACTCCACTAGAAATAGGAATGCTAAACCGAAACGAGCCTTGTCGGACCAAGATGACAACACCATCAAGAAACGCATAGTACAACAGCCAGGACCCACCAATACCCACGCGGACTCCGAAAGATTTAATCAACACAGCAATTCCCCAGCTCATAAAACCGGGCTGTTTCCTGTGTTTTCGACTTCACAACAAAGTACCCATGCTACTCATGAAGGACTAAGACCCACAATCAGAGAAACCACGGATACTGGGTTTTTTCCTCAAGTAGTTCACACACGGCAGGATACCTAGACCATCCTATATTGACGGATGATGAACCAAGATCCAATGTCGGTCTTGATATAATAAATCTCTCGAATTACGAACTCTCTACCGACGAAATGACACTACTAACCAAAGGCCTCTCTTTCTGCCCAGTGGCACCCCTGGACACTTTTGAAATTATAAAGGACATTCACCTGTTTGCAAGGAAGTTGTTACTTAAGAGTCTGTACTCAAAACCCAAAACAGAAATTTCTCCTACTAGTGCTCAACAGCACAAAGAAGACATGGATCTCCTTCTATCACTTTGTGACGAGGCAGACCTCTCCGATTTTGATGACATCTCAGACATAGAAACCCTTATGTCAGACGCCATCTCCACTCCAAGACCCGAACGACCCTTCAACACTTTGAAAATCAAGTCGGACAAGTTTCCTCCCTTGCAAACCAACTCAAACCTGGCTGCTTTCGTAGCACTCACGACAGCAGAAATCAAAAAATTACGAAAACCACCCAACACCAAACAGCTTGCTTACCAACCCATTGAGGCACTAGAGAAACTTAAAGACTGTCATTCACTCACCATCAAGCCCTCCGATAAGGGGGGCAACATTGTGATCCAAACGAATGATCAATACAAGGCTATGTGTATAAAAATCCTTTGCAACCGGGATTGGTATACTCCCATTTCCACATCTACTATTATAAAGTTTGAAACTGAATTTTATGCTCTAGTGGATGGAGCCTTCTCCCAAGGTGCAGTGAACCATGATGTATGGGAGTTTATCCGCACCAAATACCCCAAAATTCCAACTTTTTATTGCCTGCCTAAAATCCACAAGGATCTCATAAATCCACCGGGCCGTCCCATTGTATCTGGCAGTGGCGCCCTAACGGAGAATTTGAGTATCTTTGTCGATTTACACTTGAAACCCTTTGTAACCCACCTCTCATCCTATATTAAGGACACCATCCATCTTCTAAACAAAGTTGAACATCTTAGAGTGCCTCCAGGAGCACTTTTGGTAGCCATCGACGTGGAGGCCCTGTATAGCTCCATCCCACACCCTCTGGGTTTGGCTGCTATACGGGATGTCTTACTTCCCATCTTCCGCGTTGATCGGAAGCTTGGGGAATTTCTCATTATGGCCTTGGAGTTCATACTCTATCATAGTGTCTTCTCGTTTGACGGCTCCCACTTCCTCCAGGTACAGGGGGTAGCGATGGGGACCTCATGTGCCCCATCATATGCCAACCTGTACCTGGGGGAGTGGGAAAAATTATTCCTGACCAGTAATCCGGTAGAACCATTTATCCATCTTGTATCTGGATGGTTCAGATATATTGACGATGTCCTTATGATCTGGGAGGGATCGACCGAGGAGCTCGAGTCATTCATGTCTATCATGAACTGCAACGAGCTGAACTTAAAGTTCACAATGTCCTCCAGCGATTCCCAAATCCCCTTTCTTGATGTTACCCTACTCAAAAACCCTGATGGGTACATATCAACAGGGCTCTACAGAAAACCCACGGCGGGTAATACAATATTGCACGCTTCTAGTGCACACCCCACATCTTTGATAGGATCAATACCCTATAGTCAATATCTACGCCTAAGACGCAATTGTTCTACCCAGGAATCCTTCCTACGGGAAGCAGCCGGACTACGTGACAGACTACTACATAGAGGGTACTCGAAAAAAATCCTCAAAAGATCATTTCAACGGGCCAATGGACAAATCAGGTCACACCTATTAGTACAATCAGGCAAGAAGTCCCCTGTTGGTAGTGATACTACCAGACTTATCACTAAGTACCATACTCAACATCAAAAAACGAGAGGAATCCTCAAACAATTCTGGCACCTACTCTCTTTTGACCCTCAACTCGGTCCCTTTGTACCAAAAGAGCCAGCGATAACTTACCGACAGGCATGCTCACTCAAAGACCACTTAGTGGCCAGTGAGTTCAAGGACAACTTCAGGAAAGACCCTTGCAAAAGGAAGGGTACCTTCACCTGCGGGGGTTGCTCCATCTGTCGATACATCAATATAGAGCGTGATATTGTACTACCCAACGGTCGGCCTTACAGACCGAGACACTTTGCCAATTGCAAGACATTTGGCGTAATATACTTACTCACCTGTCAATGTAAGAGGTTCTACGTGGGTAAAACCAAATTACCATTCTTTAAGCGAGCTTCCCGGCATTTACATGCCATGCGTTCGGCCAACCCAGACTTACCACTAGGGCGCCACATCTTGTCTCAACATAATGGACTTTTCTCAGGGGTTAAATTTTTAATCCTCGATAGGATCCATCCAAGCCCCAGAGGTGGGGATTGGAATAAGATCCTCTTGCAGCATGAAACTCGGTGGATTGCCGAATTAGAGGCCAATCTTCCACCGGGCCTCAATGAGCAGATCAGCTTTAGGCCTTTTTTGGAAGGTTTCTCCTCCGGGGGTTGTGAAAAAGAATGACCAAGACCACTCTATATTTCGAGGACCTTATGTCACCGATTGTCTCCTTTCATTACCCCCTTCTCCACTCTGTCATTTGCCCATGTCAGTAATACATACTGGATTTTCCCTGTATTTATCACCATGCCCATTCATCCCTCAGTACACCCCCTGGGGATTCGCGTTCGAAGCGCATTTTGGCTTGACTGGCATCTCCCTTATTGTCACTCCTTAGCTGGGCGCACGTAAGCCGTCTGTCCTCCTTCCATGGGAGACGGCTTTTTTGACCTGGTCCCCATGCACCTTTTGGTGTTTTTGACCATGGGTCTATACCTGCGCCTATAACAGGGCCAGGGATCACACAGTGGACATTTTTCGTGCCCCTGTTTTTTCCTTTCTGCCCCTGGACCTTTTGGCCCACGTGTCCCCATTCTTGCATAATTATAATATCCTTTTAATACAACATCTTCTTAGATTGCTGTCCCTTTAATTTTATGGCTGAGCATACCTGTACATAAAGATACTGTATATACAAACCCCTGCTTGCATTGAGCAGCAACCGTGCTTACAAATCACTCTATAACAAAAACATTTATTTGCATCTTGCATTTCCAATCCTTCTTACTACTTTTTCCCTAGCTGACCCTTTTTATACCCTTCTCCTCCTGTACTAGTAATGGTCATGCCCCCTTTATTATACGTTTCTTATTCTCCAACATGCAACCAACTATTCTGCATATTCTCCACCCCCGTGTCAGGTGATCTTCCTGGTCACTTGCCATGTTTTTTTTTTTTTTTTTCCCTCCCTGCACGTCATTAGTGCGGGCTCCCACATGATGAGAGCAGGGCTTACCTGTCCCTCCCCTCTCCCCACTTGGAGGCAACGCCCCCTTTTCCACACTGACCCATAGCAACGCAGGCTCCTTTACAGACCCCTCCCACCTTACTCCTCCCCCTCTCCTATTTAAAAGCCAAGCAGCCCCACAATGTCAGACATTGCTGGATGGCTGCAGCAGCTGTACACACTCTACACTGCTTGTGTTTTCTTCCCATGTAAGTACTTTGTCTCTTCATGTTTCCCACCCTGACCCCCATACTATTGCTTTACATGCCATTTCCTATACTCTGTACATCTCTAAACTGGGATTTATTTCTTTCATTTATTTTTTAGCTTCCGATCCCTCTACTGACCTCTCTGGCCACTTTTTGTCATTACAGGTATGTCTCTAGCCTCATATATAAAATCTTGGTTCAGCTTTCTTTTTTGCGATCCTTTTTTGCGTTCTTTTTCGTTTTTGTTGCCTGCGGCACCGTTGATATTATCCTGTCCTCTTATTTATATTTTGGACAGGTAAAAATATATATATATATACAATCAATAAACTTTTACGCTGTGACACTTCGGGCCAAAGGTCTTGCTACGCTGTGATTGATATTAGATGCCAGTCCTCACTCCTCTCCTTACCATCTGAGGCTTGCCATGCGTCCCGATTGCGATGTCCTTTTAAGGGGTGTGCTGAGCCGTTGAAACTTCTCGGGTGGTATGATTTTTTCTTATCTGTACCAGTTTAATGTTTTTCATCTGTATGTTATTATTTTCAACACATTGTCATTTATTTGTTTTCTAGAAAAGTTGTCTGTTACACTTTCTGACTCCACACATACTTCGGTCCCTGAAGAAGGAAACCCGAAACGCGTTGGGCCCAGTATTTATATTGTGGACTCTTCACCTCTTTTCCAATACACCCTATTAATGTGTTGTTTTTAAACCTTTGTACTATATACGTTTACTGAACGTTGTTTGATACCGTCCTGTTATTATTAAACTATTATATATTTTGTATCTACCATGACTACTTGTACTACTGTTGCCTAAAAAGCCCCACCCTGGGGGATCCTCCATTTTTTTTTTTTATAGTATTGTGTATAAGTCCTGGGGGCAACTAAGTACCAGTAGGCCTGCTTGCCTTATGGGAAAGTGGACTGCTAAAGATGAAGAACACAGACGCTAGCTATAGTGTCTGACCACCTGCGTTAGGGGTAAGCGTAACAAATTAAGCATTTGGGCTCTGCATCTCTCTATGATCATCTAGGTCCATCCATCCACTCCTGGTCCTCTCACTGTAGCTGCAATTCTGCACCATCAGGGGGGGTAGGAAAACCACAGCGACGCTGTATAAGGAAAGTGTGCTTACCACATTGAGCCAAATACTTAGGTGACCACTAGTCCTGAAACAAGAAGTGGCGGCATTACGCCAGTGCGTAGCTCCGGCCCATCACATTTCATGTCAACGCACATCTTCAGGGGACATTTGTAAAAACAAAAAAACAGAAAGCAGTGGGCAGGACTAGGTGTGGCCAGGTGCTGATTGACAAGCTACAGGCTTTGGAATCAGGAGTGATGATGATATATATGCCCCCTACAACATCTCATTCAACTGTATTGAAAGCAGGTGCAGACTACATGAGAATTGCAACACTACACTGAATTTAGGAGCAGTGCATTATTGCCACACCCTCACAGGAAGCTGCATTAGGTAGACTTCAAGTGGTTTTAAAGGCATGAGGTTTTTTACTTTGATGCATTCTCTGCATTAAGGTAAAACACCTTTCATGATCAGCTTCCCCCAAACCTCCCTTAAGTTCCTGCCTGGCTCCTCTTTTGATCCAGCACTGTGCTCATCTGCAGCAGCGCTTGTCTTCTCTCCCTCTCTCCCACAGGCATAGCAACAGTAATGGGAACCTTTGGCTCCTGCTGCTGTCAATCAAATCCTGTAAGGAGGGAGCAGGGGGCGGGGCTGAACCATGCTGTGTTTGTCTCTGGATGCACACAGCCCGCCTCAGAAGTAAGCCTGCATGAGTGCCCCCATAGCAAGCGGTTAGTAGAGGCGGAGCGGAGAGTGGCAGCTGGGACTCCAGAAGAGGATGTTTGGGGTCTCTCTGTGCAATACTTTTGCACAGAACAGATATGTATAACGTGTCTATTATTTTAGTAAATATATTTTTTTTTACCCTCACAACCACTTTCACTGGCAAGATCAACAGATGTTTGTGAGACTTTGCAATGTAGCTGAGAGAGAACAGTAAGTGCAGATGCTCATAAAATTAAGTGTTGCAATGTTCTACATATACTGACTATAATCTTATATATACAGTCTCTCAAGCCAGAGTAAGAATAATACGTTATACTATATCACTGAATAGTTATTTTACATGATACGTTATCAAAATATTTAATTTAACCTTAGCTGAAGTCATTTGAACAATTAAAATGCATTTTTAAATCATCCTCATTTAATTTTAATTAACATAGTGAGTTAATTTGTTCAGCCATTATCATCACTAATCTGCTAGTGATGTCAATTAATAAAAACTTAAATCTAAACGGAAATTTTGTTTTGAACAGAATAAATAGGGAATGTGTATATTAGGTACTTGATTTCTTTATTTTAGCGTGCATAGTTCATCAATGATGTTGAATGTTTAACAAATGAGTTAGCTGAGGGCATTATGCATAACCATGAGTATTTATGAGAATATTTCTCTAAGACTGCCTTTGTTTGTAGAATCTTACATTATATCAATTAATCTTCTTTTACTTGCTAAATATTCAATAACTCAAAAACTTTGGTTCTAAAGAAAAAGTTTTACGCATCCTTGCTTGAATATATCAAGATTTATTTTCCTTCATTTTGACCTTTCTTTAAAGTGTTACTAAACCCACAACAGTAAAATATGTCTGTATATTCATTAAAGCATGCTTGTTATACTCAATGTGGAACCTAAAGGGTTAATCCTGCACATTGTGTAAAACGGCTGTTTGATCCTGTCTCCTCTGATCCTTTCCTTCTTCCACAGTCCTCAATCCATCGCCTGATAGAACAGGGGGCACTCTGCACAAGCTCTGTTTGTTGTGCATTGCTAGAGAGTTTTTTTTTCTGGGAGGGTGCATGTGATCAGCACTGTCCAGACAGAGGGTCAGGGGTTCTGCAGCCTCATAGGACAGTCAGAGTAGAATGAAAACTCCTCCTACAAGCTTTAACCAGATACTCATAGAAGTCACACAACTGCTATATACTGCTGATGAGAAAAGGTATTTAGCAGTTTATATTTGCTAAAATAATTGCATTTCCATGCTCTGTGTACTATGGGAGATCGGATAAAGTAAATAAAGGGTCCTGGGTCTAGTAGCATTGTGACATGAGGCACTTTGGGCAGGGGGCCCGTGGAACCCAGCTTCCCTTGGAGAGGTTGGGAAACCCTTGTTTGAGCTTCCCATGTACCTCTTATGTGTAGGTCAGCCTGTGTCTATTAGGGGCACAGGGTGACCGAGAAAATTATGGACAACTACTTAACCACTTGCCGACTGCCACACGCCAATGTACGTCGGCAGAATGGCACGGCTACGCATATTGGCGTACAGGTATGTCCCCTTTAATGTGCACAGCCGTGGCGCGCTCGCGACCCTGTCGGGTACTCCGTGACTGTGCAAACCAATCTGTAAACGTTTCTTGTGATTTTTTTACCAAAAAATATGTAGAAGAATACGTATCGGCCTAAACTGAGGAAAATACATTTTTTTATATATTTTTTGGGGATATTTATTATATTTTTTTCAAAATTGTCGCTTTATTTTTGTTTCTAGCACAAAAAATAAAAACCGCAGAGGTGATCAAATACCACCAAAAGAAAGCTCTATTTGTGGGGAAAAAAAGGACGTCAATTTTGTTTGGGAGCCACGTCACACGACCGCACAATTGTCAGTTAAAGTGGCACAGTGCTGAATTGCAAAAAGGGGCCGGGGTCCTTTAGCAACAAAATTGTCCGGGGCTTAAGTGGTTAATGAACACTGAGAATGTGGTTTGGATCACTTCAAATGGGAAAGTAATATTTATCAGCAATAGCCCTCAAGAAATATATGATAAATGATTCCCACTGTATCAGAATGATGAAACATTGTATAAGCTTTGCCTCAGACTATGGTAGATAGGAGGCGGACAGTCTGCTAATGGGCTCTCCTGCTATTGTCTGAGGGTTTTCTGTGTTTTTACTTATGAACTTGGTGCTGGCAAGTCTGACCTGACGTGGAGATCTCATTGAGTCCCCTAGGCTGGGTTTAAATGACTAGTTAATTATGTTTCTGGCTACAGGCTGTATTGTTAGGGTAATATGATCAGTAGGGGAAATGTCCTCTTGTGGTATATATTTTGTGGGAGTTTGTCAAATAAGTGTTCCAAGTTCATACAAGCTATTGTCGGCTAGTCTTGTACAATTGGCTATAATATCAGATCTCTGCTGTTTAGACTGGAGGAGACTGTATACTCATGGAAGCACTGAGACCTCAAAATGACTTCAAAGGTTCCACTAGTATAAAAAGGTTGAGAAAAACTGGGAAGTCTGTACTGATGGAAGTGTTAATGATAACTATATCGGTGCCACATCTAGAGGTAGGAACGTGAAGGTAGACAGGGACTATATGATGTCAAAACTGCAGCTCATTATCATTTAGGTTGATGGGGTCTGGTGATAACATTGAAGCAGGAGCTAAAATGTGGGAACTACAGGATGAAGGAGAGGAGACATTGAAGTTGGGTGGCTGTTTCAGGCTTGAGAGTTCATAGAATTCTGGTGACATTAATTGGGCATTTCTGCTCTGGATCTTTATTTTCAGAACCACTGGAGAAAAATTGCTAATTTCCATTTGCAATGTGCTCAGACTATGGCTAAATTGTAACTGGCTAGGTGCACATTTGGGGACCTCCACTTTCGTCTATCATATGAAACACCATCACCCTGTCTAGTGAAATACACATTGGCCCAGATTCAAGTAGAATCGCGCAATATTTGCGTGGGCAAAGAGCAAATTTTTTTCTCTGCGCCCACGCAAATATTGCGCTTTGTCCGCGATTCACGGAGCAGTTGCTCCGTAAATTGCGCGGGCAATATGCTAAGCAGCCGGGCGCAAGGCTGCCTAATGTAAATGATCCCGCCGGGGGCGGGAATCATTTAAATTAGGCGCGCTCCCGCGCCGAGCGAACAGCGCATGCTCCGTCGGGAAACTTTCCCGACGTGCATTGCGGCAAATGACGTCGCAAGGACGTCATTTGCTTGTAAGTGAACGTGAATGGCGTCCAGCGCCATTCACGGTTCACTTACGTAAACGACGTGAAATTTGAAATTATACTTTAGCATTGGTTGCGCCTGCTATTAGCAGGAGCAACCTTATGCTAAAGGCGCCGTACGGAAACTCCGTACCTTGCGTACGCAGGGCCCGCGCAACTTTTGTGAATAGGTGGTAGTATGCAATTTGCATACTACACGCTGATCACAAAGGCCGCGCCCCCTAGCGGCCAACGCAAGAATGCAGCCTGGGATGTGAAGGCATAAGGAGGCTTATGTTTGTCACATCCTAGGCTGCATTCGGTGTAACAAGGTTCCTGAATCAGGAGCACTCGTTACACCGGAGCAAGTAAGCACTTGCGCCGCGCAACTATGGTTGCGCGGGCGCAAGTGCTTCTTGAATCTGGGCCATTATTTTCAACTCTGCCATGCACAGTTTTCTCCCCTTCCTCTTCTATTTTTCATCTTCCTTACATTAAAGTGGGGGTTCACCCAAAAACATTTTTTTTAACATTACATTCAGCCGAGTTGTCATAATGACAATCGGCTGTTTCTTTTTAATTTTATCCCAGTACATACCGTATTTTCACCGCCGCTTCCGGGTATGTCTTCTGCGGGACTGGGCGTTCCTAATTGACAGGCTTCCGACCGTCGCATACAGCGCGTCACGAGTTGCCGAAAGAAGCCGAACGTCGGTGCGGCTCTATACGGTGCACCGACATTCGGCTTCTTTCGGCAACTCGTGATGCGCAGTATGCGACGGTCGGAAGCCTGTCAATCAATTAGGAACGCCCAGTCCCGCAGAAGACATACCCGGAAGCAGCGGTGAAAATACGGTATGTACGGGGATAAAGAAAAACTCGGCTGAATGTAATGTTAAAAATTTCTTTTTTGGGTGAACCTCTGCTTTAAGTCTGCTTCTCATACCACGGACAACATTGACACCACCCATCTCTGCTGCTTCTGCTTTTTCTGGCCATAGTGGATAAAGTTAACTTATCCAGTGGTGATAAAGGTGGTGTGACAGACACTAGAAAATCATTCTGAAATCAATGAAAGCTTTTTCATCACTGAAGCATTTTAGATAGAACATTTAATAATGAGTACATGAGTCTATAGTTGTGGCTCAAAAGGTTGCAGCTCATTGGACCAGTGGGGATTCGATCAAGTAACAGCTTCCTATGGTTTCAGGCAAGCTGGGTTAAAACCAAGTTCAGATCTGAACCCAGCTCATCTATATTTGCAAACAACCTTAAAATATATTCATATTTTTGATCAATTGGAGATACAAATGATGGGATCTACAGCCCAATATGGCCAAATACAGTTTGACTATAGTACTGTAAATAATCCACCTATTCGGTTGATTGTTAAGCTGAAACTTGGGAATACGTTGACATCTTTAAAACAGTTTATTAAAAGATCAAATTAAAACCAGAAGACAGCTACTGTATGGCAATTTCATTGAAAGCGTTTTTTCCCTGTTTGTGCGTGGGCATATTTAGATCTTAATCTCTCTGCAGTTGAATAAGATCACAATTTTATGTATTAGATCAGTGGTCATCAACCCTGTCCTGCAGGGCCCACTAACAGGCCAGATTTTATGTATTACCTTGGGGAGATGCAGTCTAGTATACTGCAATCACTGAGCAGCAAATGATATCACCTGTGATGTATTTCAGTTATCTTGCAAACCTGGCCTGTTAGTGGGCCCTGCAGGACAGGGTTGATGACCACTGTATTAGATGGCTTGCGCTCTTAATAATCTTAGTAATCTAAAGTAGTTCAGTCACTTGTTCAGTACACATGTATGACCAGCTTAAAGCTAAAATCCAGATATGGACTATTTTGCATAGTTACATTGGTCCAGATTGGACCAATGCAAGTATGCATGTGCCATACCTGTCCTGAGCAATCACTGTGATTCAGTAGAGAATATTGACAATACCTCACAAGTTTGATATTGATAGTTCTGTGAAGTTACCGCTTTATTGTATCTGTGACAAAATTTTAAATAAAGAATAAAAAAAGAAAAAAAGAAAAGGATTTGGAATCCAACGGCAATCACTGTAGTAATGGTGCTTACAGGGGCGACAGTTATGTGGGGGGGTTAAGTGGGGCAGTGCTGTGGGGGGGGGGGGTTGAGGTGAAGGGGATAGAACACACTACTGTGGGGGAAATGTGAAATAGGGCAGTGCTGTGTGAAGTGTGATGTAGTGAAGAAGTGTGATGTAAAGGGGGGCAACACTGTGGAGGGATGATGTGAAGGGGGCAGTGCTGTGGGGGGAGGGGGGGTTAATGTGAAGGGGGCAGTGCTGTAGGGGGGGTGACATGAAGTGGGTAGAGGACACTACTGTCAGGAAGGTGATGTAAAGGGGCACAGTGCTGCTGGGGGAATGATGCAAAGGGGCAGAGGTCACTATTCTAGATGGGTCATGTGAATGGGCATAAGAGAGTCCTGTGGGGAGGGGTGATGTGAAGTGGACAGAGGACACTTCTGTGGTGGGGAAATGATTTTAACCACTTCAGCCCCGGACCATATTGCTGGTCAATGACCGGGCCACTTTTTGCGATTCGGCACTGCGTCACTTTAACTGACAATTGCACGGTCGTGCGACGTGGCTCCCAAACAAAATTGGCGTCCTTTTTTTCCCACAAATAGAGCTTTCTTTTGGTGGTATTTGATCACCTCTGCGGTTTTTAGTTTTTGCGCTATAAACAAAAATAGAGCGACAATTTTGAAAAAAATGAATATTTTTTACATTTTGCTATAATAAATATCCCCCAAAAATATAAAAAAACATATTTTTTCCTCAGTTTAGGCCGATGCGTATTCTTCTACATATTTTTCATAAAAGAAAATCGGAATAAGCGTTTATTGATTGGTTTGCACAAAAGTTATAGCGTTTACAAAATAGGGAATAGTTTTATGGCATTTTTACTAATATATTTTTTTTACTAGTAATGGCGGCGATCAGCGATTTTTATCGGTACTGCGACCTTATGGCGGACACTTCGGACACTTTTGACACATTTTTGGGACCATTGGCATTTTTATAGCGATCAGTGCTATAAAAATGCATTGATTACTATAAAAATGCCACTGGCAGTGAGGGGTTAACACTAGGGGGCGAGGAAGGGGTAATCATGTTCCCTGGGTGTGTTCTAACTGAAGGGGGGGTGGGACTGACATGGGGAAATGACAAATTGCTGTTCATACATTGTATGAAAAGACAATAGGTCATTTCCCCCCCTGACACGACCGGGAGCTGTGTGTTTACACACACAGCTCCCGGTTCTCGCTCTGTAACGAGCGATCGCGGGTGCCCGGCTGTGATCGCATCCCCTGGGCACGCGCATCGGGGTCAGGGGCGAGCGGGTGACGCGTGCGTGCCACCGGAGTGGCTGATTCGCGAGGTGACGTAGATCTACGTGACCTCGCGCAGGGGAGCCGACCTGCCGCCATATAACTGCGGCGGATGGTCGGCAAGTAGTTGAAGGGGGGTTGAGGAAACTGCTGTAAATAAGGGGGGGGGTAGTGTGAAGGGGGTTCAGAATACTGCTGTGAGGAGGGGGGTGATGTAAAGTGGGCCTTAGAACACTACTGTGATAAATTGTGATGTGAACTGAGGGAATTTGATGTGCAGGGTGAGGAAAACAGGATTGTGATATACAGAAGAAGGCTGTGATGTAAAGGATCTGGACTTATTGCCCAAAAATGAAATTCAGACCTCTGCTGAAAGAAAACTTTACTGACCGGAACTCAACGAATTTAAATTCATTACCTCAGGTTTGGATAATGTAAAAAGTTTAAATCTGTGGGCCGGATTCAGATACCTGAGCGTATCTGTCCGGCCCGCGTAACGTATCTCTGATACGTTACGCCGCTCTAACTTTGGGCGCAAGTTCTTTATTCATAAAGAACTTGCGCCCTTAGTTACGGCGGCGTAACGTATGTGTTGCGGCGTAAGGCCGCGTAATTCAAATGGGGATGTTGGGGGCGTGTATTATTTAAATCTAACTTGACCCCGCGTTTTTGACGTATTATTTGAACGGCGCATGCGCCGTCCGTAAAATATCCCAGTGTGCATTGCTCTAAATGATGTCGCAAGGACGTCATTGCTTTCGACGTGAACGTAAATTACGTCCAGCCGTATTCGACTTACGCAAACAACGTAAAATTTCAAAACTCAGCGCGGGAACGACGGCCATACTTAACATTAGCTACCCCTCATATAGCAGGGGTAACTATACGCCGGAAAAAGCCGAACGCAAACGACGAAAAAAAAAAGCGCCGGGCAGTCGTTCGTTTCTGAATCGGCGTAAATCCTCATTTGCATATTCCTTGCGTAAAAATACAGAAGCGCCACCTAGCGGCCAGCCTGGAATTGCAGCCTAAGATCCGACGGTGTAAGA
This sequence comes from Rana temporaria, assembly GCF_905171775.1. NCBI lineage: Eukaryota > Metazoa > Chordata > Amphibia > Anura > Ranidae > Rana > Rana temporaria. The sequence goes on from NC_053489.1 coordinate 279,265,148, forward strand.
CACTTACACCTGTCGGATCTTAGGGATATCTATGCTTAACCTGATTCAATGAATCAGGCGCATAGATACGACCGGCGGAACTCAGAGATACGACGGCGTATCAGGAGATACGCCGTCGTATCTCTTTCTGAATCCGGCCCTGTGTCTTTACTGCAGGTTGGAGAGATCATTTTGACCATGTTACTTCATACAATACATCATGTAATTAGTGAACTTGGTAAAAGGGGATGTACAATATGCATTATGTTGCATAAAAAAAGTATACAAATACAAAATTATGATTTAAAGCCAAGATGTAAAATAAACTTTACATCTGGGTCATTCTTGATGATTCTTCTGTTCAAAATGTGCCTTCTATTTGAGAAGCCACACCTACAAAAAAAAACTTTATATGGGTTTTGCTGTGGTTATGAGTAAATATCTGATTGTATCTTGAATTATACAGTGGCATTTTCTCATGTGTATCTGTATGAATATAAATACAATTACACACGCAAGTGCTCTCAACTATTAACCTTTACTATATTGACATTTTCAATGTTCATAACTACCAGGTATTAAAAAAAGAAAAATATTTAGTGAGATACCTTTACATTTTGTAATGTTGCATATCATATATAAGTAGTGCCACCCACACTGCTCAGGCTTTTGAAAGATGGTGAAGCTTTGCAATAGACCTCTCTCCTGCTCCACTGCAAATATATGTGATTAAGTAGCTAGCTAATGGCATTTGTCATGTAATTCAAGCTTCTAGTTTGTTTATGCTAGACCAACTTTATCCATACTCCAAACAAATTATCTCTTATAATTACCAGCCTGAAGATAAATCTCTAAATGTTTTTCTGATGATAGTGCTGTGGTTGGCAGGTGTTTAAAGTGCCTCCTAGGGACAGAGATTGAAGATGGGCTCTTTCTCATCAATCCTCCAGGCAAAGATGTTTAGTGATCTCTCCTAACATGTAGAATATCCTTGTGTGGTGCCCTCTTAATGAACACTAACAGGCAAAGGTCGTCTATCTTTATGGAGACGAATGTCTCCATGTGGCATGATAAATGCTGTTTAAAGCACTTGGTGGACACTCTGGAGATGCAGAAAAGAAGTCGTGTTTGAACAGTGCCACATGCTGCTTCCACTGCTGAGTTTTTCTTGTGGATTTTACCTGCACAATGGTAATTCATTCACACACTTTACATGACAAATGGACAGACTCACAAAAGTGACCTTTGTGTAAGTGAAAACTAATATCATTACTTATAGAGAGTGCTTACTGAAACACTTACAGGAAACCATTGCATGAAATAGCTTTTTTTTTCATATCACTTTATGAGATTATAAATAGACTAGATATAAAAGAAAGTAATGTTATTAATTTATTAAATCAAGAGCACGTTTTGAGCTTATCTGTATGTCTTTCACGATTAGAAACACATTAAACATTTCTCCCAAGCCAATTACATGTGTCTTTAAGGCAACATTTTCAACTTACTGATTCATTTTGCCTAAAGATGTTTTAAAAGATTCTAACAGTTTTATATTAAATAGTATTCCTAGATACAGTAAATTGCAAAATGACACTTGTTTTATGAAGGGATTTGAAAGGTAGGGGATTATCGCGGTGCCAGAATAGAAACCAGACGTGAATTTTATTTATCAAAAATAAGAAATTTTATTTAGTTACAAAAAGTTAAAATCAGATTCACAAGACAATAGAACAAGACAGATCGTGGGAGCAGTACATTAGAGATATAGTTGCGGATCAAGTCTACCCTACTAGTTTCGCCAGTCAATGGCTTCGTCAGGGGATTTAAGACTAGATCATCTCAGTAAACGCTCTAAAGAAATAGAACAAAAACATAGAATAATTATTTATGTGAATAAATATATGGATCTTACTGTAATTCATGGAATTGATGAAATTGTTAAATGCTGTTTTTGTTCTATTTCTTTAGAGCGTTTACTGAGATGATCTAGTCTTAAATCCCCTGACAAAGCCATTGACTGGCGAAACTAGTAGGGTAGACTTGATCCGCAACTATATCTCTAATGTACTGCTCCCACGATCTGTCTTGTTCTATTGTCTTGTGAATCTGATTTTAACTTTTTGTAACTAAATAAAATTTCTTATTTTTGATAAATAAAATTCACGTCTGGTTTCTATTCTGGCACCGCGATAATCCCCTACCTTTCAAATCCCTTCATTTAACCAAACCAAGGATGAGGTGCCGTATCTTTATGAGGACTTTCGATCACTAACCCCTCCCCTTTACACTTGTTTTATATTTTTTCAGATATACACTCTATAAATACACAGGTACAGTGCCTTGAAAAAGTATTCATACCCCTTGAAATGTTCCACATTTTGTCATATTACAACCAAAAACGTAAATGTATTTTATTGGAATTTTATGATATAGACCAACACAAAGTGGCACATCATTGTGAAGTGGAAGGAAAATGATAAATGGTTTTAATAATTTTTTTACACATAAGTATATGAAAAGTGTGGCGTGCATTTGTATTCAGCCCCCCTGAATCAATCATTTTTAGAACCACCTTTCACTGCAATTACAGCTGCAAATATTTTTTGGTATGAGTCTACCAGCTTTGAACATCTAGAGAGTGACATTTTTGCCCATTCTTCTTTACAAAATAACTCAAGCTCTATCAGATTGGATGTAAAGCGTCTGTGAACAGCAATTTTGTCTTGCCACAGATTTTCCATTGGATTTAGATCTGGACTTTGATTGGGATATTCTGACACATATGCTTTGATCTAAATCATTCCATTGTAGCTCTGGCTATATGTTTAGGGTCATTGTCCTGCTGGAAGGTAAACCTCCGCCTCAGTCTCAAGTCTTTTTGCAGATTCTAGCAGGTTTCCTTTTAAGATTGCCCTGTATTTGGTTCCATCCATCTTCTTATCAACTCTAACCAGCTTCCCTGTCCCTGCTGAAGAAAAGCATCCTCACAATATGATGCTGCAGTGTTAGTTTTCCGCCACACATATTGTTTTGCTTTTAGGCCAAAAAGTAAAATTTTGGTCTCATCTGACCAGAGCACCTTCTTCCACATGTTTGCTGTGTCCCCCACATGGCTTCTTGCAAACTGGACTTTTTATGGCTTTCTTTCAACAATGACTTTCTTCTTGCCACTCTTCCAGATTTGTGGAGTGCACGACTAACAGACTAAAAGTTGTCCTGTGGACAGATTTCCCAACCTGAGCTGTGGATCTCTGCAGCTCCTCCAGCGTTACCATGGGCCTTATGGTTGCTTATCTAATTATTGCTCTCCTTGTCCAGCTTGTCAGTTTAGGTGGATGGCCATGTCTTGGTTTGCATATATATACACCATAGTTTGTAGACTCTATAACTGTCATACAGACTAAATAGTAAACACTGATTTGGGTTATTTTTACCAAAGAAATGTGAAAGACTACATTTTGGTCTAAATTTACGAAGAAAGATTTTTTGTCTGCAAAATTTTATAACAGAAATTAATATATTTTTTTATTTTTTTACATTTCTGGTATTTTTTGTTTACATAGCAAAAAAAAAAAAAAAAAAAAACAGTGGTTATTAAATATCACCAAAAGAACGTATTTTTGTGTGAAAAAAAACTATACAAATTATATTTGCATACAGTGTTGAATGACTGAGCCAGTTGGTGAATATGGTGGTCATGAAGGGATAAAACCTCTTGGTGGTCAAGAGATTAAACTCGATGACAGAGGGAGGTGACATTGCTTTTGTGACTCCAGTAAGCTTTTGCTAGTAGGAAAATACAAGTTGTAAGCAATACAGTTGTAAGCACTTTTTTAAGTTGCCTTTCAGCTTGCTGGAAATGTGCCTAATGCCCCGTACACACGAGGGATGGTGTTCCGGACGGAATTCCTCTCAAGTCTGCCTTGCATACACACGGTTACACAAAAGTTCTCTGAACTTTTGAGCTTTAAGAAATTACGTACAACACTACGACGAGGCGAGAAAAAGAAGTTCAATGCTTCCGAGCATGCGTCGAATTGTTTCTGAGCATGCATGTTTTTTTTCCTAACAGGGAAAAAAGAGATCCTGCTCTCTTATTTTTTTCCGTCAGTTTTCCTGTAGGAAAAAATCAGATGGAGCATACACACGGTCGGGATTCCCGGCCAAAAGCTCTCATCTGAGGTTTTCCGACTGGAAAGCCGGTTGTGTGTACGGGGCATTAGAACAGCACAAAAACATTCTAGAAAAACAAAATTAATTAATCTGCTGCTTTACTCAAATTCCAGCTGTACGTGGATCTATAACAGCGTACACGCCAACTGAGGAGGCAACTGAGCACCATTACCAAGCCACCAATTAATCACAAAATCCCATACAACTGTAATTGTAAATATGTTTTCATCCAAAAGATGCTATTACACTTGTGCTAACTAACCTATTGTTAAAATTTCATCCACCATATAACGCTGGTTTGCACTGCCGCGACTTGTAATGCGACTTGAGAGTTCAAAGTCGCATGACAAGTCACGCCACATTAACGGCAATGGAAGTGTTATAATCCATGCGACTCAAGTAGAAAAAGGTTCCTGCACTACTTTGGTGCGACTTCAACACGACTTACATTGACTTCTGTTAAAGAAGTCGTATGCAAGCCGCAATGAAGTCGCGCAGGGGTGACTTTGAAGCCGCGGAGGTGTGAACAAGGACATGTTGTATATTTTCACCTCTCATTTTAATCAAAAGCCTTTAATGAATGTGTAACATATTCTGTTTTTACTGGATCTGTATAAAGCTCTGTTTTTTTTTTTAGTTTTTTTTGGACAGTGAATATTATATTTAAGCTAATAAAAATGCTTAATAGACCTTAAAACATACTTAATAATTTAAAAGACTACTTATACCTAATAATTATGTAGCAGAGTGAATAGAACTGTTACACATGCCATCCACAGAGGGGCTTACAAACTATCATCCCATACTAACACACATTAATACACATTCTGATCATAAACCACCTAACCTATCAATATATTTGTTATAGGTCAATAATATTTGAGATCAAGTGGATCTAGAAATGATTGTATAGACGGAACTGTAAATGATATGTCAAGGAACTGGTATAGACAAGGTTAAACAAGACACATGAGGCGGCCATAGAAAGTGTTAAATCTCCTTGAGATTGTTTTATCTCTGCTGTTTTTGGAGAAGTTACCAGTTCATTTGCTGTCGTGGTACTGCTGAGACAAGAGACAGTTCAATAAATCAAGGCAAGCTTGATGGATTCTACAACTCAGTGAAATGAATGCTTGGAAGAGGGGAGAAATCTCTCAGTATTCCCACTTTGACAAAGGGTATGCAAAGAGCCTGAATGGATGAATGGTTGATTAATTTTGCCAGAAATGTTCTCGACAGCAGGAAATGTGTTTCTGCATTACGGTGTTTGCATGGGAGTTATTCTGTAAGATATGAATGATGGCATCTAAATGTCCACCTGGGGGTAAGCTGCCTGAAAAATACAGCTCTTGGTCAGATTAAGCAGCATTCTCTGCATAATGTGCCATACATTTAATAAGGTGCACTAAAGCCTTCAGGTCGTTTCATAATATTTATACTTGTCATCCCTTGTTACTTTGCTGCTGCTAAATTCAGGCTTCATTTGTATGTGAATGAAAACTGCATTGACAGCAGTTTTCAATCATACAGATAATATAATATCATTTTTTGGTATTTTATTAGATGAAATATTTCAATTTCACTAAATAAATGTCCAAATATATTTAAATAAAATATATGTAAAGTACACATTGCCTTTGCAAATTACATGTCATTAAACGAACAATTGCAGGCTAGGCAACAAGTGAAAGCATTCAGCTTTGACACAGTGCTAAAGTCAGGACATTTATTCGGTTTGATTTAATCTTTCTACCCCTTTCAAAATAAGTAGACATGTGCACTGGCGAAAAATTCATTTGTTTTAGTTTTTGTTTCTTTCGTTTTTTTTTTTTTTTTTTACTCATTCGTTATGATCACAATTCGTAAATCCGAAAAATAAGAAACAAAATCAAAAAATTCGAAAGAATAACTAACTAATAATAACTACAGTAACTATTAATTTATAGGTATTGGAATTTCCTTTCAAATTTGGCTGTTAGTGAGCGTAACGAATACAAATTTCTCCGAAGTTACAAATTATCCGAAATAACGAATGCTGCATCTAAACGAATGGAACGGAACAAATTAATAATAAATAATAATAATAATAAAAAATAAATAATTATAGTTATTTATTATTATTAATTAGTTATTATCCATTCGTTTAGATACGGCATTCGTTATTTCAGATCATTCGTAACTTCGGATACATTTCTATTCGTTACATTCACTAACAGCTAAATTTGAAACAAAATACCTATAATTTAAAAGTTAGTAATAGTTAAGTTATTATAAGTGAGTTATTATTTAAGATTTTCCAATTTTTGGGTTTTCAGAGTTTCGAATTTTGAATTTCCAAATTTACGAATATTCAGAAAAAATGTAATGGGTTTTCGTTAAAAAAATAATTTGGAACGAAACTAATTGTACGTGTCTAAAAATAAGCACACAGGGCCAGATTCTCGTAGAACTCCGGCGGCGTAACGTATCGTGTTTACGTTACACCGCCACAAGTTTTCAGCGTAAGTGCCTGATTCACAAAACACTTACCTGTAAACTTGCGGCGGTGTATCGTAAAGACGTCCGGCGCAAGCCCACCTAATTCAAATGGGGCGTGTACCATTTAAATTAGGCGCACTCCCGCACCGAACGTTCTGCGCATGCTCCGTTCACAATTTCCCGACGTGCTTTGCGCAAAATTACGGCCCCCTGACGTGTTTGTAAATGGCGACGTGCGTAACGTACTTACGCCGAAATTTTCTTTTTAAATTCGAAGCGGGAACAACGGCCATACTTTAACATGGCTGGTGTAAAGTTAAGCAATGAAAAAGATTGCTTAACTTTGCGACGGGAAAAAACGATGTTACGCACGCGAGTAGGTTCGTGGATCGCCGTAAATGCTAATTTGCATACCCGACGCTGGAAAACGACGCAAACTCCACCCAGCGGCGGCAGAAGTATTGCAGCCTAAGATCCGAAGGCATACGAAGGCGTAAGCCTGTCGGATCTTAGCCAAAAGTCGTCGTATCTTGTTTGTGAATCACAAACTAAGATACGACGCGGCAAATTTGAAAATACGCCGGAGTATCAGTAGATACTCCGGCGTATTTGTTCTGTGAATCTGGCCCACAAATCTCAGGACAGTAGGAATGTACTTCCTGAAGCCTGTTCTCTGTAACATTATTTCTTTCTCTGCATCCTCCTACACCAATCATAAAGTCCAACATTATCCGTTGCAGTGGGTCAAGGGCAAGGAGTAGAGAATTGTCTCCTAGACCAAGTCTCCTGGACCTAAATGAGCAGCGTTTTCTCCCCTATGCTCCAGTGGTCCAAGGTCCTGACATCGTCAAGACCAATTCAGAGTCTACAGTGACTTGAAAAAGTATTCATAGCCCTTGAAATTTTCCACATTTTGTCATGTTACAAACAAAGACCTAAATTATTATTATTATTATTATTATTATTATTATTATTATTATTATTATTATTATTATACAGGATTTATATAGCGCCAACAGTTTGCGCAACGCTTTGCATAAGGGAAGACAGTACAGTCACAATACAAATTAATACAGGAGGGATCAGAGGGACCTGCTTGTAAGAGCTTACAATGTAGAAGGGAGGGTCAAGTGGAACAAAGGGTAGTTAGCTGTGGGGGATGATCAGATGGACTCAAATGAAAGTACAGTTGTTAGGTATGGATAGGGTAGGCTTCTCTGAAGAGGAGGGTTTTTAGGGATCCTCTAAAAGCTAATAGAGATAGATGGATAGATTGGGGGTAAGGAGTTCCATAGGCTTGGAGAGGCTCTGGAAAAGACCTGGAGATGAGCATGGGAGCAGGTGATGAGAGAGCTAGAGAGTAGGAGGTCTTGAGAAGAACAAAGAGAACGATTAGGTTGGTATTTAGAGACTAGGTCATTGATGTACTGGGGGCAGAGTTGTGGATGGTAATTGTTAGACGTTTGAATTGAATTAGTTGGGTGAGCGGAAGCCAGTGGAGGGATTGACAGAGAGGAGTAGCGGAGACAGTGCCGTTAGTAAGGTGGATGAGTCTGGCAGCAGCATTCATGATGGACTGAAGGGGGGTTAGAGTATGCAGAGGTAAGCCAATGAGGAGGGAGTTGCAGTAATCAAGGCGAGAGATGACCAGGGATTGAATTACAAGTTTTGTGGTGTCATTGGTTAGAAAGGGGCGTATTTTGGAGATGTTGCGAAGGTTGAGGCGGCAAGATTTGGACAGTGATTTAACGTGAGGCTTAAAGGACAGGACTATTTATAGGATCTTGGCATGTGGGGATGGGCTGATAGTTGTGCCATCAATTTTGACAGAGAGATCAGGGGAAGAGGCACGTAGGGGAGAGAAAATGATAAGTTCCGTTTTGGATGAATTGAGTTTGAGGAAGTGGTGCAACATCCAAACTGATATATCTGATAGTAAAATAGTGATACGTGAGGAGAATAAAGGTGTGAGTTGAGGGGTAGAGAAATAGATTTGAGTGTCATCAGCGTAAAGGTGGTATTGGAAGCCGTGGGAGGCTATCAGCTGACCCAGGGACGAGGTGTAGATTGAAAAAAGGAGAGGTCCAATAACAGAACCATGGGGGACCCCAACAGAGAATGGAAGAGGAAATTAATTTTATTGGGATTTTATGTGATAGACCAACAACAAAGTGGCACATAATTGTGAAGTGGAAGGAAAATGATAGATGGTTTTTAATTTTTTTTACAAATAAATATCTGAAAAGTGTGGCGTGTATTTGTATTCAGCCCCCTTTACTCTGATATCCCTAACTAAAATCTAGTGAAACTAATTGCCTTCAGAAGTCACCTTATTAGTAAATATAGTCCACCTGTGTGTAATTTATGCTCATTATAAATACAGCTGTTCTATGAAGTCCTCAGAGGTTTGTTAGAGAACATTAGTTAACAAACAGCATCATGAAGGCTAAGGAACACACCAGACAGGTCAGGGATAAAGTTGTGGAGAAGTTTAAAGCAGGGTTGGGTTCTAAAAAAATATTGCAAGCTTTGAACATTTCATGGAGCACTGTTCAATCCAACATTCGAAAATGGAAAGAATATTACAACTGCAAACCTACCAAGATATATCCGTCCACTTTAACTGACAGGCCGGGCAAGGAGAGCATTAATCAGAGAAGCAGCTAATAGGCCCATGGTAACTCTGGAGTAGCTCAGGTGGGAGAATCTATCCACAGGACAACTATTAGTCGTGCACTCCACAAATCTGGTCTTTATGGAAGAGTGGCAAGAAAAAAGCCATTGCTGAAAGAAAGCCATAAGGCACTCTGGTCAAATTAGACCAAACTAAACTTTTTGGCCCAAAAGTGTGGTGGAAACCTAACACTGTACATCACCCTGAACACACCATCCCTACCATGAAACATGATGGTTGCAGCATCATGTTGTGGGGATGCTTTTCTTCAGCAGGGACAGGGCAGCTGTTCAGAGTTGATGGGAAGATGTATGGAACCAAATACAGGGCAATCTTAAAAGGAAACCTGAGGTGAAAGACTGAGGCGGAGGCTCACCTTCCAGCAGGGGCAACAACCCTAAACATACAGCCAGAGCTACAATGTTTAGATCAAAGCCTATTCATGTGTTAGAATGGGCCCGTTAAAGTCCAGACCTAAATCCAATTGAGAATCTGTGGCAAGACGCAATTGAAAATTGCTGTTCACAGACACTCTCTATTTAATCTGACAGAGTTTGAGCTATTTTGTGCAAAAATGTCACTCTCTAGATGTGCAAAGCTGGTAGATACATCGCTAAAAAGACTTGCAGCTGTAATTGCAGAGAAAACATTTTAGTGATGGAATTGTTCTACAGTAATGCATATACAATTGATCTAGGTTTCATTTTCAGTTCTTCCTCACAAATCAAAAAGTTTACTATTGTTTTAACTCCTTGGTTGCCAGGCTCTGCTCCCATTTTTGAGCTTAGGTTGCCAGACCAATTTTACAATTTCTTTACTTTTTTATTGTTTTTCACAAGTTTTTCATAAAGATAAAAGAACCCTAAAGCCATACATTTTCTAAAAGCACAGGGCTGGTAGAATAAAAAATGTTGTAGGTCCAGTCATAATTGAGGTTGGAATTAATAGTTCAATCTCAGTGTTTGCTGATGATGCAAAGCTAAGCAGGGCAATAACTTCACAACGGGATATAGAAACTTTACAAGAAGACCTAGGGGCAGATCCACAAAAGAATTACGCCGGCATAGCTATTGATACGCCGCATCATTTTAAAGTTCCCGCGTCATATCTTTGTTTTGTATCTACAAAACAAGATACAACGGCATCTGGGATCGATCCGACAGGCGTACGTCTTAGTACGCCGTCGGATCTTAGGTGCATTTTTTCCGCCGGCCACTAGGTGGCGTTTCCGTCGAATTCCGCGTTGAGTATGCAAATTAGCTAGTTACGGCGATCCACGAACGTACGTCCGGATGGCGCATTTTTTTTTACGTCGTTTGCGTTCGGCTGTTTTCGGCGTATAGTTACCCCTGCTATTATGAGGCGTACTCAATGTTAAGTATGGTCGTCATTCCCGCGTCGAATTTTGAATTTTTTACGTCGTTTGCGTAAGTCGTTCGGGAATAGGGATTTGCGTAGAATGACGTCACCGTCGTAAGCATTGGCTTGTTCCGGTTTAATTTGGAGCATGCGCACTGGGATACCCCCACGGACGGCGCATGCGCAGTTAAAAAAAAACATCGGGTCACGACGTATTTACATAAAACACGCCCCCATCACATCCATTTGAATTCCGCGCCCTTACGCCGCCAAAGATACACTACGCCGCCATAACTTACGGCGCAAATTCTTTGAGGATTCGAAAAAAATATAAAAGTTACGGCAGTGTATCTTAGATACGCTACGCCCGGCGGAGAGAAGCGCCGATCTACGTGGATCTGCCCCCTAGTTTAAATGGAGGGGTGGACAGCCATAAAGAAAGTACCATATTTATCGGCGTATAACACGCACGTTTACACCTTGATGACACCTAAACGCAAGGAATGCATTAAAGTAAAAAAAAAAAAAACCTTTAATCCACTTTATTTGTTAACATGTTTTTTAAAGTTTTGAATATGGAGTTGACAACTAAGGGTCATAAGATAACAGCCACTTACCTAAAGCCTAGTACACATCAGTGGGTTTAACCAAAATAAAAACTGACAGTTACGTCCGTAGCCGCTGTACTAACAATGTGAAGTTAGTACATCAATCTCCCCTGCCCTGCTGTTCTATTGTGTTCCGACAGGGGATGCCCCCCGCCAGAAAAATCCGGTCAGCACTTTTAGCTATTTTCTTTAATATTTGACTAGAATTGTATTAACAAGGGAACTTTCGCTCTGTAACTCTTCACTGCTAAAGATGGTTAACCAGGTGACCAGATTTGATGCATTTGGAATTGTTGATTGGTCTAAATATGTGCAAGCAGGTTTACCCAACCTGTGGCCAATATGCAGTTCATTCATTTTAGTTATCTGGATTAATACACTGTAAACTACTTTGGAGATAAAACAAACCTGCTTGAAGTCTTGCCTAGAAAATCTTACCTGCTTACTTTTAAAAAAAAGTATGTTTTGTTTTGTTATGGTATTTTGTGGATATACAGACACTCAAATTTGAAGCACCTCATCCCATATATACATGAAAAAAAGGAGAGGGAAGGGGTACCTGGGAACCCTGGCACTATGAAGCGCTTCATAGTCCCAGGGTTCCCAGGTACCCATTCCCTCTCCTTTTTTTATGTTTTGTTTTGTTTTATAAAATTCAGTATACAACATAGAACACTGAACCCTTCAAACTAAAAAATTCTAGAAATCACCAAAAAAAAAAGAAGGAATATGACCATTACTACCAAAATAATGGCAAAGAAGTATACTAATGCCGCGTACACACGACCGTTTTTCATGACGAGAACATTTCAATTTCAATTTTTTAAATTGGTTGTGAAAAACAGTTGTGTGTAGGCTCCAGAGCATTTTTCTCGACGAGAAAAATGGCCGTTAAAAATTTAGAACCTGCTCTATTTTTTCACGCCGTTTTTCACGCCGTGAAAAATGTTCGTGTGTAGGCTTTAACGAGGGGGGAAAAAAACACGCATGCTCAGAGGCAAGTTATGAGATTGGGAACTTAGCATAAGCAGCCCAAAGGGTGGCGCCATTCGAATGGAACTTCCCCTTTATAGTGCCGTCGTACGTGTTGTACGTCACCGCGCTTTGCTCAAGCATTTTTTTTCACGATCGTGTGTATGCAAGGCAGGCTTGAGAGGAATAACGTCGAGAAAAACATTGGGACAGATCCACAAAGAGAGTACGCCGGCGTATCTACTGATACGTCAGCGTACTTTCAAATTTCCTGCGTCGTATATTTGTTTTGAATCCTCAAAACAAGATACGACGGCATCTGGGTTAGATCCGACAAGCGTACGTCTTCGTACGCCTTTGGATCTTAGATGCAATTCTTCGGCGTCCGCTGGGTGGCGTTCCCGTCATTTTCCGCGTCGAGTATGCAAATTAGCTATTTCCGACGATCCACGAACGTACGAGCGGCCGTCGCATTTTTTTACGTCGTCTCTAGTCGGCTTTTTTCGGCGTATAGTTAAAGCTGCTATTTGGTGGCGCAGCCAATGTTAAGTATGGCCGTCGTTCCCGCGTATAATTGTAAACATTTTATTTTGCTTGCGTAAGTCGTCCGTGAATCGGGATGGACGTAATTTACGTCCACGTCAAAAAAAATGACGTCCTTGCGACGTCATTTAGCGCAATGCACAGCGGGAAATTTAGGAACGGAGCATGCGCAGTTCGTTCAGGGCGGGGACGCGCTTCATTTAAATGAAACAGGCCCCCTCCTCGCCGATTTGAATTATGCACCGTTACGCCGCGAGAGATAGACTACGCCGCCGCAAATTCTTTCTGGATTCGAACCAAAGAGAAGTAAGTTACGACGGCGTAGCGTATCTCAGATACGCTGCGCCGGGGCAGATCTTTGTGGATCTGCCCCATTGTTTTTTTGCATGACTTGAATAACGGTCGTGTGTACGCGGCATTAGACTACCAGAAAGAGCAATTTAGAAAGCTATACATTTTGGGTTCTGCAAACTTAAAAATACAAGAAATAATGTTGGAACCTCAAAACTTTTTGGAAAGAAAACAAAGGTCTTTTCTTCAAGAGGGGTCTTTTGGTAATTAGCTTATATTTGCAACAAATGGCACACAGACTGTTTGCTCTGCGTGTGTGCAACACAACTGGTGTTTACCCTATTATGTTGCAATTTAAGCACATACCACAAAGTTTATCAACAGGGGAGAACTAAATCATTTCAGTGATATAAATGTATAGGCGTAAAAGACAAGATTTATAAACCTCCATTCACTGTAATAATATTTTTACTTGTGAAATGACAGCAAATTTCCTTGTTCCATTAATACTTTCTATTGCCTGGTATTTTTAGCAAATGAGTTGTCAGCAGAAAGGCTTCATTAGACTCATCAGGACATCGGCCCATGAATAACGATTCCCAAACTGTACTGACAGTTTCCTTGAGCCAAAATGATGAAGCACCTCTGACAAAAGCCATATTGTGCTCTCCATGAGAGGAGAGGGAAGAACAAGAGAGACAGTTTGCTCTTAATTTGGTCAGGTTAATATTGACACAGTTAGTTCCAGAGACTCTAGAATTGACTTTTTTTCCCTTGCATGACAGATATCAGTTACTAGTTAATATTTCAGGCAGTCTGGCATGCAATTTATGCAAAGCGCTAAAGGTTCACAGAGAGTATCCAGAACTCATTTGTGCCCACTTACAGCCAGTTGGGATAAACAACTTTTAAAGTTTTATTTTTATACAAACTCTACCGTACCAGTTAGTTTACTTAAATAATATGTTACCCCAACATTTCATGCTCCTGATATGTGCCTGGTGTACCATGTACTTTTGTTTAAAAAAAATTAAAAACACCCTTTGTATTGCTTTGTTTATGCAAAATTCTGTTTATTGCTGGCAGGCTCCATGCTTGCTTATTTAAAACTGGCCATACTAGGCATGGGAGCACATCCATCCCAGCGTGGTCAGTTTTCTGGCTATGCTGGGGGCACAGCCTGCATGTAGGGCTCCAATGATCAGACTTGTGCTGATATGCCCCCTGCATACCCATTCACTGGGAAGATCAGTGTACTGCTGTTTTTTCCTCCCCAGTTCTAAGCCCCTTATGCAGTGGAGAACAGAGATTATGTGATACATATACATATAAAAAAAAAAAGGTATTTAGAATTTATATTTATATATATATATATATATATATATATATATATATATATATATACATATATATATACATATATACATATATATATATATATATATATATATATATATATATATATATATATATATATATATATATATACATATATACATATACACACACACACAATATATTACCAAAAGTGTTGGGGTGCCTTCCTTTACATGCACATGAAGTTTAATGTCACCACAGTTTTAGCCTGTAGGGTTCAGTATTGAGTTGGCCCACCCTTTGCAGATATAAGAGCTTCAACTCTTCTGGGAAGGTTGTCCACAAGGTTTAGGGGTGTGTCTATGGGAATGTTTGACAATTCTTTCAGAAGCGCAGGTCAGGCACTGATGTGGACGGGAAGGCCCGGTTTGCAGTCTCCCTACTAATTAATCCCAAAGGTGTTCTATGGTGTTGAAGTCAGGACTCTGTGCAGGCCAATCAAGTTCCTCCACCCCAAACGCTCCTCCTTGGCTTTATGGACCTTGCTTTGTGCACTGGTCCAAATCATTTAGTGGAGGGGGGATTATGGTGTGGGGTTGTTTTTCAGGGGTTGGGCTTGGCCCCTTAGTTCCAGTGTAGAAAACTCTTAGGCCCCGTACACACGTCCGAGGAACTCGACGTGCCAAACACATCGAGTTCCTCGTCTA
The DNA here is from genome assembly GCF_905171775.1 of Rana temporaria. Taxonomy (NCBI): domain Eukaryota; kingdom Metazoa; phylum Chordata; class Amphibia; order Anura; family Ranidae; genus Rana; species Rana temporaria. The sequence goes on from NC_053489.1 coordinate 279,280,252, forward strand.
GTTCAGTGTGGAAGCCGCCGAGGAGCTCGGCGGGCCGACTTTCCTCATTGAACAACGAGGAAATAGAGAACATGTTCTCTTTTCGGCCCGACGAGTTCCTCGACGGGTTCCTCGCTGAAAAGTGTACACACGACCGAGTTTCTCGGCAGAATCCAGCTCCGACGAGTTTCTGGCTGAATTCTGCCGAGAAACTCGGTTGTGTGTACGGGGCCTTAGGCCTCATGCCCACGGATGTTTTTACAGCCACTTTTCTGAGCGTTTTTTTGCAGCTTAAAAACGTCTCTCCATGTTAGCCTATGGTCTCATGCCCACCATGACGTTTTTGAGCTGTAAATGGCTGAGCCGTTTTTAAGCTGCAAAAAAAAAAACAGGACTAGTGCGTTCTGAAGCTCCAGCGTTAGAGCTGTAAAGACGCCAGACGCCGGAGAACGTGATTTAACGAGGCTTAACACTGTGTTAAGCCTCGTTCAGCGTTTCTTTCTCTATTCAAAATCAATGGTTCCCTATGGGAGCTCATTGATTTGAATAGAGGTCGCACCAGAAGTCGGATCAAGATGATCTGACTTGCGGGGCGACTCGTGTGCGGAGAATTTTGAAGGGGAACCCTACGAAAATGAAAAAAAATTTGCTTTAGGTTCCCCCCAGGATGATACCAAGCCCTTCGGTCTGGTATGGATCTTAAGGGGAATCCCCCACACCAAAAAAAATACGGCGTGGGGGTTCCCCCAGGATACATACCAGACCCTTATCCGAGCACGCAGCCTGGCAGGTCAGGAAGGACGGCAAGAGAGCACCCCCCTCCTACACCGTACCAGGCCACAGGCCCTCAACATGGGGGGGGGGTTGGTGCTTTGGGGCAGGGCGCCCCCCACCACAAAGCACCTTGCCACCATGTTGATGGGGACAAGGGCCTCTTCCCAACAACCCTGGCTGTTGTTTGTCGGGGTCTGCGGGCGGGGGGCTTATCGGAATCTGGGAGCCCCTTTAATAAGGCCCCAAGTCTTGGCCCCCCACCCTATGTGAATGAGTATGGGGTACATCGTACCCCTACCCATTCACCTGGTGGAAAAAAATGACAATAAAAAAACACTACACAGGTTTTTAAAGTAGTTTATTAGGCAGCTCCGGGGGTCTTCTTCCGACTTCTCAGCTCTCTGGGGGTCTTCTTCCGACTTAAGTTGTCAGCATACCAAAACATTTTGGACAATTTTATGCTCCCGACTTTGTAGGAACACTTTGCGGATAGCCCCTTCCTGTTCCAACATGACTGCGCACCAGTGCACAAAGCAAGATCCATAATATATATACATATACATGCACACACACACACACACAAAAATGTTTACCTTTTATTTCTATATCAAACTGAATGTTTTACAGGGGAAGTGTTCACAGATCCCACATCCCTTCTCTTCAAAATCTGCATATAGCATTTAAATCAAATCATTGATAGGGCAATTAAAAGGTCAATTAAAAGGTTTTACTTCCTCTTTTGCTGCAAGTATGCATACTAGTCCATTATGTGACACTTACCTGCAAATAAAGCCCACACCGCCCCCTGTGAATGCCACGGCTCTGTGACTGGTCGGAGCCGCATCACGTCACTCCCGCCCATGCATGCGGGAGCCATCATAACACGCTAGGGAAATAATGGCACAGAGGTCAGTTTCTTCATAGCGCATACGCCGATTACATCATTGGTGTACTTCAAGTGAAATAGCTCCTAAATGGCACACGTTTAGGAGATATTTACACTACCTATAGGTAAGCCTTATTCTAGGCTTACCTATGGGTAAAAGTCAGGAGGGAGGGTTTACAACCACTTTAAGGATTATATCTGATTTTTTTGATTGGCTTTACATACTACTACTTTACTACTTTAACCACTTCAGGTCTGCAAGGTTTACCCCTCTTAGTGACCAGGCCATTGCGTTACTTTAACTGACAATTGTGCGGGCATGCAACACTGTACCCCCCAAAAAATGTATGTCCTTTGTTTTACCACAAATAGAGCTCTCTTTTGGTGGTATTTGATCACCTCTGCGGTTTAAATGTTTGGCGCTATAAATAAAAAAAGACTGACAAATAAAAAAAAAAAAAAATTATATTTTTTACTTTCTGCTATAAAACATTCCCAATAAATAAAAAAAAACACATTTCTTCATCAATTTAGGCCAATATGCTTTCTGCTACATATTTTTGGTAAAAAAAAATCCCAATACGTATATATTGATTGGTTTGCGCAAAAAGTTACAGCATATACAAACTATGGTGGGTATATATATATATATATAGTAAAAAAGAAAAAAATATATATATATATTTTTTCCTTTTTTACTAGTAATGGCAGCGATTAGCGATTTATAGCGGGACTGTGATATTGCGATGAACAAATCGGACACCTAACTGACACTTAACGGACAAATAACGGACACCTAACTGATCAGCTTGTCCTGGAAGACATCGCATCCGCCGGATCTGCTGATTGGCTTCCGATGTGTCCAATCACAGCTGGAGTGAGTCAATGGCAGTGCATGTGCATGCCCCAGACCCAGAACTGGCAGATTACGGACCAGGTACGTGATATGGTGCAGAGCGGATGCCCGGACACAGTGAATCTACGGTGGGCGGTTGCTAAGCGGTTAAATTTAGTCTGTCACTGCCAATATATATATATATATATATATATATATATATATATATATATATATATATATATATATATATATATAAAACAACAGGGCACAGTAGTGATTTAGAGGCTGATGGAAAGAACCACAGGGGTGGGATCCGGCACTCAACGTACTCGGAAGTGAACCAGAAACAAAATAAAATTGATACTTCTCAAATGCCCTGATCTGTTATCCCAACCGACCGACCGCACTGTTTTCAGGTGCTGGTCAGATTTAGTACTGGCTCGTCAAACACATCCAGAACTACAACAAAATGGTGTCCTTCTGCACACAGTCTCAGCATAAAGTGAATTGATCTTAATTTTTTTTTAGCTTTGTCTCCCACCTATGGAAGAATCCCCTCTAATGAATTTTGCCCAGTAGAAGCCTTTTGATTTTATTAACCACTTAAGACCCGGACCATTATGCAGGTTAAGGACCTTGCCCCTTTTTGCGATTCGGCACTGCGTCGCTTTAACTGACAATTGCACGGTCGTGCAACGTGGCTCCCAAACAAAATTGGCGTCCTTTTCTTCCTGCAAATAGAGCTTTCTTTTGGTGGTATTTGATCACCTCTGCGGTTTTTATTTTTTGCGCTATAAACAAAAATAGAGCGACAATTTTGAAAAAAAATCTATATTTTTTACTTTTTGCTATAATAAATTTCCCCCAAAAATATATAAAAAAACAATTTTTTTCCTCAGTTTAGGCCGATACGTATTCTATTACCTATTTTTGGTAAAAAAAAATCGCAATAAGCGTTTATCGATTGGTTTGCGCAAAATGTATAGCGTTTACAAGATAGGGGATAGTTTTATTGCATTTTTATTAATAATTTATTTTTTACTACTAATGGCGGCGATCATCGTTTTTTTTCGTGACTGCGACATTATGGAGGACACATCGGACAATTTTGACACATTTTTGGGACCATTGTCATTTACACAGCGAAAAGTGCTATAAAAAAGTACACACTTAACCCCTACAGGCACTGTAGGGGTTAAGTGTGACCTTATATGTGTTTCTACTGAACTGTAGGGGGACGGGGCTGGATGTGTGATGTCAGTGATCGTCTTTCCCTATATCAGGGAACAGACGATCACTGACACGGCCACAATGAAGGACGGGGAAGGTGTGTTTACACTCACCTCTCCCTGTTCTTCAGCTCCTGTGACCGATCGCGGGACACCGGCGGCGATCGGGTCCGCAGGTTCACGTAGCTTCGGATCGGGTCGTGAGCACGCCGGCGGCGGCGTGCTCACGACCCCACGGCTGGGCCTTAAAGAGACACGTACAGGTACGTGATTGTGCCCAGCCGTACCATTCTGCCGACCTATATCGTCGGTAGGGGGTCTTTAAGTGGTTAAACACGTTCTGCTGTTCACTCACTTTGCATTTGTAAATGGATACAAATAAACAATTAAAATATATATTTGTGAAAGTATTCTTACTTTACATAATTTGAATTTCTTTACACCTGCACAATATTATATCTTTCAGCATTAATGGTGCCTTTCCAGATATGCAAGCTGCCCATTACCCCCATACCATCAGTGATGCAGGCTTTTGAACTGAACACTGATAACAAACCGGAAAACATGGCGCCCATTATTGCCAAAATATGTAAAATTTGTAGTTGTCTGACCACTGAACAGTTTTCTAATTTGCAGCAGGCCATTTCAAATGAGCTTCGTCCCAGAGAAGACAGTGGCATTTCTGGATCATGTTCAGATATAGCTTCTTTGCGTGATAGAGCTTTAACTTGCATTTTTGGATGCCAGGGTGAGCTGTGTTCACGGACAGTGGACACACAGCTGTGAGCATCTATAAAATGAAACCCCAAATTATCAATGGGTGGTACTTTAAATGCCTTTACAGCTCATCAGTTTAGAGAAAACCATAAATGAGGGACCTAGGATTACTGCAGCAATAAATAACACTTCACAGCAATATATGACATGTATGGCACAATCAAAGTTACATACACATTTGTGCCCTATGCGTGCATTTGCATTTGTGGATGTGTCGGGGGTGACAGGTTTGCCTTTTTAATTTTGTTTTGCTATTGTTATCTATTTTATTACTATAAAAAAAAAAATTACTTAAATTTTTTTTTTCTGTATTTAACGCTATTGCTGTCACAAAGAGATAACAAGCCCCCTATGTGATAACATTGAGCAGGTGATAGGTCCACTTTTTAGAGACTTTAGGGATCTATAAGGTCCCAACTGTCTCCACTGCCCTTAACTGCAGCTAATCAAGCATAGATTGTGGTTGAATAGTTGCTTTTCTGAACACAGTTGGTGGGCCCCAAGACTCCCAGGGCAGTCTGGGAACCATGGAGGGGAGAGTTCATCGGGGGTGACGCCGTGAGTACCATAAAAGTAGACGGTGACTATACAGCCATCAGGATCACTTTTACATTAAAGCTGGGAGCCTGCTGAACAAAACAGATACAAACTCACATTCAGCCATGAACTTGTTTTGTTTTAAAGCTCTTTAGGCTCTGGAGCTGAAGTAGTTAAAGCTTTTTTTCCCACTTGTTTATGATCCTATATGTACATGAATAATTTGATTGTATCAGTAAGTGGATTGCATCAAAATGTATTTGTAACTAGTTATACGTGAAAATAGAAGTTTTGTCGCTCAGCAAAAAGCATTGAAGTCAGTTAGAAAGGCAAAATTAAAAGGATACGTTCACCTTTCTAAAAACAAAAAAAAACAAAACAATAAATGCACATCAGCAGATCACGGGTGCAATCTCAGGCTCCTGCCGACTGTCTGTGTAGCTGTCTGCCCGTACCTCGAATGGGCAGGCAGTTACTGAATGACAGAAACCATTCAGTAAATGCCAGTTCCTTGGTAGTTCATTGAGAACTACAAGCTGTCAGCTGCAAAGGCTGCCGGTACTTGTAGTTCATTTATTCACAGAACTCTGTGAATGAATGTTGCGGCCGCGTTCTTTTCAAATTGTGACAGCAGGTGCCTGGAAAAGATCCCCAGCCCACTGTCACGATTAGACGGGGGATCAGAATTAGGCTGCAGGAGCAGGAACATGGTACACACTTGAGAGTAGGAACGGGTGAATGGTTCAGACCAAGCATGAGTTTGGGCCGAATATTTGCCTGTTTGGCTGTTTTCTGAACACCCACTGCACAGTGCATTCTGACCTTTGGGTCCGGTATGGATTTTAATGCCAAAAATAAAATAAACAAGTGTGGTGTCCCCCCCAAAATCCATACCAAACCCTTATCCGAACATGCAGCCTGGCAGGCCAGGAAAGGTGAAGGAACAACCAACCCCCCTTCCTTAACCATACCAGGCCAAATGCCCTCAACAAGGGGGCCCTAAGATCCCACCCCCTCTAATGTGAATAAGTATCGGGTATTAAAAAACAAAAAAATAGTGTCCCTCGACCTGAAAAATATAAGAGAATAAAAATGCTTTTGCCTCCTGGGATGCCTCCAGCCATATGCCCGCTCTGCGCTTTGACATTTATTATATACTCAAGGGGTAGGGCCACCCGGCTACATCAATCAGTGACACCGCCCCCTTCTGACATCACATAACGTCAGACAAAGCCATTGATGACCATATCAGCAGTGACATGGCAATCATATTGCTTGTTTTTTTTCTCAAGCACATTTTGCTTAACCACTTCCCGCCCAGTCAATAGTAAATTGACGTCCGGGAAGTGGTTCTGTAATCCTGACTGGACGTCTATTGACGTCCTGCAGGATTACATGCCGGCGCGCGCCCGTGGGGGCGTGAAGCGTGGCGATCGGTGATGCGGGGTGTCAGTCTGACACCCTGCATCTCCGATCTCGGTAAAGGAGCCTCCGGCAGAGGCTCTTTACCACGTGATCAGCCATGTCCAATCACTGCTGATCATGATGTAAACAGGAAAAGCCGTTGATTGGCTCTTCCTCACTCGCGTCTGACAGACGCGAGTAGAGGAGAGCTGATCGGCAGCTCTCCTGACAGGGGGGGTTCGCCAGGGAAGGCCCCCCGGTGCCCAATAGAGAAATAATAGGCAATAATAGGCAAAAGAAAATCGAACACAATAGATGCCAATCAGTGCCCACAAATGGGCACTGACTGGCAACATGGGCACTGACTGAAGTGATGCCCAGCAATGCCATCAGTGCCATCTCTCAGGGTCCATCAGTGCCACCCCTCAGTGTCCATCAGTGCCACCTCTCAGTGTCCATCAGTGCCACCTCTCAGTGCCCATCTATGCTCAGTGCCCACCTATCAGTGCCCATCTGTGCCACCCATAAGTACCCATCAGTGTCACCCATAAGTGGCGCCCATGAGTGCCCATCAGTGCCGCCTATGAGTGCCCATCAGTGCCGCCTATCAGTGCCACCTCATCGGTGCCCATCAGTGCCGCCATATCAGTGCCCGAAATTGAAGAAGACAACTTACTTATTTACTAGAAAATTAACAGAATTTTTTTTTTTCAAAAAATGTTGGTCTTTTTTTTTTAGTTGTTGCACACAAAATTAAAATCGCAGAGGTGATCAAATACCACCAAAAGAAAGCTCTATTTGTGGGAACAAAATGATAAAAATTTCATTTGGGTACAGTTTAGCATGACCGCGCAATTGTCATTCAAATTGCGACAGCGCAAAAAGCTGAAAATTGGCTTGGGCAGGAAGGTGCGTAAGTGCCTGGTATGGAAGTGGTTAAGCAGCCTAAGCTAACTTCAGAAAAATTTGGCAAAGCCAAAAATCAGTCATTTTACTGTATAACATTTTTATTTGTGTATTTGAGACCTGTTTTAAATATTCCAACTGGATTATTAAAAATAAATAAACTAAAGCGCTAGCCAACAGTGAAAAAAATGAATAACTGGTATAAAAATCAAAATGCTGCTCAAATCTAATATGTGCTAACAACAAAACAAGGGTATGGAAATAAAGTGATGAGCGCAAATTGAAAATCTAAAAGTGAACAATAAGACAGTCAAAACTGATATAATCACAATCTATAAAGTGAAATGATCAACGTGTGTAAGATCACTAACAAAAAAAGGGAAAAGTGTAAAAAGTTCTGCAGTGAACCATAAATCAAGTCCAAAATATGAATTAAGTGCAACAACTGTTTAAGAAACTCCTGCCCATGGACGACAATGCAACAATCTGGATGGATCTTCACAGGGATTGAGCTCACAGAGTGCTTACCTCCAACCAGTAGATAATACGTATAAACAAATTCCTCAAAGGCACTGGAGTTGAGTCTGGGGCGTCCTCTGTGTATAGTAGCAATCCAGGTCCAGGCACGATAGGGTCAGCTCACCACAACGACCATGAGTATTACCATGAGTAGGGTAAAGAAATGAAAGCTCTCATCGTGAAATAGGTAAAAACTCAAACGGTTTAATGAAGGTAAAAACTTGCTTACAGAAAAAACGAATAAAAAAACGCCAAACACAGGCACTTCCGGTTGGACGGTCAGGGTATCACGTCACTTCCGGTCACGTCTGGAACCTTACGCGTTGCGTCACATCACGTGACTTCATCAGAGGTGGATTGTTGCGTCATCAATATTTTTTTGTATTTAGCAAAAATAAATAACTATTTACCTTATGTAACTCACTGGTCTTGTTTTTTCTGTAAGGTGGAAATTAGAGTGTTGAAACAAACCATTTAACACTGTGCTTACAGTTGTTAGCTTTTATTAATTCATGTAAGTTCTTATTCGTTTTAAACTTCCCTCCAGTTAGTTTGAGGTCATGTCCCTGTGTTGTTAAATTTTGAATTAAATGTTTATTTAAATCTGCTAGTCTAACTAATGCTACTCTTTCCAGACAGTGCTGCTGTCCAAGGTTGTCTCTGTTGTTCACTTCATAGATATAGGAGCCACCCTATGTTAGGATTAGGAAGTATGTTACTGGGCAGATCACTAGGTGAAAATACAAGAAAACAAATGCAGCCACCAAATCTAAGGATTTGTAAGCTGCAATATGTACACTCACTGGCCACTTTATTGGTTGCACCTGTTCAATTGGCTGGCAATGCAAATTGCTAATCAGCCAATCACAGGCATCTAAAAGACGACTTTCTGAAATTCAAACCGAGCATCAGAATGGGGAAGTAAGGGGATTTAAGTGACTTTGAATGGGACATGGTTGTTGGCGTGTGGTAGTGCCACAAGGCCAGACGTGTTTAAGACATTTGGTTTTTTGGTCGTTTTTTTTCCAAATTGTTTATTGAAAAGGTTTCAAAGCAAGAAATAAAATAGAAATGACAAGCATTCAGATGCAACATTTTTAAGCTTCTAACAATAATAGTATACATATAGATATGCTAAACTTGACATGTAGTTAGTGCCCAATAACAAAAGGACCATTTCAATATCAAACAAATAATATGTATTTTTAGGTCTACAATATATTAGTAATGGCGGACATATTACCAACACATCCGGGCACCCCAGGGGAAACAAACAGTGTGGGTATGTCCAGACAGCATACTCATGTATTATTTGTTTCTAATTATTTGAAAAAACTGTATTACCTTAAAATTTCATTGTACTTTCATTAGAATGTTAACTCCTTAAATTCATCTTCGAAAGATGTTTTAATATCGAGTGGTCTATTAATATTGTGTTTTTCACAATAAAGGGGTATAAGGTTCTTATTAGTGGGGTGGAGATGGGTCATAGAAGAGAGAAAGATATATCCAATGAGTCTTGTTTGATTATCTAAGAAGTGTGGTCTCTGTGTAAAGAGTTTGAGTAGTGGATTCAACATGCCTAGGTTTTACTGAATTTGGAAGGGTTGTATCTCATTATATGTATCAACTCTTCCATTTCAGCTGTTTGATGAACATAGTAAATCCAATCTGAAATTGTTGGTGGGGTAGAAGAGTTCCATTTCAGTAGAATGCATATTTTAGCTGCGTTTACAAGATGTAGAGCCAGGGATTTGTGGTATAAGGAGTGTGGAAGGGATCAAATGCTTTCTACGCATCCAAAGAGAGAAAGAATCCCTTCTGATTAGTTTTGATTATCTTCTTTAGGGATAATGCAGACATGTGCTTCTAGTGTACCTTGTAGGCCATTGGGGTTGGATGCTAGGGAGTTAAAAGTTCTCAAAAATCGGGTGGAGAGGGTGTCTAAAAAAGTTTTTATAATAGACTGCAGATAAGCCACCTGGCCTTGGCTTTTTCCTGTTTTTAATTGTTTCAAATTACTGTTACGATCTTCTATGGAAATTGGGCGATCTAGTATGTTTAAGTCTAGTACAGTACTGTCTAGGGCAGTGTTTTTGGGCTATGTTTTTTTAGAGGAAGTTGTTATTACTGTCTGACTGGCGATTTGTTCTTTTGGTGAGGAGACTTCAGGGTGAAGTTCATAAAGATTTGTATAGTATTGGACAAACTGAGAAGCAATATCTTTATTAGAATATGAGAGACTGCCATCTGGGGTTTTTATGTGTTGAATCGTGGATTTAGCTTGTTTGGCTTGAAGAGCTCTTGCTGGTAGCTTTCCACTTTTGTTTCCTTGTTCATAGAACAATTTTTTTGTATGTGTGAATTTGCGTTTAATATTTCTTTCCAGATTTACCAATAGTTCTTTCCTAGCTTGTGTGAGTTCCAGAAGTGTCTGTTCAGCCTGTGATTGTTTATGTGCTGCTTCTAATGACTGGATTTGTGTTATGATTTTATCGATTTGTGCTTGATAATCTTTTTTCCTGTGTGCAGCTGCTACAATGAGTTCTCCTCTTATTACACATTTGTGTGCTTCCTAAATTGAGATTGGAGATAGTGCAGGGTCAATATTCTCTTTGAAATATGTTTGTAGGCATGAGGTAAACTTTTTGGTCAGATTTTGATCTGTGAGTAGTGAAGCGTCCAGGCACCACATTTTGGAGTATTTTTCTTGAGTTGGTATAGTCAGGGTCATTGTAATTGGATTGTGGTCCGAGAGAATTGCTGGCTCTATGGTGAAATTGGTCAGTCTATGTAGGTCTGTTTGTGAAAGAAAGAAATAGTCAAGTCTAGAATATTTGTTATGTAGGACAGAGAAGTAGGTGTAGTAACGGGTGTTTGGATTTAAGGTACACCATGTATTGTGGATCTGGAGTTCTTGTATGAAGAGGTTAATTTTTTTCAGGGCTTGATAAGGAATGCAAGTAATACCGTTGGATGTATGTAATGTAGGCCGAAGTTGAATATTCATGTCCCCTTCCATAATCAGCATCCCCATTTTGAAGGTGGAGAGTTGTGATGATAAAGAATTTAAGAATGAGGTTTGTTTTGTATTTGGACAGTATATGTTTGCTATTGTGATAGATTTGTTATATAGATTACCTTTAAAAAAAAAGGTATCTCCCTTCAATATTCACAAGACTGTCTGTTATGTTTTGCGATGAGTATTGATACCCCTTTGGTTTTTGTTTGGCACTTGGTTGCATGGTAGACCGTAGGGAAGAAATGATTGGTCAATTTAGATTTAGATTAGTTCTAAAATATGTCTTTTGAACCAGTACAATGTCTGCTTTTTGTTTCTTCATTGGAGTCAATAATTGTGATCTTTTTTTTGGTATATTAAGACCTTGGGCATTGATTGATACCAGCTTCAGAATTTTGAAGTCTTGTTTTCTTTGAGACATGTTGATTGATTATGTTGTTAGGGTGTTAGGGGGAAGTTGTGGAATAGGTAGTAAAGAGGAGCATAAATTATATTTAGGTGTTTAGTTGTATGAGTAAAGGGGTGTTTAGGGGTGAGATTCACCCTAGAGAAGAGGATACTTGTATTGTAGTTCTTTGTAGAGTGGTTGATCTAGTGTGTATAGGGGGGATTGGGGAAAAGGTAGGGTATACCCGGGAGGCAAGGAAGAACCTGCTAACTTGCCTAAACTGGGATTAGGGTAGGGTTATTAACCGGGGGAGTCAGCAGAAAGGAGAAAGTTCACAATGTATTGTTTATGTCTTTTTAGGAGGCTATCTGCTGTGGGGTGGTCTACCCTAGTTTGGACTCACAATGAGAACCAAGGCCTGGTAGAGGATGTAATAAAAGTGGTATTTATAGAGAATTTTTGGATTGTGTATTTGTGAAAAAGTCTCTGGTAAGTTTCTGGATTATGGGTTGTGAACTATGGACCCCATTTCCGTTTAGTGAATAGATTTCTTAACTATGTTTCAACTTTAAATCTTGTTGTTCTTATTGACATTTCGGTACAAGAAAACATATGGTGGCATGAGAACAAGGGAAACATGAACATAAACTTTTTCTAGTTCTTTAAACTAGTTCTATTACAGCTAATGTTAATTAAATTATTTGGATGATTGCGATCATCAAATCAACCTTGCAGAGTCCAAAGAAACTATGAAGCAAACAGATTATTCAAGTGTATATTGGTGTATTTATGTATAGTATGTAGCTGTAGTCCAGGATGTTATGAATGTAAGTTAGCTTATGTTTCTTGTCTGGGCCTCCTATGGGCAGGCAAAGTGGTGGGGCTTGGGCCCTGTAGGGATCTTTGGACATTCTGATGAAGTGCATCTGGTCCTGGTGTTCTGGGGGCTCTGTAACGGAAGGTCTGTGTTTCCATTCTATCTTCTCTGTGGTGTTCTCCAATGAAAGAGGGGGAACAGAATTCTGCATACCATTTAGGAATTTGGACCATAGGAATGCCTAGGCGATCACAGAATTGAAGGTCTTCTGGGACTTTTAGTAGAGCTGTTCTGCCAGCTGTGGATGCCGAGAAGCAGAAGACATTTTTTACCTGTAGTGAATCCCTCTTGTCCACAGAACGTCTATATGTATTCTGTTGCACGCTTTTCTCAGTATCTCTTAATGTGGAAACTGGTTAGGCAGCAGATTATGTCTCTTGGTGGATCTGTGTCTCTCCCTTTTGGACGTAATGCACGGTGTATTCTTTCCAACTCAATACATTCTGTGGCTGGTCTGTCCAGGAGATTGGTAAAGATGGCTGTTACGGTATGCTGTATTTGATCATATTCGATCGACTCTGGGACACCACGGAACCACAGATTATTCCTGTGTCCACTGTTGTCTAATGCCGCGTACACGCGATCGGTTAAAAGGATGAGAATGGTCTGATGGACCGTTTTCATCGGTCCAAACCGATCATGTGTGGGCGCCATCGGTTATTTACCCAACTTGTTTTACATTTAACCGATGGATTCCTAACCGATGGGAAAAAAACGATCGCTAGTAGGCACAAGCATCGGTTAAAAATCCACGCATGCTCAGAATCAAGTCGACGCATGCTTGAAAGCATTGAACTTCGTTTTTTTCAGCACGTCGTTGTGTTTTACGTCACCGCATTCTGACACGATCGTTTTTTTAACCGATGGTGTGTAGGCGTGACGGACCATCAGTCAGTTAACTGATGAAAACGGTCCATCGGTCCGTTCTCATCGGATGGACCGATCGTGTGTACAGGGCATAAGTCTTCCATGTGTCTTTGTATATCCCTTAATTGTAGGGTATATGTATCTTGAGAGGTTCGAAGCTGATCTGTTTGTGCCTCATTTTGGGCTGCAGACACTTCAACCTCTTGTACTCTGCTATATCCTGTATATCATGGCGGAGATCTGCTATGGCTGCTGAGAAAGCTGATGTGAGGCTTTCTTTTATGTCAGTAGCAACTGCATGCAGGTCATTTAGGCTGAGAGAGGATTGCGATTGCTGTGTGTGCGCTGGTGAGGAAGCAGAGTCTCTTACCCAGTCTTGGGTCTGCTGTGGTGGCTGATGTGTACTGAGCTCCGTTGCTGTAGTTTGTGGAGTAGGCGGGTAGTAGGGTTGCCACCTTTTCTTCAAGCCAAACCTGAACACTTCAGCATCGCACAGCAATTTTTTTTCATAGTATGCATAAACTATGCATAGATGTTGCTATTAAATAACATTTCTAATTATATGAAGTTAATCACAAGATCCCCTTACATCAGAGTCCACAGACTTCCCCTTTACATCAGAGTCCACAAAGTTCCCTTTTACTGTAAGGGGGAACTCTGCAGACTCTGATGTAAGGGTGAACTCTGGGGAGTCTAACATAAGGGATACTCTGGTGTACGGCGAGGACTCTGATGTAAAGGGGAGCACTGTGGCCTCTGGTGTAAAGGGGAGCTCTGATGTAATGAGTGCTCTGAGAACCCTGATTTAACTTAGCAAACTTACTTAGAGGCAGGAGAGAGAAAGGGGGAGGGGGAGACTTAGTTCAGTCTGAATAATGTTTCAGACTATCTGAAACCCGGACGCATGATTCCAAACCTGAACTGTCCGGGTGAATCCTTAAAGCGGGGGTTCACCCTATTAATAAAAAAATAAAAATAAAAAAATTTCCTCTAGCATAAAATGAGGCATAGTAGCGCGAGCTACAGTATGCCTGTCTTTATTTTTTTATCCCCGTACTCACTGTGCAATCGTAGAGACAAGATTACGACTCCCAGCGGGGAATGGGCGTTCTTATGGAGAGAGAAGGTGATTGACGGCTGGCTCTGGCACGTCACGCTTCTCCGGAAATAGCCGAAATAGGACTTGGCGCTTCACGGCGCCTGCGCATAGTCTGTGCGCAGGCGCCGTATAGCGCCGTGAAGAGCCGAGACCTGTTCCGACTGTCTTCGGGGAGCGTGACGTGCCAGAGCCGGCCGTCAATCACCTTCCCTCTCCATAGGAACGCCCATTCCCCGCGGGGAGTCGTAATCTTGTCTCTACGAGTGCACAGTGAGTACGGGGATAAAAAAATAAAGACAGGCATACTGTAGCTCGCGCTACTATGCCTCATTTTATGCTAAAAAGTTGTTATGGAGGGTGAACCACCGCTTTAACAGGTGGCAATCTTAGCGGGTAGGCCGCAATCATGGAGGGATCCTGCTGCTTCTCTGGATTTCGTCGGCTCTATTGTGCACCCAAGTTTTACTGGGATCTCGAGCGGGATGAGGATCAGCTCCGATTTGGTTTCCCCATGTTGATGTGGTGCGGGTCTCCTTCAGGTCTCTGCCAGGCAGTTTGCCCATCTTCTGTCAGCTGGAGCACCAGGACTAAGCGTTTATCTTAGTCCGCAATACCAAAAAAGTAATCCAAAAGCATCAAGGCAATAAGACACATTTGATCAGATACTGACTCAATGATCTAAAATCTAGAGATTAAGTTTTCCAATTTTTTTTTTTAGGTAGAAACGTGCATGTAAGTTTTTTTTTTTGTAGGAGCCTGGAAAGCATTTCACCCAAGATCAGCAGATTGTTAGTACAGTGCAGGGCTCCTGCAGACTGCCTGTGTAAGCTGTCTGCTGGTACCTCATACAGATAGGCAGTTACACACTGACAGGAATGAACAATGAACCGCCTAGAGAGCTTTATTGAGAACTACAAGCCGACAACCACAAAGACTGTTGGTACTTGTAGTACATTCATTCACAGAACTCTGTGAATGAATGACGCAGCTATGTGGGCGGAGCCCCACACTGCCACACCCTTTTCAAATTGTGACAACAGGTGCGGAGAGAAGATCCCTGGCCCCCTGTCACAAGGAAAAGCTGCAGGACTAGAAATAAGTAACATGTTCCCAAAGGTGAACTTATCCTTTAAGGCACTCCAAATTTAGGCCAAGTGTGTAGCTGCAGTATGGCCGTTCCAGCAGATGATGTAGGGTGCAAGCTGTGTACTTTAATTCTGACTCGCTGCTAAATTTCATCTTTTGAAAGTTTGAAAGAGTTGGAATTTCAAGGCATATAACACATGTTTAAAAAATCTGAAAAGATGCAGAGAAAACAAACTTTAAGAACAAAAGTAATTTCTACAGTGTTTTCTTTATTAAAAACAGCTTACACCAATTTTTTCCCCAATTTTTCAAAGAACTGTAAAAATCTATCTACAATACGATTTGGTTTTTGGACCTATAAAGAAAATCAGTAAAGAAATTCCGAAAAATTGAAAATCTGTCAGGATCAAAATTTTACAAATGAATAAGGCCCCATACACACTATTAGATTTTCTGCAGATTTATGTCTTCAGATTTACGAAAAACATGTAGTGCAAGGGCCTGTCTGATTGCATACAAATTGAAACTCTTAAGCCACGTACACACGATTGGTTTGTCCGATGAAAACAGACCGATGGACTGTTTTCATCGGACAAACCGATCGTGTGTGGGCCCCATTGTTTTTTTTTCCATCGGTGGAAAAAAATAGAACATGTTTTAAATTTTTCCTATGGATAAAAAAACAATAGAAAAATACGATCGTCTGTGTGGAAATCCATCGGACAAAAATCCATGCCTACTCAGAATCAAGTCAACGCATGCTCAGAAGCATTGAACTTCATTTATTTTGGTTCGTCGTAGTGTTGTACGTCACCGCGTTTTGGCACAATCGGATTTTTGACTGGTGTGTAGGCAAGACTGATGAAAGTCAGCTTCATCGGATATCGGACGAAAAAATCCATCGGATTAGATTCCATCAGATATCCGACCATGTGTACAGGGCTTTAAGGTTTGATTATATGGTTTTGGTCTTATATGGTCTTAATATTATATGTGTTTTGGTAAATCTGAAGGCATAAATCGGCAGAAAATCTAATAGTGTGTATGGGGTCTAACACAGCAAATGAGTCACTAGTTCCACATTCAATACTGCTACTGTATTTTCATAAAGGTTTCATGTACCAAAGAACATCCTAGGAGGCTAAATGTGACAAAGCTGTATCTAATCTGTCAGAAGTAATTAATATATCTAAAGCTGCAACAAGGCTTTTCTGACCTCTAGTGGTCATCTAATATAACAGGTTTTGTTCACATTCTACTAGACCTTTCCACTCAATTTAAGTGCATTATTGAACATGCGTTATTGTGCTGTATTTTATGCATTACTGTGTGTTGCAGTAAGGCAGTTCATTCCAACAGCAACAGAAGAAAAAACATCCTTGCAACATTTTCTTCACACAACGCACACTATGTGCATTGCGGTGTGCTGCGCTGCAGGCGTGTGACCACCCACTGTGCTTATGTGTTGGGGTGACAGTTTTAAATGAATGGCACTCTAATGCACCATGCAAAGAGGCACGTGTTAACATGTGTTGTGGCAAAGTGAAGTAAAACGTGCATTGCTGCAATGTATAGGTCGGAAGCCAGCATTTAAGTTTTTTCTACATATGTAGAAATTATGGGCCAGATTCACGTATCCTGGCGTATCTTTGTGCGGGCGTAGCGTATCCTATTTACGCTACGCCTCCGCAACTTAGACGGGCAAGTGCAGTATTCAAAAAGCACTTGCTCCGTAAGTTGCGGCGGCGTAGCGTAAATGCGCCGGCGTAAGCCCGCGTAATTCAAATGTGGAAGAGGTGGGCGTGTTGTATGTAAATCAATCGTGACCCCACATAAATGACACGCCTAACAAACGGCGCATGCGCGCGCATGCTCAGTATCACGTCGAATTTACTCCATAAGATACGCCAGGCCCATTGCCTGTGACGTGAACGTAACCTACGCACAGCCCCATTCACGTACGACTTATGTAAACGACGTAAAAAGATACACTTGCTGACGTCCATACTTTACATTGGCTGCGCCTCATATAACAGGGGTAACTTTACGCCGGACGTAAGCCTAACGTAAACGGCGTAGCGGGCGCAAGTACGTTTGTGAATCGGCGTATCTACCTAATTTACATATTCAAGGCGTAAATCTACGGAAGCGCCCCTTGCGGCCAGCGTAAATATGCACCCAAGATACGATGGCATAGGAGACTTACGCCGCTCGTATCTTGGCTAAATGTATGCGTAACTGATTCTAAGGCCTAGTACACACGAGAGGATCGATCCGCGGAAACGGTCCGGGGGACCGTTTCCGCGGATAAATCCTCTGGCGGATTTTGATCTCATGGTTGTACTAACCATGAGATCAAAATCCCCGCGGAATTCCCTCCGCGGTGACGTGTCGCGCCGTCGCCGCGATGATGACGCGGCAACGTGCGCGACGCTGTCATATAAGGAATTCCACGCATGCGTCGAATCATTACGACGCATGCGAGGGATGGAATCGGACGGATTGATCCGCTGAGTCTGTACAGACCAGCGGATCAATCCGCTGGACTGGATTCCAGCGGATAGATTTCTTAGCATGCTAAGAAATCTTGATCCGCTGGAAATCCATCCCCGGGGGAAAAAATCTGCGGAAAAATATCCGCTGGATCGTACACACCAGGGGATCTATCCGCTGAAACAGGTCCGCGGATAAATTTCAGCGGATCGATCCTCTCGTGTGTACGGGGCCTAAGAATCAGGCGCATAGATACGACGGCTCTCATTCGGACTTACGACGGCGTACGTGGAGATACGCCGTCGTAAGTCCTTTGTGAATCTGGCCCTATATGTATTCATATAGATAACTTGCCTGACAATACTTTTTAACCTTATTATCTACATCAGGGATATGCAATTAGCGGACCTCCAGCTGTTGCAAAACTACAAGTCCCATCATGCTTCTGACAGTGGTGTCATGCTTGTGGCTGTCAGAGTCTTGCTATGCCTCATGGGAATTGTAGTTCTGCAACAGCTGGAGGTCCGCTAATTGCATATCCCCGATCTACATATTAAGTATAAAAGTTAAATGTAGGTGTTAAAAAATAAAACTACCATTGTCAATGCTGAAACATCAAAGGGGCAAATGAGAGAGATGTCCCTATATACAGTGGGGTCACAGAGAATGATTGTATCCACCTTCTAACTGGAAGTCAGATTCAAGCAGCAGCAGCAGCAAGGAATTTGGAGATTTGGTGGAGGTGGAGAGCGAAAGAAGGTACATTTGAGTTAATAAAACATATGAAATAGACCAGAGCGCTTTTTGTGGTTCGGCACTGCATCGCTTTAACTGACTATTGTGCGGTCGTGCGACGTGGCTCCCAAACAAAATGTACGTCCTTTTCCCCCCCACAAATACCACCCTTCTTTTGGTGGTTTTTGATTACCTCTGAGGTTTTTATTTTTTGCGCTTTAAAAAAAACAACTGCGACAATTTGGAAAAAAAGCAATATTTTTTCCTTTTTACTATAAAAAAAATCCCCCCAAAAAATATTAAAAAAATTTTTTTTTCCTCAGTTTAGGCCAATATGTATTGTATTCCTAGTTCCCTCCGTGCTCATTCCTCCCACTCGCAGCGGCAGCACACAGCTGTTTTTGCTGGCCAGACCCGACCCCAGGCACTGGCAGTGTTGGTGACTGAGTTATAGGGACATGTTGCTGGCAGTCTGAGTTAGCACAAAACAAGAGCACATGGATGATTAGGGTGTGCCTGGGCACACCTGGCACACCCCGCTGGGCACGCCTATGCATGCTGGTATTATGCTATGGGAGTCCCTGTGCAGCCATGGGTGGTGTGTATCATGGCCCTGCAGGGACTCTTGTATAGCAGTAATGTTTAAATGATCAGCCAACGGTGCTACAAAAAAAAAAAAAACTGAAATATATGGCTGACTCAGTGTAGCACTCACTCTAAGTAGCTACCTGGCTTTCCTGGGGCTAGAAATCACCTTGTGTGAGAACATTATTTACATACATTTAATACATTATCTTCTGTTTTCATTGTTACCAGGACTTAATGAGCTACAGGAACATCATTGGTGATCTGAAAGTATTTCTTGATAAATATGAAATTGATATACTTATCCTTTTGGCCAGCTACACATGTGGAGAACAGTCATCAAGACAACAAATTGCAGTCTATTCAGACAATCCCGAACTATGTAGTCAAGTAAGTTATTTTTAAATCCTATTTTGCATTTTTATTTTTTATTTCTTTATTTTAGATTTTTTTTAAATGTATATACAAAGTCAGATCGTAAAGGAAGGTGTGAAAGGAAGTGGAAACAATCAAGCTTTGCTGATAGAGGGTGTATTGATCAGTAATGTATAAACAGAATCGGTCATAAAAGTCAATATTTTCCTTTCTCTTGACTCAGGGTATATAACTTTGTTGTATAACACAGATATATAGTAAAATATTGGCTGATTCAGTTGAGGAAATTGTGACCTGGCTCAATTTGGCGAGGAGATCTATGTCTAGAGGTGTGACATATGGCCCAATGCACACTCAAGCCAATGTTGTGAACCCCCTAGGGCAAGGGTCTCAAACTGGCGACCCTTCAGCTGTTGCAAAACTACAAGTCCTATGAGGCATTGCAAGGCTGACAGTTATAATCATGACTCCCACAGGCAGAAGCATGATGAGACTTGTAGTTTCACAACAGCTGGGGAAGTATGAGACCCCTGCCCTAGGGGGTGGAGAGAATTAAAGTGATTGTAAAGTCATGTTTTTTTTTTAAATAATGAACATGTTATACTTACCTCCTCTGTGCAGTTGGTTTTGCACAGAGCAGCCCAGATCCTCCTCTTCTCGGATCCCTCTTTGCTGCTCCTGGCCCACCCCTCCTATCGAGTGCCCACACCGAGCAGCTTCCTATGGGGGCACCCAAACCAAATCATAGCTCTGTGTGTCCATTCAGACATGGAGCCCCGGCTGGGCCCCACCAGCTCCCCTGATTGCCTGACTGAAATTGATTGACAGCCACGTGGGCCAATGGCGCCGCTGCTGTGTCTCAGCCAATCAGGAGGAGTGTCCCGGATGGCTTAGACATTCATGGACATCGCTGGAGAGAGAGGTGCTGGGGAGGCTGCTACACACAGAAGGCTTTTTATCTTAATGCATAGAATGCAATAAGATAAAAAAAACTTCTACCTTTACAACTGCTTTAACCACTTAAGGACCGTTGCATGCCTATGTACGTCAACAGAATGGCACGGCTGGGCAAATTGGCGGATATATATGTCCCCTTTAATTTGCCGGCCGTGTGGTCACAGAGCTGAAGAACAGGTAGATGTTAGTGTAAACGCAACATCTCCCCGTTCTTCCTAGTGACATGTCACTGATCGTCTGTTCCCTGTCATTGGGAATAGCGATCAGTAACCTGTCACGGCAAGCCACGCCCCTTAACAGTTAGAACAGGCTTTAATAAAGTAACACATGTTCATAAGATTTTTTACATTAAGATCTCTTTCACATATATAGTTAATATCTTAGGCCCCGTACACACGAGAGGATCCATCCGCTGGAATTGATCCGCGGACCGGCTCCAGCGGATAGATCCCCTGGTGTGTACAATCCAGCAGATCTGTTTCCGCGGATTTTTATCCCCTGGGATGGATTTCAAGCGGATAAAAATTTGAAGACATGCTTTAAAACCTATCCGCTTGAATCCATCCCAACGGATTGATCCGCTGGTCTGTACAGACTCACCGGATCAATCCGTCCGAATGGATCCCCCGCATGCGTCGTAATGATTTGACGCATTCGTGGAATTCCTTATATGACAGCGTCGCACACGTCATCATCGCGGCGACGGCGCGACACGTCATCGCGATGGGATTTCGGCACGGATTTCGATCCGATAGTGAGTACACTCCATCGGATCCAAATCCGCGGAAATCCTCGAGAGGATTTATCCGCGGAAACGGTCCGGTGGACCGTATCCGCGGATAAATCCTCTCGTGTGTACTAGGCCTTATAGTGACGCACTAGGTAATAAAACCAAAAGATTATCAAACTCAGGGAACTAGCAGCTTCTAGAGGAAGTCTAAAATTGGTGTAGTTAAGATAACAAGTCATCTGATCTATTCAAATAGTTTTTTTTTTTTTTGATGACCATTTAGATTTTAAAGTATAATATGTGAATGGAAAAAAGTACACGTTAAGTAACTAACTTTATGTATATTTTACAGGTTTGCTGTGAATTGGAAGAATGTCAGAATCCCTTTCTTGATCTCCAGCCATCAGACAATGGGTGGGATCAGTTTTTTGTTTACCATCAAGAAAGCCCATTGGTGACCTGTGATCAAATTGCAGCAATCATCAAAGATGCCATCAACAGAAGGCGTATAGGCATGGTTCCCAATAGCCGTACTTCCTCTACAGAGGCTGTTGCAGGGAGTGCTCCATTGTCTCAGGGTTCATCTGGTATTATGGAATTATATGGCTCTGATGTAGACCCTCCTCAAAATCCTGTGAATTTTCCAGATAATCAGCAGGAGGCAAATGGATCTGCACAAGTCCAGGTAGATGTCAACATAGATCTTGTAAGCCCAGACAGTGGCCTTGCTACAATAAGAAGCAGCCGTTCATCTAAAGAGAGCTCTGTTTTTCTTAGTGATGACAGTCCAGTTGCTGAAGCTGCTGGTTCTCATCATAATTTTTCTGCAGGCATTGATTCTTATGGGCCTATCCCAGAATGTGTCATCATTGAAGAAGAAACACCTACATCCAGAAACAGTGATAACATTGATCTATTTAGCTTTGATCTAGCTCCAAACATCCATTCTGAATCTTCATCACATTCTGCTGACTATTCAATGGCTGATGATTTTTTCTTTCAGAGTGATTCCTCAGAAGGACATCAAGCTGTTGCTCAGAAAGAACATAATGAATTGCGGTTCTACAGAGAAAATATGGCTAACTGTTCAACCTCATTATTGCAACCAAAAGTTGCTAATGTTTCATTAGCGGAAGTAGAAAATATAAGTTTAGTAGAATTTGATGACAACTTCATGCATAGTCCTGAGAACCATGAGGACTTATGTGATAAAAATCCAAGTATTAGTGATCTGGCTGAATATGATGCCACTTTATCTTCTGAGGTCCTTGGACATGCAGAAGTTAAAGTTCCCCCAACACCAATGAACAGTTTAGTTGAAAGTTCTCCACTGGACAATGGGCCACCCACCTTTTTCTCAGATGATGTCATAGAAAATATAAACAAACTAGGATCTTCAGACATATCTCAGGTTAAATATGGGTACTGGAGGAATGGAGAGGACCCAGATGCCCTGTTGAATGACACATGGAGTTCAAGTGAACAGGAGTCTGTATTTCAAAGCCCAGGCTCGTGGAAAGACCAAAAGCCAAAGGACAATAATGAAAGTAGAAACTTAGTTGATTCATTTCAACTAATGGGACCATCCAGTTACAGGCAAAATAACAGAGGCAATCATGATAAAAACACTATGCAAGAAAACAGACCTTATTCTGATGTATGGAAAGCAAACAAACCATTACATAGCGGGTCAGATCCATGGTGTGATTCCTCAGATAAACTTGTACAGTGTAACAACGAACCAGATAATTCTTGGAGCGCATTGCATGGCATAAAACATAGGAAATATTTTACAGAAATTAATGAAGTAGGTGATACAGAGAGTGACCAGTATTCTGAAAATACTCCCATTGTCGTGGAAACTAAAATGGGTCAAGATATGCAAGAAGAAAACAAACATTCCAAAAAGGCAAATGGAATTCCTAATTTAGTAATAAGCTCAAAATGCAATGTCTTTGAATCGGATATAGAAGGAACTACTGATTTAAAACACATACACAGAAATCTTTGTGGCTGGGATTTATATGACAGTAATCAAGAGCCAAGTGCTATAGATGACCATATTGCCTGGGAAGACCCCTTTTTGTCTTATCGATGTATTGATTTTACATCTCCTACTACAAGTAAGGATTGCATAGTTTCTCCTCCAGACACCAACTACTCCACATCTGACTCAATTTCATCACCTCTTTATGATGATGATTTGCATGAAAACCTGTGGCAAGAGCAAAATGCACCTGAGCAAACTCAAAATTTCTTACCTGCTGCTTACACTGAGGAAACCATATTAAATAATACAAGTGCTCCAAATTCTGCAAGTAGTGATATGAATGAAGGTAGAGAATCACCTGGCTTTTGCATAACAACTGAGAAAACAAGTGAAGCTGTTGTCGAAATGCAAGAAAACGACACAATGAACAACCAGAAAATTTGCCTGTTGCAAGACATTGGCTCTGAACGCAATAATGGAAAAAAAAAGGTACTAAATAGAATACATGTATCTAATGAGATTGATGACAGGTTGGAATGTTCACCCAAAGCAAGCAATGATAGTATATTTCAGTTTTCTGTTGAAAGTAATTGTTCAAGTCCTTTTGATATTATTCAGAGTGATTTTCAGAGCTCTTTGTTGCCATGTACCTCAAAAGATTCATCGCCAAATAATTTATCAGATAATACTTTGTTAGGAAAGCATGAGCCTCATCCAAAAGTTCATAAACATAGCAGTTTAAACACTGATCTCCTTAATGACCTTGAGTCTGTAAAGCCACCAGCTATCCAACTGGGTTGTTCTACTATACCACAGAAGGTATTAAAAGTGTCTGAAACACAGAATGAAACCACAGGCGCCCGTCAGCTCATGTTTCACACACAAGAAGATGAAAACTTTGATGTTAACATTAATCGTGAATATGAAGATGCTTGGGATTTGCAGTATGACACAGAATCTTCTTCTTTAAACACTCCAGATGAATTGGAAAATTCTAGCTTAAGTTATTTACCAAATGTTAATCTGCTTAATAATTCGATTTCAAGTATAAAAGAAGGCCACGAGGCCTTAAACAAAAATTCAGATTCAGTTATCCATTTGTCACCTGTCAATGACACTAGATTTCAGGCCAGTAACGACAATCCTGAGAATTTAACTCAAAACTCATGCCCAGAGACTTATAAGTTGCAAAAGCCCTCATTTTCAGAAAAACTTTCACTCACTGAAAAGGAATCTGTTAGCAAGAAGATTGAGATTAAAGAAAATAATTTCAACCCTTCAAGCCTTACTGTTGAAGGTGCTGTTTGCCAAGATGATATAATAAATAGTCCTCAAAGCATCTCAGGATCTGCTGAAACTGATTCAGATTTAAGTCCAGAGGTAGTTAATATCAATACATCTGAAGAACTAAAACTGAATGCTTGTTATAACGAAAACAATCTAAGTGGCTCTTCACTTTCCAGTTCAACAAGCCCAGAGCCAGCGGCCGATGGCTGTAACACTACATATGATGAGACAACGTGTGCAAGTAAAAATGGATATCTTCCGGTTTCAAAAAATAATGTGCAACTCTACAGCTTCTTGAAATCTAATTCAGATACAGGTGATAATGTTAATGCCCAGATGATCCCACTGAACACTATTAACAAAGTTCCAATGAATCTAGATATTTGGAATACTCGGGTATGTGAAGATTCTGAGTCTTCAACTTCTAGCCCTGAGTCAAATGAAGTTCTAGATCATTCCAGTTCATTAGAGAAATATACTAAAAACTGTTTTGAGAAGCAACTATTGGATTTGGATTCTACAGGATCAACGTTATTTGAGAACAATGAGTCAAATTCAACTACTCCAGGCATAGAAGACCAAACATTAGAAGAGCAGCTAGGTTGTGTCCACAACTTTTCTTCTGTGGAGTACAAAACAGAACAGAGCAATGCAGATCTTGATGTAACTGAATCTACTCTATATTATAACAATCTAGTGGATTGCTATGCTGTAGATCCTAATGACAGGAATGCAATATCATTACAAACATTATTACCCGACTACAAGAATTCTGAACAGCAAGGAAATGAAATATTAGAATATTCCTCCTTAGAATCACAAAGCAATACACTGTCACAAATTGAACAAAGCCATTGGCCTACAAGAAATTGCAAGTGTGCAGATATAGTCCCCTTGGCATCATTTAGTGGAGATTATCCTTCACCTCATCATTGCTTTGAGGATCCTTCAAAGGAAAAGGAAAATATCTGGACAAGAAATACAGATGTTAGCTATATGTCTCCGTCTGACTCTGAAGATAACTTTAACCCTAAATTAAACAGAGGAGAAATAGATATACATGTTGTCCAACACGTTAAAGAAACAGATTTGATGACGCAAGTTCAAAGCAATTTTCCAAATATTTGTAAAAACAACCAAACTCATATTGTAAATGAGCAAGGTGATTTATACACACTGCCTGGTTACAAAGATGTAAATGCTAAAACAAGCCCCATAAACATATCTGACACTACAGAAATAAGCAATATAAACTGTGGTCTACAGGACGATGACTTGTTGTCCATTGGTGAGCTTGAACACAATAGTATAATAAGTAGCTTTGAGCATTGTGAACGATTACACTCTACAAGTTCCTTGCACTCCGACTTTATGCCTGATATCTTAGATGACCACAACCTGGAATCTTCTCCTTTTTTTTGCGTGGATCCAGACCTTTGGAACATGGCAGAAACAAATTGCAATAACGTATCTTTAAAAGACAGTCCTGATGTGTTAAATAGTTGTGAGAACAGTTCCCAGGCTTCTAATAGCCCAGATCTCTGTAAAGAGTATGAAAACGGTCAAATCTACAGGCAGCAGTCAAACATATGGACAGACTACTTCCCAAGAACAGCAACTCAGCCCGACAGTACAAATGTGAGTCAATATGATTCTCAGGAACAGGAACCTTCAAATACATTGCATACATCTGCTAGTAATGTCTTGGAGTTGGACTTCATTGATCATGAACATAATAGCAATGTAAACACTGATACTGCGAACTCTGTGTTTTTTTTTAAACATAATGTTGACTTAATCAATAGAGGCCAAAGTCCATCACCTGGAGAGAATGAATATTTAATAAGGCCAGAGACATCAAATATAACGTTTGCAGACCATGCAGCTCCAATAAGTCATAGTGAGGAGGCAGAAGATCTTAACCAGATAAGAGGTACACAGGCAAAAGAAGAGGATGCACATCTATATCCACTTCTAAATAGCAAAGGAGCTGGGAAAGATGCTGGATTCACAGAAAGGATTCTGAATAACCCAAGTTCTCCTCCAGGTGGCAACATTGGACTGCATAATGGTAAGAACATTAACCGTTGTCATTTCTAAATATTAAGCTGGGTTCAAACATTGCTATTGATGTGCAGTGCATTAATGGGTTGTCACACAGCTCAGGGGTCTAGAAATCGGACCTGCAATTTTTTGAACGGTGCTCCACACTGCAGCGCACATAGTGCATTGCCTCTCAGTGCACTGCGGTGTGGCACACCTCCATCTTTAAGGTACATTAGGATGCCATTCACAAATGATGGCACCGCATTGCAACATCGCAAGTAGAGCGTGGTGCCGTCCATTGCGGTAATATGTACAGAAATGTGCACGTTCCCACAACCTGACACTGTGAACGGAATCTTAAAGTGCTGTCTAAATTCGGCGACTATGGCTTTAAGCTCTGAGTCTTGGTTAAACTGACATTTATAAATGAGGACAAAAGCAAAGCTACTGTATATTACACAATATGAAATCCACACTTAAAATAAATTATATTCTTTAAATGTTTTCAATCATCTCAATTATTCTTTTTTTTATTTTTTTATTGGAGGTCACATTCAAACAAGGAAACAGACAATTAGAAATTGTAGAAAATGTATCAGATAATCTTGATTTAGCAGTAGATGCAGAATGGCTTGGGAAACAAATCTGGATAGTACCTTTATTAATCCGGGTAGATATCAGTTAGCCGGATTCAGAAAGACTTACGACGGCGCATCAGTAGATACGCCGTCGTAAGTCCGAATGCGCGCCGTCGTATCTTTGCGCGCATTCTTAAAATGAGATACGCCTCACTGTTGCTAAGATACGACCGACGTAAGTCTCCTACGCCGTCGTATCTTATGTGCATATTTATGCTGACCGCTAGGGGCGTGTACGTGGATTTACGCGTTGAATATGTAAATGAGCAAGATACCCCGATTCACGAACGTACGTACGCCCGTCGCAGTAAGCTACGCCGTTTACGTAAGACATATGCCAGCGTAAAGATAAACCACCAAAAAGATGGCGCAGCCCATGCAAGGTATGGACGACGGAACAGCCGTTGTATTTTACATCGTTTGCGTAAGCGTACCTGAATGGGCCTGGGCGTAGGTTAAGTTCACGTCGAAAGCATTGAGCCAACGTCGTTTCGTAGGGAGAATTTGCGACGTGATTCTGAGCATGCGTGCGCATGCGCCGTACGAACGGCCCTCATTTACATGGGGTCACGGTTAATTTAAATGTAGCCTGCCTACTACATGCCTACTTTGAATTAGGCGGGGTTACGCCGGCCCATTTGCGCTACGCCGACGTAACTTACGGAGCAAGTGCTTTGTG
Organism: Rana temporaria; assembly: GCF_905171775.1. Lineage (NCBI taxonomy): Eukaryota > Metazoa > Chordata > Amphibia > Anura > Ranidae > Rana > Rana temporaria. Next base: position 279,307,955 of record NC_053489.1, read on the forward strand.
AATACTGTACTTGCCTCACTATGTTACGTTGGCGTAGTTCAAATGGTATGCGCTACTCCGGCCAAAAGATACGCCATTGTATCTGAATCTGGCCCAGTGTCTTTAAAAGTATTTTATTGTGGGAATGTAGACTGTCATACAAAGAAACATTCTTTTTCTTTTACAGATACAGACACGATATTTCAAAAGACAATGCCTGATACAGTTTTTTCAGCAGAGTCCCCAGATACAGTTCAGTCAACCTCCATGACCATTGTAAGTGAAAACCAAGCTACCTATGAGTCCCGATTCCATCCTTTTCACTTGGGGGAGAAGAGTCCCTCTATTTTTCTTCAAAAGAGAGAAAGTAAGAAGACATCAGAAGAAATCTCAGAACACAGCTGGAGCATAATTTTAAGCCAGACTTCTGATACCTCTCCTGAAGATATTTTCAGCAGAGCCGACACCGGAGATGGTGACAGAGATCTGGCTTCGTATGAAGGATGTGATATACAGGAAAGATCTCAGACCGCAATCAGAGATAATGATTATGCGGAACTTGAAGAAAGCTTTGAACTGTGTAAAATGGACGACAGTTATACCAGAACAACCAAAGAAACAAATAATCATTTCTTTTCGTACAACAATGGGCTGCTGTCAAAGCTTTCTCCAGAAGGTGGCGCATGTGCTCTCCATCTGGGTAAGAATGCTGCTGAGCAAAGGTAAGAATACTTTTATAGTGTTCAGTCTGCAAAGAGTGTAATGCCGTGTACACACGATCATTTTTCGGCATGAAAAAAACTTAGTTTTTAAAAAATGTAATTTAAAATGATGGTGTGTGGGCTTCACATCATTTTTCGGGTTCTGAAAAACGACACATTATTTTTTCGAACATGCTGCATTTTTTAACAACGTTTTAAACTATGTCTTTTTTTCGGGTTGTAAAAAATGATCGTTTGTGGGCTAAAACGACGTGAAAAACTTGCGCAAGCTCAGAAGCAAGTTATGAGACGGGAGCGCTCGTTCTGGTAAAACTACCGTTCATAATGGAGTAAGCACATTCATCACGCTGTAACAGACAGAAAAGCGTGAATCATCTTTTACTAACACAAAATCAGCTAAAGCAGTCTCGACGGAGGCGTCATCCGCATGGAACTTCCCCTTTATAGTGCCGTTGTACGTCACTGCGCTTTGCTAGAGCATTTTTTTAAAACGATGGTGTGTGGGCAACGTCGTTTTAATGATGAAGTTGGAAAAACGTTGTTTTTTTCTACATGCTGAAAAACTCCATTTTTTTTAAGGCTCACCATACATGTTACAATCTAACCATACAATCTCTGTAAGATCTACCAAAACAATATAATTTGAGGGACTATCCAAGCTATACATATCTAATCAGGCAGGCTGTTGCATCACATACATGATGGTAGCTCTAAAGGAAATTGAAAAATCAGATTGTAACGTGTGATGTGAGCATAAGGCAACTAATACTGTTACTTTCTGATATTGAGGGCTAGTAAATAATAATATATAATGTTCAAAATATATGAAGTTAGCACAGTAAGCGCAGACAAGGCACTATTTACCTTTTTTTTAACACCTAACGGCACATAAGTGCCCATGGCAGCAGGAGGTTATGTGCTGAGAGCCAATCACAACGGTCACATAATACAGAGACTGCTGCTTCAAAGCTAAGCATTAAATGCATTTAAAGGATCACCGGAGGTGGTGCGGCTTCTGTATCCTGTAACCGCTGTGATTGGCTCTCAGCACACAACCTCCTGCCTCCGTGGACCAGTGGCGAAGCTAGACATTCTTTCACCCGGGGCGAAGACTCAGTTCCCCACCTTCTCCACCTTACATTAGTATCCCCCTTTACTTCAGAGCCCTTGCTTTCATCCGTTCCCCCTTTATATCAATGTCCCCTCTTACATCAATTCCACCTTATGTCAGTTTCCCCTTATACAATGCCTTCCTTGCATCAGAGTCACCCTTTATATCAGAGTCCTCTCTTACACCAGAGTCCCCCCTTACATAAGTGCCCCTTTACATCACAGTCCTTCCTTTCATCAATGTGCCCCCTTACTTCAGAGTCCCTCATTTTTCAGAGCCCCTCCTTACTTCAATTTCCCCTTACAATAGTGCTTTCCTTGCATCAGAGTCCCCCACTTACTTCAAAGCCCCCCCCCCCCATTACATTAATTTCCCCTTACAATAGTGATGTCCTTGCATCAGAGTACCCCCTTACTTCACAGCCTCCCTTTAAGTAATTTCCCCTCTTTAACCTTTTACCACTTCCATCAGCTCATTCCCCACAGTTACAACCTTCTGTACACCACCCTATTAGATTGTAAGCTCTTCTGTATTTTAATTGTATTATAACTGTATTGTCTCCCTTTTATATTGTAAAGTGTTGTGTAAACTGTTGGCGCTATATTAATCCTGTATAATAATAATAATACTTCAGAGTTCTTCCTTACATCAGTGAGCTCCCTTACTTCAGAGCCCCCCCCCCCCTCTTACATTAGTTTGCCACTTTATGTCAATGTCCCCTCTTACATCAGTTTCCCTTTACATCAGTGTCCACCCTTATAATAGTGCCTTCCTTGCATCAGAGTCCCTCCTACTTTTGAGCCCCCCTTACATCAATTCCCCCCTTTGTATCAGTGTCCCCTCTTATATCAATTTACCTCTTACATCGGTGGCGCCCTTACATAATTTACCCCCTAAATATCATACGAGAAAGAGATGAGGGGAGAGAGAGAGAGGTGAGAGAGAGAGAGAAAAAAAAGTAGAGACAAAGAGGGAGCGAGAGAGAGGGAGAGAGAAAGAAAGAGATAGAGAGAGAGAGAGGGGGGGTAGGAGAGAGGGGGGAGAGAGAAGGAGAGAGATTGATTGTGTGTATGTATCTGTCTGTGTGTAATCTTCTGACCTACGATTCAGCCCAGGGGATCTGCTGTGTACCAGGCACATTCCTCCACCCGTTCGGGGTCACCATCATCACTGCCTGACAGCCTGCAGAGAACAGGTGGGGGGGGGGGACAGCGGGGTGCGCACATGTCCTCTCAAACGCAGCATTGCCAGACACAAGCATCTGACTTCTCTCTCCTGCATCAAGCTTCCACACCCCTCTCCACAGCTCCTTGGGACATATCACTGCTGCTGTGTACCACTGCTAAGGGAAGAGGGGGGGAAGGGGGGCTTCACGCTCCTTCTCTAGCACCTGCCAATATACAGGTGACCTGCACCCCCACTGATGTCCTCCTTCAGGCTCCCTCTTATCCCTGGCACATCGGGATGCCCAATGGCCACCTGCCAGGAGAGGAAAACAATCAAGGGAAAAAGGAGAGAGAACACCTGTAAAGATCAGGAGGCGCTGCGCGGACAGAAAGGATCAGGGGGAGCGCACAGCCTGCACTTCTTTTCCCACAGCCCGGTTCTCCCCTACTCACCCCTAATGCTGGATTCACAAGAGTCGTGAAGTTGCTCTCACTACTCCTGAACGCTGCCGCGCCCCTCTCAATGTGGTGCCCTTGCCCCTGCCCCCCCCAGGTTTCGGCCCTGCCGTGGACACATATGTGTGTGGCTGAGCATAAATATGCACATTTCTTGCTGTGGCATTATGCAATATGCAGTCGGCAAGAGGTTAACTTTACTGAAATGTATCAGAATGACAAATCATTCAGCTTTAGGCCCCTTTCAGACGTGCGGACCGTATGTCCGCTTTTTCATCCATCCGTTTGCGAATGAAAAAGGGACATACATTGGTCCCTATGTGATTGCGGGTGTCAGCGGATAAACATCCGCTGACACCAGTAATCACCCGCCTCCGCAAAGATCCGATTTTGCGGACAGAAGAAAACCCTATTTTTTCTTCCGTCTGCGGATCGGATGTACACGGACACACGGTCCCTGTTCATCAGATCCCCCCATAGGGGAGAGCGGAGAAAAGACAGGGCAGTCCCTGCACAGTGTGCGGGGACCGCCCTGTCAGCCGCCAGCTCAGCGGGGATATACGGAGTGATCCCCACTGAGCTTACGGACACACGGAGGCGAATCATTGCTGATCCGCCCTGTGTGAAAGGGCCCTTATGCACAACAGCATGTTGCAATGTTCTGTTGTGTGGTGACATGTGGTGCGGTGAGCTGGATGCATTTTTACACAGTGCGCACCCCCCTACATGTATAGTGTGAACAAGGCATATAGATGAAAAATGTGCTTTGGCACCTATGCAGATCAGCACAATTCAACTTTCAATGTTATGAATAAACTCTTATGCCGCATACACACGACCGAAATTTCCGAGGAAAAAAGTCAGACGGAATTTTTTCATCGGATATTCTGACTGTGTGTATGCCCCATCTGACTTTTTCCGTTGGAAATTCTGACGGACTTAGAAGGAGAATATGTTCTCTTTTTTTTTTCTGACGGAAAAAAAATTATATCGGAAATTTCGTACGTCTGTATGGAACTCTGACGGAGAAAAAAACATGCATGCTCGGAAACAGTTTGACGCATGCTCGGAAGCATAGAACTTCATTTTTCTAGGCTCGTCGTAGTGTTGTACGTCACCGCGTTTTTGACGGTCGGAATTTGGTGTGTCCGTGTGTTAGGTATAGAGCGTACCTGGTAGTAGAGTCTGACTTGCAGGAGGAGACCTCTCTTACAGCCCTGGCTCAGGAGTCACTGGAGTGGGGACAGTGAGCTCGATAGCCCAGCGAGGTAGGAGTGCCTGGTGTAGTTGTAGTAGCCTGGCACAGTGGCAGGATGATGATCCTCTAGGGATGGCTGGAACTGTACCAGTAGAGATGGTTGTAGGTCAGCGACCCAGGAGCTGGCAGGTACAGGAAGCTGGAGCAGGGTGAGACAAACTGGGTTAGGTGTAACACAGAGCAGCAGACAGTAGCAGGGTCAGACAGGCCAGGTCGGAGCAGGTAATCAGACGGTTGGATACAGGAGACTATGCGTGGTCAGAGGTACAGGCAAAGTCTGGCAGCAGGTAGGCAGATAGAAGACTGAGCAGGGTCAAAGCAAGCCAAGGTCGGGATTGGAGATATCGGATGGTCAAGCAGAGCCGGGTCGGTACAGGTAACGGATAAACAGGTATGCAGATTACTGGTACAGAGCTAAAGATCAAACAGCAATGCATCATTGCATTAGCTGGCTTTTTAAAGGCATAATGGCGCCAAGTATCGCTAACTTGCACGTGCGCGCACACGCGTGTGAAATTGGCGCACTTGCGCCGGCGCACAGGCACGGATGAATGCTGCTGCCTATTCTGCACAGCAGCGCGTGTGCGCATGCACGCACGCAAGAGCCTTCTTCCCATACTAGCAGGTCCCTGATATTGTGTGTATGCAAGACAGCTTGAGCGGAATTCCGTCGTAAAAACCTGTCAGAGATTTTTCCGGCGGAAAAGCTGATCGTGTGTATGCCCCATCCTCTGCCTGTGTACAAAAAGCTGCAGCTCCCATGTGCTGACTGGCCCGCCATCTTCTGGGCATAGTATAACATGTCCCTTGGGGGGTCTTTTACCGTACCTTTGGGGGTCTTTGGGGGCTTACCCACGTCCCTTGCCTTCTCCGTGCCACGTGCGCGCTGCAATAGAGGAGCCGCGGCACCATGTTGGAATTCCGGCGCTCCGGTCTTCGTCTATTTATGGGTCAGCATGGTCTCCGAGAGCGCCGCCGATACCACCGGGGGTGTCCAGGGGAGAGCCCGAACAGGATGCAGCCGATTCCGTGTGATGTAGCTAGCTGGGAAGAGGATCGTTGGAGGATCAGTGCGGGAGCTCCGTGATGCACGTCCTCTCACATGCCGCTCTCGGCCACGCCCCCCTAGTGCTGTATTCTAGAATTGCAACTACACCACCAGGTCTTCATCAGAGTGGGGAGCGGACATTTCCTGAGGCTGCACTTTTGAAAGAGCCTCTTTTCATCCTGCTGGTGGCTCTGATCATTCTTGGCCATTCTAGAAAGTCAGCATGAATCTTAAACCTTATTAAGGATTCTTATATTAAGTCTGTGAAATCTATGTTGGCAAGAATATAAATATCATTAAAATATTTAAGGAAAACGTGTTAGGAAGAATACTGACCTCTTCTGAAAATGTCAAATGCCTGGCCTTTATGTAGCCATTTCAATATTTTGCTAAAGTCCTGAATATATCCTGCATGAAACAGGCAACTACCATTTCCAGAAGAAGGTCAGCAAAAAAAACCTACGTTATATTTTCTTTCAGTCATCAATAAATTAATTTTGATTTTGTGAACTGTAATTAATTAATAATGCCTCTGATATAGCTTGGTATTAACAATTTTTCTTGGATAATTTTTTTTCTTTTTTCCTTTATTGTACTATAGGGGTTGATTAGTCATATAACGTTAATATATAGCCCTTAAGGATTTAATCCATTATAGTAGTGAGCACAAAGGCAAGGACACTTTGTCACTTTAACCACTTAAAACCCGGACCAATATTTAGGTAAAGGACTGCGTCGCTTTAACTGACAATTGTGCAGTCGTGCAACGTGGCTCCCAAACAAAATTGGCGTCCTTTTTTTCCCACAAATAGAGCTTTCTTTTGGTGGTATTTGATCACCTCTGCGGTTTTTATTTTTTGTGCTATAAACAAAAATAGAGCGACAATTTTAAAAAAAATGCAATATTTTTTACTTTTTGCTATAATAAATATCCCCCAAAAATATATATAATTTTTTTTTTCTCAGTTTAGACCGATACGTATTCTTCTACATGTTTTTGATAAAAAAAATTGCAATAAGCGTTTATTGATTGGTTTGCGCAATATTTATAGCGTTTACAAAATAGGGAATAGTTTTATGGCATTTTTATTAATATTTTTTTTTACTACAAATGGCGGCAATCAGCGTTTTTTTTCGTGACTGCGACATTATGATGGACACATCGGACACTTTTGACACATTTTTGGGACCATTTTTATTTTCACAGTGAAAGTGCTATAAAAATGCACTGATTACAGTGAAAATTACACTGGCAGTGAAGGGGTTAACCAGGAGGGGGCGCTGTAGAGGTTAAGTGTGTACTAAGGGAGTGTTCTTACTGTGGGGGGGGCGTGGCTGTGCGCTTGATTTCACTGATCGTCGTCCCCTAACACAGGGAACAGACGATCACTGACAGTCACACTAGGAAGAATGGGGAAGGTTTGTTTACACTCACCTCTCCCCGTTCTTCCTCTCTGTGACCCGATGGTGGGACACCGGCGGCGATCGGTCCGCGGGTCCCGCGGGCGTCGTCACGGAAGACAGGACCCAGCTCGCGACCCACGGCTGGGCATCTTAAAGGGGACGTACCTGTACGTCCATGTGCCCAGCCGTGCCATTCTGCCGACGTAAATAGTCGTGCGGCGGTCCTTTACCCGGTTAAGAAAACCAAAAGTGGCTTACAGGTACAGAAGTCTGCACATATCTATGACAGATTTCAGTATGGGCAATCTTTACAGGCAGAGCTCCAAAGACTTACACTTACTCCCCACCTAGCCCAACCCGCTAATACTGCACATGAGCCAAATTTACTCCACAACAAAAATCGGAAGTGGAGTTGGTGAGCAACTCATCTTGGCCTAAATCTGGCCAGTTAAAAATATTAGAACTGCATATTCATTGTTTAGTGCCCAGATACTCTGAATATGTAACAGCAAAAAAAATCACAACCACTATGTAAAGGTTGTGTTTACCCACATGGTAATGCACAGATGTTCCACGCACCCCTGTGCAGGCAGTCTCATTCATGTCAATAGGCATGCAGTGTCTACATGAGCACAATCCCTTCTCTCAATCTGGCATCCATGTGGGTGAGAGTGCACAGCCCCAAACGTAAACAGTGTGAGTTCAGAAACATGCACCCAAACCAATGTCAAATTGAGAGTAGTGACTGTGTCCATTTAGTTGCTGCTTCCCAATTAACATAAATTTAACTGCTGTATGGGGATTCATGGAACACCTGTGCATTCCCGTGTAGGTAAACATTGCCCTTTCAGGGGTGTATACTGTAGTATGCCCTGTGTGAATAAGGCCTCACTATGTTTCTTTATTATTTTTACAATGTTATTCCTAATATTTTTTTTTACTTTTTATTGGGTGTGGGTGTGGGGGAGGGGGTAGGAGGGCTCGGGGGAATCATCAGAGGTGTCTAAAGGGACCCCTGATGTCTCTTTTATTGATGCAGACAAAGTGTCTTAAAGTGGAGGTTCACCCAAAAAAATCTATTTTTAACATTAGATTGAGGCTAATTTTACTAAGCAGAATCGTGTGTTTTTTTTTTTTAAATCAATGCAGTACTTACCGATTTAGAGATCAATGTTCTCCCACCGCTTCCGGGTATGGGCTGCGGGACTGGGCGTTCCTATTTGATTGACAGCCTTCCGACGGTCGCATACAGCGCGTCACGAGTTCCCGAAAGTAGCCGAACGTCGGTGCGCAGGTGCCGTATAGAGCCGCACCGAAGTTTGGCTTCTTTCAGCAACTGGTGACGTGCTGTATGCGACGGTCGGAAGCCGGTCAATCAAATAGGAAAGCCCAGTCCTGAAGACCATACCCGGAAGCCACGGAGAACATCGATTTCTAAAACGGTAAGTACTGCATTGATTTAAAAAAAAAAATTTTCGGGTGAACTCCCACTTTAAGACAAAGTGTTCCCTTTCTCTGCAACCCTGAACACACTCAGTGATAGGTGGAGGAAGATGGCTGGACACTGAGCTGCCCAGGTGCTGAATGTGCAGTGTTGCGGTCACCTTCCACAAGGTGAAGGAATGAGCCAGAAGCCTCTCATGGGCCCCCCTACAGACCCAGGGCCCTTGGGCCGTGCCTAAGTGTCCAATTGGACTGTCAACCCCTTATGTAGAGTGATAACCATGTACTTTGGTGTGGAGCGGGGTTTGGTGTCGTACCTTATATGTGCTGGTTGATAAAACTTTCCAGGTACTCCAGCCTCTCGATAATCCTCAGGGTGTCCCCCTTGTTCTCCGGCTCCATTTTGGTCAGGGGGCACATAGAGGCCTGCCATTTAGTTGGTCACCCAGCCCACATAGAGCAGGCACAAAATATTACTCATCCTACTCAGGATGACACAGATGGTTTTCTGATACCAACCATCCTCAGCTGCCTCCATAGAGCCAGGCACTGCCACCAACCCCTCCACTGCTTCCCATTGCAGACAGTGTGCTGCACTGAGCCCACAGAGGGGAGTGGCAAGGGAGGCGCAGTGGCACCGAATGGCCTCTTAGGGGTATTGCAGCACTTCCTTCCCTGCAACTTGTGATTGCTGCACAATGGCCCTGGTCTTCGATCTGTCAGCAGCCTCTTGTCAGGCCCCCTACTTGTCAGTAGTGCCCGAATGGTCAGTCCACCCCTGGCCCCAACTGATAATTACAAACAAGAACACAAGCAATAGTGAAGTAAAAGAATAGACAGGATTTCGGAACAGAAACAAAGAAAAAAAGAAGAATAGAAGGAAATGGGTTGAGAGTCACCCCTCCACAGCCAACGGCCCGGATCATTAGATTACCATATCATTCAAAAGGTTGCATATAGTGCAGCCAAGGATTCCATGTCTTCTCAAATTTAGTCTGTTTATCTTTAAAAGGGCTAGTATTTTTTTATGTGCAGCATAATCCAGGAATTTATTTTATTTTTCATCGTGGCTAGGTCAACAACTGCAAACTTCCACACCCTCGCAATAGTAATTTTAGCCGCTATGTGTGCCTTGCCTGATGAAGGGATCATGCATGGCTCTGAAACGTTGCACTTGTCTTTGTGATGTGATCTATCTGCAATAAAACCTTTGGACGATAACTGAAGATTCCTGGTGTGCTGCCAAATATGTACATTGCTTGTGCGTGCCTTTGGGCGCCCTCCATAGGCTCATTCCAAAGTGCTACCTTCACATTCGTAACTGTATGAAGTAAAGTGAAGACACTGATCCATAACCATCCAGCTCTAAGGAAAGTTTACCTCACATGGAACATGGTACTCTCCTGTCTGCGTCCAGGTAAATGTTGGCTATCCTGGAGGGGACCATGTACCAGTGGGATAACACCTTATAACTTGCCATTAAGTTGTGTTAAGTATACCATAGTGCATTCTAGGAATCCATGTGGATCAACTTTAGGTGGCATACCCTCCCCTAGATCCATCTCCCACAGCCATTGGTAGGACAATCTGTCTGAAGTGGAGAAAAACAAATACAAAACAGAGATGCCTCCCCGGAGGGCGGAGTCGAAGTTTCATATCAGCTTCAACATTTATAAATATTCCACCTTCTAATGTTAAACAGTTTTTTGAATTTACCAGTGAGTGTTATGTATCAGTGCAATATATAAGTGACATTTGGGAGAACTTGGCACCATATTTTTGGCTGACTGAGGATGCCTGAAAAAAATTGATTTTAACAAGTGTACATAATAAATAACAAATACAGCATCAGTGTAACTTTATCTGATGGGTGTTGCAAGGCACCTCATACCTTTGTCTTTGAAAATGTGCTACATTTATCTCCTATAACAACAAATTAAAATGTACCTATTCTATTTTATTTAGAACCTAGACCATCCATTCTAAAAATATTCCCCCAGATGTTATAGTACCCGGTCTATTTGGCTTTAATTTAATAAATTCGCAAAATTCTATAAAAACTGTAAAATATAGACTCATCTAGTGCTCCTTGAATTTGATGCCCGACTTAAGGTTTAACCAATTAAGGACCGGAAGGATTTGCCCCCTTAATGACCAGGCCATTTTTTGCGATACGACACTGCGTTGCTTTAACCAGGGCTCAAGTCCTGCGGGAACGTGTGGGAACTGAGTTTCTGCACTTTTTTCACAGCAGGAACGCAGTTCCCTTTGCAGGACTAGAGCAGCCGAGAGCAGCCGAGCCGCCCGAGCCAATCCTTCACTAAGTGGCGATGCCCAGCTCGAGTCACTGTCAGGGGCAGGTGAACCTTAGTAATCCTTTATGTTACTGGCCGCTTCCTGTATATGGATTCATTGGGTAGTGTGTGGGTATTCCGTCACTTCCTCGATGTCGCAATGTCTCCTGGGAGCTTTTGTCATTGTTCCCAGGAGACATTGCGGAGGTCTGCCACGAGTTATCACAGGATTTAGAAAGAACTGTTCGAAGAAAAAAAAACATGCGGTTTAGTAATTATGCATATGAGCGTATAATTTTTTTTGGATCTTGGGTGGGAGTTCCCACACTTTTTTCCCCAGGACTTGACCCCTGGCTTTAACTGGAAGATCGATGTACCCAAGCAAATAGAGCTTTCTTTTGGTGGTATTTGATCACCTCTGCGGTTTTGAATTTTTGCGCCATAAACAAAAAATAGATGAATAAAAATAGATAATGCTGCGCTGTATGGAATAAGGAAATTAAATAAATCTCAAAGATATAGTGCTAGATAAAAAGTGCATCTAAGCAATAATACTTCAATAATTAAGTGGTGCATAACATCAAATCCAAAGTGAAAACAATATATACTCAGTGAACATAGCAGCTAGCCACAGGGCTAGAAAAAAAAATACACATAAGTGGTGGCTAAAATAATATGTGGAAAAAAACGTCCATGTTTATGCAGGAGCAGTTAACTGAGCGCTACTGAAGTGCATATATTAAAGTGCTGGTGCCAGGTGTTCAAACATATAGGGCCAAATCCTCAGCCAGGCGGCGTAACTTAACTTTCAGCAGTTAAGTTACACTGACTTAAAGTTTCTACCTAAGTGCCTGATCCACAAAGCACTTACCTAGAAATTTCAGGCCGTGTAACTTAAGTGCCGCCGTCGTAAGGCGGTCCTCCTCTCCGGGGGGGCGTTTAAAATTTAAATAAGGCGCGCTCCCGCACCGTCCGTACTGCGCATGCGTGTGATGTAATTTTCCCGACGTGCAGCGCGCGAACGTAATTGACGCCGGGCGGCTTTGTGGATTGCGACGGGACACTAAAGTTGCGACGGGTGAAAAAAATATACGCGCCGGGAAAACAAATAATTATAAAAAAAAATGACAGCGTCGCTCAGCATGCATTCCTGAGAGGGAGAGCTCCATGCCAATTTTCAAAGAAAAAAACGGCATGGGTTCCCCCCCCAGGAGCATACCAGGCCCTTAGGTCTGTTATGGGTTGTAAGGAGACCCCCCCTCCACCAAAAAATCGACGTAGGGGGTCCCCCTACAATCCATACCAGACCTGTATCCAAAGCACGCTACCCGGCCGGTCAGGAATGGGAGTGGGGACGAGCGAGCGCCCCCCCCCTCCTGAGCTGTGCCCCCCCAAAAATATACGCGCCGGGAAAACAAATAATTATAAAAAAAAATGACAGCGTCGCTCAGCATGCATTCCTGAGAGGGAGAGCTCCATGCCAATTTTCAAAGAAAAAAACGGCAGGTACCCACGTGGTGGGTGCCTACCCACGTGCACCCACCACGTGGGTACCTACCGGAGCATGATGGGACGGTGATGCCTATATAAATGGGATGCAAGGCGCGCTTCCATCATTACAGTGACAAGAGGCGACGAGGCAACATCGGAAGAGGGGAGAAGAACAGAAGAGAAGAACCTGACGTCACAGAAGACCGCGATGGCTGCCTGCTCGTAATTGAGCTAACACACAAAGATAGCAGGCAGCCAGCGCTGAAGAAGAAGGCACCGGACAGCTGTAGAAGAACCGGGGTTCGCCGAGTCAACAGCGGAGAGCGGCGAAGATAGAAGAAGACCCCCGGAGAGCGGAGAAGCCCCCCCCGGAGAGCGGAAGAAGAAACCCCCCCCGGAGAGTGGAAGAAGACCCCCGGAGAGTGGAAGAAGAAGCCCCCCCTTGGTAATAGAGCTAATAAAGAAGACAGGGGGGGCGTCCGGAGCAGAATAATAAATTATTTTAAAAACCCTTGTGTTGTGTGTTTACTAACTTTTACTTTTTGCCTCCAGGTGAATGGGTAGGGGTACGATGTACCCCATATACATTCACTTAGGGTGGGGGCCGGTATCTGGGGGCCCCCTTATTTGAGGGGACTCCCAGATTCCGATAAGCCCCCGCCCGCAGACCCCGACAACCAACGGCAAGGGTTGTCGGGAAGAGGTCCTGTCCTCATCAACATGGGGACAGGGTGCTCTGGGGTGGGGGGGCCCGCAGTACGCCCCCCTGCCCCAGAGCACCCAACCCCCCCATGTTGAGGGCATGCGGCCTGGTACGGCTCAGGAGGGGGGGGGGCGCTCGCTCGTCCCCACTCCCATTCCTGACCGGCCGGGTAGCGTGCTTTGGATACGGGTCTGGTATGGATTGTAGGGGGACCCCCTACGTCGATTTTTCGGCGGAGGGGGGGTCTCCTTACAACCCATAACAGACCTAAGGGCCTGGTATGCTCCTGGGGGGGAACCCATGCCGGTTTTGATTTTACAAATTGCCTTGGAGTTCTCCCTCGGGAATGCATACCAAATGCCGTCGCTTGAATGGGCCTTTACAAGGTGTGACTAACTTTACACTTTGTAAAAGCAGCCCTAGTTTTACACCAGGCAAACTAACACTTACGGCGAAAAAACGAAGCACAAAAGCTTTGTGGATCGCCCTAAGTGCTAATTTGCATACCAGAAGTGCCCCCAGTGGCGGATGCGGTACTGCATCCTAAGATCCGGCAGATCCAACTCTATGTGGATGAGTACAGCAACGAAATTCAAGCCGTTAGGAGCGGCAATGACCCTCACACAGGGAGATAAAAAGGAGAGCACCAATAGTGTAATAACGTTGGAGCAATTTAATGTTATAAAAAACAACTTATACACTAGGTACTCACAAAAGTGGATTAACAGTAAGCATGTAAAAAACGAGTCACGGACTCGATGACATCAAATCCAGTACCTCTTTGGCTGGACTTGTGCGCGCATTCGTCACTCACAAGTGACTTCTTCAGGAGTGATAGGAGGTACAGTAAAGTGGTCTTAAATATTGAAGTTCCTCTCATCAGCCGTTGTTTGTCAGCCAATGAGCACCAGAAGTGGGGCAGCGGCCATCTTCCGTAGTGTAAACTCCCACAAATCCCCACACGGACACGGTCCGCACATCGCACATCAGTCGCCGCATCCGCGGCGAAAAACAGGGCAGACGGGGCCAACGGCACCACCGCAGCGCCGCCCACACTCACCGCGCCGACGGAGCAGGTGCCGGAAGTGGGGCGGCGGCCATATTGCATGGGCCGGAAATAGGGCTGCGTCCATTGCTTTGGACCCCTTGCCCTCTGAGTATGAGCGCCATTTTCTTGGTGCCTAGGCAGCGGATGCGGCGATGGATGTGCGATGTGCGGACCGTGTCCGTGTGGGGATTTGTGGGAGTTTACACTACAGACTTCATTATGATGGCTGCGATTTCATTACCGGCATTCCCCAAAATAGCCGCGATCGGACTTCCGGTGTCTGTTTGAGAGTTGTTTTATGCTGTTACCTTACAGCAGTAAGGTAAGGGGACATCTGCACTACCCTAAGGAAATCGGAACCTTCCTCTGCAAGCACTATATGTTTGAACACCTGGCACCAGCACTTTAATATATGCGTTTCAGTAGCGCTCAGTTCGCTGCTCCTGCATGAACACGGAAGTTTTTTTCCACATATTATTTTAGCCACCACTTATGTGTATTTTTTTTCTAGCCCTGTGGCTAGCTGCTATATTCACTGGGCCGGATTAAGAAAAGAGATACGCCGGCGTATCTCCTGATACGCCGTCGTATCTCTGAGTCCGGCCGTCGTATCTATGCGCCTGATTCATAGAATCAGGTTACGCATAGATATGCCTAAGATCTGACAGGTGTAAGTGTCTTACACCGTCGGATCTTAGGCTGCAATTTCACGCTGGCCGCTAGGTGGCGCTTTCGTTTGTTTACGCAAGGAATATGCAAATTAGTATTTACGTCGATTCAGAAACGAACGACCGCCCAACGCTTTTTTTTTACGTTGTTTGCGTTCGGCTTTTTCCGGCGTATAGTTACCCCTGCTATATGAGGGCTATGTGCGGCGTATCCTATGTTAAGTATGGCCGTCGTTCCCGCGCCAAGTTTTGAAATTTTTACGTTGTTCGCGTAAGTCGTTCGCGAATACGGCTGGATGTAATTTACGTTCACGTCGAAAGCAATGACATCCTTGCAATGTCATTTAGAGCAATGCACACTGGGATATTTTCCTTCAAATGTTTTTTATTGTATTTTTCAAAGATACACAATGAAGCACAAATAAGAGTCATAACAATACAATAGTTTCTTAGTCATACTTTGTGTTCAACAGTGTGCCTTGGTAGGCTTCAAATTATCATTTTACTAAACAGTAACCATATAGGGCCTTAGTCCAGTTGGATAGTGGTCAGATGCTTAAACAAGTAACTAGCAATCCCTGTTTACCCCAACGGGATCATGCTGTAAACAAGGGATTATGGCTCATTATCTTATATTATAAAATCAAAATGAACATAAAGGGGTATCAAGGGAAGGAGGGGAGGGGAAGGTGAGTAGGAAGTTATCTTTTACATCCGGTCTAGTTTAGGAGTGTAGTCGTTCAGGAACACACTTAATAATTATTAAAATTCTTCAGAAAATTTGAGGCCCTAGGATGAGTAATCCATTCATTCCAATTTTTAATGAATTTACTTATGGTTCCTTTCCTATGTGCTAACATTAGCTCATAGTGAGCCTGAGTATTGAGTCCCTGGACAACGTCAGATAAGTTAGGTGCTAAGGTAGATTTCCATAGTTTCGTTATGGTGAGTCTCGCTGCTGTAAGGAAGTTGGCAACACACTGGGATATTTTACGGACGGCGCATGCGCCGTTCAAATAATACGTCAAAAACGCGGGGTCAAGCCCAATTTGAATAAAACATGCCCCCTACACCCCCATTTGCCTTACGCCGCAACACATACGTTACGCCGCCTTAACTAAGGGCGCAAGTTCTTTCTGAATAAAAAACTTGCGCCCAAAGTTAGAGCGGCGTAACGTATCGGAGATACATTACGTGGGCCGTACAGATACGCCATTGTATCTGAATCCGGCCCACTGAGTATATATTGTTTTCACTTTGGATTTGATGTTATGCACCACTGAATTATTGAAGTATTATTGTTTAGATGCACTTTTTATCTAGCACTATATCTTTGAGATTTATTTAATTTCCTTATCCCATACAGCGCAGCATTATCTATTTTTATTCATTTATTTTGGTTTTGATACACTTGCTGTGCTGCAGCAGTACATTTTCTTACCTTTCCCCCTGTTGGTCCAGTTTTTCCCTCTCCCCTTCCCTTCCCTTTCCCCATCTGTTTCCAAGTCCCTTGGTAGCGCGGCAATATCCCTCTCTATAATAAACAAAAAATAGAGTGACAATTTTGAAAAAAAAAGCTATATTTTTACTTGTTATAATAAATATACCAAAATTGTTTTTTATAAAAATAAAAAATAAAATCTTCATCAGTTTAGGCCAATACATTTATTATTGTTCCACCTTCTAAAGTTAAGCAATTATTGATTTTACTAATCACTATTTTATAAATAGAACTGACTGCTTGTGTCATCATGATGTCAGGCTTAGATGTTCCGTATTTACTTTCATTGTAACATTACCTGGCTGGCAACTGTTATCTTTTATTAAAAATATACTCTTCGGTTTCTTATCAACCAGCTGTTAGTGGTAAATCATAGACAGAAACTTTTTTTATTGGAGACACGTTGTCCAGGTGTGTTTTACACTCCCTTAAGGCCTTGTTCACACTTGCTCAAAATGCTAACGCTGAACAAAGCCTCCTATAGCGTTAATAAAATGTTCATTGCATTAAAGGCAAGTTAAAAAAACGCCCTATACGCATTTGGCACGCCACATATGCCTATTTTTTTTTTTTTTTGCTGTTGTGAACAAGGCCTAACGCACCACAAATACATTGCAAATGCATTGGAAATGCACAACAGCGCGTTACCATAGACTTGAATGGAAGGAGTTGAACTGATTCAACTTCTTCCAAAACTCACATGAAGCTTCATTTTTGAAGTGCATCAATGCGACACAATGCAAATGTAAATGCTTGGATAATGTGAACAACATGCCTCAAACTCCTGCTTTTAATGTAAACAGGACCTTAAAGGGGTTGTAAAGGTTTTTTTTTTTGTTTTGTTTTTCTAAATAGGTTCCTTTAAGCTAGTGCAATGTTGGTTCACTTACCCTTTCCTTAAATTTCCCTTCTAAATGTTTTTTTTCTTTGTCTGAATTTAGTCAACATACTGTGGCCCACCGGGTCAAGCTCCCTCTTTTTCCTTTTTCATCAAAAGGTATTAGTGTAGCAGGGTAAGAAAATAGAAGAAAGTAGGCGAGACTGCCCAAGAACAGAAGAAAGATGGGGGGGAGGCAGGGGGGGGTGGGGAGGAGGGGGGGTTGGACCCACAGACCTGGGTCTAGGCTCTCGCCTGTGTAGTGGCACTGTCTATCTATGTATTAAGGCGTCCCCTTCAGCAGTATCAAAGCAATTATGGGAATTCAATGTGGATTTAGTGTAGGGGGGCGGGATGGAGTCAGATCTAATCCGACTCTCAGGGTGTCAGGTCAGCTCCCCTCAGGAGTTGTCCTTCAGGGGAGTACTTAAAGAGATTCCAATGTTGCCAGGTTGTTTTGAACCTTTCTTGTCTGTTTTGGCTGGTTAGGACCAGGAGCTCCAACCTACCCACCTCATCTACTCTTTTAAACCATGAGGCAACGGTCGGTGGGTGCAGGGACTTCCATAAAATAGGAATGCAGGCCTTCGCTGTGTCCAGTAAATGACGCACGACAGAGTTTTTGTAAATGCGAGCTGGTGTGTCATTAGCATGCAGAAGGAAGTAGGGACGGTGCGGTCTGTAAATTGTTGAGTTATCCTGCGGACCTCCCCCCAGAAATTCTGAAGTCGAGGGCAGGACCAGAAGATATGTAAAAGGGTGCCCCTCTCCTCTTGGCAGCGCCAACAAAGGTCTGGCGTTGTTGGGAAAAACATATGCAACCGGTCTGGCGTTCTATACCAGCGCGTGAGGAGTTTGTAGTTTGTTTCCTGAGTCTTGGTGCATAAGGAGGACTTGTGTGTGAACCTGAGTATATTCTGTTTTTGGGTGGTGGTAAAGTGGCAGTTCAGGTCTCTTTGCCATTTGAGAAGACTCAGGCCTCGTACACACGACAGAGTTTCTCGGCAGAATTCACCGAGAAACTCGGTCAAAACCCGGATTCTGCCGAGAAACTCTGTCGTCTGTACAGTTTTGGCTCGATGGAGCCGCCGAGGAGCTCGACGAGAAAATAGAGAACATGTTCTCTATTTTCTCGTTGTTCTATGGGAGAAGGCGTCCCGCCGAGCTCCTCGGCGGCTTCATCCCAGAACTCGACGAGGAACTCGACGTGCCAAGCACGTCGAGTTCCTCGGCCGTGTGTACGGGGCCTCAGGGGTTGGTAATTTTCGGACGGTGCAATGAGCATATCATAGGTTAGGGAAAGCGTGTGTGGCAGCACACCCGTCTCTGTACAAAGCCCCTCAAACTCCATCAGGGGTTGATTTGCATCCTCGGGAGGGGGAAGGCTGGCAAGGAAATTACTTAGCTGTAATGCCCTCATAAAGTCTAGGCGGTATAAGCCTCCCGGATCCGAGAGCTCCGCCACCGTCCGCCATCTTCCCATATTACTGAAGTGCGAAGCTTGATGCATGCCTGCCTCTCTTAGGGCCTGGAAGGGTCTGTCTCTCGTGCCCGGTTGAAACTGAGGGTTGCCCAATATGGGTCTCAGCAGGTTGAGAGAGAGGAGTGTGCCAACAGGTGTGCACATGTTTTGACCGTATTGCCGGTCAGTGAGGCTAGTGCCAGGGCCGTCAGGCACCATGGGGCCCTAAGGAGGGGGACTGCGCTTTGCGCTTGTTCGAGCTGTGACCACAGTTTGGTGTCTGTATGTCGACACCAGTCTAGGAGTCTACCAAGGTGTACTGCGTGGTAATAGGTTCGGATCTCAGGCATTGCTAGTCCACCGAATTTCTTTGGCATTGTGAGTATCTTTTTATGTATGCAAGGTTTTTTCCCTGCCCATAGGAACTTAATGAAAGTGGCCTGTATTTGTTTGAAGTAGCTGACTGTGATATGAATTGGGAGGGCCTGCAGGAGATAAAGGAACTTGGGTAGAATCGACATCTTGAGGATGCTACAGCATCCAAACCATGAGTAGAGACCGCCGTTCCATTGCTCTAGTAGTGTCTGCACTGTCTTGAGGAGGGGAGGGAAGTTGAGTTTGAAAAGGCATGGAATAGTTGTAGGGATGAAGGTGCCCAGATATTTTAACGCCGTGTTCGACCATTTGAGGTGGAAGTGCGCTTTAAGGCTTGTGAGTAGGGGCTGGGGAATCCCTATACCCATCGCCTCCGACTTACCAAAGTTAATCTTCAAGTTCGAGACCTGCCCATATAAATCGAACTCTTGCATTAAGTTGGTTGGTTGGTTCAATCTAATGTGGCACAGGAAGGGTTCTAGAGACAGCGTGAACAACAGGGGCGAAAGTGGGCACCCCTGCCTCATGCCATTGTTTATTGGAAAGGTATCAGAGAGAACACGTTCGCTCTGACCCTGGCCGTTGGTCACGAGTACGCCGCTGCTATCCAATTCATAATTTTGGTTCCCAACCCTATGTGATTCAGCGTCGCAAACATAAATTCCCACTTTTCCCTGTCGAGCGCTTTCTCTGCGTCTGTTCCCAAGAATATACACAGTGACTTGGTGGCGTTCGCTATGTGTAGAGCTTACCTAGTTGGTACGAAGCCTACCTGGTCTAGGTGGATCAGATGTGGAAGATGTCGTTGTAGTCTAGTGGCAATGAGCTTAGTGAAAAGTTTGAGGTCTTTGTTCAAAAGGGAAATTGGACGGTAGCTCCCGCACTGCGCTGGGTCCTTGCCTTCCTTGTGTATGACTGATAATTGCGCTTGTAACGTGACCCTGTGTAGTGTTTTCCCCGAACTGAGGTCATTGTATAGTTACACCATGTGTTGGCCTAGGGAGGGGAGGAGGGTCTTGTAGTAAGTGGCAGTAGGGCTGTCTGGGCCCAGGGCCTTACCCGATTTGGTGGCTTTAAGTGCCATCTGCAGCTCTGGCAGCGGATGGGGTCTTCTAATAAATCTTTGGTTTCCGTTGACAGTGATGGCATGTGGGAATCGGCTATGTATTTCGCTGTCGCATTCTGGGTGTGGAGTTACATAGTTACATAGTTAGTCAGGTTGAAAAAAGACACAAGTCCACCCAGTTCAACCACAAAAAAAATAAACAAACAAAATAAAAAACATAGTACAATCCCATACATCCAACTCCATACCCACAGTTGAAGTGTCGTGTTTAGGTTATAGAGGGAGTTGTAATAAGCTCTAAATTCTTCCGTAATGTGTTGAGGCAGGGAAGCCCTCTGGCCGCTGGCGGACGCAATGTGTGGGATGTAGGACGTTAGCTTTTGTGACCGTAACGTTTGGGCCAGAAGTCTACACATTTGTCCCCGTTTTAAATTTTCTTTCTGCAAATCTGTAGCGCCGATTTGGCCTTAAAGGTCAACAGGTCCGTGATTTGTGTACGGACGGTGTCAAGCTCAGCTCCCAATTGTCTGGTGGGTGCTAGTTTGTGGTTTGTTTTTAGGCTTTGCAGTTTATGTAGAAGTTGGTTCAGTTGAGTAGTCCATTGACGCTTTAGGCGGGAGCCGTGTTTAATGAGGACACCCCTAATCACCGCCTTGTGCGCCTCCCACACCACCCCACGTCACTATCGGCGTGCTGTAGTTGCCTAGAGTGTAAAGTATAGTCCCTCTCCCCGGGTGTAGTAGGCGCCATGCGTCAATCAGTTGAGCGGAGTGTAGGGCTGAATAAATGCGTTTACGCGCGTCTCGTGAGGTGCATTAGGTAACGGAGGAGGTGTCCTCCGACGGTGTCAACGGTATGTTGAGATCACCACCCGCAATCAACTGTCCCTCCCTGTACTTTGTGAGTCGCTCTATGTGGCGTTTAATAAATGCGTCTTGGTGGTCGTTCGGAGCATAAAGGTTCGCAAGGGTCACCTTCACCTCTTCTATCTGGCCCTTCAAGAATAAGAATCGTCCCTGCATGTCCGTCTTTGTGTCTGTGTATGTCTACGGTACTCTTGCCGAGATGAGGATCGACACACCCCTAGACTTGGTTTCCGCATACGCAGAGTAATAGACATGGGGGTAAAAACGATTCTTAAGCACAGGTAGGGAGCCGTCTCTAAAGTGTGTTTCCTGCAAGAGGACAATGTCCGCTTTCATGCAGTGCATGTCATGGAGGAGCACCCAATGTTTTTCGGGCGTGTTTAGGTCTTTGGCGTTTAAGGATATTACATGGAGTTCGTCCATTTCCGTGGGTGGGGGGGGGGGAAAGGTCCCAGGGGAGGTGTGGGAGGAGAAACAGGGGGGGGGAGGTCAGAGGTACTCAGTGAGTGGGACAAAGGGTGTTGGGGGGTACTAAATAAGCCTAACCAGCTAGAACGCTCCCCAGGGAAATCCTGGGTATCGAGCACAGTCCTATTTGGGGTGGTGGGTAGGCAGGGCCAGCGAACAAGCCCCCGGCTCTCTCAGACCACCCCCGGCAAATATGAGAAGGTTCTTCCTATAACTGTATAACAGTCCTAAAATGAACATTGTATTCTATCATGTAAAATACAATCAACAAAACGAAAACAAAATACAAATAATAAGAGAAACAGGCCGTAGTAAAGTGCAATAAAAATACTAAAATAACAGAAAACAGTGCAAACATCGCTATCCACTGGTCATAGCTAATATGTGTCAGATTCAAATTGGGGGCCTAAGCATTCCCCATTTTTCATCATCCCTGATCAATGATCTAATTGGAGCCCAGTCCTCCCACTGTGGCTTCGGCAGAGTATTTCCCTCCTACCTGGGGTTGTATGTACCCCAAAGTGCCATTGCCTCACCCCTCCCATGCCCCGCACAGCCCGCTCAGAGAGAGGGATGGGGCTCAGCTGACAGTAATATAATGCAATGCCGGATCAAAATTGTGTAAGCACCCTCCACCCCCCTCAACCAGGACCCCAAGTCCGAGTCCAGCTCACTCAATCCCAAAGTGCGGGGGGGGTCCCCTCAATGGGGACCCCAAGTCGTTAGCACCGTGTCCTCCTGACCCCAGGAGGGGGAATCCAGTCCAGGACCCCCCAACCCCCTCAGCCCCCACCCAATGCACGGTCAGGAGTGAGTCTCCACATCCCCAGTCCTCCTTGTGCGGCAGTCCAGATCGTGGTGGTACCATGTAGGCCGATGAGGGGGGGAGGGAAAGGGGGGGCGGGGGAAATGCTGTCCCCCAAAATAAATCAGGATGGGGAGGTTTAGGTCCCAAATAGGCAACCACAGGCCAAGTCCCTGGAGAGTTTTAAGTGGCGGCAAAAATCTTGCACCGCCGTGCAGCATGAGACCAACAGCCTCGGTTCCCACCCACGGGGAGGTATTACACTCCGGTGAAGGCAGGCATGGTCCCCGCCGACCACTGCGGCTCCGCAGCAGGGGGGGGCATCCCATCGATCCCCACCGGCCACTTACCCGCCAAGATAAGGGAGGAGGCCACGGGGCACAGTCATTGGTACAGCACAGTGAGGGGGAAAACTCGGTAGTGTCAGTGCAGGAAGGGAGACGTTGCCAGGGATGGATGGATGGCCCAGGACCTACTTACATGCGTCCCCCAAAGCCGCTCTCTGTCGCCGTCTGCCTCTCTGCAGGCGAGGAAGCACCAGGCCATGGAATGTGGAGATTCCCAATCTGCCCATTACTCGCGGGAGTAGTTGCAGCCAGTCAGGTACTGGTATCTGGTCCGCTTCCATGAATTGGAACAGCGCTGGAAGGTCAGGGGCGGTCTGCAGGGTAAAGGCACTTGCTTCTTTGCGGAACGTCACCGCGAAGGGGTATCCCCATCTGTACGTAAAGCCTTTGTGTTTAGCCAGGTCCAGGAGGGGTGGTAGGAGGGCCCTTCGTTTCAAAGTTGCCCTGGAGAGATCCGGGAGGATTTTTATCTGGGAGCCCTCCGCTTCTATGTTACCATAGTCTTATGCGCGGCGCAGGATGGCTTCTTTCTGTGCGTATCTATGGAGTCGGCAGACCACGTCGCATGGCCTGCTCGGATCTGTAGATCTGTCTAGCAGCACATGAGCCTCCGGGTCCTCCAGGATCGTGCGGAAGATGTCCCTCACCTTCTCTCCCAGGTCCCCCGTCTCTGTGTCTTCCGGAATGCCTCGGAGTCGCAGGTTATTGCGGCGGCTCCGGTCTTTGATGTCCTCCAGGTGGAGCTGGAGTGCCACTGCCGCGTCTCGGTGCTGATCGCGGGATTGCTCCAGGGCAAGCACCCGATCCTCCAGTGACGTGATCGACGTCTCCCCTGTGGTCACCCGGTCCGCTGTGTTGGAGATTTCGCCTCTCACCTACTGGATGTCTCGGCGGTGAGTTTCCTCAAGTGGAGGATTAGGGATTCAATGTCCATTCGGGTGGGGGGGGGCCGCAATATCGGATTGGGTGGGGAGGGCCTGCAGCAGCGCCCTAATGTCTTGTTCAGGAAGGCCGGCATCCTGAGGCATTTGGAGGGACATGATGTCCCGTTGCTGGTCCTGGGAAGCAGGTAAGGAGCTTGTGGAGACCCCCGGGGAGAGGGGACCGGTTTCCAGGAGTTGGGCCTGCTGTGCTGCGCCACGTGGAGGGCCTCTCGATGCTGCAGCCCTGGCTCCAGGGGAGATCTCCTGTAGTAGTTGAAAATAACGCTGGATTTCCCCCGATTTTTTTGCCTGCGGGTGTCCCCCTTGTAGCTGCTCTCGTCCTGTACTTTTTGTTTGAGTTCATACCAATTTAGATTGTTTTTCTGCTGTTAAGTGGGGTTTGAGGCCGAGAGCTCTGGAGAAAGGCAGCTTCACTCAGCCATGTCCAGGTCATGCCCCCCCCCCCCGCCCGGGGTGCATGGAGCCTTAAGTTTTAGCCACTTAAGGACTGGAAGGATTTGCCCCCTTAATGACCAGGCCATTTTTTTCTCTTTAACTGACAATTGCACGACGACGGTCGTGCAAACCAAACAAAATTTGATGTTCTTTTTTCCCCACAGCTGGTATTTGATCACCTCTGTGGTTTTTATTTTTTGCGCCATAAACAAAAATATTGTGACAAATTTGAAAAAATAAAAAATCTTTATCATGCACTGAAGCAATCATCATGGAATCTGAATAGAAGTGAAGCACTTATGCACTTTATATTTTTTGCTTGATATTGCCTTTTTGAGTATTGGATTGTTTTCATCTGCACGTTATTATTGCACTGGACACGTCTCTTTTATATATTTGTAATTATATATTTTTTGATATTTTATTGATGATTTAAATTCCTTGGTGAATTATATGGGACACTTTTTCACTGCAGTCATTCATGGATTGAGGTGTCCTTTTATGAAAGTGAGATCAGCGGTGATCCCGATTCTCACTGCTGATCTCAGGTCATACACAGTTTATGAAGCTGAGGTAATCAGTTGAGAACATGTTCTTCACTGATTATCTCACCACAGTGAGAATCTGTAACTCACTGTCACAGAAACGGCCAGTTTATGAAGGTGTGATCTCAGCACCTCACTGGAGATCTGTGACAGAATTCTCACTTTCTGATTCACCATCTCAGAGGTGGAGAATCAGAGTGAGAAGCGTGAAGCTGGCTGAGTATTGTGGAGGAAGAAGGAAGTCTTTTGACTTCCATGCTTCACACACAAGCAGCCATACAGTCAGATCACATCTTCTCCACTTATTACACACCCCAAAATTAGCAGGTTAGGAATTTATAGTGTATATATTATTATTATACAGGATTTATATAGCGCCAACAGTTTACGCAGCATTATAAACATTATAGTTACAATACAATTTAATACAGGAATGATCAGAGGGCCCTGCTTATATATATATATATATATATATATATATATATATATATATATATATATATATATATATATATATATATATATATATATATATATATATATACATATATATATATATATATATATATATATATATACACACACACACACATACACCATCATATAGCATATATATGTGTGTGTTTATTTCTATGTATATCTATAGATATATATATATATATATATATATATATATATATATATATATATATATATATATATATATATATATATATATATATAAAAATTCTACCTGCATTATTATTAAAGTCATTTTTATATAATTTTTTTATTTATTAGTAAAAAAAAATTGTAAACCCTAGAATATGGTTTTACCCATAGACTGTTCTATTACAGTTATACAGGGTTTATATTTGTATACGTTATTAAAAATAAATAAAATGAATGATCATAAATGTATTTTTCATTTATATGAATGGTGTATAGCTGCATTACATATGTGGATTTCCGTTCATATACTATACACCATTCACATTTAAATAGGCACATGTATGAGCTTTAAATATTGATAAAAACAATGTATTTTAATAATTAGGTTAATGTATATTGTTTGGTAGGAATGTAACTTTATTATTTTATTAATATGTGGTGTATAATGTGTGCTGATTCATGTTCAACTTTTGTATTTTTTACTTCCTCATACTGTAATCCTGCTATATCACACGAGATTACAGTGAGCAATTAAAAACACACATTTAAACAATGTGCCAAAATGTGTGTAAAAAAAAAAAAAAAATAATTTCTTCATCAGTTTATTCCAATATGTATTCATCTACATATGTTTAGTAAAAAAAACGCAATAAGCGTGTATTGATTGGTTTGCGCAAAAGTTATAGCATCTACAAAATAGGGGATAGATTTAGGGACTTTTAATTATTTTATTGTTTTTACTGGTAATGGCGACAGATTGGATCCTTTTGACATATTTTTGGGACCATTGACATTTATACAGAGATCAGTGCTATAAAAATGCACTGATTACTGTGTAAATGTCACTGGCAGGGAAGGGATTAACACTGGGGGGATCAAGGGGTTAAATGTTTTCCCTGGGAGGTTTTTAACTGTGGGGGATGGGACTGACTGAAGGAGGAGAGAGATTGCTGTTCCTAATCACTAGGAACAGCAGATCTGTCTCCCCTGCCCTGTCAGAACAGGGATCTGTATGTTTACATTAACAGATCCCCATTCTGGCTCTCTGTAGAGTGATCGCGGGTGGCCGGCGGACATTGCAGCGGCTGACCACGCACATTGGCTCTGTGTGCATCCCCTATCGCTCTTAAAGCGGCCGATGTACACCTACGCCGATTCGCCCAGGAGAACATACCTGCCACAGTATAATGACAGCGGCTGGTCTGAAAGTGGTTAATGCATAGAATGCATTAGGGTGAAAAACCTTTTGTGCTGCAGCTGCCCCCCAGACCCCCCCTTTTCCTTTCATGAGCCGATCTGATCCAGCGATGTGCACGAGCGCAGCAGCTCCCGCTGCTGTCTCACTCCTCTTTGGACAGATTGATAGCAGCGGGAAAGATTTGACATGGGAGCGGGGAGCCAGGGGCTGAGTCTTGTGGTCTGTGTCAATAGACGCAGCAGTGGGACTGTGAGTGAGCATGGGTGCCCCCATGGAAAGTGGCTTTCCTGGGGGGCACCTGATTATGAGGAGGAGTACAGAGCACCAGCAGGGGACCCCAGAAGAGGAGGATTGGGGCTGCTCTGTGCAGAACCAGAGAGCAGGTAAGTATAGGCAATTAAGCATGTTTGTTATTTTTATTTAAAAAACACTTAAACTTATTTGTCTTTTTTTTTTATCTAACACATATGATTAATTTAGTCCAATATAATAAATAAATAAGTTTCCACTCTTCTTTATTATCTAAATAAAAAAAATACAAAAGGTCAGTTTTTTTTACAGAATATATTTTATAAACATAGTGATTTTAACATACAATCATAATTTTTTTTTAAAAACAATGTATTCAATAGACAAACTTCTATAAAACCAGCGTCATTCCCCACGGTTCTTGTCTTCTCATATTGGTCCTCCTTAAATGATTCTTCAGATCACTGCATCTGCTTCACACTGCGTTCAGTTGAGAGCAGGTGATCGTCTCTATTTAGATGTACCACGGGTCATGTGACCAGAACATGGTGGAACGCTGCATTCCATGCAAAACAAAGAGGGATGCTGAGACTACAGTAAGCATCTTTACAAAGACTCTGCGGGCAGGGAGCTATTTCAATCATTTGCAAGGTAAATGTGTTTAGAATGGCGATCCTGCAATTGTAAACCTTAAACAATCATTTATGTTTGTTTTTTGTTAAAAAAAAAAAAAAGAAGCAGTGACAGAGACAATTGTAAGCAAGGAGGATGCAAAGCACTATGGCTTTAGCTAAAGCATCCAGGCAGCTGTATGCTAATACCTAGCAGAATTGTGTTGTTTCTATTTTACAGTGATGCTCTGATTTATATTGTGTGTGTTTTGTTAGGATATTATATTTCTATGCTGATAAGACGTATATGCGTTCTGATTGCTTGCTTCGTAGATTCTATTTTTAGCAGCAGCTATGCGAATCCTATATATAGTGCTGGCGTCTGTATAGGAGAGAAAAAAAAAGGCTGGTTCTGTTGTTTTAACGTTCATCCTATGTTTTAATACATGCGTGAAGATAGCTGTGGTTTTCTAATTACAATTCACTTTCTCTTATTTGCATCCACTGTGTCACATGCTTCTAATTGCATCTTTAAAGTGGTTATACGCAATAGTAAGAATGCTACGAGCAAAAAATAAAAATAAAAAAATTGGAAGGCGACGTTAAAAAATGTATCCAGGCTCTAAACATAGTATTATAAATACAGAGGGGCAGATGGTAAGACTGATTATTGTTCTGTAAAGTATAACCCTTGCTGCTATGGTGAAAGCTACGGTGTGGCCTGAGAACTGAGAACATGTTGGAGCCTTCCCGTTTGTGCTACCCCCTCCTTTAAATGCAGCCTTCAAACACTGTAATGGCTTAAAGGGGGAGAGTGTAAGTGCAGCTGGCTCATCATGTATATCAATGACCCCTATCATTACCGTAAACATTTACAGGCTTGTAAAGTGCAACCTAGACAATGAAACCTTCTGTATATGACTATTAGAAATTAGTGTCCTAAAAGGGTGCATAAAACAGTTTTTTATAAGAGAAATAGAATAACATTTTAATTAAGTTTTATCAGTATGGGAAAAAAAAATTGTATTTGTGTTATTTTTACCTAATCCATAAGCTTTAAAAAGGATTAAAGTAAATCTATACCATAACTAGATAGCATTATTTTTCTAAAGGTATACCGTATATACTCGAGTATAAGCCGACCCGAATATAAGCCGAGGCACCTAATTTTACCACAAAAAAAAGGGAAAACGTATTGACTGGAACATAAGCTTAGGGTGTCCATCTGCATGCTTCACTGCGTCCATGTGCATGCCTCACTGTGCCCATGCCTCACTGTGCCGATGCCTTACTGTGCCCATGACTAGACTGATGTTTAACATGGGAGTCTATGGAAAGGGTACCCAGATTTGAAAAATCGGTGCTCCCTGGCCGTAGGTCTCCCAGACAACAAACTTTTCACACTAGTGACGCTACATGTGTGCCATGTTTGGGGTTCAGAAGACCTACGACCGGCCAGTACCGGGTCCCCAAAGTCACTGGAGAAATTACCATTTAACATGGAAGTCTATGGAATGGGTGCCCGGCTTTGAAAAATCAGTGCTCCCCAGCCGTAGGTCCCTTTGGACAACAAACTTTGCACACTTGTGGAGAAAGAGTTTGGGATTCAGGGGACCTACGGCCGTTACCAGGTCCGCAAATTCCGGGAGATCAGGCACAAAAAGGTGACTCGAGTATAAGCTGAGGGGGGCATTTTCAGCACCAAAAAATGTGCTTAAAAACTCAGCTTATACTCGGGTATATATGGTATATATCATAAAAAAAGTGACTTTCTTTTAGTAAGTTCATTCAGATTTTACCTTGTGTCCCCCTTTTGTTGCATCTCAGTATTGCTGATCTCCTCCAGCCTCTTTCAGCCTACTTTCTTTCTGCATTCACTTGCACCATTGTGGGCTGCACATCATTGCTTTGGACTTGCTTCCTGATGGTGACAACAGTGGACTAGGACAATATGTGTTAACACCTACAGGTGTGGGCCCAGTTCTGTGCATTTTTCTAGCATTCCTGCACATCGCATGTAGGGCAGATCTTTCATTTAAGATGATAAAGATGATAAAGATTAACTAAGGTGTGTAGCTTAGAAAAATAAAAAAATCGACTACAAAAATCCAGGGAAAAAAAGTCTAGTGTAAAAAAGCTAATAAGAAGATCAGAGAGCCTCCCTACGTAAAGAAAAATGCTTTGGTAGTGTAGCATTTATTTTAAATTCATGTATCGTTAAAAGCATATATAAAAAATCATGAATGTCTTACATACAAAGCTGCTGCCGACCCAGGATGGCATGACGGCACTAGCAGCTCCTTCCCCATTGCGTTTCGTCCAATAGGACGTTATCAAGGGGTTCTCTGAGGACTTTAAACTTTATTTCACTGATTACATTGGCGCTGCACATTTTGTTTTATATAAATGTGGATTTAAGTTTTGGGTATATTACTTATATGAGAAAGCTGCCCCCAAGATCATTTCACAGCGCAGAAAGTAATTTTTTTAAATTTCTTTTGCAAAAAATAAGTCACTGACTCTTTTCCAAAAACATGCAGCATTGACCTGCATGGTGCTAGAGCACCATATGGTTTGGTGTACAGGAAAATGTGTACGTTTGCAGATGTATGGGGTGCCATTAACAATTACGCAAAGATGTAAACGTGACTGGGAAGCAGTTGTCACCCAATAACAGGAAGTAACTAAATAAGTACCTTTATGTACAGTAAATGTACTAGCAGATTTAGATACACTATTGATGGTCATAAATAGATTGAACTTCGGCTGGTTCGGCAGGGATGAAGTCAGCATATCAATCTACTTCTGTACTACTACTAGCCTGTTGGAAAATTTCCATATGATCAGTGCTGCCAGCTATAGATGGCAGTGCTGATCAGTGTATTCTATTGGTGGGAAAGTCTCCCCACTGTGTGGATTAGGGAATCAAGTAAGTTTCTTTCATTCAACCGGCTGGTTGAACAAAAAAAATAAAAAAAATACTGCCTTACAAATTGAAACCAAACTCCAGCTAACACTTTCTAAGCAATTACAGCAGTTTTGTTTCTTTTTGGGATACAGGTTTTACATAAACATAAATAATATCATAGTATGCACCCATCTCAGTAGTAAATGGTTTGCCTCATCCCTGTAACGCTGGACTGGCCTACTGGGTAGGTAGCTGTGATTTCCCGGTAGTCTGGCAAGACAGTCTGTCCTGGGGCTGCTTTGAGAGCAGTGGCTCCCATAAAAAATATGGCTGCGGGCCTGGACCGAAATGTCAACTGCGCTTGCGCCGCCGCCATGCCAAAGCTAGCTGGGCTCGGGAAAGCCTGTACACGCTCAGCCATTTTCGGGCAGGGGGCCACATGCGCAGTGAAGTAATGGCGCCGGGCGGCACCATTTCTAAATGTAATGTAGCAGTGGCACTCGTCTCAGTGAGGTCTCGGCAGTGGGGCGCACCTCTCATCACGGCCGGGTAGGACCGGACCGCTCCACAGCCTCTGACCACCTCCTGGTATTACTCTTCTGTGCCATGTCCACAGCCTCTGACATCTCCTCCTATCCTGTGCCATAACCGAAGCCTCCGACATCTCCTGTACCATGTCTGCAGCCTCTGACATCTCCTGTACCATGTCCGAAGTCTCTGACATCTTCTGTAAAATGTCTGCAGCCTCTGATATCTTCTGTACTATGTCCACAGCCTCTGGCATCTCTCTCCTATATCATGTCCGCAGCCTCTGACATCTTCTGTACTATGTCCACAGCCTCTGGCATCTCTCTCCTATATCATGTCCGCAGCCTCTGACATCTCCTGTATCATGTCTGCAGCCTCTGACATCTTCTGCACCATGGTGGCAGCCTCTGACCTCCCCAGTAGCATGTCCTCAGCCTCTGATATCTCCTCTACCATGTCCGCAGCCTCTGACATCTCCTGTACTATGTCTGCAGCCTCTGACATCTCCTGTACCATGTCCGTAGCCTCTGATATCTCCTGTACCATGTCCGTAGCCTCTGACATCTCCTCCTGGGCTGGTATAAAATAATTTCCAGGGCTGGTTTTTATTTCCAGTCCGGCCCTGCTGTAACTGCAAGACAGCTTGCTCTTTTGAAAAACAACAGACTTACTGGCTGGATCACCAGATGAAAATAGAAGAAAGAAAGCATCAGAGAGAAACCTAATGCAGCCATCTAAGAAATGGTAAACTATAATATATATTTTTTCATTGCAAATTCAGGCCATGCTTCGCAATGCAACACCCTGTTTTTGCTTTAGTGTACCTTCTCACTCACTCTTATTCAACTACTCCTTGAAAAAGATTCACTTCCTGTCTGGTTTATATCTTATCTCAATAGTTGCTAAGTAATTAGGCAGAGTATTTGCAGAGGCTAATCTACCTAGCCTCTAGTAGCTTTTCTACATATTTTGGTATTTAATACAATAACAACAATTTGGAAAGTCAAGCATGTCAAGTTGTGTCAATAGGTACTAGGGGCCAGATTCACAGAAAAAGTACGCCGGAGTATCTGCTGATACTCTGGCGTACTTTCAAATTTGCCTCGTCGTATCTTTATTTGTAATTCACAAACAAAGATACGACGGCATTTGGCTAAGATCCGACAGGCGTACGGCTTTGTACGCCTTCGGATCTTAGGATGCAATACTTTGGCGCCCGCTTGGTGGAGTTCGCGTCGTTTTCCGCGTCGGGTATGCTAATTAGCTGTTTACGGCGATCCACGAAGGTACGCGCGTTCGTCGCATTCTCTTACGTCGTCGCTAGTCGGCTTTTCCCGTCGTAAAGTTGCGATTGCTATTTAGGTGGTGTAAAAATTAAACAGCCCATGTTAAAGTATGGCTGTCGTTCCCGCGTCAAATTAAATTTTTTTTTTTGCGTAAGTCGTCTGGGAATACGAAAGTACGTAACGCACATCGCCGTTCAAAACATTACGTCGGGTGACGTCATTTCGCGCAAAGCACGGCGGGAAATTTCAAGGGCTTTCACACTGGAGCGGTGCGCTAGCAGGACGGTAAGAAAAGTTTTATTATACAGTCTTGTACAACTGTAAAACAATAAATATTCTTTGCATGCCAATAATAACTAAACAAGCTGCACATTGCTCAAATCTTTGAGTAATAGGTGAAAACAATTTGTTTATTACCGCAGATAAAACAAATGTTCCCCATGATGACCAAGCAAGTTATTGTCTGGCTGGTCACTCTTGGATTAAGTTGCTTAGTATATATTGCAACTTATATATGGTAATTTATTTGACATTTAAACACACATGGGCACATATATAACAACATCTGAAGCTAGTTAATTTTTCTGATTACAGTTGGTAGAATATGTAGCAAATGCAGTACAGTGGGTACGGAAAGTATTCAGACCCCCTTAAATTTTCCACTCTTTGTTATATTGCAGCCATTTGCTAAAATCATTTAAGTTCATTTGTCCTCATTAATGTACACACAGCACCCCATATTGACAGAAAAACACAGACCTGTTGAAATTTTTTCAGATTTATTAAAAAAGAAAAACTGAAATATCACATGGTCCTAAGTATTCAGACCCTTTGATGTGACACTCATATATTTAACTCAGGTGCTGTCCATTTCTTCTGATCATCCTTGAGATGGTTCTACACCTTCATTTGAGTCCTGCTGTGTTTCATTATACTGATTGGACTTGATTAGGAAAGCCACACACCTGTCTATATAAGACATTACAGCTCACAGTGCATGTCAGGGCAAATGAGAATCATGAGGTCAAAGGAACTGCCTGAAGAGCTCAGAGACAGAATTGTGGCAAGGCACAGATCTGGCCAAGGTTACAAAAAAATTCTGCTGCACTTAAGGTTCCTAAGAGCACAGTGGCCTCCATAATCCTTAAATGGAAGACGTTTGGGACGACCAGAACCTTTCCTAGAGCTGGCCGTCCGGCCAAACTGAGCTATCGGGGGAGAAGAGTCTTGGTGAGAGAGGTAAAGAATAACCCAAAGATCACTGTGGCTGAGCTCCAGAGATGCAGTCGGGAGATGGGAGAAAGTTGCAGAAAGTCAACCATCACTGCAGCCCTTCACCAGTCGGGGCTTTATGGCAGAGTGGCCCGACGGAAGCCTCTCCAATACACATGAAAGCCCGCATGAAGTTTGCTAAAAAAAACACCTGAAGGACTCCAAGATGGGGAGAAATAAGATTCTTTGGTCAGATGGAACCAAGATAGAACTTTTTGGCCTTAATTCTAAGCAGTATGTGTAGAGAAAACCAGGCACTGCTCATCACCTGTCCAATACAGTCCCAACAGTGAAGCATGGTGGTGGCAGCATCATGCTGTGGAGGTGTTTTTCAGCTGCAGGGACAGGAAATATGAAGGCGCAAGATGAATGCAGCCAAGTACAGGGATATCCTAGACGAAAACCTTCTCCAGAGTGCTCAGGACCTCAGACTGGGCCGAAGGTTTACCTTCCAACAAGACAATGACCCTAAGCACACAGCTAAAATAAGGAAGTAGTGGCTTCACAACAACTCCGTGGCTGTTCTTGACTTAAACCCAAATGAGCATCTCCGGAGAGACCTAAAAATGGCTGTCCACCAACATTTACCATCCAAACTGAAAGAACTGGAGAGGATCTGCAAGGAGGAATGGCAGAGGATCCCCAAATCCAGGTGTGAAAAACTTGTTGCATCTTTCCCAAAAAGACTCATGGCTGTATTAGATCAAAAGGGTGCTTATATTAAATACTGAGCATAGGGTCTGAATACCATGTGACAGTTACATTCCCAGCATTAAAAACTGTTAAATCTATGGACTTACTTCCGCCTTAATTTCCTTCACACTATAAAAGCATACACCTTAAAAATGTTAAAGCTAATCTCAGAGAAATTGTTGTTTGTGCTTACTTACATTAGACCAGCTTGGCTGGATGTACATGGCCATATCTGATATCAGAAAGACCGATGGGAATACTTTAAATCACTGTAAGTAATCCATGCTACATACAGCAAGAGCCAAAATCTTCTGGGTTCTATGTAAAGGGCTTCCCCTCTGCACACCGTTCACTTGCTCAACACCTCTGCCATTCATAGAATGCCTTGTATGTTTTTTAATAAATACAATACAATATCTGATTGGTTGAGGTAGAGAGGAGGGCAGTGCTGTCACGACCTTCATCTCACCCAATCAGAGAATTAATTTAAAATAATACAAGAGTGGTGAAACAAGCAAAACCCTGTATTCAAATAGGAAGCCCCTCACACAAAACCCAGAAGACCACAGCTCTTAAGCCGCGTACACACGATCAGTCCATCCGATGAGAACGATCTGATGGACCGTTTTCATCGGTTAACTGATGAAGCTGACTGATGGTCCGTCGTGCCTACACACCATCGGTTAAAAAAACGATCGCGTCAGAACGCGGTGACGTAAAACACAACGACGTGCTGAAAAAAACAAAGTTCAATGCTTCCAAGCATGCGTCGACTTGATTCTGAGCATGCGTGGATGGTTGTGCCTACTAACGATCGGTTTTGACCTATCGGTTAGGAATCCATCGGTTAAATTTAAAGCAAGTTGGCTTTTTTTAACCGATGGTTAAATAACCTATGGGGCCCACACACGATCGGTTTTGACCGATGAAAGCTGTCCATCAGACCGTTGTCCTCTGTTTAACCTATCGTGGGTACGAGGCCTTACAGTATGTAGCATGGACTACTTCTGTGATTTACCACTTTCCTAGTGCCCCTCCAGATATCAGATATGGATACATAAATTGAGCCAAGCTAGCTCAATGTCAATACACAAATAAATTCCATGAGTTTCATTTTTAGATAGCATTTTTGTAATTTTATGTACCCCAAAGCATCTGCGCACCCAGGCAGGAAGTTAGCTTGCGGGAGTTTTCATAGTCAGGCTTCCAAGTATCTAAACAAGTAAACAGCAAAGTTTTGTTTATTTTGAATAACCAACCATGTGCAGATGAACTAAGTAAACAAGAATTTGCTTTCCACATGATTGGATAGTTAAAGTCAATATTCACACAATTTATTGAGAAAGATTCCCAATTCCTAATTCTTCATGCTGGCCTATCACATTATTAAGCTCATCTTTCTAAGATACGTTCTAAGTGGATTTTTAGCTAATAAAAGCACCAAATCAATAGGTTCTCCTTCATAAGTAAATGTCATTTTCTTTAAGATTAAATAACATAAACCACAATGCACAAATAATAGCTCCTAATAGATTTGGCAATAGACACCGATCTACTCTCCTTTTTATATACTGAAAAGTCATTTAGAGGTGACCATGTCATTGTGTTTCACTTGCTTGAATTTAAAATGATCAATCTATTTTGGAAATCTCATTTTATAAACCAAACAAATAAGTTGATAATTTTTAACATATGAAAACTTGAAAAGCAGTGCAATTCAATTAGCAATAAAATGTCCTGGCGAAGCTACGTTGCCATTATGTTTTTATTTTTTGGCGGATTGCTTTACATAATGAAGTCCTGCAAAGTTATTTTGTTCTATGGTAAATCTGATGAAAATCATGGATTTTAGTCCAAACACTCTTACCTGTTATTGTAAATGTATCTGTTGTATACTTAAAACTTAAAAACAGGTTCTTTGATTGGTCAGATTGTTTTTTTCCTTTAGAAGTTTTAGTTTGCTGGCCAAAAACAAAATTTGTACTGGATGTTCCAGAGGAATAAATTCTTTTCAGATTTCTAAAAACACAGGACAAAAACTGTATTCATTGTGAAGAAAAAAATAGCAATATAAGTTGGTTTTATATCATATTATACTGTATATTTTCCACTGAGTTTCTACCAACGGATTTTAATTTGCATTTCCTTTGGACTTGGCACAATATAATCTCATTATAAAAGCTGGATGCTGTTCATTTAGTAAAGAGAATGTTCAGTTTCCTAAATGAATGTTAGTAACTAGTTAGTAACATAGGGCCAGATTCACCAAAGAGATACGATGGCGTTTCTCCTGATACGCCGTCGTATCTCTGTTTCTATCTATGCGACTGATTCATAGAATCAGTAAGGCCGGGTACACACGGACAAACATGTATGGTGAAAGCGGTCCGTCGGACCGTTTTCACCATACATGTCTGCCAGAGGGCTTCTGTACGATGGTTGTACACACCATCGTACAGAAGTCCGCGCGTAAACAATACGCGGGGCGTGTCCGCGGTGTCGCCGCGTCGATGACGCGGTGTCGCCGCGACAATGACGCGGCGACGTGGGCGGCCCGCCTTTAAAATGCTTCCACGCATGCGTCGAAGTCATTCGACGCATGCGAGGGACGGCGGGCGCCTGGACATGTACGGTAGGTCTGTACTGACGACCGTACATGTCCGAGCGGGCTGAATTCCAGCGGGCTGTTTTAAAACAAGTCCAGGAATATTTGTCTGCTGGGAAAAGGCCCGGCGGGCAAATGTTTGCTGGAATTCGGCCCGCTCGCGCCCACACACGACCAAACATGTCTGCTGAAACTGGCCTGCGGGCCAGTTTCAGCAGACATGTTTGGTCGTGAGTATGGGGCCTTACGCATAGATATCCATAAGATCCGACAGGTGTAATTATTTTACACTGTCGGATCTTAGGATGCAATACCGCGGCCGCCGCTGGGTGGAGTTTGCGTTGTAAACCAGCGTCGGGTATGCAAATTAGCAGTTACGGCGGATCCCCGACGGATTTTCGCGTTCGCTACGTCGCCGCTAGTCTAGTTTCCCGTCGCAAAGTTAGTCGTCGTATTGCTATTGCTGTCTAAAGTATGGCCGTCGTTCCCGCGTCGAAATTTAAAAATGAACTTCGTTTGCGTAACACGTCCGGGAATATGGAAGTACGCTATGCGCGTCGCCGTTCGAAAAAATGACGTCACATCGCGCAAAGCATGACTGGATTTGCGAAACGGAGCATGTGCAGTAGGTCCGGCGTGGGAGCGCGCCTAATTTAAATGGCACACGCCCATTTAAATTGGCCCGCCTTGCGCCGGAGGCTGCCGGCGTAGTGTTCATCGCAAGTGCTCTGTGAATCAGGCACTTGCGATGAAAACTTGCGGCGGTGTAACGTATCTACGATACGTTACGCCGCCGCAGTTCTATGTGAATCTGGCCCTAAGTTTCTAAGTTGAGTGATGATTATTCACTTTTTAAAGTGAACAGTATCTACCACTTTAGTATTTAACTAAACTCTTTATAAATAATGGATAGTTCAGTGACACACATGCATTGGGGTTGATTTTCTCCAGCAATGGAGAATTTACACTTTGCAAAGTGAACTTTCACTTTAATTAGTGAAAGAGATAAAACTAAGGAAAAATTTATCTTTGCAAAGAATACCTAATGCAAAATAAAACCTAATATGCAAGAAAAAAAACCTGAATTTTTGCATGCACGTGATAGGATGAAGCCACAACCATCCAATTACATTTGAAGTGAACAATTTGTACTTCTTTAGTGAATCAACTCTTTTTTTAAATGATCATACCTCTCAACAATCCTGAATTTGTGGGACTGTCACGCATAAATGATGGGGTTCCATGGACCTCAGGATAACTTCACTGTGCTCTACTTAAGTCGATTGCATGCACAGGGAACTGACTTATTAAAGGTTGTCACACTTTCGGGTAGAGTTTTAGAATGAGAGTCCTGCTGCCCGATTACAGCGACAGGCAGCTGTACTCTACTTCTCAAACTCAGCTCAACAACATGACATCATTAATTTGTTTATTACTTGACTGAGATGGACCTCCCTCCCTATGCCTGCAATCCAGCAGTAGGTCTCTTGCCCTCTGAACTCCTACTCGATGTCATTATATTGGGGAGCACTGACACTGCCTTCTGCATCTCAGCATTTTTTTAGGTAAGGGTCAGCATCAAGTAAGGAAGGGGACAATGTCAGGTTAGTGAAGGGGTAGCAACAACCCTAAGAGCCCTTTCATACTGCTAGCGCAGCCGCATTAGCGGTAAAGCACCACTAGTTTTAGCTGCTCTTTACCACTGTTATAGCAGTGCTTTTAACCCCCGCTAGTGGCCGAGGAAAGGGTTAAAATGTGGTATTATGGGATGCCAACTGGTTTTATCAGAACTTCTCAGGGACAATTTCTTCTGTACAGGGCTCAGTCAGATGTAGCAAATGCCCATTACAGGCAGGGACCACAGGCCCCTTGGTTGTGTAGTAAAGTCCTAGTGGTGGCCAGCTGTCCTTCTGTGGCTACTGATCCCAGCACCACCTCTTCAGGCACTGCCAGCCCACCTGGCTGCAGCTACCTCTTTGACTAGCCCTCCTGGCTAATCTTCCACAGTCCTCCCAGACTGATTCTGTATCCACCTCAGACTACTCTCACCCAGTCCTCTCAGGCTGCCTCTCAGTCCTCCCTGACTGTATTACTCACCAGCCCACCTGGCTGTCCTCACACCTGCTCCCATGCCACTGGACAGGAATCCTCCTTGGAATATCAAAGGATCCCTCCCTGAACTCCCAGGTTCGAGGTCACCCCCCTCCCCCAGATTAGGGGGTTACCCTCAATGAGCCACCGATAGCCTCCTAGCATTCCATAT
Organism: Rana temporaria; assembly: GCF_905171775.1. Taxonomy (NCBI): domain Eukaryota; kingdom Metazoa; phylum Chordata; class Amphibia; order Anura; family Ranidae; genus Rana; species Rana temporaria. The sequence goes on from NC_053489.1 coordinate 279,346,701, forward strand.
CCAGCTTCCACCCAAACTATCTTCTCCCTGCAGAGCTGATAATGAGTATTTGAGGGGGCCTGCCCCTGCCAAACCATCTGTTGGGTATTGGTCTCATAACTTACAGGACTTAAAGGGTCTGCAACTAACCGCTTGGTGCCAGATACCACAGCATACCTTCAGATGTCTACTGGCATCCATGACTTAACAAGTCAGGGGTTTTTTGGCAGCCAAACGGGCCATTTTGGTGGAAAAAGGTGGACCTATTCAATACTAGGTGGGTGGTCATAGTTATGGATGATCGATATAGTTGCCACAGACTGCAACTGTTTCTAGTTTCTGAGCTAGATGCTCCAGGCTCCAGCCTGTGCTGTCAGCAGCTGCAAAAGCCAATGCTTTAGCTTCAAAGTGCAGGAAGCCTGCACTATGGTGCACTATTAAAGGTGGTGTCATATGCCACTTTCTTTCTTGAACCAGGAGGTACAATGCATAATGTTTAACTAATGCTTTACTGTTCAAATTTCGACTGGTTCATTTGGAACCACATTAAAATTGATCACTGGCCCTGCCGGCTATTTCTACTACAGCATCCCTTGATGGAATAAAGTAAAATAAGTCTGTATCTGCATACATATACCCACTGTTAATCCTCTGCATTGTGTAAAAAGGCTGATTGATCCTGTCTTCTTTGTTCCTCCCCTTTCGTCCACAGTCCCCAATCTATCTGCTGATAGAACAAAGGCTAGGGGACAAGCTGCACAGTTTAGTTTGTGTTGCTAGAGAGTTTTTTTTGTTTTCTTAGGAGAGTACATGTGATTAGCACTTGGCCAATCAGCACTGTCCAGGCAGAGGATTAGGGGTCCTGCAGCCAGAAAGGACAATAAGAGCAGAATGAAAACTCCTCCTACAAGCTTTACCCAGACACTGATAGAAGTCACAAGACTGCTCTAACTGCGGATGAAAAAGGGTATTTAGCAGTTTATATTTACTAAAATAACTGCATTTCTATGTTTAGTAACACTTTAATAGAGACAAAGCTACAAGAATCTTCACACCTTCTTCAATGACTGTTAAAAAAGATATATGTTTTAAAGCTTATCAGGCTCAGCGTGGGACTGTAGCTGCCAGCTGCTAATTCTATTGTAGATTTTTACAGTGCAGTTAAATAGAACTATAAAACGAAAGCAGGGTACTAGTATTCGACCTTTATTCCTCAGTTCCTTTTTAACCACTTAAGGACCTTGCCTACGTTTTAAACTTGTTGTTTACAAGTTAAAAAAAAAATTTTTGCTAGAAAATTTCTTAGAACCCCCAAACACTATTTTTTTTTTTTAACACCCTAGAGAACTAATTGGTGGTTGTTGCAATACTTTCATGTCACACCATTTTTGCACATCGGTCTTACAAGCGCACTTTTTTGGGGGAAAAATACACTTTTTTTTAATTAAAAATAAGACAACAGTAAAGTTGTCCAATTTTGTTTTTATATTATGAAAGATGATATTACTCTGAGTAAATTGATAACCAATATGTCATGCTTCAAAATTGCACCCTCTCGTGGAATGGCGACAATGGAGACAAGTTTTTAGGCGACGCTTAAAAAATTCTACAGGTTGCATGTTTTGAGTTACAGAGGAGCTAGAATTATTGTTCTCACTCTTATGCCCTATACACACGATCGGTTCATCTGATGAAAACGATCCGATGGATTTTTTCATCAGATATCCGATGAAGCTGACTTTCATCAGTCTTGCCTACACACATCGGTTAAAAATCCGATCGTGTCCAACGCGGCGACGTAAAACACAACGACGTGCAGAGGAAAATGAAGTTCAATGCTTCCGAGCATGCGTCGACTTGATACGTCGACTTCTGAGCATGCGTGGATTTTTTACCAATGGATTTCCCCACGGACGATCGTTTTTTTCTATCGTTTTTTTAACCATACAAACATTTTAAAACAGGTTCTTTTTTTTTTCACCGATGGGAAAAAAACTGATGGGGTCCACACACGATCGGTTTGTCCAATGAAAACGGTCCATCGGCCCGTTTTCATCAGACGAACCGATCGTGTGTACAGGGCATAACAGTCATGGTGATGCCTCATGTGTGTGGTTTGAACTCCATTTTCATATGTGGGCGCTACTCACCTATGTGTTCACTTCTGCACGCGAGCTCGGTGGGACTGGGTGTGTTAAAACCATTTTTTTCTTATTTATTTAACTTTTTACTTATTTATTTTACACTGTTCTTTAAAAAAAATTGTGTCACTGTAAACATCCCTTGTAACAGGAAAAAAGGCATGACAGGACCTCTTAAATATGACATCTGGGGTCAAAAAGACCTCAGATCTCATATTTACACTAAAATGCAATTTAAAATAAAAGTTGTTTGAAAAAAAATGTTCCTTTGAGAACTATGAGCAGATGTGACGTTTTGACATCGAGTTTTACTCTGCTATAGTATGGAGCCGGGTGGGGGCCATCTTGCCCTCACTCGGCAGCCAACCAAGCAGGGGACAGGATCCAATCGCCTCCACCGACAGAGGGCACCGGGCACCGCAAGATTACTTTTTGTGACAGGCAGGTTTAAATAGCCCGCCTGTCACCAACAGAGGTGCGCACGCAATGGCACCCGCGATCGTGAACCAGGGAACCTGGAGCACCTGTTACTGGCAGGATCTTCCTGAACTCAAGGGCAATGGGCAGAATGGCAGGACTGTCGTTCTGCCTGAAGAGGGTTACCAGCATGGAGAAGGCAAGTACAGATTGGCCTACAAAAAAGGGTTGGGATGAGATGCGTTTTTAGCAATATGCAATTAAATATATATATATATGGAATATAATTTTTTTTCCATATTAGCCAGGCTCAAAGTTGTAAACCAAAAGATTAATTTGGTTTAGTGCTTTTTTGGCACCTGAAGACCAGGTGATGTCAATCTCAAAGGTTTTAAATGTCCAGACTCATCTGACCTTGCCCCAACAATCAGCATGATGGGTTCTTCTAAGCAGTTGTCTAGAAAACTGAAACTGAAAATAGTTGACGCTCACAAAGCTGGAGAAGGCTATAAGAAGATAGAAAAGCGTTTTCAGATGTCAATATCCTCTGTTCGGAATGTAATTAAGAAATGGCAGTCATCAGGAACAGTGGAAGTTTAAGCAAGATCTAAAAGACTAAGAAAAAAATCAGACAGAACAGCTCGCAGGATTGTGAGAAAAGCAATTCAAAACCCACGTTTGACTGCAAGATCCCTCCAGAAAGATCTGGCAGACACTGGAGTTGTGGTACACTATTCCACTATAAAAAGATACTTGTACAAATATGGTCTTCATGGAAGAGTCATCAGAAGAAAACCTCTTCTACGTTCTCATCACAAAAATCAGCATTTGGACTTTGCAAATGAACATATAGACAAGCCTGATGCATTTTGGAAGCAAGTTCTGTGGACCGATGAGTTTAAAATAGAACTTTTTGGCCGGAATGAGCAAAGGTACGTTTGGAGAAGAAAGGGCACATAATTTAATGAAAAGAACCTCTGTCCAACTGTTAAGCATGGGGGTGGATCAATCATGCTTTGGGGTTGTATTGCAGCCAGTGGCACAGGGAACATTTCACGAGTAGAAGGAAAAATGGATTCAATAAAATTTCAGCAAATTTTGGATGGTAACTTGATGCCATCTGTGAAAAAGCTGAAGTTAAAGAGAGGATGGCTTCTACAAATGGATAATGATCCTAAACACACCTCAAAATCCACGGAGGATTACATCAAGAGGCGTAAACTGAAGGTTTTGCCATGGCCTTCACAATCTCCTGACCTCAACATAATTGAAAATCTATGGATAGACCTTAAAAGAGCAGTGCGTGACAGACAGCCCAGAAATCTCAAAGAACTGGAAGACTTTTGTAAGGAAGAATGGGCAAAGATACCTCAAACAAGAATTGAAAGACTCTTGGCTGGCTACAAAAAGCGTTTACAAGCTGTGATATTTGCCAAAGGGGGCAGTATAAGATATTAACTCTGCAGGGTGCCCAAACTTTTGCAGACACCATTTTTTGTTTTCTGTAATTTTGAAAGTGTAAATGATGGAATTAAAATCTAACTTTTTTTGACATATTATAAGAATGTATAATCTGTAATTTGCTGCCTTTTGGAGATTTTTCCATCTTTCCTTGGCTTCGTTATGCACATTAATACACATTTTTACCTGGGGTGCCCAAACCTTCGATCCCCACTGTATAACTACTGAACCAGGTAGATCTGTGGTGGGGGAAGTAGAGATACCTTTAAAAATAACACTAGCTCAGTTAAATGACGTTTTAGGCATGCATTTATGGCATGATACGGTCGAGTGCCGTGATTGATGGGTTTCGGTATGGTAGCGGTGACGTTTTAGGCATGCATTTATGGCATGATACGGTCGAGTGCCGTGATTGATGGGTTTCGGTATGGTAGCATTCATGGGAAAATTATGCTATACGCTGATGACATGCTACTCTTTTTGGGAGACCCTACCCTGTCACTGCCGGGGGTTATGTCCGTCATAACGCAGTTTGGTCACTTCTCAGGCCTGACCATTAACTGGTCCAAATCTGCCCCCCGGTAATCAGCTTGGGGCTGGAGAGAGGAGAGAAGAGAAGACATAAGCTTTTTCGTCAGCACCCCCCCCCCCCCCCCGGTTATCATTGGGGGTCGGGCCCCGGTGGGCCCAGGCTTAAAGCTGTGTAAGGCTGCCCTGCTGCTGGCATCTAAACTGCTGCACTTTACTTTCCTCTTTTCCTGTACCTTATTGCAAATACCCCAATAACCACAAATTCCTACTCACTGCCCCCCTTTCACTATTGCATCTTTAGGCAACACAGAAGCCAGAATCCCCCACATGCCCATCCCATGCTGACTACTGCACTGTTGATTATATCAGTGGTAATAACTCTGAGTTTGCCTAAAAGTGTTTTTTATGTAGTAACCAAAGCAACAATCTGTAGAACAAGGATATGAATGGAAACTCTGTGCTGACACAGATAATTGAAGTAAGCAGCACAGCAGACCACAATATTTCCAACATAGATAAACTAAAAAAAAAAAAAGAAGCAGATTGTATTGCAAACTGAAGGGTAGCAGTGTCTCACAAGTTTTCCAGAATAACCAAGAAGGCTGAAGAAAGCAACAGTATACAAAGGGAAAGTCTGCAGAACTCAGTAACAGTGGGGATATTTTTACTTCTGGCACAGTGAAACAAAGTAACTAAATAAGTCGATATTCATAAAATGGATAAGCCATAATTGCTACCAGTGCCTGATAGAATAAGTATACAGTCTTTGTTGTCAGTCACCACTAGCCAATAACATTAGTAATTGCAAAAAAATCAAAGAGAGAGACTATATAGGCTATAGGCCCAACACCACTAGCACAGGTACCAAAATTATTGCAGCTACTCTGTTTCCTAACCAAGACCAATATAACATCATGCCAAAAGATTCAGCAATATGTCAAAGTAATTAAAAAGAGACCCTTCTTTATAGATCTAAATTGTCCTGCAACAGAAAACCATTAGCCACTAATGTCAGCAGCTGCCACTACTATTCTTAACTGCTGCTCGCACTACCGTCCTCACCCACCACAATAAAAATGTATTAAGCCCTGTACACACAGGCAAGAATCTTGTCAGGAAAAAAACGAATCCCTTGCCGCTCGAGTGTACAGACTCTTGTTTCAAAAGAACCACGGTTCTCTTGAAAGGAAAGAACGTGGTGACGTCATCGCGTACGATGAGCATGGGCTCATCACATTCGATGCCATCACCGCCATTATGCTGCACCCTACCTATGCCCAGGAAGCTACCGCGCATGCGTCAAAGTCATTTCGAGCATGCGCGGGTTTCCACGGCGACAGGTAAGTATACACACTCTCGGGTTTCTCGTCAAGAAAACTGCCAAGAATCTCACAACGAGAAAAAAAGAGAACATGTTCTCTATTTTTCTCGTCTAGATTCTGGGCAGTTTTCTTGTCGGGAAACCTGAATGCCTCGTACACGCGCTCGGTATACTCGGCAAGAAACCTCTGCCAGTAGTTTTCTTGCTGGTTCTTGCCGAGTAAACCGAGCGTGTGTACGAGGCTTTCGAGTATTTTCATTTTATCTCATGCTGGAAAAGGATTATTTCAAACAAAAAAAAGCAAATCGGTATATATTTCCCAGATTGAACAGTTTTCATCCAAACAGGTGTCCTAATTTGAGATTTCACCCTAGAAATGGTCACACACTAGTAAATTTAAAAAAAACTAATTTAAAAATACATTTGTACACAAATTCTCAGTTCATTTATTGAATTCTGCTTTAAAAGTACTTAAAAATGTTGCTTTTAGCATTTGATTTTGAAGTGATTTAACTTTTCTGAACAAAAACATACAAGTTAGGAATTCATTCATTAGGGAAAAATATCCATTCCACTTCTTTCAATTTTCTTTTCACTGCAAAAACAGACTGACCACTAACAATTAGAAAATCAAACAAACATTCATAAAACATTCTTAAAAAATTTAAATGGAGTTCTACTGGTGTTATGGTGAGCCTTTAGCCTTGTACACACGATCGGATTTTCCGATAGGAATTTTGTGATGACAGCCTGTTGGCCGAAAATCCGACCGCTTGTACGCTCCATCACACAATTGTTGTCAGACTTTCCGCCTTATAATTTTTCTGCGGACAACGGTCTGCTGGAAAGAAACCCCAAGAGAGTGCTTCCAAGCATACAAAACAATTCCAAGGCAGCTGTTTTTTTTTCTCAGCTGTACTCTTTCCAATACTGTTGACCGGGTTTTATTGCAAAGGCTCACCGGTCTTCTATGGCTGAACAGTGTCAGAAACAGGTCCGATTCCAGCCACACAGAGCCAATACACCAAGTTCTGTGTCAGCCTCATGTATCTACTGACACCATCTCCCCATTGTCCGTTTTCTTGTGCCTTGTACAATGCATTCAGTCTCCACCCCTATGAAACCATTGCCTACAATCATTGCATGGACACGTGGGTAAGACTATCCAGACTCTTTGGTCACATAGTCATGAAAAAAGTACACTTATATTCCAAAGTAGCACTATCTGGTCCAAATGTTCTTTAAAGCCTCGTACACACGATCAGTCCATCCGATGAGACCGGTCCGAAGGACCGTTGCCATCGGTTAACAGATGAAGCTGACTGATGGTCCGTCGCGCCTACACACCATAGGTTAAGTAACCGATCGTGTCAGAATGCGGTGACGTTAAAACACAACGACGTGCTTAAAAAAACGAAGTTCAATGCTTCCAAGCATGCGTCGACTTGATTCAGAGCAGGCGCGCGGGGTCTACTATGCTGGCCCTTAAAAAAACAAAGAAAATTTCAAGTTCCCAATAAAAATACAGCATCACGTTAGTGTCCTCTGTCCCCTTTACATCACTCTCCCACTGTAGTGTCTTATCCCCCTAATAGCAGTGTCCTGTGCCCCTCCCCCAACAGTAGTGTTCTGTACCCCCCCAAACGCAACCTCCTCTGCCCCTTCACATCACCCCCTCCCACTGTATTGACCACTCCCCCCACAGTAGTGTCCTGTTCCTCCCAATGCTGTGTCCTCTGCCCCTTCACATCACTCCCCCCCACTGTGGTGTCCTCTGCCCCCCATTATAGTGTCATCTGCCCCACTCCCCCTACAGTAGTGTTCTGTACCCCCCAAAGCAGTGTCCTCTGCCTCCTTCACATCACCCTCCCCATTTTAGTGTCTTCTGCCCCCCTCCCCCACAGTAGTGTTCTGTAACCCCCCCTCCAATGCAGTGTCCTCTGGCCCTTTACATCACCCCCTGTAGTGTCCATTTTCTCCCCCCATTAGTGTAATGTGCACCCCCAAAACAGTGTTGCCTAATCCCCTTCACATCATGCCCTCTGTGGCGTCCTCTGTCCCCCTCCCCCACATACAAACAGCTCTCTATAGGTAGCACTTACCTGCCAGAGTTGGTTTCGTCAGGGTTCATAATAGCAAGCTAGTGACTGGTTGCTAGGAGTATCAAGCAACCAATCACTAAGAGGCTCCCACCCCCTCCTTCCACCCAGCTCCCGCCTCCCATTCTCTGCTCTGCAGTTAACAGGAGAGCAGCGGAATTTGGGAGAAGGCAGAGAGATCCAACTGTCGGGCCGGTTTACATTTCATATTTATCTTACATAGAAGAGGAAAAAAAAGAGGGCCATAATTCGAGGATATAATTGTTTTCATGCAGGGTCTACTTTAATTGGAAGACAGATAAATCTGAATATGATTAGCAGACACCTAGCTAGTTATGATACTTTTTTTTTTTTTTTAAGACTGGTAAATCTAGTATTTCATATTTAAATTTCAAAGTCCAAAATATAACAACTAATTTTGAGTTCTCTCTTTTTTCAGATCATCAGTATTGGATGATGTGGGAATGGACATCCCATACGATGCAGAAGAAATCAGACCTGGTAAAAAGAAGCTAATGATATCTTCCTTAATTATAAGCATGTCTTCAACATTTCTAATTATTCATTATGGTAGCTTTGTCCTGTGAAGTTACACCCGTGCTGTCACAGTGGTGCGGGAAATGATATATTGCTAAACATGAAAAGTGATTCAACTTTAATTTCACTTGTGAAGAAAAAAGCAGTTTGCCTTTCTTAGTTTCTAATTAGTCTGTAGAACAATCAACCACAAAATGATCTGTTTGAACATTTAAGTAATGCTACATTATTACATTATTGCTACTATTATTGCTATACAATATATTATTATTCTATTATTACTAATATTGCTACTATTATTGCTATTATTGCTATATAATATATTATTATTATTACCATTATTGCTATATAATATATAATATATTATTATTATATTATTACTATTATTGCTATTATATATACTATTATTATTATTACATTAATGCTACTATTATTAAATTAAAGGGTCACTAAAGGAATTTTCTTTTTAGCTAAATAGCTTCCTTTACCTTACTGCAGTCCTGGTTTCATGTCCTCATTGTTCGTTTTTGCTCTGATGTTGCTGTAATTCCTCTCTGTTCTGGACACTTCCTGCATGTCTGTTTCCTGATAACCACAGTACTGGGAGATTTCTCAATGTGGTGACTAATCAAGGAGGTGTGATTGCTGTGTGTCTAAAACCCCTCAGCACCAATCCAGTTTCGTTTTGCAAAACCTTCACTGCCCTCTAGTGGCTCTCTGGCTCTGTACATCAGAGAACCAGGAAACAACAGCAAAAACGAAACTAAACTGCAGGTACATTATATGATTGGTTTTTATCTATTTTTAATCATTTTTAAAAGGAATCAGTTAACTATTATGGGCCAGATCCACAACCAGCCGGTGTAACTTAAACATTCGGATTTAAGTTACACCGCCTGAAAATTTCTACCTAAGTGCCCGATCCACAAAGCACTTACCTAGAAATTTTCGGCTGTCTAACTTAAATCCGGCCGGCGCAAGGCGTTCCTAATTTAATGGGGCGAGTCCCATTTAAATTAGGTGCGCTCCCGCGCCGGCCGTACTGCGCATGCTCACGATGTCATTTTCCCGACGTGCTTTGCACGGTTTTACATTGCGCCGGGTTTTGAGAATCGCGACGGGCGTAAAAAAAAAAAATACGAGTTGCGGCGGAAAAAAAAAATAATTTGAAAAAAAAAAACGGTGACGCGGGATAGAAGGGTCTACTTTTACAAGGCCTAAACAGTTTAGGCCTTGTAAAAGCAGCCCTAATATTGCGACGGCAAACTAATACTTACGGAGAAAAAAACGAAGCGTAAAAGCTTCGTGGATCTCCGTAAGTGCTAATTTGCATACCCGAAGCGGCATTTCGAATCGAAATGCCCCCAGCGGCGGATGCGGTACTGCATCCTAAGATCCGACAGTGTAAGTCCCTTACACATGTCGGATCTTCTGCCTATCTATGAGAAACTGATTCTGTGGATCAGTTCCATAGATAGAAAACGGAAAATTGAATACTTACCTTTCCGTAATTTTCCTTTCCTGGTGCCTACCCATGGCAGCATACCAATGGTCATGGCTCCGCCCCCGACCGACCCACAGGACCTATTAACTCTCTAATAAAAGGAGTAATCCCCCCCCAGTTAGGCATTCTTAGTAACTAGACCTCAGACCCAAAGAGCAAGTCAACAAGGGAGGGTGTATGCTGCCATGGGTAGGCACCAGGAAAGGAAAATTACGGAAAGGTAAGTATTACATTTTCCGTTTTCCTGGTGCCTCCATGGCAGCATACCAATGGTCAAATAACTCGCTTACAGGGAGGGTACTGCTCAAAATATATTTTAATGAATTACAGAACAGATTGCTGTAGCACTTTTCTCCCAAAATCGCGGGAGGTGAGAGCTGCCGGATCTAGGCTATAGTGAGCCATAAATGTGCTGAAGGAGGACCAGCTTGCCGCCTTGCAGATCGTTTCCGGAGAGACCCGAGCCAAGGCTGCCCAAGATGATGCAATTCCTCTCGTCGAGTGGGCGTTCACCGCTTTGGGAATAGGGAGACCACTAGCCCGATAGGTGTTTTGAATAAGTTTCACAATCCAGTTAGCTACTGTTGTTTTGGAGGCCGCTTCTCCTTTTCTTGCCCCTCTGGGGATGATAAAGAGTCGTTGGCCCTTCCGGAACCCCTGTGTGAGTTTTAGGTAATGTTTTAAGGACCTGGCCACATCTAGCTCGTGTAAGTTCGAGGAGTTTTGATCTTCTTCAAATGCTGGAAGGACCCATTCCTGATTAAGATGAAAGGCCGAAGGGACATTGGGAATGAATTGATGAATAGGCTGCAAAACCACCCTGTCTGGGAAGAATGTGATATAGGGTTCCTGAGCACCGAGAGCTTGGATCTCCGATATTCTGCGTCCCGACGTGACAGCAATTAGGAAGGCCGTCTTCCAAGTGATGTCCTCCAGCGAGCATTCCTCTGTAGGGGCGAAGGGTGGACGTGCCAACGCTTCTAAGACTACAGTGAGATCCCACTTGGGATATAGCGTCTTCCTAGGGGGGCGTAATCTTAGGACCGCCTTCAGGAAACGATCGACTAGAGGGTCATGGGCCCATCTGGTATCCGTTAAGGCTGAGATGGCAGACACCTGGACCTTTAGTGTGCTGTGGCCCAGACCCAGGTCCAGACCTGATTGAAGAAACAGCAGTACATTATGGATCCTGGGAACTAGAGGGTTGAATTGGTTGGAATCCGCCAGAGCTATAAACCTCTTCCATATCCTGTAATAAGTGGCATTTGTGGAAGACTTCCTTGCCTGTAGGAGAGTTTGAATCACCTCCTGAGAACACCCTAAGCTGCCCAGCCTCCTCCGTTCAATCTCCAGGCCCTCAAACTCAGGATCTCTGGGCGTGGGTGAAGGAAAGTTCCTTGTGACAGCAGGCCGCTCTTGTGAGGTAGAGGAAGCGGATTGCCCAGTGCCAGACTGACCAAGAGTGGGAACCAGGGTCTCTTCGGCCAGTATGGAATTATCGCTAAGATGGTGACATCCTCCTTTGTCAGCCGTTGGAGAAAGCGTAGTATTAAGGGTGTTGGGGGGAAAGGCGTACCCCAACCGGAAAGACCATGGCTGTATCAGGGCGTCCACCCCTGCCGAAGTCGGACATGGGCCCCTCGAGAAGAATCGTGGGGTTTTCGCGTTGAGGGGTGAGGCAAAAAGATCTATTTGGGGAGTCCCCCACTGCCGGCATACTGCATTGAAGACTTCTTGGTCTAGCGACCACTCGTTGTTGCTCACAAACGACCTTTCTTCTGCTTCTGTCTTGAGGGATCAGACCACTCTTTCCCCCCGTGACTCTGGTGATTGCGGAGTCCATTTTCTCTCCGAACAGCGCCTTCCCGTCGTACGGGATGCGGCACCATGATTGTTTAGACGATGCGTCTGCCGCCCATGGTTTCAGCCACAGGGCCCTTCTGGCGGTAATAGAATACAGCATGGCTCTAGATGAACACCTCAGGACGTCTATGGCCGCCTCTGCCATAAAATCTGAGGCCAGTTTCAGCTCATCCAAGGCCTTTATAATTTCTTCGGAGTCTATGCCAGCCCTGAGGGCTGTCTCGATGTTATCCGCCCATACTTCCTACCTACTGTAGTGCTCTTTTATTTTAAAAAAGCTTACCTGCTGTTGCAGCCCTTACCTAGTGGAATGTTGATCTTTTTGTAGCGGCATGACTATGTCCAGGGCAGCTAGGGGTAGATTTATTTCAGAAATTACTATTTTTTCCCTTTTTTTTTTTTTTTTTTAACACCTTCATATATATATATATATATATAAAATAAGAATGAAGCTATACACCTATACACATGATCAGCGGGAGGAATATATATATATATATGCACGCATGAACCATATGCATACATATATATATATATATATACATACATATATACATATATATCCATACACAAACACATAAGCATAGTGATCCACTTAAAAGAAAAGATTGTTCTCCCAGTGAACCAAAAAAGAAAGCCCGCAACAGTTTATTTCCCTTATATTTTTTTTTTTTTTTTTTAAAACAAGTATTATTCCTCTTCTGATAAAGAAATGAGCCTTACCCTGACAGGGATCCATGGTCAGAGTAGGAGAGGTGGAGAGGTGGAGATCAGAGATGCTTCCCTCAAGGCAGCCTGTCCTCAAATGAGGCAACAGGCTGCCTTAAGTAGATGAGAGAACCAAGATGGCCGCCCGCGATGTACTGCGCATGCGCCGCCGCGCCGACGGAGGCCCCGCCCACCAAGATGACGAGACTGAGCTCCGTGACGCGCGCAAAGCGCCGACAGCATGTGAAGCCGCAAGCAGGGGAAACAGCTGACCCGCTCCCTCTCTCCCCGCCATACCGAGCGACGAGCGGAGGCTGGGGTGGCGGGGGTCAGGTAAAGCACCTCAGATGAGGCTACGCCCTGCACAGTGATGTGACTTGTACTGGGGAAACGTGAAATGTTTAGGACAGTCAGCCTGTGCACCTAACGAGGAGAGGGGAAGCTCCTGGAGGTTACAAGTGTGTGTATTTGCCAAAAAAAGATCCACAGAAAAAAGGGCTCCTATACTTATCTGGTGCCTTTAGCAACCCAAGCGATAGGACTCCATCCTGCAGGAGAGCATGAACCTGCAACGGTACACCATAAGACGGTGAGGTAGGGCTGACGCGTGATCCTGCGGGGATGAGGACAGAAAAAAGAATGCCTAACTGGGGGGGGATTACTCCTTTTATTAGAGAGTTAATAGGTCCTGTGGGTCGGTCGGGGGCGGAGCCATGACCATTGGTATGCTGCCATGGAGGCACCAGGAAACAGGAATACGACGGCGTATCAGCAGATACGCCGGCGTATCCCTTTTGAGGATCTGGCCCTATGTCTCTATACCCTGTATACAGTCATTTTAGCTAAAAAAATGTTTTCCTTTAGTGACCCTTTAATGCTACTATTACATTATTACATTACATCTATATGTGTTATTTTTGTGTATGTTTTGTTGTTTAGCTGTTTCAATTCAATTAAACAATCCTTTCAGTATTTGATACAATATACACAGTGTTTGATAACCATTACATTACAGTACAGTACTTTATTAAAAGGTCAAATACACATAGTTGAGATTTTTGCTACCTTAACTGGATTTAGCTAGGAATTTACAGAGAGGCATAGTTTGTGATGTAAACCAAAAATAGTAAAAAAAAAATACAGGTCAACCAGTTTACAACTAAAAAGAGGCAGTATGCTACGAGCACATAAAATAAAAATCCAAGCACTTTTCTTAGATAGCCAACAAAGTTTACTGGGCCAGATTCACAGAGGAAATACGCCGGAGTATCTACTGATACTCCGGCGTATTTTCAAATTTGCTGCGTTGTATCTTTATTTGTAATTCACAAAAAAGATACGACAGCTTTTGGCTAAGATCTGACAGGCGTACGGCTTCGTACGCCTTCGGATCCTAGGTGTAATATTCCGGCGGCCGCTGGGTGGAGTTTGCGTCGTTTTCCAGCATCGGGTATGCAAATTAGCTGATTACGGCGATCCACAAAGATACGGGCATTCGTCGCAATATCTTACGTCGTCGCTAGTCAGTTTTTCCCGTCGCAAAGTTAGGCCTGCTTTTTCATGGCTTATCTTTAGAACAGCCATGTTTAAGTATGGCCGTCGTTCCCGCGTCGAATTTCAATTTTTTTTTTGTGCGTAAGACGTCCGGGAATACGAAACGGCGTAACGCACGTCGCCGTTCAAACAATACATCGGGGCGCCGTAATTTCGCTCAAAGCACGTCGGGAAATTTCCTAACGGAGCATGCGCAGAACGTTCGGCGCGTGAACGCGCCTAATTTAAATGGTACACGCCCCATTTGAATTAGGCGGGCTTGCGCCAGACTGCTTTACGTTACACCGCCGTAAGTTTACACGCAAGTGCTTGGTGAATCAGGCACTTGCGCTGAAAACTTGCGGCGGTGAAACGTAAAGACGATACGTTACGCCGCCGCAGTTCTTTATGAATCTGGCCCACTGTTTTTAAATGTTTATTACCCAGCATTTCATATTCCTGGTATGTTCCTGCTGTACCATGTACTTGTATGAGAAAGTATCCTGTTCTCTTTGTATTGATTCCTTTATGTGAAATCCCTGGTGTTCCTGCTAGCCCCTCTGTTTTCCTAATATAAACTGACCACACTAAGCAGGAGAGCACATCATGGTCAGTTATCTAGCTATACTAGGAATTCAGTGTACTCTCCTTTAAAGATCAGACATGTCCTGGCACAATCCCCCCCAAATATTTTTTTTTTATATATCTATGCACAAATGTTTTGTCTTTCATTTTTGTTTTGAACTAAATAGGTTGTATTACAAGGTAATTTTTTATGATCACTTTAAAGTGTTACTAAACCCAGAACTTGTGTTTACTATTTTTGGTCTCCCACAGTACACAGGACATTGAAATGCAATTATTTTAGTAAATATAAACTGCTAAATATGTTTTCTCATCAGCAGTATATAGCAGTCTTGTGACTTCTATCAGTGTCCAGCCAAGCACTGGTTAAAGCTTGAAGGAGGAGTTTTCTGACTGTCCTATGAGACTGCAAGACCCTCTGTCTGAACAGTGCTGATTGGCAATGTTTTGATCACATGCATCTTCCCAAGAAAAAAAAAAGCATCTGTAGAAAAACTACACACCAAACTGAGCATGTGCAGCCTGACTCCATAGACTCTGTGTTAAAAAGTTATTAGGGGACAGTGGAAGGAAGACAGGAGCAAACAGTCTTTTTACACTGTTTGTGGAGGATTAGCCCCTTCCACAGCGAGTATAACCAGTATGCGTTACTGCATATACAGACTGATTTTACTGTAGTGGGTTTAGTAACACTTTAAGTCTTATTTATTACATTTTAATGAAAATATGTGGAAACCATGAACCATGTCAAGGTTTTTCTGCAAAGTATGGGTGAGTCCTAATCCAAGAGATTATCAACACTGGGAGACATATAACAATACATAAAATAAGAGTGGTATTTATGATGTTACTTTATATCTTCTTAATAATACAGCAAAAAAACTAAAATATAACTTATACCTAAGAAGCTGAAAACTTTTGTTTATGAAACACTGATCAATCAATTTATGACAAACAAGATTGTCAGCATGGGTTGAGCAAGGCTGTATCCTGGCCTAGGCCAACAAGGCCTAGGGCAGCACGTTGCAGGGGGGCAACACGGAAAGAGTCCCCGCCGGCTTGCGCTATTGGTGTAGCACCTGCCTTATGGGGCGGACTGGGCAGAGAGGCAAGCATCCCGCAACTGTAGGGTGGCGGAGCACAAACCTTCCTCACTGTGCTACATATTTTCTGCTGTACCATTGGCATGGTTATATCTTTTTAGTCCTCTCCATAAAATTATCAGAATTTTGTGCCTAAAGTAGAACTATAGGAACACTTTTTTTTTTTTCATTTTGGATAGAGTAAGGGTAAGGGAAGGGCAGGTCTTTAACATCAAGGGGTGTGGCCTTGACAGGAAGGGGTGGGTCATATTTAAATTAGGGGTGCACGAGTTTAGTCAGGCCTAGGGCAGCACAAAACCTAAATACATCACTGGGGTTGAGAAGTACTATAGCAGTCAGTCCTCCTAGCTATCAAAAGAGGCATGTTAATTTTTTTCCCACTTTTTTGTTATAACCCTTGGTCTGATTTAACGTATGTGTGGCAAGATTTGAATTGAAGGTATAAACAAATTCATCTTGGTGTTGCTATAAAAAATAAAAATGAAAAAAACATACTTTTTATATGAACATTTTTACTGTATTCTTAGAACCTCCTAATTCCCTGGATCTGAATGGTTCTCATGCCAGAAAAATAAAGCTCACTGCTCCCAACATAAACTTATCTCTGGACCACAGCGAAGGTTCCATCTTGTCTGATGACAACCTTGACACCCCAGATGAGTTGGACATTAATGTAGATGACCTTGATACTCCAGATGAAGCAGATTCCTTTGACTACACAGGTCAAGGTAAGATGACGATTACTGGCTGCTTGTACATACACTTATATACTATGAAGTTACCGCTCTTTCAGAATTACACTGTCACATCTTATTTTTCAAATTAGACAATGTGATTGTGGTTGATATATGCTTCTTTTATGATATACAGTATCTCACAAAAGTGGGTACACTCCTCACATTTTTGTAAACAGTTTATTATATCTTTTCACTGAAGAAATTACACTTTGCTACAATGTAGTGAGGGTACAGCTTGTATAACAGTGTAAATTTACTGTCCCCTCAAAATAACTCAACACACAGCCATTAATGTCTAAATAATTGGCAACAAACGTGAGTATACCCTTAAGTGAAAATGTCCAAATTGGGCCCAACTAGCCATTTTCCCTCCCTGTGTCATGTGACTCGTTATTGTTACAAGGTCTCAGGTGTGAATGGGGAGCAGGTGTGTTAAATTTGGTGTTATCACTCTCACTCTCTCTCACTGGAAGTTCAACATGGCACCTCATGGCAAAGAACTCGACGAGGATCTGAAAAAAAGAATTGTTGCTCTACATAAAGATGGCCTAGACTATAAGAAGATTGCCAAGACCCTGAAACGAAGCTGCAGCACGGTGACCAAGACCATACAGCGGTTTAACAGGACAGGTTCCACTCAGAACAGGCCTTGTAATGGTCGACCAAAGTGGTTGAGTGCACGTGCCCAGCGTCATATCCAGAGGGTGTGTTTGGGAAATAGACATATTAGTGCTGCAAACATTGCTGCAGAGGTTGAAAGGGTGTGGGGGGGGGGGGGGGGGTCAGTGCCCAGACCATATTCTGTACACTGCATAAAATTGGTCTGCATGGCTATTGTCCCAGAAGGAAGCCTCTTCTAAAGATGATGCACAAGAAAGCCCGCAAACAGTTTGCTAAAGAGAAGCAGACTAAAGACATGGATTGCTGGAACCATGTTCTGTGGTCTGATGAGACCAAGATAAACTTATTTGGTCCAGAAGGTGTCAAGCACGTGTGGCAACAACCAGGGGAGGAGTACAAAGACAAGTGTGTCTTGCCTACAGTCAAGCATGGTGGTTGGAGTGTCATGGTCTGGGGCTGCATGAGTGCTGCTGGCACTGGGGAGCTACAGTTCATTGGGGGAACCATGAATGAGAAACATGTACTGTGACATACCAAAGCAGAGCATGATCCCCCTCCCTTTGGAGTTTGGGCCGCAGGGCAGTATTCCAACATGATAATGACCCCAAACACACCTCCAATATGACCACTGCCTTGCTAAAGAATCTCAGGGTTTGTGGGGAATCCTTGAGACCCCTCAATTTATATCATTGAACTAGGATGATGGTACACCCCCTACTACATTGTATGGTTTTAAAGATAAAAGGTTAAATCATATTCTAATCTGAGGGTAAAGGTGATGGACTGGCCAAGCATGTCTCCAGACCTAAACCCTATTAAGCATCTGTGGGGCATCCTACAACAGAAGGTGGAGGAGCGCAAGATCTCTAAGGCCCCGTTCACACCTAGGCGTATATACGCCTGTAGTGTGAACAGTGTCATCTTAAGAGCATTATAGGCCCCCGGGCAATACAGTGCACTGGGGCCCGGTCTACACAATCACGCACGAGAATTACTGACAAAAATCATGAAATTTACTGGCAGAACCACATTTTTTACTGCCACTGCAAAAAAAGTACCTAAAATTACAGTTTTCAGTGCCCAACAATGCAAATGTCAGTATTTAAACTATAAACATATAGCTAGTGCTATTAGAAATGTGTTTAAGTTAAACAAAAGTAAATAAAAAAAAAATGTCTTCATTGACATGAAGGTCAGGTTACTATAACCCAGCCAGCACAGAGTTTGCTCTTACATCAGAGTCTGCAGGATTCCCCCTTACAGTGAAAGGGAACTCTTATGTAAAGGGGAACGCTGCAGATCATGATCTAAGGGGGGAACTCCGATGTGGAGGGGGGCTATGGTGACCAGAGACAACCTTATATCAGAGTCCACTGCTTTCTCTTTCCCACTTACATCAGGGTCCGCAGACTGAGTTCCCCCTTGCATTGTAAGGGGGAATCCTGCAGACTCTGATGTGGGGGGTACTCTGGTGACCAGAGACCACCTTCCTTAGATTAAATACACTAAGGTAAGGGGGGTCACTAATATAGGAGGGGGAACCTTTATATCAGTGCCCCCTTACATTTTTGCATTCACTCCCCCCTTACATCAGCAACCCCCCGCACTCGTGGAGGACCGGATCTTCTCTGTGATTTCCGCGAACTGGGCATGGGCAGTTCTAACCCGTCACTCTCCATAATTTTTTACTGGGGTTGCTGGGCAGCCGGTGGGGCCCCCCAGGCAAGCGGGGCCCCCGGGCAACTGCCCAGCGTGCCCAATGGAAAAGATGGCCCTGAGTGTGAACGCCGCTGCCGCCCCGACACGCCAGAGGGATGATTTAGCATTGCCCTCTATGGAGATGGTTCACATCTCCACGCCGAACGCCGGACGCCTGACGCCTGCCTCCTGAAAAAAGGTCCCGGACCTTTTTTTCAGGCGTCTTTCGGCGTTCGGCTAGGAGATGTGAACCATCTCCATAGAGGGGGTCACAGGCTGCATTCACAATCGCGGCGAATCGCTGTACAAAACGCCGCTATTTGCCGCCGCAATTCGCGGGACAAAACGCCGCGATTCAGTACGCTATAGTGTGAATGCAGCCTTACATTCACCAGCTCTGTGATGTCGTCATGGAGGAGTGGAAGAGGACTCCAGTGGCAACCTGTGAAGCTCTGGTGAATTCCATGCCCAAGAGGGTTAAGGCAGTGCTGGAAAATAATGGTGGCCACACAAAATATTGACACTTTTGGCCCAATTTGGACATTTTCACTTAGGGGTGTACTCATTTTTGTTGCCAGCGGTTCAGACATTAATTCTGTGAGTGTTCCTGGTCAGGTGCCTTCCCGCAAGGCTTGTTGTGAATTGCCAAAATTTTACTTTGATAAGAGTTCTGTTTTTGTTCATTTGTTATGTTTTAAGGCCCTTATAGATGACTCAAATTTCAGCTGATGCAAGTCTGAGCTATGGATGCTGAGAGGCTGAGACTGTCATCGGTCCAGGCAGCTGGAGGATCCAGACTTCCTAAGTCGGGATGACGCGCTGCCCAGGGGCGGACTGACAACTCATGGGGCCCCCGGGCAATAGAAGATTATGGGGCCCCTCTGGCTTACAGATGGCCACCACGCCAGGAGGCAGTGCAGAGGCAGGGCAGCTAAAATCTTGGGATATTCACTTTAAAAGCATGTCAGTTTCGGACATATCAGGGACAGATCTAAAAAAAACACAGATTTTTACATACTGTCCCTGGTTTTACTGAGCCTGGCAACCCTGATGGGGCCCCCTAGTGGCATGGGGCCCTCGGGCAGTGCCCGAGTGACTCAATGGTCAGTCCGCCCCTGGCGCTGCCTCGAATGATCCTGGTGACATGAGTGGAGAGCGGACTTCAGACCACTCTCTGCTGAACTTTGCTTCTGTTTGATCCTTACCTACTAGACCCTGGCTTGCTCACCTCCTGGTGGGGCGAATCTCAGGACTGCGAACTGGTACTAACGTACACGAAAAAGAATCTCCACCATTAGGAGCTCTAGTTAACACTTGTTAGTAATTAGAATCCCCACCTCAGGGGAGCCCCCAACATCTACCTGGGTGGCTGCCTGTGTACCTATCATGCTGATTGGTGGTAAGCGTGCAACTGCTATAGCAACTGAACTTCGAGCCTGACCCCTGATCGTGACACAGACCTTTGGGTACTGTGTTAGTTAGCTGAAGACTGCTATCTAGCTCTAGAGCTATGGTACAGCCTCTAGTGTGACCCAGTCTCATGTAGTGAGTAAGACCAGAGTAAGACCGAAGCACTGGGAGCTATCCTACAGTTGGCATTGTTGCATGTGATTTTGCATTGTAGAATTCCTGCCACTACCATCTTACAGTAATAATAGTTAAGGCCAAGGATACTGAGTGTGACGTCATCTACTAGGCTGTTTCCTCCTATTCAGCTTAAAAGTAAGCATCTTCTTGCTGTTGTGAATCATCTGATCTCTGGTCTAGCTCCACTGCCTACCTACAGTGACATTGTCACCTCTGGCCACTTAAAATCTTCTTCAGCATCAGCTGCTCAGGTTTGTGAGTACACAAGGCCTTGTGTCACTTTGGGCCAGATTCTCAAAGGCGTTACGACGGCGCAACACCATTAGCGCCGTCGTAACTCCTCATCTGGCCCCGGGTATCTATGCGACTGATTCTTAGAATCAGTTGCGCATAGATAACCATTAGATCTGACATGCGTAAGGCTGTTACGCTGTTAGATCTTAAAAGTAATTTTTTTTCCCGCCGCTAGGTGTCGCATCGTTGTTTTCCCCGTCGTCTATGCAAATGAGGTAAGTACGCGAGATTCCTGAACCTACACGCGTCCGACGCTGATAATTTACGTCGTTTCCGTAGTGTACGCGACGCGTAAGGTTGCCCCTGCGCCTAATTGAAATCGGCGAGTAGGGGGGCGTGTTTCATTTAAATGAAGCACGTCCCCACGCCGAATGAACTGCGCATGCGCCGTCCCTAAATTTCCCGCCGTGCATTGCGCTAAATGACGTTGCAAGGACGTCATTGTTTTGATGTGGACGTAAAGTACGTCCAGCCCAATTCACGGACGACTTACGCAAACTAAATTTTTTTTTTTTAATTATACGCGGGAACGACGGCCATACTTAACATTGAGTATGCCACCAAACAGCAGCTTTAACTATACGCCGAAAAAAGCCGACTAGAGACGACGTAAAAGAATGCGACGGCCGCTCGTACGTTCGTGGATCGTCAGAAATAGCTAATTTGCATACTCGACGCGGAAAACAACGGGAACGCCACCCAGCAGACGCCGAAGAATTGCATCTTAGATCCGAAGGCGTACGAAGACGTACGCCTGTCGGATCTAACCCAGATGCCGTTGTATCTTGTTTTGAGGATTCAAAACACAGATACGACGTGGGAAATGTGAAAGTACGCCGTCGTATCAGTAGATACGCCGGTGTACTCACTTTGTGGATCTGCCCCTGTATGTTTCACCTTGCAGTTGGAGAATCAGCCTCCTATTCCAGACATAAAATATTATAGATCACTTACAGCTGCAAAGACCCTCTCAATAAAGTTGGGAATGTAAACAATTCATCTATGAGAACATGTGGATCAGTGCCTACAGCTCTTTTACCTTCAGTGCCTTCAGTTGTTCTGGATCCTACCAACAGCACTGATTCTTATGGCCACACCATAGTGCCTTTTATTGATATCCCAATTGTGGAACACTGAGGAGTCCTTCAGGTTGAGGGTCTTATCATATACACTATTTGTGGACCTTTGCCACCTTTTAGAGGTTATTGGGATTGTTGGGGAATGTAATTTAACATGGTCCCTTTTGTTATGCTGTCCCGGTTCTAATTGTATTTCTCCCTCTGAGTTCGATAATTTGAACTGGCACCAAGCTGGTTCTTGGTACCAAGAGGTCCCTCTAATTGTTTTCTAAGTAGGAATTACCTTTTCCCCCCATCTTTGGAAGATTCTCCTAATCAATGTATCCACTTGTCTGCTCCTTGAGTCTGGTTTTACTGAACAGTCAATAGGGGATCTCTCTGTTGGTTAGTCTTTTTTTTTTTAATATGGCCTGCTGGATCTTATCTGGAGATTGTTAGATCTTCATCTCTGAAGTACTCCTGTACCTGAACATGTGACCTACATTGGTCAGTGTTGGGTGTGTCATTTGTTTTTCTTCTTAGAGTCAAGGTATTGGCTTCTGGATCCCCCCCCCCCCCATTTATTGTTCCCACTTTGAAGAATGAGGGTTTGGCCCTTGAATGTGCCTCCTTTCTTCTTGCTAGGAAGAATTACATGTAAATAAGTCACGTGGTTCTATGGAGGGTCAGCAGCTTACCCTGCTGAGGCATTCCCTAAAGTGTCACTAAACCCACATCATAAAAACTATCAATAAATTCTGTATTACCTGCTGGTCATACTTACTCAGTCAGTATGAGATACATTTTCTGTATTCTGCAAAAAACCTGGATGGTGTCTATC
The DNA here is from genome assembly GCF_905171775.1 of Rana temporaria. Lineage (NCBI taxonomy): Eukaryota > Metazoa > Chordata > Amphibia > Anura > Ranidae > Rana > Rana temporaria. The sequence continues at coordinate 279,369,319 of NC_053489.1, forward strand.
TCCACCTTATGTTCATGTCCCCAATTCATCTAAGGATTTTGCAGGTGTGGTGGCAACTCTGCACATGCTCAGTTTTTATTGCGTTTCTATGCTGACTATCACATCTGAGCAGCCCATGTGACTATAGAGTCACACATGTGGGCGTATACACAGTGGTAAATTACAGTCCACTCCCTCCTTCCTCCTCTATGCCCACCCACCATCTAAACACAATGGAGGCATGATATTACATCTTGATTGATGGAGGTTTCACCTCCTTTTTATTCTTAGTCACATGCTGGAGGGGCATGACATTGGCAGAAATCCGGCCACACCATGTTATTGCCAAAAATAATAAACATTTGATTGCAAATATATATTTGTATGGCAATTAAAAACAGTTTGTTGATATTTTTTATTTATTTTTAATCTGTATTCCAAAGGCTGTTTTTTTTTATTTTGAACATCTGGCCAGCAGCGAAGGACAAACAGCTCCTCCTGCTTTTGTTTCCCTGCAGACAGGCTGGGAAAAATCTTTTAAATCAATGTAATTCAATTAGGAAAAAGGGACTTACATTTTTTGAATTAAAATAATTACAGTGACATCCTCTGCATACAGAAATAGAAGGAACAATAAAAATGACACAGGGGCAGATCCACATACATCGGCGCAGGGCACAGCGTATGTAAGATACGCTACGCCGCTGTAACTTACTTTGCTTTTCTTTAAATCCTCAATGAATTTGCGCCGTAAGTTACGGCGGCGTAGCGTACCTATCGCGGCGTAAGGGCGCGGAATTCAAATCTGGCGGGTAGGGGGCGTGTTTCATTTAAATGAAGCGCGTCCCCGCGCCGAACAAACTGCGCATGCGCCATCCGTAAAAACTTCCAGGGTGCATTGCTCCAAATGACGTCGCAAGGACGTCACTGTTTTCGACATGAACATAAATGGAGTCCAGCCCCATTCACAGATGACTTACGCAAACAACGTAAAATTTTCAAAATTATACACGGGAACGACGACATTGAGTACGCCACCATATAGCAGCTTTAACTATACGCCGGAAAAAGCCGAACGGAAACAACGTAAAAAAATGCGACGGCCGGTCGTACGTTCGTGGATCGTCGGAAATAGCTAATTTGCATACTCGACGCGGATTACGACGGTAACGCCACCTAGCGGACGTCGAAAAATTGCATCTTAGATCCGACGGCGTACGAAGACGTACGCCTGTCGGATCTAACCCCGATGCCGTCGTATCTTGTTTTGAGGATTCAAAACAAAGATACGACGCGGGAATTTTGAAATTACGCCGGCGTATCAGTAGATACGCCGGCGTCATTTCTTTGTGGATCTACCCCACAGTGTGTAAGATTGATTTTGCCAGTCTAGAGGCCTTTGTGGGACCTGGTTACTGACAAATAAATGCTCTTCTGTGACTGAACTATAGTCTTCTAATCCAAACCACTTCTTTAAAATGGTTCAGGGTTATTACTCTTGTTTTGCTAGTTTAAGAGTTTATTTTCTCTCTCTCCATTTGGATTATCTGCTGAGTCTCTTTAAGAGGTTACTTGTATATCAGGTAGCATTATTCTCCATTTGGACCTTCCTCTTCCTTAAGTAAGGGGATTTAAGGGGTTTTACATAAGCCTCCAGCTATAGACTGGTTGGTCTTTTTTGGGACATGCCTTGTCTGTCCAATCTGCCTTTCCCTTAAAACAAGGGTTAGCTAGGCTTTGGCCTTTACTGTAGTAAACATTTCTTCTCGTTGACCACCTTAACTGTTGGTCCAGGTTTTCTTCTCCTGCTCGGTTTGTTATTTTATGGTAGATGATTGTTTTGTCCTCCATATTGCTAACTGAGGCCCACCATTTTCCAGGTAGCGGTAGTTGGACTGCAGAAATAATAAATTCCTCTGTCTCTCAATGGATTATCGAGAAAATAAGATTTTTGTACCTACCATAAAACCTTTCAAGTTCAAAGAGGGAAACAGGTCCCTCTGCTCTGTTATGGGCCTTATGTACTATTCACAAAACTGAGCAATGATTGTTGGAGACATGGTTAAACAGGGGCTGGCTTAACAATTATTCTTTGCCAGTGTCCCAGCATCCTGTAGATGCAGTATAGCCAAAATGTCTAAGAATTACTAAATTCCCATGTCACTCAATAGGCTTCAAGAAAAAGCTTTTATAGTAAGTGCAAAAAATAGAATTTGTTGCTATGGTGCTGGTGGCCGGCCCACCCACACCATGAAAACAGATGATTTAGGGCAGGGGTACAGAAGAAGGTGGAAGTCTTGCTTTTGACTAGACCTGCTCTGCCTCCCACCCCTTGCCATGATCCTGAAGCCACATTGAGAATTTGAAGGTGGGACTCTACTTGTTAAGGAGGGACTGAGGATTCTGTTGTGAAGGGGGCTGAGTCTAATGTGATGGGGGCTGACTCTGAGGAAATGGAGGGTCTCTGATGTAAAAGAGGGACTCTTATATGCAGGGGGCTAACTCTAATGTAATGGAGAGGTTTGATGTGATGTGAAGTAGGGCCCTGATGTGAGGGAGGGAATCTGATGTAACAAAAGGGACTGTCATGTAAAGGGGGCTGACTCTTACATGATGATGGGATTCTGATGTGAAGGGGGAATGCTGATGTTAAGGGGGGCATTCCCCATGTTGCGTCAAGAAATGCGTCAAGAAATGGCTGAGATCATAATCCAGTACGGATGTCAGTGTCCTTCAGACTACATAAAATAGTTCTGCACTAAGGTGCCTTCTGACTTACTTTTCTGCAGACTTTTAAATGGTGTAATGACAGAAAAAAGATTGAGAGACACTAGCCATGTAGCATTCCCTAACTATTAGTAATAGAAAACGCGCTGGAATGTGCAAAAAAAGCCGCTGGATAAAACATTCAGACACACTGTGCAATCAATAAAATAAATTTTGCCGCACTAAAAATGTCATGATACAAAACACATCAATAAAGTGAAAAAATATTTATGTGACAAAAAATATTGTAAGTCCCTTTTAAATGTGCAAAAATGAGAACAGCAGTCCCAATCAGAAAATGTGTACACCACTGCATAGCATAGTGAAAGGTATCAGAAAGCTTCTATGTTCACCACGTGGGCCACCACCAGTAGTTGGGTGGACTCTAGCCAGAATCTATGGACTCTATTACAGGGTCAAGTTGGCCTGAAAACAGTGTCCTAGTTCGATACTAAGACCCAGGTGATTACACCAGATTCTTGTGATATCTCAGATTACCTAATGGTATATTGAATATATATGGCAATTATGATATTGCAGGATTCCTACTCCACGCTATAGTGCTACCTTCCACACCCCCCTCCCTGAGTTGGAGACCTAAAATTACAATGAAAGTCCAAAAAGTGTAAATCTGTGGGAGTAACAGGTCTGTGGCGCAGGATGCACCACTCACTACGGTGACTAAGGCAGGAGCCTGTTATGCCTCTGTGTGGATCCAGACCTGCCCAGCCCAGTTCTTTACCTCACTCTATAACTATTTACATTTAATTACTGCTAAAAGAGAGTTAATTCTTTTCATAAACATAATGTCAGTCTTAAATTGTCAGAAAATTGTTTGAGGCTCAATGCGTGACTTTCTTGGCTTATCCCAATGGCAATCTCGTGTAGAAAACCTGTTACTCATCAATGCTACCATTATATTATAACTGACTTTAAAGCAGTTTTAAACTGAAAAACAAAAATGTAATATATTACAGCTTACAATGCCTAAATGTTTTTATCCGCATTTGTTTCTTATGACTTCTTGCCCTATATTTCACCTAGTGACCCATCCAGTTACACACTTCCTGTCTAAAGCTGGCCATTGAAATAAGAGAAATTCGGCTGGTGTAACCACTTAAGGACCTTGGCTGTTTTTCAGATTTGGTGTTTACAAGATTAAAATAGTTTTTTTTTCTCAAAAATTACTTAAAACCTCCAAACATTATATATATATTTTTTTCTAACACGCTAGAGAATAAAATGGCAGTCATTGCAATACTTTTTGTCACACCGTATTTGCGCAGCGGTCTTACAAGCGCACTTTTTTTGAAAAAAAAAACACTTTTTTTAATTAAAAAATAAGACCACAGTAAAGTTAGCCCAATTTTTTTTTTATATTGTGAAAGATACTGTTACGCCGAGTAAATTGATACCCAACATGTCACGCTTCAAAATTGCGCCCGCTCGTGGAATGGCGTCAAACTTTAAACCTTAAAAATCTCCATAGGCGACGTTTAAAAAATTCTATAGGTTGCATCTTTTGAGTTACAGAGGAGGTCTAGGGCTAGAATTATTGCTCTCGCTCTACCAATCGCGGTGATACCTCACTTGTGTGGTTTGAACACCGTTTTCATATGCGGGCGCTACTCACGTATGCGTTCGCTTCTGCGCGTGAGCTCGTCGGGACGGGGGGGCTTTAAAAAAAAAAAAATGGTTTTCTTTTTTATTTTTATTTATTTTATTCATTTTTACACAAAAAATAAATAAAAAAATGGGTCACTTTTATTCCTATTACAAGGAATGTAAATATCCCTTGTAATAGAAAAAAGCATGACAGGTCCTCTTAAATCCCTTGTAAAAGAAAAAAGCATGACAGGTCCTCTTAAATATGAGATCCGGGTCAAAAAGACCTCAGATCCCATATTTAGACTTATATGCATTTAAAAAAATGACAACAAGAAAATATTGCTTTAAAGCGGTGGTCCACCCTAAAAACGACTTTCCCCTATTACACTGCCCCCCCCACATTACAATACGATTATGCCTATAATTTTTTTTTTGCTGCTGTACATACCTGGGTACAGCTATTCACCCGTGTCCTCCGGGTTGCGAGTCCCGCGGGAGTGGGCGTTCCTAACATGGCGGTGATTGACGTTTTGACAAAAAAACGAGCTCCCCCCGTCGCGTAAGCCGCGTCACGATTGGCGAAAGGAGCCGAACGGCGAGTCGGCGCTATACTGCGCCTGCGCATCGCCGTTCGGCTCCTTTCGCCAATCGTTATGCGGCTTACGTGACGGGGGGAGCTCGTTTTTTTGTTAAAACGTCAATTACCGCCATGTTAGGAACGCCCACTCCCGCGGGACTCGCAACCCGGAGGACACGGGTGAATAGCTGTACCCAGGTATGTACAGCAGCAAAAAAAAAATTATAGGCATAATCGTATTGTAATGTGGGGGGGCAGTGTAATAGGGGAAAGTCATTTTTAGGGTGAACCACCGCTTTAAGAAGCATGGGCAGGAGTGGCGTTTTGACGTCACTTCCGCCCTGCTATGCTATGGTGACAGGTGGGGGCCATCTTGCCCTCACTCGTATCCCAGCCGAGGAGAGGAAAGGACCCGAATGCCTCCGCCACTGCCGATGGCTCCGGTAAGCGGCGGAGGGAGTGGGTGAGCAGCGGGAGGGGGGCCCTCTCCCGCTGTCGTTAACGGTGATCTCGCAGTGAACCCGCCGCGGAGACCACCATTATCGTTTACAGGACCGCTCAAAGAAAAGATGGATATCTCGGTTGTGGCAGCAACTGCTGCCGTTACCAAGATATCCATCTTTAAAATACCGGGGGCGGGTCCTTAAGTGGTTAACTAGGGACTGGCTGAACTTCAAAACATCTATGGCCGTTTTCGTAGCAGATCTAATGATCACTTCAATGTTTTTTTCAATGCATACATAACTGCATTACATTGGTTTTTTTTTTTTTATATCTGCCTGAAGTTCACTTTTAAGGATTTACTTAGTAAAATTGGTTTCTTTCCATCTGTACAGTATCTTACATCTAATGTATAAAACCTGCTTGTGCTTGTCAACTCTTCTGTGCAGCATGCCAAGGAATGTTGAATTTGAGAACAAAAGAGTATTTCAATTTTTGTTTGAAAGACTAACTATGAATAGCAGTCATATCAGCGACCCCTTCCAATTTGGCAATTCTGGTCTTTCTATGCACACAATTGCTTCTTTGTTGGATATAATTTGACCCTTTCCTCTGGTGCACAGGATTAAATAAGCACATCTCAGAAATGTTTGTTAATGCTGCTTCTCCATATATGTCATTCTTATGGTGCTGTTGCACTCTCTGACAGCCTTTCTTCATAATTTGTAGTGCAATCATTTTGAACAAAACACCTTTGTTGGCAGACTGCTGGTGCTTTTATTGACTAACAACATAATGCCATACAACATGAATCAAGTGCAAAGAGTCAAAGAAAAACTTTTGGTTACGAAGGTTGCTAAAGCAGTTGGTAGGTAGAAAAGAGAAAATTAGACAGAGAAAGAGAGAGTGAGGCCCCGTACACACGACCGAGAAACTCGACGGGCAAAACACATCGTTTTGCTCGTCGAGTTCCTTGTTCGGCTGTCAGAAAACTCGTCGAGCCAAATGTTCCCATTGCCCAACGAGGAAATAGAGAACATGCTCTCTTTTTGGCTCGACGAGTTTCCCGACAGCGAAAAGTGTACACACGACCGGTTTTCTTGGCAGAATACGTCTCCCATCGAGTTTCTTGCTGAATTCTGCCGAGAAAACCGGTTGTGTGTACGGGGCCTGAGAGACAGAGAAAAGTGAAAGGGAGAGAAAGTAGAACTAATGGCAATTTTTTTTTTTTTTTCGTTTTGGATAGAGCAAGGGAGGGTTGTAAGCAGGTGCAGTTAGTTTGCCTGCCACTAGATGGCTCTGTTGCCATTATGACATGGTAAGGGGAAAGTTATATCAGGTGTTAGCTCCCCTTTTCCTCCTATAGTGATATGGTGGGTGGATTTAGTACCCATATAAATGCTGGTTGTATGGGGCTCAGGAGTCCGGGGTTTGAGAACAGGACACCCTAGAGCTGCAAAGATGTAATCCTGTACTGTGCTGATCTGAGAAGCTCTGTGCATGGCTGAATTCCCAGAGAGAGTGGCACAGTTTGTAAGAGGACTAGCTGTAGTTGCCTTGTCTACTCCTGACTTTCTTCTGCAGGTCCTTTTATGGTTCATATTGCCTTAGAGGCCTAAATAGGGTCTTCTTAACATCAGTGACAGTGGAATCTGGTAATAGAAATCAGCAGGGAGTGCGTCCAGCTGGGAAAAGCTATAGAAGGGACGTTTAGAAGAGAGTGGCAGTACACTAATGAAAGAAGCTTGTGGGGGTAAGTGGTCCCAATTTTGTGGTGGTTCCAAGGAGAGGAACAGAGGAGAGGGAATATGGCTTAACTGAAAGATGTGTACGTGTGCTCTGCACTAAAGTGACTGCTGCAGGAGTATGTCAAATATGAAATGTCAACTGTCCTTTCAACCTTTCATTGGCTTATTTCTGGCAGTATACTGTACTATACTTACATATAAATACTGTAGCTACTAACTTTTAATATTAGGACACTTACCTGTCCACAATTCAAGCAATGTCTTCACCCGAGCCGATTTTTTAGACAGCTCTCGGGCGCTTCCACCTCCATCAAGGGTAATGAAAATGGGCAGTGAAGCCTTGCTGCTTCACAGCCGGTTCCCTGCTGCACATGCGCGAAGCGCGCTATACTTTGTCAATGGTGGGGAAGGAGGAACTTCTGGAACAGCCGGAAGTGGGAGCAGGTACCTTTTTGAAACCAGGTACTGCTCCTCACTCCCCCCCCCCCCCCAAAAGGTGCCAAGTGTGGCAATGGAGGGGAGGAGGAGACAAATAGGCGGAGCTTCCCCTTTTGGGTGGAGCTCCGCTTTAAGTAACCAGTATTTTACATATTTAAAACAGAAAATGGCGACAGTTGGACTTTGACCTGGTGTCTTTTCTTACTCAAAAGATTGTTTAATAAAATATAGAACATATCAATAAGTGTATTTTTAGGTGAAAACCACAACATTTACCGCCTTTTTATTGGGTACTTCAAAATGTTCCTGCAGCAAATTAAAACATTGGACATTTTATCATTCCAAAGCATGCATTTCACTATGCCTAATGGATTCTGTTTCCTTGAGTTTTTAGATATGCAGCATCTTTTTAGTTTAGTTGCTAACTCTTCTTTAAGTATATACTCATTCACTTCATTCAGATGATCGACCGGCACTTGGACACTCGGTGCAACAAAACTTTGACTCTATTGAAGAGTATACAGCAGAAGAAGAGAGAGCTGATAACAAGCTATGGAGGACTGTCATCATTGGGGAGCAGGAACAAAGAATTAACATGAAAGCTATTGAACCTTACAAAAAAGTGATATCGCATGGAGGTATGGAAACTGTATGCAATATATTCTGTTTGTTTACATTAAGCTTGTCCTTTCTAATAGCAGAAAATAAATTGTCCACCGTTAAAAAGCTGAGCTCTCACAACCTCCCAGAGATTAGGTGTCAGACCAAAGGAAGCTGTCCGTGTTCTAAATTCAAAGCGAAGAGAAGACACAGCTACATTATGACATCACTCAATACATAAAACTTTATTCCACAGAGCCAAAACGACAGTGCCTACCTGCGGACTGCCCACCCTAATGCGTTTCGCCCGAAGCAGGCTTAATCATAGGTCACCTTGGGTGAAACACTTTAGAGACTGTCAATTTGGCTCTGTAGAATAAAGTTTTTTTTTTTGGATGGAGTTACGTCATCAGGGTACAGCTGTGTCTCTTCTTTCCTTTCTAGTAGTTCTAATGTGGAACAATCAAATGACAGCATTTCCTCAAAGCTTTTTTTTGTTTGTTTTTGTTTAGGTAAATGTTACACCAACAGCTTTGCAACAACAATTAAAAATGTGCACTCACTGATACTACACAATACTTTGGCCCAGAAGAGATACGACGGCGTATCTCCAGATACACCGTCGTATCTCGGCGTTGCGCCGTCGTATCTATGCGCCTGATTCTTAGAATCAGTTACACATAGATATCTGTTAGATCCGACAGGCGTAAGTCTCTTACGCCGTCAGATCGTAACTGTATATTTACGCTGGCCGCTAGGTGGCGCTTCCGTCTAATTCTGCGTTGAATATGCAAATTAGCTAGATACGTGAATTCCCGAACGTACGCCCGGCCGACGCAGTAAAGTTACACCATTTACGTTAAGCTTTTCCCGGCGTATAGTTGCCCCTGCTATATGGTGGCGGAAGTGCGGCGAAAAAATGTTAAGTATGGCCGTCGTTCCCGCGTCGAAATTTGAAAAAGTTACGTCATTTGCGTAAGTCGTCCGTGAATGGGGCTGGACGTCATTTACGTTCACGCCAAAACCAATGACGTCCTTGTGGCGTACTTTGGAGCAATGCACACTGGGAAATTCCAGGGACGACGCATGCGCCGTTCGGGAAAAACGTCAATCACGTCGGGTCACAGTACATTTACATAAAACACGCCACCCTGATCCAAATTTGAATTAGGCGGGCTTACGCCGGCCGATTTACGCTACGCCGCCGCAACTTACGGAGCAAGTGCTTTGAGAATACAGCACTTGCCCGTCTAAGTTGCGGAGGCGTAACGTAAATCAGATACGTTACGCCCGCACAAAGTTACTTTAGTACGAACCAGGGCGGACTGACAACTCATGGGGCAATAATAGATTATGGGGCCCCTGGGCAATAGGAGATTATGGGGCCCCCAGGCAATAGATTATGGGGCCACACAGTATACACACACATACAGTATACATTCACAGTATACACACACAGACACACAATATAAACACACAGTATACACACAGTATACGTACACACAGACTACACATGCACACACTGAAAAGGTACTGGACAATCTTGGGATTTTTTTAAAAACACAGATTTTGACATACTGTCCCTGGTTTTACTGAGGCTGGCAACCCTGATGGGGCCCCCTAGTGGCATGGTCAGTCCGTCCCTGGTACGAACCATGAAGAATTTGTTAAATAAGGAAATAATAGATGTGCAACATGGTACAGTTCAGGTTTAGGAGTTTGTTCATGCAAGCTTGCAAAGGGGAAGCCAACATTTGCTGTTTTGTTATTAGTACATACAGTGGACCACAGCACATTTAAAGGATAACTCCACTTTCATTGAAAAAAATATAGAAAATGAGCAGAAATAAAAATAGCAAATAAAAAAAAAGAATATGCTACTTATGTAAAATCTCTAGACAGCCATACTGTAATTATTTAAAAATATTTTTACATTTGAATCTGCAACCGCTGTAGATTTCTGTAATTTTTTTTTGCAAAATGGCTACTTACAGTTGGTATACAGAATGCCCCCCAAAAATTGAATTGAAACAAAGAAATAAAGCCACCGCACACTGCTATCGCACATGAAGATAAACTAAGTCTGATTTTAGGTATCCCCTGCAATAGGAATGTCAGTTTTGGTGAAATACTCTCCTAGGGTTAAACATTTCTAAAGGGATGCAGAACACTGAGAGTACACCAGATGATTATAATAAACCAGGTCCTCTTAGAATCACTCTGACAAGGACATGGTCTTCAGAGCAGAAAAAGGCAGGACTTTGGAACAAAGTTTGTTAAAATGCTTCCAATCAACACAGAGCCCCCAAAGGGGAATGAGTTGTTCTCAGCAAAGGTGGAGTTACACTTTAAGGCCTCGTGCACATGGGCCTTCTGCATACTGTATAATGCAAAAGAAATTTATTTGGGAAATAAAAACAAATGTTATACTTCCCAGATCTACTTCTCCTGCATTTAACATACCTGTATTTGCATGAGTTTACATGTGTTTAGCTGCATAATAGCAGGCCAAATCTTTCCTGGACACTTATTGTTTTGTTGATGTAAGCGCAGCTTGATTGAATGCCGCTAGATGCTGCTGAATTTAAAAAAACTTTACCCACGCTTAACTGGTCTGTTACCACATAGATTACTGAGGGCCGGTGCTCATGGTTGGAGTGTGTTCTACCAGGGCATCAACCCATCAAAAAAATTTGCTTCTATGGATGCTGCTGAATGTCTAGTGTGCATTCAGCAGCAGAAAAGCATTACATGCTTTCTAAAAATGTATTGAGATTAATGCCAATCGCAGATGGGCACATGGATTTTGATGCCTGTGTGCATGAGGCCTACAAAAAGACATACAAAGGGTTAAAAATAAACATTATTCCAAATAAAGTACAAAAACATCTAAAAGTAACTCATGGGGTTCATTAATTTTTTATATGACTATATACAGCATCAGGGCTGGGACAAGGGGTGGGCAGGGCAGAACAATGCCCTCTGCACCTCTCACCCAGAAATTGAAAGCCAGTTTCTCCCCCTCTCCCTCCTGCTGGCTTTCAGCTGCTGGGTGACAGACAAAGAGGGCCAGATTTAGGGGGTGCTGGGGTGGGTTGTTGTGCCCACCCAAGTTTCAGTTCTGCCCCCCTGGCCAGCTGCCGTTGAGCTCCTTCCCCCGCCTTCCGCTTCAGCTAGAGTGATCACATTTCCAAACTACCATTCAGGGACACCCTCCCTTCCCAAAAATCAGCTTGTGCTCCACAGCACAGTGATTGGACACAAGAGGCAGGATTTATGATTTCTCCAATCACAAGCAGGGGGTGTGATTGTGCTCCTCCAGGCATTTCTGGCCAGGACAAGTACTGTCAGTGAGTGATGATGTGGCGCCCTTTTTTGAGGGCATCAGATTGGCCCAGGGGGTTGGCTGTGTCAGTTTCATTCTGGGACACTGTATTGTCCTGGAATAAATGTGCCCGGGATAGACCTGCAAAATGCGGGACTGTCCCGGGCAATCCAGGACAAGTGGTCACCCTAGCTCCAGCTTACACTCACAGCTGGGACAAGGAGACTGCAGCCTGGAGGATGGAGCGGTGAGAGGAGAAGAGGTAGAGAGGAAACAGGAGGAGGTGTGCTGTGTTGTCAGAGGAGCGTTCATCTATACAGGACATGAGAGAGGATTGCTCTTACTGTAGATAGCATTGCCCTGTATACACACCACCCCCCCCCCCCCTATCCACATTTCCTGCTAAGGGGCGGTGTGTGTGTACAGTGCAATGCAATTTACAGTAAGAGTCCCTCTCTCATGTGCTGTATATAGATAAATGCTTTTCTAAATAATTATAACATAATGAACCATGAGATTCTGAGGGAATTCCACAGACCAGCACCCATGTCAACTTTGTTAAAGTGTCAATTTCAATACATGTAAGGCAATTTATACATACCCCCCTTCAGCAGGGCTTATATTGCAGACTAGGATGAGAACAAACATAACTGAGTTTGACAGGTGCTGGAGTAGAATATCTTCTTGCTCTACAAACAGGTTTCAGTAGCTGGTTATACCCAGCTACTGAAGCATGTTCAACTCCCTAATCCATATCTGCATGTTGGCTTGTTCCCTTAATGAAAAAATATACTATATTACCAAAATTATTGGGACACCTGCCTTTACACACACATGAACTTTAATGGCATCCCAGTCTTAGTCTCTAGGGTTCAATATTGAGTTTACCCACCCTTTGCAGCTATAACAGCTTCAACTCAATTCTGGAAAGGCTGTCCACAAGGTTTCAGAGTGTGTTTAAGGGAATGTTTGACCATTCTTCTAGAAGCGCATTTTTGAGATCAGGCACTGATGTTGGACGAGAAGGCCTGGCTCACAGTCTCTGCTCTAATTCATCCCAAAGGTATTCTATTGGGTTCGAGGTCAGGACTCTGTGCAGGTCTGTCAAGTTCCTCCACCCCATATTTGCTCACCCATGTCTTTATGGACCTTGCTTTGTGCACTGATCCAAATCATTTGGTGGAGGAGGGATTATGGTATGGAGTTGTTCTTCAGGGGTTGGGCTTGGCCCCTTAGTTTAAGTGAAGGGAACTCTTTAGGCGTCAGCCTACCAAGACATTTGTGGGGACAGTTTGGGGATGGCCCCTTCCTGTTCAAACATGACTGCGCACCAGTACAAAAAGCAAGGTCCATAGAGACATGGATGAGCAAGTTTGGGGTGGAGGAACTTAACTGGTCGGCACAGAGCCCTGATCTCAACCCAATAGAACACCAGGCTTTCTCATCCAATATCAGTGCCTGACCTTACAAGTGCGCTTCTGAAAGAATGGTCAAACATTCCCATAGACACACTCCTAAACCTTGTGGGCAGCCTTCCCAGAAGAGTTGAATCTGTTATAGCTGCAAAGGGTGGTCCCACATAATATTGAACCCTACAGATGAAGACTTGAATGCCATTAAAGATCATGTGCGTGTAAAGGCAGGCGTCCCAATACTTTTAGTAATTTAGTGTGTATATATAATTATTATTATTATATATTTTTTTATTGCTATATTTTTAAATAAAAAAGTTCAGTTACTATTCAAATTCAATTAAATTTAGATCCAAGTTTAGGTCCACTTTAAGAAGTGTTTGAAGCATTAGGGAGGGTGCGCATCAGTATTTAACAGTGAATAAACCTTTCTGACAGCTAAAATTTCAGGTCCTGTGGTGCTTTAGCTCCAGGTCACATGATTTAAAGTTGTGGCACCGAAGTCCTGACATTGTTTAAAGTGAACAAAGTCTTTGCTGAGATTAATCCCCGCAATACAGATCTTCTGCAGGTCACATAAACTATTGTTGACTTTAGATCACCAAACTTGGAATTGGGCATCAACTGATTTGGCTAATTATGGCTGACAGGCAAGTTTATTCACTTTGCTACACGACTACCCGCCCTTCAACACCCACCATAAACATAATCTTCATTCATAACATTCATTCATTAGTTCAGTGGTATCTATTATATTTTCACAGAAAACAATATAATCACAATCAATATAATCACAATCGTAAGGTGTGTACACATTGCTATGCTTCGCAGCCACGGCAGAAATTAATGTGCAAAGTACACGTGAATGAGTCCTTTATTTATTTTTTCAGTTTTTTATTTTTTTTGTTAAACTGCTCTTTTGGGGGACTTTGGTGAAATATCAGGGTTCTAAAAAGACCTTACATCCAAGACTGAGAAAGGGACTGAGGACAGGATGGAGGAGGAGATGCTAGAACTGATCCCACAAGAGGATCAGTATCTGCAATAAGGTAGTACAGTACTGCTCGGCAGGTGCCCGGGTCCCCCCTTTTAAACTAATAGGACATGGGCCCAGGACAAGAGGGCTGTACAGCCTTATCATCCACCCTGGTGCACAAGGTGATTAGGGTGTGCCCAGGCACACCCAGCACACCCCCTGCGCACGCCTATTATCACAATGTGTGAATCACATTCCACAGGAGGTCTAGGTGATTGGGTTCGTCAGACGGTTTTCACAAATAGAACTATACGTATATATTACATATGTATAAATATAAGTATTTAAAGGCTGGCATCTGTACACATACCAACACATGCCTTAGGTTAATTCAGCTGTTTTTTTGGAACAATAAGAGGAGTGGCTGTGGCAAAAAAGAATCCAGAAGAAGAAGAGTTCTTATAATTGCTAGAAGGATATAAAGGAGTGCTTGGGTGGCTCAACAGTGACTACATGCTTGTGGTTTTTGTAGGAGTTTGCATACTGAAAAGATGACCGTAAACGCTGCTCTGGAATGAAATGATCATATTACAGTAAATGCACTACGTAGCTACTACAGCTGTCATTTCTTACAGAAGGTATACATTCTACATGTGAAACATGGCATTCAGATTTTACGCTCGCTGTTTTTTTATTTACTACAGTAAATCTGCTTTATTAATTTAAAGCCTTTTAGCCGTTATTAATGCACAGGTTTTTTTTTTTTGTTCTATCAGCGGGTTGAGCAAAAAAAAAAAAAAACGTCAGACCCCCACATCTGCATAAGCAATGTGGATACAGGGATCTCCCTTGCTGTGCTATTGTATTCTGACAGTTGGGACTCCCCCTCTCCCTGTCTCTTGTCCTAATACACAGACCAGCGCTGCAGCTATTGGCTGCAAGTGGTGGTTGAATGTTGGTTTTCCAGCATGAGCGTTTGACAGAAGCCTGTGATTCCTACTGAAGCAGCCAATTTTCAGAATGTGTGTACCCGGCGTAAAGGAGAAGTATGGGTTTGTTTGGTTTTTCCCCTGTTATACTTACCTAGGTGGATGTTGCATCGGTCCGATGCCGCATCTGTCCCCCGGCCTCTTTGCACTGAGAACCGAGCGATCGAACATCGCTGATCGCTCGGCTTCCAGAGCAGAGAGCTACAGACTAACAATCAGCCTCCTCGTTTTCCCCGTCGTCTATGCAAATTAGCTATTTACGGTGATTCCCGAACGTACGCGCGGACGACGCAATGAATTTACAATGTTTCCGTAAGCGTAAACTTGCCCCTGCTATATGAGGGGCGAGTTTACGAAGGTCCGTCGTAAGCCATGCTAAGTATGGCGTCGGGTCAGCGTCGTCTTTTTACGTCGTTTACGTCGTTTTCGTAAGTCGTTCGCGAATACGACTTTACGTCAATGACGCTCACGTCATTTATATATTTATAACCAGTGCAGAACAAGTCTCTCAAATGGACCATAATGGTCAAATGGCAAACTCCATTATTCAACTGTGGATAAGGTTATCCAATCCCTTCACCAAGTGAACAGTCCACCACCACACAAGGTTGGACTCTTACCAGAGAGCCTGGACAATTTATTATGTAGGGTCAAACAGGCTTGATGAATATGTCATGGTAGGGGGATGTACAAAGGAACCAAGTCAGGAACAGCTCCTGAGCATCCAGGGGACTCCACCCGAATGACGATCGTGTAGTCATATAGAAAAAAAAACATAAAACACTGGATAGTGTTAAACCTCCTAAGCCTATGGACTTTTTTCATCAGACAAACCGATTGTGTGTTTGTCCCATCGGTCTAAAAAATAGAACATGTTTTTAATTTTTCCAATGGATAAAAAAACGATTGTAAATTCAGATCGTCTGTGTGGAACTCCATCGGAGAAAAAAAACATGCATGCTCAGAATCAAGTCGACGCATGCTCGGAAGCATTGAACTTCATTTTTTTGGGCTCCTCGTAGTGTTTTACGTCACCGCGTTTTGGCACGGTTGGAATTTAGTCTGATAGTGTGTATGCAAGACTGATGAAAGTCAGCTTCATCAGAATTCCGATGAAAAAATCCATTGGATTTTATTCAATCAGAAATCTGATCGTGTGTACACGGCTTTATGGGTTGTATTTAATATAAAGTATTGCACTTACACATATGCATAGTAAAAACAGTGGAAAAAAGGAAGGTGGTCGCCACAGAACATCCAAACATGTTAAATGCACAATAGCAAGAACATACAGCTCAAGTCATAAAAAAAAAGTTCCTGCACCTTTTTTGTGTGAATCCAATACAAGTTCAGCCATACAACTATATGGCTGAATGCGCATTGCACAGACATTGCATGTGATCTGCACAGCAATGCAGTGTGAATCAAATGCAATGTCTGTGTTCACAATAGTGTGAAGCCAGGCTGAACGTCAACAAAACAATGAAAAACAACAGCAATGGCATAAATGAATGCTAAGTGGGTCCCAATACAAAGGATACCTTGCTGCTTAGAGAAAAACAGAAAGTGAATGAATTGAAGCAAACCTATGTCCAGAATATACACACTAAAGTATTAACATGTTTTTAAAAACAGTAAAATAACAATAAAACAAATATACAGTACATGTTTCTCTTTGGCTATAGGTATTGTGATAAAAATCCATTTTCAAAATCCTCAACATAAACACAGAAATCACAGATATTTGCTACGAGAGCAGATCTTAACAGCATGATAGTATTCTAAACTGTTAATAACTGACTAAAACTCAACTTTAAGGGCCAGTTCACACCAGACGCAGTTCTGTACAGTTTTGTGTGCATTTTTTCTGCAGTGTTTTTCATGTATTCCAATGGCTCTAGTTGGCTCTAGTTCACACCATGCAGTCAGTTTCCGGTGCAGAAACTGACCTGAAACTGACTGCATGGTGTGAACTAGAGCCATTGGAATACATGGAAAACACTGCGCATGCATTTTGTGCAGAAAAAAAGCACACGGAACTGAACAGAACTGCGTCTGGTGTGAACTGGCCCTAAAAGTTTTTGCCCAAAGTCTGAGCACAGGTGCACTTTAAGACCTTGCCCACTATATAACTTACATATACATCTGCTTAGGATCATGTACCTAGTACGTGATTCTGCACTTTTGGGTCTGGGGCGCGCACAGTTGCGTGCCACCAGCGACTTGCTCCCACTGTGATTTTACACAGCGGGAGCTGATCTACGGATAGATTGCCATTCTGTCACTAGGTAAGGCATTGATCCTGTGTTCCTGCAGTGCCTTTCCCTAGTAAAAGCACCTCCCACATAGTACACAAGCACTGGCTAGGCAGACACTTAACCCTTTGATGGCCCCTGATGTTTAACCCCTTCCCAGCCAGTGTCATTAATACAGTGACAGTGTATATTTGTATACAAATATAAAGTCCCCAAAAAGTGTCTAATTTGTCTGCCGCAATATTGCAGTCAAGCTATAAGTCACTCATCGTCACCATTGCTAGTAAAAAATGCAAAAATAAATAAATATTCCATAAATACAGTATATCCCATAGTTTGTAGACGCTATAACGCCACAAGATTCCACAGATATGGCAGATGCATACCTACATCGATCCACCCTTGGCCAATGCTGTGCTCCTTCATCCAAAGTGGGGGCACTCTAATACAAGAGCTGTGTTACTTGCCAGATCACCAGGGGAAAACAGAGGGGAAAACAGCTTAAAAAATATATAAAATAAAACAAAGGCAGATGCAACATCTTAGGATTTCCAAACCACAATATATTACATTTTTCTGTTTAATTCCGCTTTAAACCTGAATTGTATTCCATAATCTGGCTGCAACCCAGGGTAAAGTAAATTAGGTGGAATTTCTGAGCCTGGCATGGATGCAGTGTTTGTTGGATTGCATTCTCCTGTTGCCTGATTTTTTCTTTCAAAAGGAGGCATACTATACAGTTTATACAGTAAGTAGCAATATTATCCTCTATAGACCTGGAAACTTCCCCTTGAAAGCAGTTGAACCATTTATTTCAACCCTCCTTTTAAAGTTTTCTTTTTCTTTAAATGATTTATTTTATCCTTCTTCTTCCTTATTTCTCTCTGTAGATTTCTGTTCTTATCCTTTCCTTCTTGTTTTTCCCCCTGTTTTGCTCTACATAACATTCACACGCACAGAAGCAAATTCAACTACTTACTAGTATACTGTCTATTACTATCCTGTCTTGTGCTTCAACTTTGGCTATGTCATTTATTCATCCTGAAAAAATCAGAACATCATTTTGCATGTATGCAATCTCAGTGACGCCGCTTTGCTAAAGAGAATCATTACAAAAACTATAGCTGTGTTCACATTGAATACCCAGTCATGGTAAATAAAAAAACAGGAATTTACTTTTCACTTGATGGGCTAATTGAAGCAAAACTTTGCTCAATATAATAAATGAATATTTTCAACACTTTTAGTAATTTAGTCTCATTGGGCCAGATTCATGTACTTTTACAGCGGCGTAACGTATCCCGTTTACGTTACACCGCCGCAAGTTTTCAGCGTAAGTGCTTGATTCACAAAGCACTTGCCTGTAAACTTGCGGCGGCATAGCGTAAAGCCGTCCGGCCCAAGCCCGCCTAATTCAAATGGGGCGTGTATCATTTAAATTAGGCGCGTTCCCGCGCCAAACGTACTGCGCATGCTCCGTTTTGACATTTCCCGCCGTGCTTTGCGCGAAATGACGTCGGCCCGACGTAATGTTTTCAACGGCGACGTGCGTTACGTCCTTTCGTATTCCCGGACGACTTACGCAAAAAAAAAAATTGAAATTCGACGGTGGAACGACGGCCATACTTTAACATGGGCTGTCTATTTTTACACCACCTAAATAACAGCCGTAACTTTGCCACGGGAAAAGCCGACTAGCGACGACGTAAGAGAATGCGACGAACGCGCGGACCTTAAACAGCTAATTTGCATACCCGACGCGGAAAACGATGCAAACTCCACCCAGCGGGCGCCAAAGTATTGCATCCTAAGATTCGAAGGCGTACGAAGCCGTACGCCTGTCGGATCTTAGCCAAATGCTGTTGTATCTTTGTTTGTGAATTCAAAATAAAGATACGACGCGGCAAATTTGAAAGTACGCCGGAGTATCAGCAGATACTCCGGCGTACTTGTTCTGTGAATCTGGCCCATTGTCTTCATACTGATGCTTGGAAAAGTCAATATAAACGATTGACAACAAAAAATACATTTCCAGTAGTCAGCAAACCTTAAGTTGCTGAAAGAGGAATTCTAGTTGTGTTCTATGTGGTAAGCCTAACAAAGATTATGGTAATGTGTCATTAAATGACATAGTATTAAATGTTTACACCAGCCATAAAGGGTTAATAATAGCGCAGATGTGTATATTTTAATGCATTGTATTATTAAGCATTCCTTTCTAATAAATTATACCTAAACTTAAAATTGTTTGCTTTTCAGTTACATTAGATTGTGTATGTTATTGCTGTTATTCCTATTTATTTTAAAGTTTTATAATGAAGTTTTGTTTTCCTGGCAGGTTACTACGGAGAGGGTGTAAATGCCATCATTGTGTTTGCTGCTTGTTTCCTGCCGGACAGCAGTCACGCTGATTACAATTATGTCATGGAAAACCTTTTTCTGTGAGTCTGCTGCATTTTGGCTGAGTCTTTATGAAAACATATGGTTCAGTGCTGTTGGATAAAGCATACTTATTATCTGCAAAAGAAAAACTGGCAAAAAGCTTTTACTCTGGTACCACTAATCGGTCTTGTAATACAGCCTATTGCTTAGCTAAGGAAATATAATCTGAAGGTCCTTATGTATGACTTAGTGTTTTATATTGTTACATTGTGAATTATATTGCCCTATAGATACACTGACATGCTATACAAATAATTTTCTAATACAGTAGCAGCAGAGATTTCTTGTTTCCAATTTGCAATAATAAATTATTTTAAACAAGAGGAAAAAGTTAAACCAGAAAAGAGTTGGTTCTCTTAGGCCCCATACACACGAGAGGATTTATCCGCGGATACGGTCCAGCGGACCGTTTCCACGGATAAATCCTCTCGAGGATTTCCGCGGATTTCTATGCGATGGCGTGTACACACCATCGCATTGAAATCCGCGCCGAAATCCTCTGGCGATGACGTGTCGCGCCGTCGCCGCGATTATGACGCGGCGACGTGCGCGACGCTGTCATATAAGGAATTCCACGCATGCGTCGAATCATTACGACGCATGCGGGGGATCCCTTCGGACGGATGGATCCGGTGAGTCTATACAGACCAGCGGATCCATCCATTGGGATGGATTCCAGCAGATGGATTTGCTTGGCATGTCAGCGAATATCCGATCTGCTGGAAATCCATCCCAGGGGATAAATATCCGCGGAAACAGATCCGCTGGAGTGTACACACCATAGGATCTTATGTGCCTGACAATAAACAATATAAGGGGCATTTAAAAATAAAATGCAGCAATAACTGCTAAAAAAAAATTTGACCGGGAAAAGAATTGGTCCTTTTATGTGCCTGACAGTAAACAATATAGAGCCAGATTCACGTAGGGCAGCGGCGGCGTAACGTATCGTAGATACGTTACACCGCCGCAATTTTCCATCGCAAGTGCCTGATTCACCAAGCACTTGCGATGAAAACTACGCCGGCGGCCTCCGGCGCAAGGCGGGCCAATTTAAATGGGCGTGTGCCATTTAAATTAGGCGCGCCCGCGCCGGACCTACTGCGCATGCTCCGTTTTTTAACTCCCGCCGTGCTTTGCCGTGACGTCATTTTTTTGAACGGCGACGCGTGTAGCGTAATTCGAGATTTTCCTAGCTTGTGACGGAAAATATTGATTATATGAAGACAGGAGGCGAGTATCTTATGCATTAATCCTTCTTTATTAATGCTCACAGCAGAAATGTAAAAACATCTTAACGTAAGTCTTAAAAAGAAAACTGTAAGAACTACATATCCCAGCAGCCCCTGCGCCTTAGCCACTCCTATCCCAGTCTCTATAAATGGGCTGCTCTCTCCTGATTCCTCCTCTTTCTTTGTGTGAACCTTGAGGTGTCTTTATCAGGATCCTTACGTGAACCGTGTCTTCAACTGTCAATTCTTCGGCCGGCCGGCCCATGACTTCTTAATTGAAGACTTCTGCGGTAATATCAACAGGTCTCAACAGGATGGACCAACTGAGCGACCTTGATCCACTGGACATCCAGAAGCCGGGGAACATCACCCGAACGACAGGTCGCAATCATGTACCAAACAGGAACACCGTCAATAACCTGAAACAGAAAACCCAAGACCATGAGAGGGTTGGGCAGGGAGGGAAGATACTCGCCTCCTGTCTTCATATAATCAATATTTTCCGTCACAAGCTAGGAAAATCTCGAATTATACATCAGACAGGAGGCTCATATCTTATGCAAGTTCAAAGCTTAACGTGGTATTCACAGTATTATTATAACAAATATGATATTTCAGAACATATTATCATAAAACAGACATAGCAACATGCTCCTCCGGTCTGAAGTAAAACAGGCGGAACACGGTCTCAGAAGACCAGTCAGCCGCCAGTAATAGGTCAGAAAGAGAACCTCCGGTCGCCACCACCTTGGTGGCCATGGCACCTCTGGATGAGTGTGCTCCAAACAGGGTAATGTTTATACCCGCCATTGCCATGATAGATCTAACCCAACGTGCCAAGGTAGCCGGGGTGACCGGGTTATGCGGTCTCGTGTAAGATATTAGGAGTTGAGAAGACCCCGGGGGTCGTAGATCTTTCGTGTTTGCCTCGTAAGTCTGTAGGCATCTAACCACGCAGAGTCGTGGGTGTGCAGGAAAACAGGGGTAGAACACCGAATGAAGGCCCGTTTTGGTTCTGCGGACTACCGTGAACTTCACCCCTTGAGGTGAAAATTGGCGTCTGGAAATGTCCAAGGCCCTAACGTCTGAGACACGTTTGATGGAGATCAGGCATAACAGCACTGTCAGTTTAAAAGACAGTAACTTGAGAGACAGTGAATCGTTGTCCTCCCAACCTGAGAACATGTCAAGGACCTTGGAGACATCCCAAGTGGATTGGTATTTAGGCCGAGGGGGTCGTTTGAACCTGATGCCTCGTAGCAGTCTGCAGATCATGGGGTGTTTGCCGATTGGCAAAGAATCCACCGGGTAATGGTAGGCCGAAATGGCTGACCTGTAAATATTAATGGAGCTGTATGACCTGCCGGAGTTGAAGGACTCTGCCAGGTAATTTGCTATGACGGTTACAGGGGCACGCACGGGATCAGCCTGCCGTTGGTCACACCAACGTACCCAAAGTTTCCATGCTGATCGGTATGCTGCCCGAGTCCCGGGGGCCCAGGCCACGGCGAGGAGATCTCTAGCCGAGTTTGAAAGGCCGTCGTGAGTGTCTGGCACCCCGAGACCAACCATGCTAGGAGTGTCAGTGTGCCCTCCTCCACCAGGGGATGAATGCCCTTGGTCGGGTGGGAGAGGATGTGTGGGAACTGGGGGAGAAGCCTGGGATAGTCGATGACCAATCCCAGTAGGAGAGGAAACCATGGTTGTGTTGGCCACCATGGCGTGATCAGAACCGCCGTCGCCTTCTGGTTCGCAATCTGCAACAGAACCCTGGGGATCATCGAGAATGGGGGAAACGCGTAGTGTGTTCCCCTTGTCCAAGATTGGCGGAAAGCGTCCACTGCCGCGGACCCTGGGTCCGGTCTCCAGCTGAAAAACCGGGGCAGTTGGTGATTGAGGCGGGAGGCGAAAAGGTCTATGTCCAGGGGGCCCCAAAGCCGATTCAAGTGGGCGAAGACTGGACGGTCCAAACACCAATCGCTGGAGTCGATAAGGTATCGGGAGTTCCAGTCTGCGACAGTGTTGGACGTACCCGGGATGTACTCCGCCATCAGGATGATGTCTCGAGACAGACAGAAGTGCCATATCTCTGTAGCGATGTCCGCCAGGATTTTGGATCTGGTGCCTCCTAAGCGGTTGATGTATTGAACCGCTGCAATATTGTCCATACGTAATAAAACGCAACAGTTGGACCGTTCCGCTAGGAAACTCTGAATAGCGAAGAGTGCTGCTGAGAGTTCCAAAGCGTTGATGTGTAAGAGGGATTCTTCTCTGGACCAGGTCCCTCCCGTCGAGGTCTCCTCTATGCGGGCGCCCCAACCTCGGCGGCTCGCGTCCGATTCTATGACGACGTCCGGACGAGAGTTGAAGATTGTCCTGCCGTTCCACTCGATGGCATGTTTGAGCCACCATCGGAGTTCGACCTGGGCTTCCGTGGAAATGGGTACCTCGTCCGCGTAACGGAGACCCTGACGTAGGTGTAGGATTTTCAGTCTCTGTAGTGCCCTGTAATGCAGGGGGGCCGGAAATATGGCCTGGATGGATGCTGCTAACAGGCCTACTATGCGGGCCAGTACGCGTAGGGATAAGAACCCTTTGCGAAGTACCGCTCTGATCTCTTTGCGAATCAGAGCCAGTTTCTCGCTGGGCAGGCGAAGGACAGCAAGCTTGGTGTCTACCGAGAAGCCGAGGAACTCCATCTCCTGAGCTGGGACGAGAACCGATTTTTCCTGATTGATCAGGAAACCTAGGCCTTGCAGAAGGCTGATCGCCCAAGTCATGTGGCGGAGTGCTTGAGTCTTGGAGTAAGCTATTATGAGGATGTCGTCCAAATAAATGATTAGACGTACTCCTCTGCTCCTCAGCGATGCTACGACCGGTTTCAGGAGCTTCGTGAAGCACCATGGGGCGGATGACAGTCCGAATGGAAGGCATGTAAACTGCCAAGTGCGTCCCCACCACCTGAAACGGAGAAGGTGTTGAGATTCTTGGTGCATGGGAACGGTGAGGTATGCGTCTTTTAGATCGACCTTCACCAACCAGTCTCCCGGGACGAGGAGATCTCGGAGGCAATGGATGCCCTCCATCTTGAAGTGTCGATATGCGACATGTTGGTTCAAGCCCCGAAGGTTTATGACCGGGCGATAGCCCCCCCCTTTCTTCTTGACTAAGAAGAGGTTGCTGAGGAACCCCGGGGAAGAAGGGTCGACTTCGATCACTGCATGCTTGGATATAAGTTCGTGGAGTTCGGTGTCTATCAGAGACACATTTTGTTCCGCAAACTGGATAGGGGGCGGTATTATTCCCAGATTCGGTGGGGATACAAGATCTATCTGGAACCCTGCAATCGTATTCAGTATCCATGAGTCTGCCGTAATCGCAGACCAGGCGTGGGTAAAAAATTTTAGACGGCCCCCCACAGGTGTGAGGGGTCTGGGGGTGTGCGTGGTACTCACCAGAATACGGTCGGGAACGGGGGTATCCTCTCTGACCGCGTCCCCTCCAGGGTCTGCCGCGTGGCGGGAAGAAGGGTGCAGGTTGTGCCGTGGTGGTGTACGGAGTGGGAGCCTGGTTGTAGTGAGGTTGTGCGGCTGATCTCTGGAATGGTCTGCCGCTATTATAGCGGCCGGCAGAACGGCCCCTACTTCTGCCGGCCCGGGGAAAAACTCTAGCGCTACCCGCTTTTTTGAGAGACGTTTGTGCCTTGTCAAGGCTATTAAACATGCCCACAAATTTATTTATATCCTTCACAAGGGAGTCGCCAAACAACATGCCCTCTGCTGAGGGGCCTGGCTCAGATTCCGCCAGATGGGCCAGTTGCGGATCAAGCCGCATGAGGATTGAGCGCCTGCGCTCGACGGAGCAGGCGGTGTTGGCGCTGCCCGTCAGACATATGGCCCTTTGGGCCCAGCCACGCAATTGTGTTAGGTCGACTGACTGGCCAGTCGCCGCGGCTTGTTCTGCGAGGTTTAGGATTTTGGTCAAGGGACCGAACAAATCCAGGATGCGGTCTTGTATGTTCTTAAAAGACCTGTCTATCCCTTTTTTGGGGAATTTTCCCGTTTTTAGCAAATATTTTGCTAGAATGGGATCAACCTCGGGTGTAATGACCGCTTTCATGGGAATGTGGGGGCGAGGACATTCTGCCCTGAGTTTATTGCGGTTAGATTTTTCTAGGGCTTTACGTGCCCAGAGTTCGATGTACTGTGACACATGGGGGAGGGGGGACCAGTCCCCAGATCGTGGATGGGAAATGGCGTCCGGGTTGAATAGTGGTTCACCCAGGGCGTCCATAATATCTTTGCCCTGATTGTCAGGGTTGGCATCCTGTAGGAGTGCCGGTGCCCCCGCATCCTCTTCACTATAGTCAGACCCTGAGACCTCGGACCCGTCCGACTCAGCGGACGAGTCGTCGTCCGACTCGATGACATATGAGTCTGGTTTGGTCCGCTTGGCGGACCCATGCCTCTTGTATGACTCCCTGAGGCCCAGGGGTTGAAGGGGGTCTGACGGATGCGTGGGGTGGCAGTTCGTGTAAGGATCTGCTCCGAGCATATTCTTTGCTTCCCCTGCCGGGGAGTCATAACCTGTCGCCGTGTGCTTCCTTTTTTGGGAAGCTTTACCCTTTTTTACGGCCGGTATATTGCCCTGTGGTGTGGGCTCATGGGGGGGGTTTTGGGTAATTTTGGATGAGCTGGTGGCTGCAGCTAATGCTGATTGGATGGACCTATTTATGATGTCCTGAAGCTGGGCAGCATTTAACATTTGTGCTGGTTCCAGCAGCAGCTCCTGTTCTGTGGTGGGGGGGGGGAGCCCTCTTCTGTCATGCTGCTATAATTTTAAATGCAGGGTCAGTAATAGGACTGGGCTATTAGGGATTGGTAAGAGGGGAATAAATTCCCAGGAATGCTGTAGTTAACTAGGGGACTCACTATACTTCTCAGCAGGCACAACCTCCGACCATCAGCGCTGACTGGCTTGCGGTGGGAGGAGGGCCTGCTCCAAATCGCCCTCCAGGGACGAAGTCTCGCGAGACTACGATCCCAGGGCTGCTATTGGTGAGGAGAAGAGTGGAGCCCGCCCCCCGAGTCCTGCGCGCGTCGCGATTGGACGGGGGAGCGGCGTAGCGGATTGGTTGCAGGGAGGCGCGGGACACGCCTCCTTGTATGCGCGCCAACGCTCTCCTGAGGGGAGAAGCCGATGGCAAGATGGCGCAGATTCGATCGAAAGAGAGGGGGGAAAGGAAGTGTCTGGATGAGGAAGTGGGACACCGCTGATCGCAGCGTCACCAGGTAAACAAATGTAGAAAAGTATCACTGCAGGAAGTACAGTGACGCGCTGGAACACTGCAGGGATCAGGATCCCTGGCAATAGCACCCAGCAACCACTATCCAGCACACAACATTTCCGATAAGCAACAAATCAATAGTAATACAATAGTCATATCACATTCTATAAATATCAATATCAATATTAATAATAATATTAATAATCATGTATAAATAAATATAAATCATTGACTACTCATCTTAGCTCTGCCGTGAGCAGAAAGAAAGAGGAGGAATCAGGAGAGAGCAGCCCATTTATAGAGACTGGGATAGGAGTGGCTAAGGCGCAGGGGCTGCTGGGATATGTAGTACTTACAGTTTTCTTTTTAAGACTTACGTTAAGATGTTTTTACATTTCTGCTGTGAGCATTAATAAAGAAGGATTAATGCATAAGATATGAGCCTCCTGTCTGATGTATAATTCAAGTTATCTACCGCAGCTAAACTCAGACAATGCTTTCCTATGTCCCCATTCACACACTGCGTTTAGAAACGGTTTCATTACATGGGGTTTGGTGCGGATAGAAAAAATAAATTTGACTGCATCCAGGAACGATTTATTGCAGCTATCAGCAGCGGCAACAAGGACTGAAAACCAACAGAAAGCAATGGAACAGTGGAACAGAAATGGCAAGAATGTTCCAATGCAGCTAAACGCAGCCGCACGTAAAACTCAGCTAATCGCAATGTACAACTGCAAGTGAATGCTGTGCCAGGATTCTCTGAATTTTAAAATAACAAAACATGCTTTTAACTGCAGCAGAACAGCCGCCCATGTGAAAGGGGTCTTACACTTGTATTTGTGTATACACATTAATGCTTGTAATTTACTGCACTCAAATGTGAGAACATTTAATTTTTTTAAGGCTCTAAATGCATCGCTGCATTATAGGCACTGCTTTTTTTTCACCTATGTGCAAAAGGGTTTCTGATCAGTTTCTCGGCAGAATTCAGCCAGAAACTCGATCGGAGCCGTATTCTGCCGAGAAACCCGGCCGTGTGTACACTTTTGGCCGAGGAAACCGACGAGGATCTCGTCGAGCCAAATAGAGAACATGTTCTCTATTTCCTCTTTAGTCAATGAGGAAACTTGGCTCGCCAAGATCCTCGGCGGCTTCACAAGGGACTCGACGAGCAAAACTTTGTGTTTTGCTCGTCAAGTTTCTTGGACGTGTGTACGGGGCCTGAGAAGAATGTGTTGTACCCAACACCACAAGTGGGCTTGAGTCTTATCACTATACCTGTAGCATTATTAGCAGATAGGTATTAGAAAAACACTCCAAATTTGTTTTCCAGATTGTGTGACACTGGTATGCTATTGCCATTGTATATATGTATTTGTTATATTGCTGTATAATGGTACTTGACGGTAATAGATGTATAATTTAATCATTTATGTGTTGATACCATAATTAAAGAAAACCAAATCAGTTCATGGAGATTGAGATCTGACCTGTGATTGGGGTTAGGGGAAGTGCAGTAGGTTCCTGAAAAATAACAGCCTGATGCCCATTGCACAATGCCCAGATACTGGCGTGTACATTGAAACAGGACTGTCAGCTTGGGTCTTTAGCTGTTCTGAAAGCAGCCAACTTAGTTGATCTATATACACATAATAAAATGAAAAACGAACAAAAGAAACTCAGGCAATTGGTTGATTCAATATCGATAAACAGTGATTTGATGTTTGATGTAAAATATAATAACACTAAAACAGAAAAAAAGATGAGTATATGTGTGTATATGTATAGGTATATATATTTACATTTTTATTTATGTACTTCTTGCCAATGTACGTTAAATCTGTATTGAGACTTATTTTTCAATAAACCGTTTGTAAACAAAAAAAAAAAGAACGAAACAATAAATGAAAGTACTGTATATAGATATGAGATAATGCAAGACTTTGTAAAATAGGACTATATATGTTTCTTTCTATTCAGATATGTAATAAGTACACTGGAACTCATGGTAGCAGAGGACTATATGATAGTCTATCTAAATGGAGCCACTCCACGAAGAAAGATGCCAGGCTTAGGATGGATGAAGAGGTGTTACCAAATGATAGACAGGCGGTAGGTGGTCATCTGCAATGTATGTTATGTGTATATTATATGCTGTGCTAGCGTATCTTATAATTAGTCTTCTCAAACTCTATGAGACCAACTTCATTCTGTTAGCAGAGATAGTTTAAAACCCCCATGAGGTTATTTCTTGCTGTGTCCTGTTGGGGAGATGTTTCTTAACTTTCCATCCTGGAGATGCAAAGCAGAAAGTGAGAGGAAATCACTACACATTGGGAAATTCCCAATCAGACAGTTGTCAACAAAATAGGTGTCCCCATTGGAAGATTTACCCTCACCTTCTGTTCCATTGATAATAGTCACCAGGACAAATGGGGAGGGTGACAATTTAATGTTTTGATCCTTTCATATCCAAAAACATTTTGGCTACAGACACATTTTTATCATTTTAAAATATGGGTATTATAACTGCCTAAGATCTGTCTTTAGATGTTCTTCTCACAACGCTCTGCCCATCAAAACAAATGGGGCTGACTGATTACATCTGGAGAGAAGAAAAGGAACAAATGTGCTCTACTGCATATTATTGGGAGTGGCTTAAGGCCCCTTTCACACTGGCTGGCCTATCAGGACCGCTTGTCAGTTTTTCAGGTGGACCGGTTCAGGTCCTGCTTTGTCTTCTATGGAGCAGCGAATGTCCCCGTCACCATCCGTTCTGATCCTGTCCGCCAAAAACAGATGGATGATGGTCCTATTTTCCATCTGATTGTCCCATAGAGGAGAGTGAGACTGTGTCCATGTCCGCTCTGCATAACAATGTGGACACGGACCTGTGGTCCCTGCTCTGTCGAGATTAGCAGAAATATCCCCCCGCTGAACAAGTGGATTCTGCTTAATGGAGGTGCCCGTGTGAAGGAGGCCTTTAAGTATGAGAGTATTAGCAGTGTGATGTTACTCTTCTTCCCGTGAGATCATTATTTTTGTAACTTTTGTATTGTAAAACTTTTGTATCTTAATACAGGCTAAGGAAGAACCTAAAGTCATTCATAATTGTTCATCCATCATGGTTTATTAGAACTATATTAGCTGTGACACGACCTTTCATAAGGTAAGTTTTTTTTATAATAATATAATATTATAATTATAATATATATTATAATTTCATTACTAAACAACATCTGAGATTGCATAGTGCTATACCTAACAATTCAGAGAGATTCCCATAAGAATTGTGTGGATGGCAGATAGGCTTTATGTGGTTATTTCCGGCGGGTACAAAAAAAAAATATTTTTTTAATTCTGTTTTTTATAGACTGCACGTTGCCATTCTAGGAATGCAAAATATCAGATTTAGACTTCTTTTCTTCCCTCTTCACATACTCCTATGTGGCCTTTGTGTGACACACACCGCTGTATAGACTGTTATGTTCTGTATCCATCTTTTTATTTTCCTGTCTTGCTTATGTAGTCCCATTACATGTTTCCCATTAGGTACAGTCTAGCTTTAGGTACTGTAGGTGCTGTACTATATTATGGCTTGAACCCGGTGTATGCCTGCTGCAAAATACAAGTTTGGCTAAAACTGTATGTGCACAAAATATATACACTAAAGTTAATTATTAATAGTAGCACTTTATAGAACCAACAATGTATCCTCTGTACATTTATATCAGACCTCACTCTCATGGAGTTTACAGTCTAAACGTATCTAATCTTACAATCTATCTCACATGCAATCGCATACTAGAGACAATTTAAACAAGAGCATTTCCTTGAGGTGTAGGAGGAAATCAGAGTACCTGGGGACACCAACCCAAGCACAGGGAAAGTGCAAACTCCAAACAGATAGTGTCCTGTCCAAGATTTGAACTGAGGACCCATGTACTAAGCACTAGGGGCCAGATTCACAGAGATCTGCGGCGGCGTAACGTATCGTCTTAACGTTACACCGCTGCAAGTTTTCAGCGCAAGTGCCTGATTCATCAAGCACTTGTGTGTAAACTTACGGTGGTGTAACGTAAAGCCGTCCGGCGCAAGCCCGCCTAATTCAAATGGGGCGTGTGTCATTTAAATTAGGCGCGCTCCCGCGCCGAACGTTCTGCGCATGCTCCGTGTGAAAATTTCCCACCGTGCTTTGCGCGAAATTACGGCGCCCCAACGTATTTTTTGAACGGCGACGTGCGTTACATCGTTTCGTATTCCCGGAGATCTTACGCAAAAAAAAAAATGTGAAATTCGACGCGGGAACGACGGCCATACTTTAACATGGCTGTTCTAAATGTAAGCCATGAAAAAGAAGGCTTATGTTTGCGACGGGAAAAACCGACTAGCGACGACGTAAGAGAATGCGACGAACGTGCATACCCGACGCTGGAAAACGACGCAAACTCCACCCAGCGGCCGCCGGAAAATTACACCTAAGATCCGAAGGCGTACGAAGCCGTACGCCTGTCAGATCTAGCCAAAAGCCGTTGTATCTTTGTTTGTGAATTACAAATAAAGATACGACGCGGCAAATTTGAAAGTATGCCGGAGTATCAGTAGATACTCCGGCCTACTTTTTCTGTGAATCTGACCCTAAGCCACTATGCTGGCTGTAATTGGAAAATGCATTTGTAATGTAAATTCTAATGCTCCTTTTCAGTGTAACTTGCCATTCTCTATTTCCAGGAGTTGCAGTCTCTACCTGCAGATAACTGGATTTTTTAAAAAACAAATGCATTAGATAGGCTTATGCCGCGTACACATGCTTGGAATTTCCGACAACAAATGTTCGATGGGAACTTGTTGTGGGAAATTCCGACCGTGTGTAGGCCCCATCAGACATTTGCTGTCGGAGTTTCCGACAACAAAAATTTGAGAGCTGGTTCAACAAAATCCATTCTTGTAAATTCCGATCGTGTGTAGCCAATTCCGATGCACAAAATTCCACGCATGTTCTGAATCAAGTATTAATGGACGCGCTCGGTCTGGTAAAACTAGCTTTCGTAATAGAGATAGCACATTCGTCACGATGTGACGGACTGAAAAGCACAAGGCTGAAAGGTGCGGATCGTCTCTCACGAAACTTCTACTAGCACGACTGGTATTGAACTTCCCTTTAACAGTGCCGTTGTACGTTCTTGGCGATCGGAATTTCCAACAACATTTGTGCGACCATATGTATGCAAGACAAGTTTGAGCCAACATCCGTCGGAAAAAAATCCACGGTTTTGTTGTCAGAATGTCCGATCGTGTGAACAATTACCCCTTAATAAATAAAGCACATTGTAAGAAAATAAGCCTCCTAAGGAGACTGACCTAACATGACAGAAGGCGATGGTTAAACAAAAAAGCCTACCAAGCCTATTTTCTTCCCCCATCTTCTTGCTAATTACATTACACTGAAAATCTAATTTTAGTCACATGCATTACAGCTTTGCTTCGTGTTGATCCTAATTTTTGTATTGAAATATTTTCGTTCTTTCAACAGCACCTCAGTGTTGTTTTGATACTGGCTTTTTCTAAGTAATGCTAAGACTGAAATATTTCTATGCACACATATCTTATGAATGAAAATGCAATTTAACAACAGTAATTGTGATGAAAGCTTTATTATTTCCACGGGCAGGACTATTGAATGTGATCATACACATGCTGCAATGTGATTAAATAGGATTAAATGCAGGCCAACACCCTGTCTCCTTTCAGTCTGACTACTGATGATATTAATAAAGACGAGTAATGCAGTGTACACACAATCGGAATTTCCGATGAAAAAAGTCTGATGGACTTTTTTCAACGGAAATTCCGATCGTGTATGGGCCCCATCAGACTTTTTTCCATCAGTGTTTAGAAATAGAACATGTTTTATTTTTTTCCGATGTAAAGAAAAACAATAGGAAATTCCTATCGTGTATGTGGAACTCCACGCATGCTCAGAATCAAGTCGATGCATGCTCGGAAGCATTGAACTTCATTTTTCTCGGCTCGTCGTAGTGTTTTACATCACCGCATTTTGGACAGTCAGAATTTTAGTCTGAGGCCCCGTACACACGAGGAGACATGTCCGATGAAAACGGTCCGCGGACCGTTTTCGTCGGACATGTCTCCTGGAAGCTTTTGGTCTGATGTGTGTACACACCATTAGACCAAAATCCCTGTGGACAGAGACGTAGAAGACACCGACGTTCTCAAACACGGAAGTGCAATGCTTCCACGCATGCGTCTAATCAATTTGACGCATGCGCGGGATTTCGGGACGCTGGTTACACGTCATAACCAGCGGACATGTCCGATTAGGTGTACTAACCATCGGACATGTCCAACGGACATGTTTCCAGCGGACAAGTTTCTTAGCTTGCTAAGAAACTTTTGTCCGCTGGAAACCTGTCCGCTAGGCCGTACACACGGTCGGACATGTCCGCGGAAACTGGTCTGAAATTCTGATCGCGTGTACGTGGCATAAGAAGTACAAACATTAATTTCTATGACTTCTTCCTGCTGAAAATGTTGAACTTTTGGCATACAAAAAATGCAATTACTGTATATACTCGATTATAAGTCAAGTTTTTCAGCACATTTTTTTGTGCTGAAAATGCCCCTCCTTGGCTTATACTCAAGTCACCTTTTTGCGTCTAATCTCCAGGACTTTGGGGACCCGGTACCGACCGGCACACATATAGCCCCACTCTTCCTCTACAAGTGTGCAAAGTTTGCTGTCTGGGGGACCTACGGCCTGGGAGCACCGATTTTTCAAAGCCAGGCACCCCTTCTATTTACTCCCATGTTAAACGTAAGTCTAGTCATGGACACAGTGAGGCATGGGCACAGTGAGGCATGGACACAGTGAGGCACAGTGAGGCACAGTGAGGCATGGACACAGTGAGGCATTGGCACAGTGAGGCATGGATAGCGCTACATATGCAAACTGAATCGCATCAAGGCGCTAGGTATCCATTTCCTACTATATTTTGCCTTCAGAATAGATGGGTTTTGATTTTTTTTCTGAAGGCCTGATGATTCCCTTCCATTCGGATGCTGGTTGGTAAAGCGTTCCATAGTCGAGGTCCTTGGACTGCAAATCGTCGTTCTCCTTTGGACTTGTATCGGGCCTTGGGTATTTGGAGTAGATTTTGGTTGGTAGATCGGAGGACGCGGTTTGGGTTATGACATTTTAATTTTTCGCATTGATATTGGGGTGCACTGTTTTGTACACATTTATGCGTCAGGCAGAGTGCCTTAAACGTGATTCGATCTTTTACGGGCAGCCAGTGAAGGGACCTAAGGGAGGGAGAGGTTGATTCCCATTGTTTTTTCCTGTTACAAGTCGTGCCGCCGTATTCTGGATGACTTGTAGATGCGCAATTTGGTATTTTGGGAGTCCGAGGTAAAGGGCGTATGCATCGTCGAGTCTAGAGTTGATTATGGTTCCCACCACGACTGCTATGTCTTCTTTTGGGATAAAGGGAATAAGTCTACGTAGTAGGCACAGTAGATGGTGGGATCCGCTGACTACTGAACTTATGTGTGCATCCATTGTCATGTCGGAGTCAAAAGTGACTCCAAGACTTTTGACTTTGGTGCTAGGAGTGATGGTTTGTCCCAAAATGGGCAGGGGCATTCATGTTGTTGTAGCGAGTCTTTTCCGGTTGGCGTAGAACAGAAGGAGTTCTGTTTTTGAGCCATTGAGTTTAAGATAACTATCCGTCATCCAATTCTCTATCAGAGTAAGGCATTTCTCTAGTCCAAAATAATGATCCTTTTTGCTGCTGATACGGAAATAGAGTTGGGTGTCATCCGTATAGGAATGGTAGAATAGATTCTGGATACTAATGAGTTCGAGGAGGGGGTGGAGATAAATATTGAATAGTACGAGCGACAAGGGTGACCCCTGAGGGACTCCGAATGACACCATGCATTTTTCAGAAGTGAAAGGACCTAGTTTCACTATCTGTGATCGGTTTTCCAAAAAGGAGGAGAACCAGGGTAGATCCGAGTCTGCCACTCTAGCTACTTCAGCTAGGCGGGTCAGCAGCAATTTGTGGTCTACTGTATCAAAAGCTGCACTCAGGTCCAACTGTACCAGGAGAGAAGATTCTCTATCATATGCAGCTTCGAGAGCGTGATCCCAAATTTTGAGAAGTGCTGTTTCCGTTCCATGACCAGGACGGAAACCCGATTGAAATGGATCCAGTAGTTTGTAGGTATCTAAATGGTGTTGTAGCTGTTGCACTACTGCTTTCTCCATTACCTTGGAGAAGATGTTTAGACCTGTTATGGGTCGCTGATCGTTTGGGTCTTTGTGGTCGAGCCCTGTTTTTTTTAAGATGGGTTTGATTATGCCTTGTTTCAGGGAGGTCGGCACCATGCCTTCCTTAAAAGATTGGTTTATGAGGTGCGTGATAGCCGGTGCCAGAAGATCAGCACATTCTTTCAACAGTTTAGTGGGAATGATATCATTAGGTGATGTACTTTAGCGCAGGGCACCAACGATATTTTTGGTGGTGTCGATGGAGATTGATTTTAGTGTGAATTTCGTCAATTGTGGCATATTTGTATTAATATTGCCTTTTTGGTTTAAAGAGGGGTGGGTAGAGGTTCTTTTTTGCTGAATAATTTCACGGATATTTTCAATTTTGTTAATGAAATAATCCGATAATTTGTTGCAAAAATTTTGTGATTCAAAATTCGGAGCCTCTAAGCAGGCTGGATTCATGGTCTGAGCAACTAAATTGAAGAGTTCGCTGGGACGGTTGTGGGCTTTGGCGAGGATATTAGAACAATGATTTTTTTTTGCTTTAAAAGATTTCTTTGTGATATTTCTTGGTGATTAATTTGTAAATTATGTGGTTTCCCTCTGTTGAGTTTCTTCTCCAGGCTGCTTCCGCTCTTCTGCGTTCTTGTTTCAGCAACGTGAGGTCATCGTTGAACCAACCGGAGTTGTTTTTCCGGATGAGCGTTTTGCGTTTCGGAGCTACTATGTCTGCTATCTGTAGTAGAGCTTTGTTGATTGAATTGAGTGTTTCCGCTGCTGTTTGACCTTGTTCTATTGTTTTTATTTTGTTCCATAATGTAGTTTTGAAGAGTTACGAATGGAGCTTCTTCTGGGATCTTGTCCAGTGTTTTGTTGACGGGTTTGTTGTTTTTCTTTCTGTATAGCACAGTGGGGAGGAGAGCATGGGGGAGCTGGGGAGCAGTGGGGGGGGGGGGGGACTGGACAGCATAGTGGGAGGGAGAGCATAGGGGAAGCTGGGGAGCAGTGGGGAGACTGGACAGCACAGTGGGGGGGAGCTGGGAGCAGTGGGGGGGACTGGACAGCACAGTGGGGGGCTGGGAAGTAGTGGGGGGTACTGGACAGCACAGTGGGGGAGCCAGGGAGCAGGGGGATCAGAGAACACTGGAGGGGAGGGAACCAGGAAACAGAGGGGGTATGCAGTGAAAACTGGGAGGAACCAGGAAGCACGGGGGGCAGTAAAACAAGTTGTATAACCGGAGCAGTGGATGGATCCCAGCACCTGTTGCAGCCTGGCCGACCGCTCAGAGAGAACGTGAGTACACAGCCGCCCGATCCGCCCCCTGTGTGCCTGGATAGGAGGAGCGGCGGGCCAGGGACAGCTGCACATGGAGGAACTGATCTTTCCATATCCTTTCTGCAGCCAATGAACGTCCGTAGAAGAATCGGTCATTCAGCAGCTGCAGGAGGAATGTGGAAAGATCAATTCCTCCATGTGCAGCTATCTCCGGCCCGCCGCTCCTCCTATCCAGGCACACAGGGGGGCGGTGTGGCCAGCCAGCCGGGTACTCACTTTCTCTCTGGGCGGTCGGCCAGGCTGCAGCAGGCGCTGGGATGGGATCCATCCATCGGAGCTTCCCCTTCACAGAAAGTCAAAAGGGCAGGGATAGTTTCCGCCATCTGGCCGCCTCCTGACACGAATAGGCAGCCGGCCAGGTGAGCGTCGCAGGCTGAAGGAGCAGCTCGGCTGCTTTGTCTGCCCTATGCCTGCCTGTTGGTCCATCCAGTTATCGAGCAGAGGCAAATTAGGTATCCGCGAGGCCCCTGTGAGTGCGCGGCCTTAGGTGGCCGCCTCATTTGCCTAATTAGAGAGCCGCCTCTGGTGCCTCGGCTTATACTCGAGTATATACGGTAGGTTCTACTTATGTGTTAATAAATAAATCACTAAATGTAGTTACAAAGCAATAGTAAAAAAATATATGCATTTGTCTAGATATCAACCATCTGTAATCACTTTAATCCAAGTAGACTCAGCTGCATTGTTCACTATTGTCTGTGAACAAGGTGAAAGAGAGATTTGAGTGATTAACTGATCAATGTGCTGCTGTTCCTTCCCTGTACTTAATTCTACCCCTGTGATTTAACACTTATGTTTGAAATATTTCTGGTTGCTATACTTTAAAGCCATATTATACATGTTGCTTACTATATCATCAACTTTGCATCCTTTCACATTGCCATACATTGTTGAGTTTGGTTTATTTTCTTTGAAACTGGGCCAAGTTGATATTAGTCTTCAAGAAGAATTGTCTTAATGAAACAATAAAGGAAGGAAAGGCCCATTTGAATTTTTGAAAGCATATTGTCAAGTCAGTATCATAACTCATATTGAATAAATATTAAAATATATGGATTGCACAACAGTAAATATATCAATGGATAGCTGCTAGCGCAAATGGTGCAAAATAAAAATCAAATAAAAGTGAATATAAACATCAAATAAAGGTGTCAAAATTACAACATTAATATAAATATCACCCTACACGTTACATCGGAATGACTTCATCAGGGGAATGGTCACTGTTGACAGGTCTAGTATGATCTTTGTTTGATTCTATCTATGAAAAAAAAATTTTGTTAAATGGTGCGAGCTGGTCCACCTACATAGATTTGAATATGAGTTGTGCCTGAGTATTAGGTTTAAATGTCTCTCCCTTCTCAATGTGATCAATGCTCCTGATGACGTAATTCCAACATAATGTGTAGGGCAAAGCTAAGTGATCTGGGAGCGTGTGTGCGAGATCCTTCAGGTTTCATGTTTGATCCATCCCTGAGCTGTGTTCTGACATCCAGGGGTGGCAATGGTCAGGCCAACATGTGAGGGAGAGCAGCAGTAGATCCCAAAAATGTCAAGGTGCTTGTTTTGAACTAATTATGTGAGTGCATATGCCAGTCTGGCCCAACCAGTGGCCCGCGGAGCCCTCTAATGCAGTGTTTCCCAACTTCAGTCCTCAAGGCACACCAACAGGTCATGTTTTCAGGATTTCCCTCAGATGAAACGGCTGTGGTAATTACTAAGGCAGTGAAACTGATCAAATCACCTGTGCAAAATAATGGAATGCCTGAAAACATGACCTGTTGGTGTGCCTTGAGGGCTGGAGTTGGGAAACACTGCTCTAATGTGGCCTGGGACCTCCCGCTCTGGGATATCAGGTTGGCAAGCCCATATCGCGGGTTGCCGACCCTACATTCCAGAGCATCAGTGTTGTGAATGAAGCCAGCAGTAGTGATACCAAATGCACCCTGTCTGGGACAGCAACAGCCAGCGTTACCTGAATGGAATACTGCTAGTAAAGGTACGTTTATTTCTGGAATCACAGTGTATATATGGGTATATGTCTTCTGCAGTGGTTCCTGGGCTGCTTCGCAGTGCAGTTCACCTGCGGGTTACTTGCTCTGAGCCATAGACTTCTGTTATTACCTGTGGGTTTGGTGCATTTTCAGAAAGTGCACCGCGCCTGCAGGATATAATAGAAGTCTACGGCAAAGTGCAGCTAACCCTCAGGAATACAATAGGCGCACTGTGCTGCACCCGGGTGCAGGTAAACCACAGCGCATCAGTGTGAAAGCAGCCTTAGACCCATTTCACATGATCAGTCTGACCCAATCAGACCCCACCTTCACCTCTATGGAGCGGCAGATGTAAACAAACTTGTGTCCGTTTACACCTGCCTACCTCCAATTCAATCCGCTAAACAAAAACAGAAGGGGATCCGTCCCCTTCCATCTGGGCGGATCAGATTGGAGGGTCCATAAAGTAGAGTGTGCTGTGTCCGTGTCTGCTCTTCATATGCAGAGCGGACACGGACCTGTCATCCACCCTCTCCGCTCATTGGGGCCCGCGACCAGTTACCAATATGCTTAAGTGGCCCTTGCTCTTCAAAAGGTTGGGCACCTCTGGCATATGCATTTTTTTTTTTTAAAGGGGTTTATCAATGAGTACTATGGATTGTGATTTAGGAAAGGCAACAACTTTTCATACTTCTCATAACTCATATAATATTAACCTTATTAATCTGTCTTTTTTTTTTTCAGTTCCAAGTTCAGCAGCAAGATAAAATATGTGTCCAGTTTAGCTGAGCTACGAGAACTTATTCCAATGGACTATGTACAGATTCCGGAAAGTATTATCAAGTAAGATAACTTATAACAGACAGTGTTTCTGGAAAGAGAGGTTGGATGTTTAGTAGACATGTGCATTCGTTTTTGTCCGAATGCATTTCCGTCCGAATTTCGGGTATTATTTCCTTATCGTTTTAACAAGCGAATACGAATGTGCAGAATCCAAAATCCGAAAGATCCGACATAAAAAATGCTACAACAGTTCGATAAAGATAGAAAATTTGACCTGACTCTGACACAGTGTCTATCGAACCTGTGGTCGAATGTGCCTAACCTTAACTCTATTAGTCCAAGATTATTCTACATAGAGAGGAAAGATTCAACATAGAGAGAAAAGATTCGACATTATAGAGACAGTGTTGGGGTAGACCATTCGACATGAACGACGAAGATTTGATGAAGCAGCGAAAAACATACAAGCGTTGAATCTGTCATTGAAGACTTATGGTGTCTGTCGAAAGTTCTAAGAAGATTCGACAAACAGCTAAACTGTACGACGCCGCAATCGTACATTTACAGTCAAATGCTCTGCCTATAGGCTATAGAAGAATTTGAATGTTTGTTGACTAGTAATGATAATTAATAAATATAATTATTACTAGTGTCATACAACATTAGAATTCTTCTATAGCTTGTAGGCAGAACATTCGACCGGAAATGTACGATTGCGGTGTCTAATCTTTTAGCTGCTTCGTCGAATCTTCTTAGAACATTCTGCAGACACCATAAGCCTTCAATGACAGATTCGACCTTAATTAATTCGGATTTTCAGACAAATACATATTTTAACGAAACAAAATAAATAAAAACGAGTTTCGGGAGTAACTAAATAAATGTATTTTTCGGACGAAAACGAAATTCTGAAACAAAATATTTCAGTGTGCACTTGTCTAATTTTTAGTAGTATGGCAACAGCCCCATATATGCTACCCATCTGTACTTAGTGTGCCCATATAAAGAGTGATCGTTAAATGTGATGCATCTGATTTTGGCATTGCTTGCAACATTAGAGCCATATATAGGATGTCCTTAGTGGACAATAACGGACATCTCTGAGCATTTGAAGTGCTAGCCATCACAAAACAATTTTGAAATATCAGTGTCACTTAAAAGGGGTATCCTCTGAGTGATTTTGAGTGGACGGTTTTTACATTAAATGGTGTGAAAATCTTAATACCATCCACAATTCACCATTGCAGTTATCTAGGCATGCCAAGTGATTTGACTGCAGATATAGATGATCAGGTTTGAAATACTAGTTTAACCACTTGACCTCCGCAAGTTATTACCCCCTTCATGACCAGAGCATATTTTGTCATTTAGCACTGTGCTTCTTTAACTGCCCATGCAACACTGTACGCAACTTAAATTTATATATATTTTTTTGGTGGTACTTGATCACTACTGGGTTTTTATTTTTTGCTACATAAACAAACAAAAAAAGACAGAACATTCTTAAAAAAAAAAAAAAAAAAATTCTACTTTCTGTTACAAAACATATCCAATAAAAGCAAAATTCTTCACAAATATCTTTGGTAGAAAAAAAATCCCAGTAAGTGTATTTTAATTGGTTTGCATTAAAGTTATAGCATCTACTAACTATGGTATATACACTGGGCTAGATTCAGGTACCTGCGCTTGTTCTTACGGCGGCGCATTTACGCTACGCCACCGTAACTTACAGGAGCAATTGCAGTATTCACAAAGCACTTGGGGCTAGATTCAGGTACCTGCGCTTGTTCTTACGGCGGCGCAGCGTATCTTATTTACGCTACGCCGCCGTAACTTACAGGAGCAAGTGCAGTATTCACAAAGCACTTTCTCCGTAAGTTGCGGCGGCGTAGCATAAATGGGGCCGGCGTAAGCGCGTGTAATTCAAATGTGGAATTGGGTGTGTTTTATGTAAATCTATGATGACCTGACGTGATTGACGTTTTGTACGCATACGCCGTCCGTGTACATATCCCAGTGTGCATTGCTCCCAAGTACGCCGCAACGACGTATTGGTTTCGACGTGAACGTAAATTACGTCCAGCCCTATTCGCGAACGACTTACGCAAACGTTGTAAAAAATTCAAATTTCGAAGCGGGAACGACGTCCATACTTAACATTGGCTGCCCCTCCTAATAGCAGGAACAACCTTACGCCGAAAAAGCCTAACGTAAACGACATAAATAAATTGCGCCGGCCGTACGTACGTTTGTGAATCGGCGTATCTAGGTAATTTGCATATTCTACGCCGAATTGCACACAATTATACGCCGCCGTATTCAAGTTACGTTGGCGGAGGAAGCCTATTTTTTGAGCGTATCTGCCTTTGAGAATCGGCGTAACGATACGCCAGTGCAGATTTGAAATTACGGCGGCGTATCTGGAGATACGCCGCTGTAACAGGTACCTCAATCTAGCCCACGCTCCGAAAGTTGCGGCGGCGTAGCGTAAATGGGGCCGGCGTAAGCGCGCGTAATTCAAATGTGGAAGGGGGGGTGTGTTTTATGTAAATCTATGATGACCTGACGTGATTGACATTTTGTAACAGGTACCTGAATCTAGCCCACTGTATTTGAGAATTGATCAATTCTGATGTACCTGATGGCCTATCTCATTTTTGGGGCCCTTAAAATGGCAGGACAGTACAAATACCCCCAAAAGATCCCTTTTTCGAAAGTAGACAGTTCAAGGTATTACACAATACACAAGAGGCATTGTGAGTTTTTTGAAGTTGTAATTTTTTGTCACAATATTGGAAAATATTGGACAATTTGGAAAATTAAGAAATTAAATAAAAACATTTTTCACATACTGTCACCAGTGCAATGTAGCACCATCATATGATTGGCGTGGTGGTTATCAGCGATACTGACTGGCGGTAGTATGTAACCTTTTTTTTATTATTATTTTATATTACATTTTTTAAACGGTTATTATTTTTTAGCTTGTTTTTACTTTTTTTTACATACTTTTTATCAGAATAGTTCAGTGTTACCATAGTGTGTGTGTGGGGGGTGATCAGGGATTTTTTTTTAATTTACACGGTAATTACTGTTATGCCCTGTACACACGATCGGTTCATCCGATGAAAACAGTCTGATGGATTTTTTCATCAGATATCCGATGAAGCTGATTTTCATCAGTCTTGCCTACACTCCATCAGTTAAAAAACCAAGCGTGTCAGAACGCGGTGACGTAAAACACGACGTGCTGAGAAAAATGAAGTTAAATGCTTCCAAGCATGCGTCGACTTGATTCTGAGCATGCATGGATTTTTAACCGATGGACGTGCCCACAGACGATCGTTTTTTTCTATCGTTTTTTTAACAATCAGATCATTTTAAAACAAGTTCCTAGTTTTTTCACCGATGGATAAAAAACCGATGGGGCCCACACACGATCGGTTCGTCTGATGAAAACGGTCCATCAGACCGTTTTCATCAGACGAACCGATCGTGTGTACGCGGCATTACAGTGATGAACTTTAACAGCAATCGTTTAAACTGCCATTCATGACAGCTTGCTTTTTGTTGACATGCTGTGATTGGCTACAGCTAATCACATGGTATAGGATGCTGTGAGCTAATCACAACACCTCTACAGAAAGCACAGCTGTTAAGAATGAAACTAATTCATAACAGTAGTGTACACATTGTGATAAAGTGATCGCATACTGGGCACCATAATCCATTGTATTTGGTGGACACAGCAGTAACGGGAATGGTGCGCTATGTGCCCCAGGGGGCGCGCAAGGGTGGATGTGTGAAGCAACATATTTATACATTGCTGAGCCTGCCTGTGCTGCCCTCCCACAGTGAAAATACTGTAGGAGGTCTTAAGGTGGTTCAATAATATTTTTAAAACAGTATGTAATGTTTAAAGTGTATAAAACAAAAATAATTAATTTTTTATTGAATAGATTAGAGTGGACTTTGAGCTCCTCTTAAGTTTTAGAGCTGTCTGTGGCCTGCAGAGGAGATTCGATCTATCTATTTTTCCTGGTTACCATTGTCACCAAGACAGTAAATGATGGGAAACCAATAATTTACATTTGTTACCACAACAGGAAGTGACAAATGGACACTCGTTCTGTCCCTTCACTTAGTAGAGTTCCTCGCAATTCCAGTTGGGTTTTTGAGAACAAAATAAAAAATAAAAAATAAAATAAACTGACAATGGTTTTATCTCTTCACTACTCTTTCCAAAACTACGAAAAGCTTGGATTGATGTAATTATGTATATACCATACCTGGCTGATGCCCCTGGAAGCTGGAAATCATTGACAGCACTAGTCCAGGTTCCCATTTGAGCACCTGCCTTACCGCATGCTGAACACAGGAGGTCAGCTGCTCAGTACTGGTGCCATTCAGAGAATGCAGAGCATTTTCTTTATGAATGCTAAGCAGGGCTGGACTGGGACAAAAATTTGGCCCTGGACTTCATCCAGACTGGCCCACTTTGACAGGTCTCTCCCATGGCGGCCGGACAACTCCCGCACCCGCCTCCCCCCCCTCCCCCCCGGCCACCCAAGCCCCCTCTCCCCCTTCACTAGCCACTAGCCGTTCTAATTTATTAGAGTAGAATGGCTGGTACTGGTACTCTTATAGGCAGTACCAGTGGGGAAGCTAGACATTATTTTACCCAGGGCAAAGAATCAGTTCGGTGCCCCCGCTTATGGGACAAGTTTAGGCAGAAGTGAGAAACTCCCAGGCCATAGCTGTTGAGTCAGCTGTCTGTCCCCTCCCCCATGCTCCTCTGTCGTCCCCCCTGCTCCTCTGGTCCTCCCCTGCTTCTTTGTTCCCCCCAGGTGAGCACTGCGGGGAGGTAGAGGAGGTGAGCGCTGCAGGAAGGGAGAGACAGAGGAGCGAAGGGGGGCTGCGGACTGCTGTCACTGAAGCCGGCCCACTGAGCCATCGGCCCACCGGGAAACTCCCTGTAGTCCCAATGGCCAGTCCATCCCTGATGCTAAGCATACTCTGATTGGACGAGACCCACCTTGTCCAACCTAAGAATGCTGTATGCTATATATACGTATGTTTTAAAGCATCTGTATCTATTTGCATCAAATGGTTTTACTGTATGGCTTTTATTCTTCTGTAATTCCATTTGGGTTATGGTATGTGGCCAGTTTGAATGCAGGTATTACTTCGCAACGTACATTTTAACCTCACTAAGACATGTAGTATTGGTTACTAATATTACGAAAATGCCAGTCACAGAAATGAATGCCTCCACTGTGTGTGCATGATAGGTTTGTTTTAAATAAAATGTTACTTTAGTTAGCTACACAAAGTAGGTATAATTACGTTGTGTGAATTTTTACAATGGTATGTAATCTGAATCACCTAAAATAGCTCCTAGCTATTTCCGCACTCTATTAGTGAATACCCGCAGTGAATGACTAGATTCAGGAAACACAAAGAAATGACATTTATTAGGTCACAGTGAGTCAGATTTCATTTTCACAGCCCACCTCAGCACAGCTGCAGGTGCATATACGAAATGACCTGTTTCTCATTACAGACTTTTAGCCTTAGGCTATTCTGAACAACAAGATTCAATAGGATGAGTTATCATATGATAGAATGTTCTTTTATTATTCTTTACAATTGTATAGAAAACCTTTGTCTCCTAAAAAGACAAAAATACTTTCTTAAATGCCATTGAACACATAATTAAACAACAGTGGTAAAGCAGGTTCTCAGGCACTAATAAACGTTTGTGGAATTCCTTGTAAAAACCTGGTAATTTAGTCGTCGAGTCATTCAAACTGGTTTTCTATACGTTACCATTTTTTTGAAAATACACAATGGTGTTCGCAGAACTTTGTGTCCTCTTGTGTATTCATTTTCAACAGAAGGAATGTCCACGCTGTAACATCCAAAATTGCTATGATATTTTATTCAAAATCAGAAACATGCAATAATAGTAATCATCATTAAAAGGTTTTAATAAGAGAAAGATAACCAAAATAAGTAGGCCTAGCCTCCCCATGTGCATTCTGTTTTAAGGGAGTTTTACATTTTTGTGTTTGCTCCTTTGGATTACTGATAATTTTCAGACTTCCTCAGAGACCTGCTCATTTGACACGGAGTGCTTGCTGATTAGCCCTTGTTGGTGTAATTGGGGTGAGACAAATTCAACACAGCCATCACCTTAGAATCTAATGTACAAGGCAAGTAGAAAAACCCTGTAATTCCGGGTACACAT
Source organism: Rana temporaria (assembly GCF_905171775.1). Taxonomy (NCBI): domain Eukaryota; kingdom Metazoa; phylum Chordata; class Amphibia; order Anura; family Ranidae; genus Rana; species Rana temporaria. Next base: position 279,414,056 of record NC_053489.1, read on the forward strand.
GGGCCAAAAATCTGCTGAAAACAGTCAGGCGATTTTCGGCCCACGTGTACGACTCCCTGTCCAACAGAAGTCAGTCTTAGGCCTCGTACACACGACCGAGAAACTCGTCGTAAAAGAAACATCGTTTTCCTCAATGAGTTCCTTGTCAGGCTTGTCGAGAATCTTGTCAAGCTTTCTTTGCGTACACACTATCAAGACAAAATCTCATCGTTCTCAAATCACGTACAACGGCACTATAAAGAGGAAGTTTGATTCCACTGGTGCCACCCTTGGGGCTGCTTTTACTAATCTCATGTTACTGCGTGTTAAGTAAAAGTTTGGTGAGATACAATTCACGCTTTTCAGTCTGTTACGGCGTGACGAATGTGCTATCTCCATTACGAATGCTACTTTTACCGAAGGTGCGCTCCCGTCTCATACTTTATTCTGAGCATGCGCAGGTTTCTGAGCATACACACGAACGTGTTTCTCGTCGTAAACCAGCCCGACGAGAAACACGACGAGGAAATTGAGACTCCCGAAGAAAACTTGTTCTCTTTTTTTCTTGTCGAGATCCACGACAATTTTCTCGACGAAAAACATACACACGACCGTTTTCCTCAGCAAAAAGCTCTGCCACCAAGTTTCTTGATGAACAAGTATGCTGGAAAACCGGTATGCCATCAGCACTGGCAGCTGATGGCTGCGAGTGCTGACTGGTGTGTACCAGGCTTAAGTGATCAAGCTGAGCTTACATGTTCCAAACCTATAACCTAAAACCAACTGTAATCTTGGGATATGAGCCTCAGTGTAATAAACTAACATTTTCTTATCTTTCACTGTATTATGTAATGAATGCTTTAGTTATCTGTTCTTAGCGATCTCTTGGAAAGTTCCTTTTAGTTAAGCTGGCCATACACTAGTAGAATTTTGTTCAACATTTTTCCTTTTAAGCATGTTTATTTTTAACAACAGTGATGGGAAAATTTGTAGGAGCAGAATTACAAATTTTTCTCGATCCAAAAAATTTCTAACAATGAACGTGGTTTTCGTTCAGGACAGTCCATTCATTTCAAAATTCAAAGCAGGTTCACACTGGTACGATTTGGTACGATTTGAGATGTGATTTCACATGTCAAATCGCATCTCAAATCGGCGGCATTTGCCGGCAATTGTCAGCAATGGCACCGTCCTAATCGGTGCGACGCCGCATCTGCGGTACTGCACCGATTTCAAAAAGTATTTCCTGTACTACTTTTTGCGATTTCGTGCCGCGATTTACATTGACATCTGTGCAGAAACCTGCACAGATGTCTCTTAAATCGCTGCCGAAATCGGGAGTGCCAGCGGGAGTGAAATCGTGCGAGTTCAGCTGAACTCGCACGGCTTCACTCCCGCAGCCCAGTGTGAACCTGGGAAAAAGAAAACAACATTTTGAAGTACGGACATCATTCATCAAGTCATCAAAAGTACCTTGTTCATACAAATGTTCATACAAATGTTTTCTTGAAAATCTGCTAGTTAATGGCCAGCTTTAGCTGCAACCACCTGATGGACCGTTCTGAAATTTAAGATGGCCATATACATTACAATCCAATTCTACAGTTTCTGTGCGCTCTACAATAGATCTACCAAAACAGATTAAGGACCTATCTTTACAATTCAATGGTAGATTTAAAGCGGAATTCCACTCATTTTTGCAAGTTGCTTTCATCCACATGCCCACCCGCAGTGCAGTTCTAAGGCCGCGTACACACGATCGGTTAAACCGATGAGAACGGTCTGATGGACCGTTTTCATCGGTCCGAACCGATCGTGTGTGGGCGCCATCGGTTATTTATCCATCGGTTAAAAAAAAGACAACTTTATTTAAATTTAACTGATAGATTACTAACCGATAAGAAAAAAAAACGATCGTTAGTAGACACAACCATTGGTTAAAAATCCACGCATGCTCAGACTAAATTAGGGGTAAAACTGGTAAAACTAGCGTTCGTTATGGAGATGGCACATTAATCACGCTGTAACAGACAGAAAAGCGCGAATCGTCTTTTACTAACACAAAATCAGCTAAAGCATCCCCAAGGGTGGCGCCATTGGATTTGACCTTCCCCTTTATAGTGCCGTCGTACGTGGTTTACGTGTCCGTGTTCTGACACGATCGCTTTTTTACTCAGTTCATCGGTTAACCAATGGAAAAATCCATCAGACCGTTCTCATCAGATGGACCGATCGTGTGTACAGGGCTTAAATGGCTATTAAAAAAAAAAAATCTTATTATGTCTAAATACCTTTATTTTAAATGTGTTGGTGGCACTTCTGGTCTTGGCCGCCTATCTCATCATCAGGCAATTCCCTTTGGACTCCTGGGATATCGGTGTCATTGATCCCAGGAGTCCAAGGGAATTGCCTGATTATCTTTTAATTGACATATTGCCATAACAACAGGGAAGGAAATTTTGCTGACACTGCAATCTACAAACTGTGCGTCGCAGTGTCATTACTGCGCAGACGCGAGATTGTGAGGTGCATGCTGGGTAGCTAATCCCTGAAAAAAACATGAGTGGGCTTCAAATGCCCAGAGCCATGTTGGCCCCTGCTTGCTTCTAAGATCAGGTAATTTTTTACAGAAAAAAAAACCACACTTAATTACATTTGCAACAGTATCCAAATACTAATGTACAGTCTGTGCCAATCACAAGAGTGCGTTTGGAAAAAAAGATTATGGTGACTGGAGCTCCGCTTTAACCGCTTCCGGACTGCCCCACGTACATTTACTGTTGCAGGGCTGCCCGGGTGCGCAAAATCATGTACCTGTACATGATTTCATGCACGTGGTTTAGGAGATGCACACGCGCAGGTGGCGTGGTGCTCCCGCTGTGATTGCAATAAGCTGAATCACAAATCTCTCTTTTCCTTCAGTGTGACACTGCCCCACACAGTTAGTAAGCACCTCCCTAGGGGACATTTAACCCTTTAATCGCCCCTGGTGTTAACCCCTTACTTGCCAGTAACATTTATACAGTAATCAGTGCATTTTTATAGCACTGATCCCTGTATTGGTGTCACTGGTCCCCAAAAAGTGTCTCTCAGTGTCAGATTGTCAGTTAAAGTGATGCAGTGCCGTATTGCTAAAAAGGGCCTGGTCAGGAAGTGGGTAAAACCTCCCGGAGCTGAAGAGGTTAACCACTAGCCGACCAGCCACCGCAATTATTCTGTGGCAGGTTGGCATGGCTGGGCAAATTGCCATGGCTGTATGTTGCTCCTTTAAGAAATCACAGCAGGCACGCGTGATGACCGCTGGGCACCCGCGATCGCTCGTGACAGAGCGAGAACCCAGGATCTGTGTGTGTAAACACACAAATCTAAGTTTTCTAAGGGGAGAGGAGACTACGTATGAACACTGATCTCTCTCCTGCCCTAGTCAGTCCCATCCCCCCTACAGTTAGAACACACCTAGGGAACACAGTTAACCCTTTAATCGCCCCCTAGTGTTAACCCCTTCCAGTGACATTTTACAGTAATCAATGGCTATTTTTAGCTCTGATTGCTGTATAAATGTCAATGGTCCGAAAATATTACCAATAGTGTCCGATCTGTCTGCTGCAATGTTGCAGTTCTGATAAAAATCGCAGATCACCGACATTAGTAGTAAAAAAAATAATAATAATAAAAATGACATAAATATATCCCCTATATTGTAGACACTATAACTTTTACACAAACCAATCAATATATGCTTATTGCAATTTTGTTTACAAAAATATGTAGACGAATACATATTGGCCTAAACTGATGAAAAAATATTATAATTTTTTTAAATTTGGGGATATTTATTATAGCAAAAACTACAAAATATTGTGTTTTTTTTTTTAATCTAAATTTACGCTCTTTTTTTGTTTATAGTGCAAAACATAAACACCGCAGAGGTGATCAAATACTACCAAAAGAAAGCTCTATTTGTGGGGGAAAAAAAGGACATCAATTTTGTTTGGGCACAGCTTCACAAGACCGCGCAATTGTCAGTTAAAGCGACGCAGTGCCGTATCGCAAAAAATGGCCTGGTCAAGAAGGGGGCAAAGTGGTTAAAGAAAGTTGTACCATCAAACCAAAGTGTATGATAAGTTTGAGTCTTTATTGATATCTGTAGCAGCTTCCTGCAAAACTAAGGAACAGCTCTCCCCACTGTTATAATGGCAGAGCTGGATAAAACTTTGGCACTGTGGTAGTGGCCAGACACATTTACTAAAATTAAAATACAACAATTAGTTAAAGCAGCGGTATGACATGCATTTTTGTGGTGGTCTCAGTATGATGGGGCATGTGATAGAGTGTACAATTCTTGTCTGTAGTTAATGTTATTCATAATGTTATTTCTATTAGATTTTTATGTTGTCCTCATGATCATTAAAATGACATAAAGGGCATTATCAAGCAAACTAATGACAAAATTAGACACACATTTATTCCAGATCAGACTGACAGTCTTGGCATTTCTTGTCCCAAAGAAGTTTAGCAAGTGTTTTGTACCCCATCACCTTCAATCCTGGGATCCAACTGAGACAGTTGTTATAGTTTTAAAGCGCTGCGCAAACTGTTGGCTCTATATAAATCCTGTATAATAATAATAAAACTGTTTCATAATCTGTCTTGCTGCTCCTGTTTAGGATTGCCTTGTTGGTCACTGGTCAGCAGAATTCATAAATCTCCCCATCTTTAATTGTTCCACTATTACTGAGTCTTGACTATCAATAGTCCTATCCCTAGACATAAAGGGCCAGATCCACAAAAGGGATACGACGGCGTAACTGCTGTTACTCCGTCGTATCCCTGTTTCTAACTATGGAACTGATCCACAGAATCAGTTTTCCATAGTTAGGCAGAAGATCCGACATGTGTAAGGGACTTACACTGCCGGATCTTAGGATGCAGTACCGCATCCGCCACTGGGGGCATTTTGTGTCGAAATGCCGCCTCGGGTATGCAAATTAGCACTTACGGAGATCCACGAAGCTTTTCAGCTTCGTTTTCTCTCCGTAAGTTTTAGTTTGCAAACGCAAAATTAGGACTGCTTTTACAAAGTGTAAACTGTTTACACCTTGTAAAAACAGACCTTTCTGTCCAGCGACACGATTTTTTTTTAATTTAAAATTTTTTTTTCCGCACCGTATCTTTTTTTTTTCCCGACGCAACTTTATTGACCCGTCGCAATCCACAAAGCTCGGCGTAACGTAATTTCGCGCTCTGCACGTCGGGAAAATGACGTCACGAGCATGCGCAGTACGGCCGGCGCGGGAGCGCGCCTAATTTAAATGGGAATAGCCCCCATGAAAAAAGGAACGCCTTGCGCCGGCGGAATTTAAGTTACACAGCCCAAAATTTCTAGGTAAGTGCTTTGTGGATCGGGCAATTTTAAGGCAGTATAACTTTAATGGAAAAAATTAAGTTGCGCCGGATCTTTGTGGATTACCCCCAAAATGCATACATGACAACGAACCCTTGTGTCAGAAGTATGTACATTTTCATGTCTGATAGTATCCTGTAAAGTTGCACACATGATAACCCATAGAAGTTTGTTGTACATAGGCAATCTCCTCACAAGGGGCATGAAATGTTCAGCTTTGATAATATCCTTTTCATACAGTACTGATCATCTAAAAACTGGCTGCCTACTAAACCTGCAACTTTATGTGATTAATATCTCTGGACATCTTGTTTTACTGAGTGCATGATACAGATCATAAAGATTATTGGTAGATATTTAATACCTAAAGATGTAAAACCAGTTTTTGCAGAGCCTATTCAAACAAGCTTTGGATTTCTGGGTGGGTTGTTTCCATTGCCCTAAAACATTTCACTCATACTCCACACTCAATCACTTTTCTTTTGGAAGGTATGAAGAATCAAGGTGTTTTCCAAGGAATGTAAGGTAAACTACAAGTAGCCTTTACAGCTTAGTTAATACTAACTGGCTAAGAATGCTAACTATATTCCCTTTTTGCTTTCATTCTTTGATGTATGCCTGCATGACTTTCCATAAAAGCTACTTACACTGTAAGCTCTTTATCTAAGATCATCTTTTTTAAAACATAACTGATTTGAATTTAACACAATGAAAACAAAGTTCCCCAAACCTGCAATATTTGATTTTTGGGCAATTTAAAGATGTTTTCTATGCTGTAAGCATGATTTCCCATTTCCTTTTTTTTTTGCTTGTATCTTTTGCTTGTTTCAGCCAAAGGCTGATAAGCTTAATCCAGCCACTCCAATGAATAAGTAGGTATAAAGACACTATAAGGTAGATAATATTTACTTAAGGAAAACATTTATGTGACATTTAAAGCATCCAACACATAGTAGGTCATAGTTTGCCAGCTGTACCATTATGTACTGTAGCCCACAGCACCCGTGTTGGAAAAAATGTAGGAGGTCCCAAACAGTTTTCTATGCTGAGAACGAGTTTCTTAGAAGTACTCTCAATTCATGCAGGTTTTCAATGGAGACAGGATGATTACATCATAATGCAGTCATACTTTGATGCTATTTGGTTCAGATTCTGTAAGGGAACACCTCTGCCCAGGCAATTGCACATTTCACGTTTGGAGGTACAAAACTTAGATATTACATAAAGTGCCATAATAAAGATGGGTAAGGCTGCTTGCATTCTAAAAAACGTGATTTCTTCCATACTAGCTTTGTTTCTTTTTTATGTTATAAGGGAGATTTGGAAATGTTAAGTGTGCCTAAGTAATACTTGGAAAAGTCCACCCTTCCTTTTTTTTTTTATTCCATCTACAAAATAGTAGGACACTTCCTGTTATGTGAGGGTGCATGGGAACCCTTGGATCTACAGCCTCATCACTGTATATCTACAATATAAGATCTGCTGCCTCTGACTGCTAGTCTCTGGATATTTGGAGATGCCACTCCCATTCAGCTCACTGTTCTCTTTGCTGGAGGTTCTGACATGAGGAAGAAAAGCCTTTTCTCTACCTAGATGGCTGCTTCCACACAGAGACACAGTGCTGAAAAAGGCATGGAAAGCCAGTGATTGGGAAAAGATTAGCTTAAGGGGTCTACAAGTATAACCAGGGACATGGCATTTGAGTTCAGATTCTTTAAAGAGCAACTATATATTAAGAGGTGAACATTTATTATTAGTTTCACGACACTTACAAGCAGAAGATAATTAAATCTAGGTAAGTGTAATAGGGGTGATATTGTCAGACATGCTTCTCACAACTATCAAGAACAAGGTCAGCCTACTGAGCTGCTGATAATAGTGCTGTGTGCTAATTAATAGGGCTTGACATAAATAAAGGGTTACTATATCTGATGATCACCATTACCATAGAGTTATGGTGAGCCCAATAATTGTCCTTATGCAAAGACTCACTGTGAAGTGCATTCAATTTTGTTGACCTTCTCTATGCAGTTAATATTATTCCCTTGGTAGAGCCAGCAGTAGGACAATTTCTAGGTTTCAGTGGTTAGAAAAGCTTCTTTATTATAACATCTAGGGGGGCTATTTGTAAAATACAAGATTAACAGGATATGGATTTTTTCTTTATTCTATCTCTTTCTCCTATTTCTAAAAACACGATATTTGTTTATTCAGTATTTTACTTTTTTTTTACATCACTGCATTATTATCACATGAGAATCATATTATAATGAGTTCTGATTTATACATTTTACCCAGTTCCTCCTCTGAAATGTTGCCATATATTGCAACTCTTGACCAGGAGGGGGATTTTAATTTAGTTATGTTTTCCTGTTTTTTATTCATTTTTGTATTTCTCCCTTTTGATGCTTAATACTCGTATGCCCCGTACACACGATCGGATTTTCCGATGGCCTAAAATCCGATGTAATTTTTGGTCTGAATTCTGTTCAAGCTCTCTTGCATGCACACTGTCAGACCGAATTCCGACCGTCCAAAACGCGGTGACATAAAACACCACGACGAGCCGAGAAAAATGAATTTCAATGCTTCCTATCGTTTTTTTTTTCCATCGGAAAAAAAAAAACATGTTCTATTTCTAAACACTGATCGTGTGTACGCGGCATTAGAAATCCTTAATAAAACCAGTATCAAAAAATGGGAAAAGCTGACAAAATCTTGCTTAATTTAATGGTTGTTCTAAAATTAATCCTATAAAAGTAATGGCTAGTCTCTTGCCTGTGTGCTGTAGTGCAGAAGACAGAAACTAGGTTTATACACATCGTTTCATACTTGTGCACACATCACATCAGTCTTTCAGTGCATACCTTGACATGAGAGTCTTCCTCTTTATTTCTGTCTACATTATGTCCTTTGTTCATTTCCATCACATCTGTCCTGAGCCTGTGTAGCACAAAGAGATCTTCAGAAGGACCCAAAACCCAGATGGAAAAGGAGAGTGGAGGACAGAAGACAGCAAACACATTTTATTAGGTGTCACACTTTTCTGAGTATAGCCTTTAAATTTAGAGTATAATGCAAATCTAAAAATATTCCAGGAATCTTTAAAACAGCAGTGTATACACTCAATGCTGCCTTTGCTTTGCTTTGCTTGGCCTTTTTTTCTTATGTTATGCTTGCTTCTTTCCCTTTTCGTTTTTATTGCATCAATGAATGATTACTAACACAGGCTGGATGAAGAATTGAAAGAAAGTGAAGCCAAGTAAGAAAATGTCTTCTGCCAATGTATATAAATGTTGTCCGGTAAATGTATTTTTATGAAAACCAGTGCAAAAGAAATAGTGATGCTGCATATTACAACAAATCAACTGTTTCTTATATTTTTATTCTGCATATGTTTCTACAAATAAGCTCTTCATTGGTGTTTTACAAAATGCTTACCATCATTACATTCCCACCTAATGTTGCCTCTAATATGCCTTTCTCCTGCACCTCCCAAACTGTGTTTAGACACTAACATTAGCTATCAAATATAAAGTTTCATTAAACTGATGAGAAAGATCTGTGCCACATGGGGGATATGTAGTCATTCTATCCCACAGGCAAAATTATCTACAAGTGCTAAGGTATTGCGCAACTAGATCCTATAGCGTAAGCAAGATGATTATCACACACAATCACTACATTGCATAATTGTGCTTAATTTATTGCAAATACAGGCTTGCATGTAAATTGTTCCATAGCTTGGTCATAATTTGTGGGCCACCCAAAGAATAACTAAAGACTATTTTAAATACCCTGCTGAACAAATACCGCAGAAATTTAGTTTGAGATTAAAGCAAGCTGTAGACAGTTTGGTTTTTCTTTTTTACAGTTTTCTAAATAGTGAGGATTAGTTAGAATCACTGGTGGGTGTTTTTTGCTCTCCACATCCCCCACTGGGGGAATTTTTGATGCTTCCTGTTCCAGAGACCCACGAGAAATTGAAAGTTAAGTGAAGGTGTAATTCCCCCACAGCTGTCACCAGCACTATTGTGAAAACTTGAAAACATACAATTTCTTCACATAGAATGTTAGAGTGGGTCTATCCAGTAGAGGTACAGACAGAAACAAAATCCTGATAGGTATTTAACTTTCCCCACTTTACCCAGAACTAGGAAAATGTCTGGAGTTTTGCTTTAAAATCTTTGGGAAGGATAAATCTTTTCAGGTTTACAGATGCGTTTCTTTTTTTAAATTTGTTTTTATTCATTACATTTTTTATGGAGTTAGCATAAGTGAAATACAAACATTCAGGCCCGGATTCACGTAGATGCGCGTAACTTTATGCGGGCGTAACGTATCCTATTTACGTTACGCCTCCGCAACTTTTACAGGCAAGTGCCGTATTCTCAAAAGAAAGTTGCGGCGGCGTAGCGTAAATAGGCCGGCATAAGCCCGCCTAATTCAAATGTGGAACCGGGGGGCGTGTTTTATGTAAATAACTTGTGACCAGACATGATTAACGTTTTTCACGAACGGCGCATGCGCCGTCCGTGGAATATACCAGTGTGCATTGCTCCAAAGTACGCCGCAAGGACGTATTGGTTTTGACGTGAACGTAAATGACGTCCAGCCCCATTCACGGACGACTTACGCAAACAACGTAAATTTTTCAAAATTCGACGCGGGAACGACGTCCATACTTAACATTGGTACGTCGCATGTACGCCACCATATAGCAGGGGTAACTTTACGCTGGGAAAAGCCTAACGTAAACGGCGTATCTGTACTGCGTCGACCGGGGGTACGTTCGTGAATTTGTGTATCTAGCTGATTTACATTTTTCTAGGCGTAAATCAGCCTACACGACCCTAGCGGCCAGCGTAAATATGCATGTAAGATCTGACCGCGTAAGAGACTTACGCCGGTCGGATCTAATAGAAATCTATGCATAACTGATTCTATGAATCAGGCGCATAGATACGACGGCTCAGACTCAGAGATATGACGGCGTATCTGGAGATACGCCGTCGTATCTGGAGATACGCCGTCGTATCTCCTTTGAGAATCTGGGCCTCAGTGTGTAAAGTACAGTACACGTTTCAAAGAGCAGTCAGGTACAATTCTGTCACGTGTATAGTAATTCGGTAGTATTCAAGAACCTCTGGGCATACAAGGTTTAGGGTACAACGTTCATCACTTATGAACGTTACTTACTCATGTAGCCATACATGGGAGAGCAAAACTCCTTTCTGTCCAGATGCTCCAGGACTTGGGGAAGGCATCATATTTCAGAGTGTTCACGACCAATGGGCGTTCAAAGGCATAGTTATGATTTACCAGTCTAACTACATCTGAGAGGTTAGGAGCTAGAGTCAATTTCCAGTGCCCAAGTACCACTAATGCCCTTTACACACGATCGGTTCGTCTGATGAAAACGGACCGATGGACCGTTTTAATCGGACGAACCGATCGTGTGTGGGCCTCATCAGTTTTTTTCCCATCGGTGAAAAAAAATAGAACCTGTTTTAAAACTTTCGTATGGTTAAAAAAACTATAGAAAAAAACGATCCTCTGTGGGGAAATCCATTGGTCAAAAATCCACGCATGCTCAGAATCAAGTCGGCGCATGCTCGGAAGCATTGAACTTTTTTCTCAGCACGTCGTTGTGTTTTACGCCACCGCATTGGACACAATCGGATTTTGAACCAATGGTGTGTAGGCAAGACTGATGAAAGTCAGCTTCATCGGATATCTCATGAAAAAATCCACCGGTTCGTTTTCATCAGACGAACCGATCATGTGTACAGGGCATTAGCGTGCTACTAGTAGGATGCTTTCCTTTTGATAGCTGATGCTGGCAGTCTGGGAGGCGTGCAGGGATGGGAATAGGTATTTACTGCTTGTTTTTAAAAAAAGTTGGCAATTGGCATTTAACAGCACAGTAGCAGGGGCAGGCAGGCAGAAGTCCCTTGAATGATATTCCAATTGAACCTTTCTGACCAGTAAGAGTATGAGAAATTATCTATATGTCTTGCATGAGACATTCATGATAAAATTAAAAAGACTCTGCCCCCAAGTGGTTCTAAACGCTGGGGGGCAGATTCATGTAAATGGGCGTATTTTTGGGCGGGCGTAACGTATTTGATTTACGTTACGCCGCCGCATGTTTTTCAGGCAAGTGCTTTATTCACAAAGCACTTGCCTGTAAAGTTGCAGCGGCGTAGCTTAAATCACCCGGCGGAATTAAAATTCGGTGGGTAGGGGGCGTGTTTCATTTAAATGAAGCGCGTCCCCGCACCGAACGAACTGCGCATGCGTCGTCCCTAAAATATCCCGCCGTGCATTGCTCTAAATGACATCGCAAGGACGTCATTGGTTTTGACGTGGACGTAAATGGCGTCCAGCCCCATTCACGGACGACTTACGCAAACGACTTAAAATTTCTAAATTTCAACGCGGGAATGACGGCCATACTTAGCATAGGATACGCCACCTAGGAAACGGCGTATCTTTACTGCGACGGGCAAGCGTACGTTCGTGAATCGGCGTATCTACTAATTTGCATATTCTACGCCGAACTCAATGGAAGCGCCACCTAGCGGTCAGCAGAAATATTGCACCCTAAGATACGACGGCGCAAATCCTGGGCTAAGGATTTGTGGTTTAATCAATTTATGGACATGAACTTTTTTTTTCTGATGGACTTGATTTTTGTTTACATTCCTCAAGTTCTTTCATTTACATTTTTATAGTCATAAGTATTTTCAGTGCGCTAAAAAAATTATTTGGTTTTATTTTCTTTAAAAATATCCATAGTACAGAAAGTTTACCTGCAACCTGCTTAAAATGTATATGCTTCACGTGACAAAATAGAAGTCTTTTCCCCACTAACTAGTTGCCTGTAGTATATGTACTAGGGCTACAAGCACTGGGTAGCATAAGGGCATCATGCTGTCTGTCATTGTGCACTGTACATAACCACAACGCATATGTCTGAAGCCTCACGGACATGAGAGTAGTTGAGAATCTGTCCAACTAGTAATCTGTTCAGTCCAGATTAAATCTGTTTAAGTGAACTGATTTGTGAATTGCTTTTCATCAATAACAAAATACTAAAAGATTCTAATGCCTTATTTTTTGTTTTCCAAAAAGCCTGTGTATTTAGAAATATAAATTGAAAAAAGGTAAAAAAATAACCATATTTACAACTGCATGAAATAGAGTGTTTTTGGCTTTCATTGTGGCTGTCAGTGCCAATAACTATCTGCATTGCCATCATTAGTAATTCATCTGGCAAATGTTACTGAAACCTCCAACACATGCAGTAACACTCCCTGTCTAGCTGATGACTAGTGCTCTGGCTATACTATAGTGGCAAATCCTCCACCCTGTTACTGACTGTTCCAAGTCATTTAATTGTCAATGTGATGCGTAGCCATTTTCCAGACATTGTACTCCTGCTGTGAATTATATGATATTTTCCAGTATGACTTCATATGTGTGCTAAACTGTCGCTTCTTAAAATCTTTGCCTGTGCATTTATTCCATTTTAAACATATAACAGCATGATGAAGTTACTACTAACTGAATGAAAAACACCTAACAGCAAAAAAACTGAATGTTTACATTGTCGTGAATTACTTAAAGTGAAAGTTCAGGCAAAAACCTAACTATAGGTAAACCTGCTCTCTGCCATATTCTAAACCTAATCTATCTAACCCTATAAAGCAAAAATTGCTGTACTTACCTATTCTGCTGCCACTCCAGTCCCAGCATCAGCTGTTAGTGGCTTCAGTGTTGAGGCGGGTGCAGGAGAGGAAGCCGGTAATGCAAGCCCCATAGTAACTCTATGGCCTCGTACACACGACTGAACATGTCTGCTGAAACTGGTCCGTGGACCAGTTTCAGCAGACATGTTCAGTCGTGTGTAGGGCCGACTGGACAATTTTCCGGCCGTCCGGACAGGTTTCCAGCAGACAAATGTTTCTTAGCATGCTAAGAAACATGTCCGCTGGAAGCCTGTCCGTCGGACATGTCCGATGGTCAGTACGACTCATCGGACATGTCCGCTGGCCCGAGAAACCGTGCATGGCGTTGAAGTGATTCGACACATGCGTGGAAGCATTGAACTTCCGGGTTCGCGCACGTCGCCGCGTCATCGTCGCCGCCGCGTCGTCACCGCGTTGTCTGTCCACTGGGAATTTGGTCTGATGGTGTGTACAGCCATCAGACCAAATGATCATAGCGGACATGTCCGATGAAAACGGTCCGTGGACCGTTTTCATCAGACATTTCCGCTCGTCTGTACGAGGCCTTAGGGTGACGTCACTGCTCAGCCATTTCACCGCCGTTGTCGATTCTCTCCTGCACACAACTTCCGCTGCTGGAAACCAGAACAGAGTGGCTGCAAAATAGGTAGGTAAAGCGTTTTTTTCTTTACAGGTTTAGATAGATTAGGGTTAGAATGTGGCAGAGAGTAGGTTTAGAATTAGTTTGTTTTTGCCTGCACTTTAATTGAATTCTCTCTGTAAGAGACTACAGTGTAAACGCGTACACAAAAAAGTATTCCAAAACTAATGTTATTTGTAGTTTTTTAGAGATGGTTTTCAGACGTACTGAGTAGTGAGTAATAAGCATGCTGTCAGGGTATTATTATGGAAGCTCCCATTGCTTACTTATTGTTGAAGGTGAATGTTCCAGGGCTGTCATTTGTAATCTGGCAATTCAGCATGTCTGACACTTGCAACAGAGGTTGCTTTCTAGAGAGCATCTGTGAACCATCAGCAGGCCATAACAATGAGATGCCCCAACATTATGGTGGCAGTATATTTTTGCTCCTCTTTTGTACTGCTACTCTGGCTCTGTAACAACTTTTTATAATATTACCACTATAAGTAATATATATGCATATATATATATATATATATATATATATATATATATATATATATATATATATATATATATATATTATTTCCTCATTGTGACATAAGTGCAGGCTTGTATAATATATGCGGTTAGAAAGAGGAATGTAAAGAAAACTGTTGACTTCTGAAATGTTGTTGTCACAGGTCTGGATATAGGTGTTCTTCCCATGAATCCAGTTTTGTTTTCAAAGGATTTTTAGTTCACCTGTACCCAATGAACATTAAAGTATTTACATACTCTTGACATGCCATAATAGAGATTTAAAACACATCTTTGCTCATCTCTCTATCTGCTTGTACTATGTAGTAATTCATCCTCTAGCTGCTTGTACTGTGAAGTAATTCATCCTCAAAGACCCTCAAAAATTACGGATTAAAGATTACAGCAGACTCTAAAGTTGTATTTAATTTTTAACAGCTTAGAAACATCTGCTCTGTATTATTATTAGAGGCACTGGTGGACACCATTATAGTTAAATAATTCCCCTTTCATACATCTGCCTCGCAGGAGTGAAATTTCAGCAGATTGCTGCTTTCACTTGTAAACAAGGAGGCGGCATAAGAAGGCTTCCACTACCCCTTTCTTCTGTTGGGCTCTGTATTAAAATTATACTAAAGGTTCGGATTTTTTTTTAAATAACAAACATGTCATACTTACCTCCACTGTGCAGCTCATTTTGCACAGAGTGGCCCGAATGCCGTCTTCTAGGATCCCTCGCCGGCTGTCTCAGCTCCTCCCCGCATCAGATAACACCCTCTGGAAAGCACTCTCCCAAGGGGGTTACCTTGCGGGCACGCTCCCGAGTCCAGCATTTGCGTCCATAGACACGAATGCCGGACTTGGCCCCGCCCCCGCGTCATTTGGATTTGATTAACAGCAGTGGAAGCCAATGGCTGCACTGCTATCAATCTATCCAATGAGCCGAGAAGCCCGGCCCGAGATCCAGCGCATTCTCGACGCAGGACTTTCGAGGGCTCAGGTAAGTAAAACGGGAGGCTGGGGGGCCGGTAATTATCAGATGTTTTTTCACCTTAATGCATAGGATGCATTAAGGTGAAAAAACAGGAAGGTTTACAACCCCTTTAAATTGTGTAATCTGTCAGAGCACAACAGAGAGAGTAAGTATTGGAAGTGTTCCTATCCTGGAATCTGTCACTGCTCATGTGGATGTCTGAATGTGGAATTATTTAAAGTAATTGTAAAGGGATTTTTTTTTTTTTAATAACAAACACAATATATTTACCTGCTCTGTGCAATGGTTTTGCACAGAGCAGCCTCAAATATTGGGTCCCCCGTTTGCACTCCTGGCTCTTCCCTTCTTCTGAGTGCCCCCTTAGCAAACAGCTTGCTATGGGGGTACTTGTGGTGCTCGATCCCGATCCATATTCTGTGTATCCATTAACACACACAGTGCAGCTCAGCCCCGCCCTCTGATCCCTCTTAACAGGCTGTGATTGACTGCAGCAGCAGCTTAAATGGCTTCTGCTGCTGCCTCCACAGCCAGTGAGGAGAGACAAGGGAAAGCTACTGCTCTTGGGCACAGCACTAGATTGAGATTGGGCTCAGGTAAACATTGGGGGGGGGGGGGGTGATCCTGGTCACAGAAGGTTTTTAACCTTAATACAGACAATGCATTAAGGGTAAAAGAAAAATCTGCCTTTAAAACCACTTTAACTACAGAGATGCACATCACTCCTCATTCCTGAGGCACCAACTGGCTGAGTTGTCACTGCAGCTGTTGGGACATGTTGACAATGGTTTAAATGGGGAATTATTATAATGTTGCAAGTGGGGGGTTTCACTGGATTTTCTGGAGGGGTAGAGAAGATCTGTGGATGGATATTGATAGGGATGGTGGGGGAAAGGGAAGGTGTACTGAAAATGTTATTTGTCACTGCATCTGTGGTTCTTGATTACCATGCATTGTGGATTACTGCATTGGACATCCGTTAGCAAGGACTGTTGGGATTGGAGTGCCACTGCATCATCTTTTTGTATTTCATGCTGTCTGTTCCCTAATTTCCACCATCTAATTCTTAGTGTACTTATGTTAAGTTAGTAAAAGGGTGACTTTAAAGGATAACTGTACTATTAAACAATGCACACTTATGCTTATAATCCATCCTCCCCCTCCACAGATTTGCTTTATCCAGGAAACAAATTATATAAATGATTTCCTTTAATATAAGGCTAAGTAGTATTAGAAGGTTACAATTTTAGTGGGACTCAGATTTAGCATCTAAGTACCCCAGGCAACCATATCATTAAAGGAACAGAACTCTCTAAAGTATTCTTTCAGTTAAAAGTTGAAGGTAATGTCCTTTGGCAACTGTTTTCATTTTCTTGTCTTAGCTTTTAACTCAATTCCCACCCACTCTGGCATTCTGAGGGGTCTTGCCCTCGGAGCACAGAGATCTTGTCACCAGAGTCCAAGAGAAATTGAAGAAGCTGTAAGGCTGGGGTGTCCAAACTTTTTTTAAAGAGGGCCAGATTTGATGAAGTGAACATGCGTGAGGGCCGATCATTTTGCCTGACATTCTTTGAACCATTAAAATTCGGTCTAAGTTTGTTCGTCTGAGCACTAATACACTGGCTAATAAGAATTTTCTTGCCATTGTGGCTGTGCGGGGTGAAGAGATGAGCTTGGGCGTGTTATTTGGATATTTATATCTCTTTTTTTTTTTTTTTTCATCAATAGATTTTTATTGATTTTAACTTGAACAAAGAAAGGCAATGTATTCATTGTGCAACGGTTAAATAAAATCGCATTCATCTCAAAGTACAAATATAGGTTTGTGAGTCTACCAACAGGAGATTCTATATTGAAACTTATACAATAAATATAGGCAATCGTGGGAACTTATGAGATCCTACCTCTAGGAACCCAACTGGGATCTCTTTCGCACTCCGGAGGCATGTTTTGGCTGATCTTTATTGTACTTATATTCTAACAGTATGAAGACGTTAAGATCAAACTTGCCACTGAGTCACGACTACGTGAACTGAGATTCAACCATTTCAGAGAAACTTCACAGCTCCAGACCATTTTTCACATGGTAACCAAGGGCCAGATTCACGTAGAATCGCGGCGGCGTAACATATCGTAGATACGTTACACCGCCGCAAGTTTTCATCGCAAGTGCCTGATTCACAAAGCACTTGCGTGAAAACTTACGCCGGCGGCCTCCGGCGTAAGCCCGCGTAATTCAAAGGGGCGTGTGCCATTTAAATTAGGCGCGCTACCGCGCCGGACCTACTGCGCATGCTCCGTTTTGAAATTCCCGCCGTGCTTTGCGCGAAGTGACGTCATTTTTTCGAACGGCGACGTGCGTAGCGTACTTTCGTATTCCCGGACGTCTTACGCAAGAAATTTTTTTTTTTTAATTCGACGCGGGAACGACGGCCATACTTTAACGTGGGCTGTGTAAAGTTAAGGCAGCTAAAACGACGACTAACTTTGCGACGGGAAACTAGACTAGCAGCGACGTAACGAACGTGAAAAAACTTACGGCGCGAAATCTTCCTGGATTCGAAAATGCGCTAGGTAAGATACGGCGGCGTAGCGTATCTCTGATACGCTGCGCCAGGGCAATTCTATGTGAGTCTGGCCCTTAGTGTCAAAAGTCCAGAAGAGTAGCCAAATGTATACTGGGTCCAGTTACCAAAAATTCTGGACTTTTTTGGGAAGGCTGTCAGTGTCTGCCAGTCTTTGGACCAGAAAAGCTAAGAATCACACAGAGCTTAGGAGGAACTACCTCGGAGATTATCCAGAGCCTGAAATTCAGACAGCAAGATTGCACTGCTTACCACTACTTAAAGTCTAAGTGCAGCCAAAATAAAAAATAAAAACAGAAAAATTTGCAGTCAGTAGGATGTGTCACTGATGCCTCTTCTTTTAGGTGAATTTCTCCCCTATCTTTTCTCCACCACCACCCCATAATCTTCTGGTGCAGTGGGGGGGCTAAAATAACTAGGGGGCTGTCACAGCCTCTCATCAAGTGAGCCCAGCTTAGCCTGCCCTTTCTGCCTAGATTCTCAATTCATAGAAGCCCTACAACAGCTTCTATGAATGAATCAAGGTCTAGGAATGTAGTTGGCAGACATTTCAAGCACCCACCTCTCCTCGATTCATACCCTGCTTATGTGGAGGAGCACTTCCTAGATGATGATGACAAAGAGTTGGTTTCCAAGTCAGATGTTGGACTATCAAGAAAGACCACACTCCAGGTGCCATGTCACCCTGGGACACAGAATTTACAGGCTCAATTGGTGCAGGCTCAGCTTGAGATGAACAAGACAGTGATGCACGAGGTGAAGATTCAGATGGGGTTGCAGAAATCTCTCACTGTGCAGAAAATTGTGGCTGAAAAGAAGGTATCAGGGAGTCAAGTACTACAAACCCCCCTTCCCCTTCTGGATTTTTTTTATAGCTGTGGGGAGGCTGGACACTTTAGAGCACAGTGCCCAGGTAATAGACCCCTACTAGTTGCTTCAGGAAACTTTAATGCTTCCCTTCATTACTCATTTCCCCTGTCTCATAGAGAGAATCCCACAACAGAAGGTGTACCGCCTCATGGTATGGAATTTGTACCAACACCTTGTGCAAGAGCAGAAAGCCCCAGTGGAAATAGTAGTAAAGTTGTGGAGGCTGACAAGGAAGAAAAGCTGTCCCTAAGCTGTCGACAAAGACCTTGCAACAAGCCCAAGGAGAAATCCCTGTCAGTGTTTGCCTCTTCTGTGGACTCAAATACTAATAGGACCCATGAATACAGATATTTATTTTTTACCTAAAGAACACTCCAACTATACTTGAATGAAAACAAAGGATCCAAACTCTTTTGAGATGTGGAAACTAGACATGTGCACAGAATTTTTTTTTTTGTTCTGTTTCGTATCGTTCCGTAGGTTCGTTCCCGTTCGTTTTTCGTAAGACGCCCGTTTTCCTGTTTGTTCTCGTTCGTTTTTCGTACGACGCAATTTTTTCGTATTCCGATTGTTTAGTATTTTGGTTACCATTTTATTTTCGTACATGCTGGATGGTTCGTTATTCTGTTTAATTCATGTTCGTTACTTGTTAGACAATAATTTTCGTGAATTTTCGTCATTTTGTACTTTCGTAAATATATCGCGGGATTCGCGGCACTTTCAACACGCGGCTCATCCATATTAACTATTGTTAAGCACCATACACATAATCAGACTTTTTTAACAACAAACATAGTTCGTTTTTAAACTCCATCAGAAAACCATTTTTGGGTTCCAGGTTCAAAAGTCTGGCCAACTGATCTCTCCCTTCAGACGAAAATCCACAGAAAAGTTTATTTGGCTCTACTGTACTACTGTACTCAGCACAAAAGAGAAGCTGCTTCACTAACTAACTACACTCACTGTCCATTCAAAAAAATGAAAATGACATCTTATAACAAAAGATTTGCATTCTGTATTTTGAAACCAAATTACGAACAGAAAAAAGGAATTCAGAATACAAAATGCAAATCTTTTGTTATAAGATGTCATATGAACATACAAACAGAAAAAGGAATCAAACAAAATACAGAATGAAAATCTTTTGTTATAGATGTCATATGAACATACAAACAGAAAAAGGATTCAAACAAAATACAGAATGAAAATCTTTTGTTAGATGTCATATGAACATACGACTGAAAATCAAAATACGAACAGAACAAGGATTCAAACAAAATACAGAATGCAAGTCTTTTGTTATAGATGGCATATTCATTCTTTTGCCATTTTCATTTTGTCGTATTTTCGTCGGATCGTTCGTTCGTATTTGCGGTTGTTCGTTATGCGACTCATTCGTAATCCCGTCGTTTTCGTATTTAGGCGTAAGCCCGCCTAATTCAAATGTTGAAGCTGTGGGCGTGTTTTATGTATATTAACTGTGACCCCACATAAATGACGTTTCCATCGAACAGCGCATGCGCCATCCGTGGACGTATCCCAGTGCGCATGCTCCAAATGACGTCGGCAAATCGTCATGCTTTCGACGTGAACGTAAATTACGGCCAGCCCCATTCACGGACGAGTTACGCAAACGACGTAAAAATTTGAAAAATTCTACGCGGTTCCGACGTCCATACTTAACATTGGCTGCGCCATGTTTTTGGTGGTTTATCTTTACGCCTGAAAAACCCTTACGTAAACGGCGTATCTTTTCTGCGACGGCCGGGCGTACGTTCGTGAATAGGTGTATCTAGCTGATTTACATATTCTAGTGGCCAGCGTAAATATGCAGTTAAGATACGACAGCGTAGGAGACTTACGCCGGCCGTATCTTAGCAACATTTAAGCGTATCTCAGTTTGAGCATACGCTTAAAGTTGCGACGGCGCGGATTCGGACTTACGACGGCGTATCTACTGATACGCCCGTCATAAGTCTTTATGAATCTGCCCCAAACTGTTTAAAGATCGAGAGATCCTGATGAAATCCACTAGACGACTACTGGATGAGCAGTTAGCAGAGCTGAAGAGGACAGATATCATTTGAGCGTTTCAGAGTCCCAATGCCTCTGCCATGGTTGTGGTCAGGAAGAATAATGGTTCCCTGAGGATGTGCATCAACTACCACACCATTAATCATCAGACCATCCCTCTAGGTGGTACAGTGTATATGGATCTAAGTAGAGGATATCATCATATTCCCATGCACTCTGAAGACCAAAAAAAAACACAGTTTTTTTTCTACTGACTGGGGTTCTATGAGTTTGATCAGATGTTGAAAGGACTATCGGGAGCCCCTGTGACCTTCCAGTGACTGAGCTGTCAAGACAGGCTTGTCAAGCCGAAGAACCCAGGAAGTTTTAAGAATCAATACAATATGAATGGTCCTACTATTGTGAGCAGCCCATTCTCCAGTTAAAGAGGAGCAATGCCCATGTTTTGGCTTACACTTACCCAGCTTGGCCCTAAAAACTACATGTCAATGCCAGCTGAGAAGGACTAGGTGGGGTGTTGTATCAGGAACGCCTGGGTGGGCCAGAGCCTTATCCCCCCTGAAGAGAGCTATCCCACTCAAGCTAAAATTCCTTGCCTTGAAATGGATAGTGGTGGACAAGTGTAGGGATTACCTGTATGGCAAGGTCTTTGAAGTCAAATCAAATAATAAGTCTATTCACGTACATACTCACCACGACCAAGTAGAACACCAGAGGATAATAGTGGCTAGCTGACCTATCTGGCTTCTGCTTCAGCTTGAAGTTCAAAATGGGAGTTGGAAATAGGGTTGCAAAAAGATTTTACAGAAGCAGCTCAGTGGCAAAATTTTGTTAACGGTCACTCCCCTCATCCAGGACTGAATTAACCATTAAGCAAACTAAGCACACGCTTAGGGCACCAAGGGGAAGAGAGTACCACAGAGTTTTTCCTCTAGCTATTGTGCTTTTAATAGATAATTTGAACATTAAAAAAAATATATACATTTCTTATCACTACCTTCTACAAAATGTTTGACAAACTACAAACCCATAAACACAAAAAACATTCACTAGCGCTCTATGGGAAAGGCTAGTGTCCCAAGGAATATATCAACCCTCATACAGGGCGTGAACCAACCAGTGCTGCAGAGTCAATGGTACCTGGAAGTACCGATAATACAGATATACACCAAAAAAGCAATCCGCGCTCATGGAAGTCCACAGAAATAAATCAGCCCAAAATCATGGGGGGAAAAAAACTCATTAATTTGCAAAGTCTATGTTGAGAAAGAACAGTCCTTTTATTAGAAATCAACTTCAAGACAAAGTTAGCATTTGGGCAGTCTAAGTTAAATGAACTACCGACAGTGACCAGTTTCCATATTGCTGTCGGTAGTTCATTTAACTTAGACTGCCCAAATGCTAACTTTGTCTTGAAGTTGATTTCTAATAAAAGGACTGTTCTTTCTCAACATAGACTTTGCAAATTAATGAGTTTTTTCCCCCCCATGATTTTGGGCTGATTTATTTCTGTGGACTTCCATGAGCGCGGACTGCTTTTTTGGTGTATATCTAAACTACAAACCCAGATAAGAAGAAGAGAAGATATGTACAGAGAAATAGCGAATACATTTTCTTTCCAAAGTGATGTGCCAAATTATGTCACTCTATGTGCAGAAAGAGAAAGATACCCTCAAGCAGGCCATATGTTTATTTAAATTTGGCCGGTTCAGCAAGAACCAGATGAATTTCGATCAGTGTGTGGCCATCCCTGCTCAACAGAAGTTGATTGTTGGATCAACTTCTGTTCGAGTGACATGTTGGAAAATGATAGCTCCTGCAGCCACTGATCTGTGTATTATGACAGCAGTGGATGTTGCTGTTAAAATATAATATCCCAGCAAGGGGGGTGCCTTCATTCACCTGTTTAGGTGGGTGGAGCAACCTTTTGGTAAATGGCCAGTTTCAGGGTTCTCAAAAGCTAATTCATATATACCCAGAGGCCACCAATCTCTGTTCTGAGCTCCAATTTCAATCATATGTGTGCCATAACTCTAGTGCAACAAAATCTGTAAAAAAAAAAAAACTGATTTAGACTTGCTGAGCTTTATACAATTTTTACACATTGCAAAACGTGAAATTCAGCGCCAAAAATAAATTAAATAAATCTAAAATACAAAAAAAAGCTGCACTTCATGAACAATACTGATTGTGATACATGGAGAATATGGATAGAGGGCGCTAGACCACTCAGTGATAAATAAATAAATAAAGTGATCCTGTGAAAGAAAATTGCATCAAATAACAATACAAAATCTAAAATGAATTAAATAGCAAATAACATAAATGTCTCTATGTCATGACCGCATGACATTAAGTCCCAATAATGTGAATAGTGTGTCACAACCAAGTACACAAACAAAATGTGAAAGGAATTCTTCTTAGTTGGTAAAGTCTTGCTTTCTAGTGAAAAAAAGGAAAATGCCACCACCACATTCCAGTCTTCTTAAACACCCAGTATCTCTTACTGTAGGGGTGCCTACCCGGCACTGGGGCTGCGAGCGTGTCACCGCTACCTTGCGGTATGATAGGTGTGTGGGCCGTTTGATGCTAGTGACATGACGTGCCTTTCCCTGCTCGTGGAGCTGTCAGCTGGGACGCCAATCTATGCTACGGTGGTAGCACTAGCATCAAACGGCTCACACACCTATCGTACCGCAAGGTAAAAATTTGTATTAATGTGCATAACGAAGACAAGGAAAGATGGAAAAATCTCCAAAAGGCATCAAATTACAGATTAGACATTCTTATATGTCAAAAAAAGTTTAATTCCATCATTTACACTTTTAAAATGACAGAAAACGAAAAATGGCGTCTGCCATTTGGGCACCCTGCAGAGTTAATATCTTGTACTGCCCCCTTTGGTATCACAGCTTGTAAACGCTTTTTGTAGCCAGCCAAGAGTCTTTCAATTCTTGTTTGAGGTATCTTTGCCCATTCTTCCTTACAAAAGTCTTCCAGTTCTTTGAGACTTCTGGGCTGTCTGTCACGCACTGCTCTTTTAAGGTCTATCTATAGATTTTCAATTATGTTGAAAGGTCAGGAGATTGTGAAGGCCATGGCAAAACCTTACGTTTACGCCTCTTGATGTAATCCCCCAAGGATTTTGAGGTGTGTTTAGGATTATTATCCATTTGTAGAAGCCATCCTCCCTTTAACTTCAGGTTTTTCACAGATGGCATCAAGTTACCATTCAAAATTTGCTGATATTTTATTGAATCCATTTTTCCTTCTACTCGTGAATAGTGTTGCTCACGAATATTCGCATTGCGAATATTCGGCTCGAATATAGCATATTCGAGAAATCGCGCTATATTTCGAATTTCGCGGTGAATATTCGCAATTCCGAATATTCGCATTTTTTCAATTTGATTTTTAAAACAGATCACATCCTATCGACGTCTAAAAGCATTGCTGGTATGATTAGAGACCCTGGGCAGAGTAGCTAAGCTGAGGCGATCCTTTTATGTTGCCAAATTGAAAAAAAAAATATTGCGATTTTTCGCTATTGCGAATGCGAAAATAATTGCGAATTTTCGATAACTGTGGTAGGAGAACTCTGATTGTCTCTGATGCAAAAGGGGGGGGCTTTGTGTATGTGTATGTTATGAATATTTGTATGTTTGATATTATTATTTTTTGTAAGAAGGAAAAAATTGCGCATACCTTAAAAAAGGGGAGAATACAGCAGCAACTCAAAAATGTTATACAACATAAATTAATACAAGACAGAAAATGGAGTCGCTCTACAAGAATAAAAAATATGTCTAGTGACAAGACATGTGGGCAAATTATAAAATAAGCAAGCGCAAATAACTTGTGAAATACACAGTGAAACAAATATATAAAGAAATATAGTCCCAATAATAGAAAAATAATCTTTCATAAAAATGTCTTTGATATGTGAAGTGAAAAAAAGTCCAAAGCATGCAGCATGAACGTGTTCAATCTTCAAGGTGTTTGATTGACAAACGGCTGTGACAGATGGATAGAGTAAAGAATCACCACCAATGCAAAACACTTTTTATTTTCTATTGTAAAATATCAAGAATATTCTGAGCCAATCAGAGTGCTCCTTCTGCATTTGCCGAATATTCGCAATTATTTTGTATTGTAAAATATCAAGAATATTCTGAGCCAATCAGAGTGCTCCTTCTGCATTTGCCGAATATTCGCAATTATTTTGTATTGTAAAATATCAAGAATATTCTGAGCCAATCAGAGTGCTCCTTCTGCATTTGCCGAATATTCGCAATTATTTTGTATTGTAAAATATCAAGAATATTCTGAGCCAATCAGAGTGCTCCTTCTGCATTTGCCGAATATTCGCAATTATTTTGTATTGTAAAATATCAAGAATATTCTGAGCCAATCAGAGTGCTCCTTCCGCATTTGCCGAATATTCGCAATTATTTTGTATTGTAAAATATCACGAATATTCTGAGCCAATCAGAGTGCTCCTACAGCATTTGTCGAAATTGCGCAATAAATATCGCATTCGCATGTTGCGATATTTCGATAAAATATCACGAATATTCTGAGCCAATCAGAGCGCTCCTCCAGCATTTCTCGAAATTGCGCAATAAATATCGCATTCGCATGTTGCGATATTTCGATAAAATATCACGAATATTCTGAGCCAATCAGAGCGCTCCTCCAGCATTTCTCGAAATTGCGCAATAAATATCGCATTCGCATGTTGCGATATTTCGATAAAATATCACGAATATTCTGAGCCAATCAGAGTGCTCCTACCGCAGTTATCAAAAAAATCGCAATTATTTTCGCATTCGCAATAGCGAAAAATCGCAATAATTTCATTTCGATAAAATATCACGAATATTCGAATTTAGCGAATATATCTCGAATATTCGAATATATATTCGAGATATATCGCGAAATCGAATATGGCATATTCTGCTCAACACTACTCGTGAAATGTTCCCTGTGCCACTGGCTGCAGTACAACCCCAAAGCATGATTGATCCACCCCCATGCCTAACAGTTGGACAGAGGTTCTTTTCATTAAATTCTGTGCCCTTTCTTCTCCAAACGTACCTTTGCTCATTCCGGCCAAAAAGTTATATTTTAACCTCATCGGTCCACAGAACTTGTTTCCAAAATACATCAGGCTTGTTTATATGTTCATTTGAAAAGTTCAAACGCTGATTTTTGTGGTGAGGACGTAGAAGAGGTTTTCTTCTGATGACTCTTCCATGAAGACCATCTTTGTACAAGTATCTCTTTATAGTGGAATAGTGTACCACAACTCCAGTGTCTGCCAGATCTTTCTGGAGGGATTGTGCAGTCAAACGTGGGTTTTGAATTGCTTTTCTCACAATCCTGCGAGCTGTTCTGTCTGATATTTCTCTTGGTCTTCCAGATCTTGCTTTAACTTCCACTGTTCCTGATGACTGCCATTTCTTTATCACATTCCGAACAGAGGATATTGACATTTGAAAACGCTTTGCTATCTTCTTTGTGAGCGTCAACTATTTTCAGTTTCAGTTTTCTAAACAACTGCTTAGAAGAACCCATGGTGCTGATTGTTGGGGCAAGGTCAGATGAGTCTGGGCATTTAAAACCTTTCAGATTGACATCACCTGGTCTTCCCAGACGATGATTGAGAACATTCCATGACACTGGCAGGTTTCAGCTTTGCAAAGGGGGCAGTGCATGCTATAAATTCTACAGGGTGCCCAAACTTTTGCAGACGCCTTTTTTTGTTTTCTGTAATTTTGAAAGTGTAAATGATGGAAATAAAATCTAACTTTTTTTGACATATTATAAGAATGTCTAATCTGTAATTTGATGCCTTTTGGAGATTTTTCCATCTTTCCTTGGCTTCGTTATGCACATTAATACAAATTTTTACCTGGGGTGCCCAAACTTTCGATCCCCACTGTAGAAGAATACAATCATTTACTTGCATAGTTTGAAGCTCAAAGGGAAAAACTATTGTCAACAAAGTGAGAATTATTTTTGAACAAAAGTGAATTTTTCATTTTTATTTAACTTCAAGGTACAATATAGGTAAATAGTTACATTGGTAATCAAGTTTTAAAAAGACAACCTAGTTTAACAGAAAAAATAAAGACAATAAATAAAATCATGATAAATACAATTTAATTATCGTTTATCAAAAGAAGTGATTTTCCTTATCATCTCTAAATAAAAGGCCTGAGCCAGTTGATCCATGCCTAATATGTTAAATGATCTCATGAAAAGTTTGTATATAATATAGTTGCTATAGTTGCTGTGCTGTATAGTTGCTGTTATAGTCTGATTATGTTAGTATTTTTGAATGCCAAAGCGGTACATTGTTTTGCATGGAAATGTGTTGTTTCATGTTGTAGGCCTGTAATTCTTAGGAATAACTCACTTAAATCTGTCCAAACAAGAGTCTAGTAGACAAACCGGTTATGATAAAGTTTTAAACAGGAAATCATTAATTATAATATAATAAATAATTATATAAAATAATAATATAACAATAATACATTTTATTCAATAATGTAATCCAACCAAAAACACTGAAATTTGTCCAAACAAGGGTGCAATATTACTAGTTACTGTAATACTAGACACTTTATATTGGTTTAGTAAACATCCCGGGTATAAAAAAAAATTAAAACATGGTACTGCACTAAGTCCGACGTCACAATCAGGACAATGGAACCTGGTTTCCTTTCTAAATTTCTTTCCACTGTCATCTCGCTTCGAGCAACAAACCACACACATCCTTGTAGGTTCTGACTTTTTCTCGGTTGGTGGGATGTAGTCCATGAAGTGACGACCAGTTAGGTGTTCCTGGTTGACAATGCCAACAGCATGACATCCAGCTCTACTCACAGCCATTGATGGTGTTTGGTGGTTCAAAAAGATATGTTCAGCAACTTTCCAAATTAAGTCAGAATGAATCACAGGCTTGTCACTCATCACTGTCGTAATTTTCAGTGTCTGATGACGAATTTCCCCATGAATCACTATCGCTCAATTCTGCAAGTGATTCTAATTCACTATGACTGTTTTCTAGCTGGTCTAAAATTGCTTTTGACCTAAAGGGACGCTTTTTGGATGCCATGGACGTTCTTAAGTTTCAAGGCAGAAAGAACAGAAAAAATTTAGGCAGGGCACTGGACAAAGCACTAGGGACAAAACTGAGGTGAAATGGTTTGATACAGTAATGTAATCCTAACAGATTACAAGTATTGTATTGTGTGTGTATGTTATGTTTTGAACTTTTTTTTAATTTCCCGCCAGCTCCGCCCCCCGGCATGGCGGCGCTCGCAGGGAAGGGAACCCGGAGGACGGATGCTCCGGCCGGAGGACACGGCTGGAGGACACAGCGGGAGGACATCGGGGGCTCGTTTGGACAAGGTAAGTAACAGTACAGGGTTACTACGGTGTAATCCAGAGGGTGGCTGGGGTTACCACTTTTGGTACTGAAAATTAACCCAGAGCCACACTAGGGATTACCGCCAGGGAGGATAAGTGGGTCTCAGCACTCTTCCACTCTTCCTGTGCACCTGCTCTATGTTTAAATTAGAGATTCTGCTGTAAACTTTGAGGATGAATTACTCCAGGTTGCCTGCAGAAGTCAGAGTATATATATATATATATATATATATATATATATATATATATATATATATATATATATATATATATATATACACTGTATATACATATACACATACAGAGAGAGATAAACACCTTCCAACTTTCAGAAGGAAACGTAGGACACCATTTATCATAATATTTTAAGGTACATGTCAAGCTCCCAACAGGCCCTCCAGTTACGAAGGCCAATAGAATGAATATGCCAGAAATGATTGATTAAACCCACTAAATCTTAGTTTCATTGTTACTTTTAATTTATATTGGCTTTTTTAAAATAGTATATGCATTTATTTAGTTTGGTGCGGCATGGCAGTTTTGGTAATTAAGTAGTAATTTTCTATATATCGGTCCAAAAAGAGGGACACTTGAGGAGGAAAAGGAACAATGGGATTTGAGGTTTGAACAGAGGGACAGTTAGGGGCTATATACTGTATATATTTCACATCTGTTTTTTCCATTATCTGTTACACCATACTTTACATTTCAGTTACTCTTGTCTACCAGAATTTTTTCATAATTTTCTGTAGATGATTAACAGTTCATAGGAAGTGTAAAAAAAAGTGTGGCGCTACCTCAGAAAACAACCAATTGGTTAATAAGTGACCTAGTGCACTCAACACTCAAATCTAAGACCTCTAATAATAGAACAAAAAATAATACACAGCAATAAAAATAGCAAATTAAGAAAATTAAATCACTGTGATAATCCTTGAAACACTCAAATTCTCATAACAATATACTACACTACTTAGGTGCTGAGAAATACCAAATAGGTAGGTTTTCTGTAACCAGCAATGCAGACGATAATAGTTCCTTATTCTTTAATAGACTTCAGGTACTCGTGCTCAGGAATGAGAACATAGAAAACGCAATGAAGGAACGATCATAGTGTAGCATGGAAAGATGTCAGGAACAGATATAGATCAACAAACAATTGCCCACTCATATTTGAAAATGCTAGCACTAGCATAAACAGCTTTCAGGTACTTCTACACGCCTTCTTACCAGCCGCGGCGTGCATTCCAAGACCAGGGGATGTAGAAACCAGCAGACACGGAAAGTGACATCAGTGAGGGACAGACAAACAGCCTCAACAGGTGGACTGTCACATTTATTGTTTTGTTAACTATATTGTCATGAGAATTTTAGTCTTTTTTGGGATTATCACAGTAATTACATTTTCTTCATTCACTATTTTTATTGCTGTGTATTATTTTTTTGTTCTATTATTGGAGGTATTAGATTTGAGTATTGAGTGCATTAGGTCACTTATTAACCAATTGGTTGTTTTCTGAGGTAGCGCCACACTTTTTCACACTTTCTATATATCTGAATTGATATCCACTCTTAAAAGGGACAGCTTCACTCATTTATAAAATCCTCTTTGGCGCCATTTTTTGTCACTTTTGATTGTACACAATTAACAGTTCATGTTTACCATTCATGCCTTATAAAAAGGCATTCTGCATGTGTTGTATTTCCCTCTATCCATTCTACCCAAGTCATGCTTTAACTTTTTTCTGTTTTTTGATTTTTAGAGCTGCATGTATGCCGACCGAGCCAGAAATGACTTCCCTGGATCAAAAGTAAGATTTCTTACCTCATACATTCACATATTATCCAAGATCTGAAAAGTGGTTTGTAAAGAATAGCTTAGCCCAATAAATACTTAAAGGGCTTGTAAAGACAAAAATATTTTCCTCTTAAATTAAAGTCTGACAGTAGCTGAAAAAGTAAAAAGTAATGTTTTGCATTATAACTAGTTTAATACCTGTTGAAATCGAGCTGTTTTATTCACCTCCAGCACTCCTGAATCATTATTCTCACTGACTTCCTGGTTTGCGGTGCGCATTCATTCTTGCTACATCACGGCCTAATGGGAACTACAGTTCCACAGAATGGCACAGCTGGGCAGATGGACGTACCAGCACGTCCTGTACATCTACCCAGCCTTGGGTCGCGGGCGCGCGCCTGCGACCCGGTCCGAAGGACCGGGACCGTGGGACCCGCAGACGCGATCGCCGCTGGGGTACCGCGATCGGTCCCCAGGAACTGAAGAACGGGGAGAGCCGCGTGTAAACACGGCTTCCCCGTGCTTCACTGTGGCGGCTGCATCGATCTTGTCATCCTCTTTATAGGGAGACACAATGGATGATGTCACTCCTACAGCCACACCCCCCTACAGTTGTAAACACACACTAGGTGAAGCTGAACTCCTTCAGCGCCTCCTGTGGTTAACTCCCAAACTGCAACTGTCATTTTCACAATAAACAATGCAATTTAAATGCATTTTTTGCTGTTAAAAAAGACAATGGTCACAAAAATGTGTCAAAATTGTCTGAAGTGTCTGCCATAATGTCGCAGTCACGAAAAAAATCGCGGATCGCCGCCATTAGTAGTAAAAACAATTTTTTTATAAAAATGCAATAAAACTATCCCCTATTTTGTAAACGCTATAAATTTTGCGCAAACCAACCGATAAACGCTTATTGCGATTTTTTTTTACCAAAAATAGGTAGAAGAATACGTATCGGCCTAAACTGAGGAAAAAAATTTTTTTTATATATTTTTGGGGGATATTTATTTTAGAAAAAAGTAAAAAATATTGAATTTTTTTCAAAACTGTCGCTCTATTTTTGTTTATAGCGCAAAAAATAAAAACCGCAGAGGTGATCAAATACCACCAAAAGAAAGCTCTATTCGTGGGAAAAAAAGGACGTCAATTTTGTTTGGGAGCCACGTCGCACGGCCGCGCAATTGTCTGTTACAGTGACGCAGTGCCGAATCGCAAAACCTGGCCTGGGCCTTTAGCTGCCTAAAGGTCAGGGGCTTAAGTGGTTAATAAACATCATACCAACTAACTTCAATATGTAAAGTGAATTGTGCAATATAATAATAGTTTTAATGTCACACGAAGCAAAGTAAATATAATTATGAAAAAGAAAAATTACTCCATTGTTATATAAACCCAAGGTTCCATTAGTGTCTCTAATTAAATTTACAGCCTTCATAATGACTCACAACTTCCTCTAAGCCATGGGTACTCCATATCACAGAAAGATTGGTCTTTTCTCAGATACTGTGGAAAAAAAAGCAATCGGCGCCAAACTGATAATCTAAATGTATATAAATGTGAATATGAATATAAAACAAATATCTCCACAGCTGCTGTAACACTCACAGTAAATCACCACACTTAATATAGACAATAATTTCCTAATAGTGTAGCGCTGTGTATCATTATACCCTTATATAAAGTAAATAAACAATTAATGTAAAGTCCTTAATTACAGTGATAATTATCACAGTGCAACCAGTCCTTGTGTAACCATTCAAAAAAACTATCTTAAATGAATAAAACAGTTCTCATATAACATTGCTTCAAACGCAATCACCGCTGTGCAGATCCGCCCTCTCTAGGTTCAATACTCTGTGCACACCATCACCGGCCAAAGTGCCTGCTCACCTCAAGGATGAGTTAAAACCTCATGAAATGATCAATCTTTCAATTCCTTCTCGGTTCTTTCACTTGCGCGGCTTATTGGTGGAAAGATACTATAGTCCCCAGACTGCACTACACGCTCGTAACTTCACTTAAACCACATCCAGGGAACACCCTCCTTCTCTCTAGCATTCGTAAGTCCCGCCCACATATGAAAACAGTGTTCAGACCACACATGTGAGGTATCAACGCGAACGTTGGAGCGAGAGCAATAATTCTAGCCCTAGACCTCCTCTGTAACTCAAAACTTGGCGCCATTCCACGAGTGTGTCCAATTTTTAAGGGTGACATGTTAGGTATTCATTTGCTCGGCGTAATATCATCTTTCACATTATGCTAAAAAATTGGGCTAACTTTAATATTTTTTTTGTAATGACTTCACTTGAACCACGTCCAGGGAACAACCTCCTTCTCTCTCTCATGAGTTGAAGTCTGCGGTGAACGAGCTGATGTTGTTTCATATGCTAGTCTGATAATCTTGTAAGTGTAATTCTTTGGGGGCAGTTTTAATAATTCTACAAACGGAGAATACTATGGAATCTGTATTTGTTATTACATGTAAAATAATGAGGGAGAGAAGAAGGGTGTTCCCTGGATGTGGTTCAAGTGAAGTTACGAGCGTGAACCTGCAGTCTGGGGATTATAGGATCTTTCCACCAATAAGCCGCGAAAGAGAAAGAACCGAGGAGGAATTGAAAGATTGATCATTTCATGAGTAGTGTTGAGCAGAATATG
This sequence comes from Rana temporaria, assembly GCF_905171775.1. Taxonomy (NCBI): domain Eukaryota; kingdom Metazoa; phylum Chordata; class Amphibia; order Anura; family Ranidae; genus Rana; species Rana temporaria. Next base: position 279,446,710 of record NC_053489.1, read on the forward strand.
CCATATTCGATTTCGCGATATATCTCGAATATATATTCGAATATTCGAGATATATTCGCTAAATTCGAATATTCGTGATATTTTATCGAAATTAATTGAATGCGATTTTTCGCTATTGCGAATGCGAAAATAATTGCGATTTTTTAATAACTGCGGTAGGAGCGCTCTGATTGGCTTAGATTATTCGTGATATTTTATCGAAATATCGCAACATGCGAATGCGATATTTATTGCGGAATTTCGAGATATGCTGGAGGAGCGCTCTGATTGGCTTAGAATATTCGTGATATTTTATCGAAATATCGAAACATGCGAATGCGATATTTATTGCGGAATTTCGAGATATGCTGGAGGAGCGCTCTGATTGGCTCAGAATATTCGTGATATTTTATCGAAATATCGCAACATGCGAATGCGATATTTATTGCGGAATTTCGAGATATGCTGGAGGAGCGCTCTGATTGGCTCAGAATATTCGTGATATTTTATCGAAATATCGCAACATGCGAATGCGATATTTATTGCGCAATTTCGAGATATGCTGGAGGAGCGCTCTGATTGGCTCAGAATATTCCTGATATTTTATCGAAATATCGCAACATGCGAATGCGAAATTTATTGCAGATATTTCGAAAACTGCTGTAGCAGCACTCTGAAATCGAATATGTATGATATTTTAACCAAAATACATATTGCGATTGCGATTTTTCGATCGCGCATGCGCAATTGCGCGAACAACACGCGACCATTTCCTGGAGCCTTGCCAGTTTCCAACTTATGATCGCAGCGCAATCACACAGCAACATGGTTGGAAGCAATTTCACTAAGTCTGAGGAAAAGTTGCTGATTTGTGTAAGTATTTTGACCACTGTTATTTCATCATCTTCAACTGCATTTTAGTCTAGTTTAAAAGTTAGTATATATGATCAGATATTAGTATTTCACAAAAAATGTGTCTCCTGCTTTTACAAAACTACAAGTCCCAGCATGCCTGGACAGCTGCAGACACCCTGGTTGGCAAATGTGTATTTAGGCACTTTTCCTTGTTATTTAGCATAATGAATTTAACATTTTATTGGACATAGGACGTATGCGAACGTCCTGACTTCAGTGTCCTCAAGGCCCAAGGACGTTCGAATACATATTGCCCTTTAGATGTTGCAGAACTACAACTTCCAGCATGCCTGGGAATGCTGACACTTCTAGTATTGTAAGTTCTGCAGGCCCACATTTTTCAGGCCTTTATGCACGGGTCTCTAAACTGTGGCACCCTAGATGCAGCAAAAGTAAAATTCTTAGCATGCACTGACAGACCGTGGCTGATGGGAGTAGTAGTTTTGCAACAGCTGGAGGTGGACTGGTCTTGAAACCCAGAGTTAGGTAACAAACCCGTAGTGTTTTGCAACCATTCTGCCTCCAGCTGGTTATTTTCTGTTGAAAAGCCTGTGGCGTGCAAAACACAACCCAAAAACTCCACCCGGTGCAAGGAAAAATTTGCACACACCTAAAGAGTGACATCACAAAAAACTGCGACGGTTGCATACGTCAGTGGTCCTCCGAAAAGGTCCCGTCTCTGACCCCCCGGGGCGTTAGGCTCCTAGGCTCCTGACAGGGAAAAGAGTTACTGTGGTCCATACAGCCGAAGCCATATGGACCCATCTCGGTCCAAGCAGCGCAATCAACACGCGAACAACACGCGACCATTTCCTGGAGCCTTGCCAGTTTCCAACTTATGATCGCAGCGCAATCACACAGCAACATGGTTGGAAGCAATTTCACTAAGTCTGAGGAAAAGTTGCTGATTTGTGTAAGTATTTTGACCACTGTTATTTCATCATCTTCAACTGCATTTAAGTCTAGTTTAAAAGTTAGTATATATGATCAGATATTAGTATTTAACCAAAAATGTGTCTCCTGCTTTTACAAAACTACAAGTCCCAGCCCAGCCCAGCATTTTAGTCTAGTTTAAAAGTTAGTATATATGATCATATATTAGTATTTCACAAAAAATGTGTCTCCTGCTTTTACAAAACTACAAGTCCCAGCATGCCTGGACAGCTGCAGACACCCTGGTTGGCAAATGTGTATTTAGGCACTTTTCCTTGTTATTTAGCATAATGAATTTAAAAAATTTTTGGACATAGGACGTATGCGAACGTCCTGACTTCAGTGTCCTCAAGGCCCAAGGACGTTCGAATACATATTGCCCTTTAGATGTTGCAGAACTACAACTTCCAGCATGCCTGGGAATGCTGGCACTTCTAGTATTGTAAGTTCTGCAGGCCCCCATTTTTCAGGCCTTTATGCACGGGTCTCTAAACTGTGGCACCCTAGATGCAGCAAAAGTAAAATTCTTAGCATGCACTGACAGACCGTGGCTGATGGGAGTAGTAGTTTTGCAACAGCTGGAGGTGGACTGGTCTTGAAACCCAGAGTTAAGTAACAAACACGTAGTGTTTTGCAACCATTCTGCCTCCAGCTGTTTTTTTCCTGTTGAAAAGCCTGTGGCGTGCAAAACACAACCCAAAAACTCCACCCGGATGCAGTGAAAAATGTGCACACACCTAAAGAGTGACATCACAAAAAACTGCGACGGGTACATACGTCAGTGGTCCTCCGAAAAAGGTCCCGTCTCTGACCCCCCGGGGCGTTAGGCTCCTGACAGGGAAAAGAGTTAGCAACGCATATCTCCCCTATACGTGTATCCTGTGTTGTTAATAATATATTCATAATTATGCAAATGATAATGGCTGCTATATTTATGCAAAAAAGGTGGCGACCGAAATGGCAGGATATAAAATCTTTCATGTTACCCCTGTCATTGATTAATAAGGCGAGAATGCTTCCAATTGTTGAATAGCATACATTTACGTCATATATCCATAAGGCTGTCAACAGAAGTATTACAATATACTTTGTTCTTCATCTTGCAGAAGTTCCTGGAAACAGGATACGATGAGCTGCGAAGGCAGCCAGAGAAAAGGGCTGTGGTCAGCGCCCTAATCGCTGACTTTGGCGGCCAACATGACCACAAGGCAATTGTTAAGAAGTGGTCTGACCTGAAGAGGCGCCAAATGGTTCAGGTCAGACGTCTTCGGGCTAAATATCATCCAGGTAAGTTATTGTTGACAGTTATGTTTTTTTTTAAAAAAGTGTATTTTGTGCGTGAACTCGAAAGAGAGAGGAGCCGGCCTGCAGGAGTTGGGAGGCCTCCCCCAGAGGCAATCTGCCACCTTTCTCCATGCCCCGGTTGGCAATGGCGGGTGTGAGGGGGTCCTCCCAACCCAACCTCGCATAGCACACCCACCAGGGGCGGGGCTGAGACCACCAAACTCAATTCACAGGTAGCCGAGAGCGGGATCCGAACCCCTAGCTGCAGAGGTGAATCACTTGTCAGTGCAGTGGCAATCGTGTGGAGCCACCGCAGCTCCTTTGGTGACAGTTATGTAAGGTCATATGTAATTCATGTAAGGTCAGATGTTGTTAACCAAGATGCCATGTTGTGCTAACATATATCACCACCGGCCAAGGTATTCATAGTACTGTTGAAAAAAGACATGGGACAGCAGACAGGAACACAGAAGTTATGTGGGAACATAATTTTCCCATTGCTTTGCATGGGACTTTAAAGAAAAACCCCGACCATGGCAAGTGGGGGTGGGTAAGGTTTAAACCACCTATCCTATGTTTGTGGCTGACATATAAGTAACCTGTGTGCCAAGTTTCATATAAATATCTTTAGCCGTTTGTACGTGATGCTGGAACATACATACATACATACATACATACATACATACATTTATGCACACACACACGTTGAGTTTTATATATATAGATTACCACTAAATTCCTGTGTTAGGAGTGGGGTTGTTATAGTAATCCCGTGTGCTCCATCAGGCCCTTTTTTTAACATGAGATGGTCTGAACAAAACAAAGGAGACAAAAACAGCTCATTTTAACATGGTTGCATCCCAGCTCACGCTCAGTCCCCTGTAGTGCCCACAAGACCCTTTAATATAACATTGTCCCATTGGTTAACTGTCTATATAAATCAATTTGTATTCATATACAATACAGCAGAGTACACAGAATTTGCATACGTCATTAGAAAACATTTTTATAATATATGAACATTGTGTTATTATAGGAGCTCCAATGCCAGTTATCCGCGCCAAGCGCAGAAGGCGCCAGGCCGATGAGGAGGAGGAGGAGGATGCGGCAGAGGAGGATGCGGCAGAGGAGGAGATGGATGAAGAGGAGCAGCCAGGGCCCTCCCACTCCCCAACCCCAGCTACTGCTGAGGAGCAAGCTGAGGAGCTTCCCCCCCCCACCACCCCAACTTCTCAAGCAGAAGAGCAGGAGGAAGAGAGCGGTCCTGTGAGCCTCGTTCAGGAAGGTAAATATGTGCACAATGATTAATAACATTTCAACAATAAAATGTAGATATAAAAATGGACAACACATAAAGCGCACCTGTCAGATTGTAGAACCATAATATGGTATTGATGCTAGAAGTATACAGGTAGTGCATAATTATTAGGCAAGTTGTATTTTTGAGGATTCATTTTATTATTGAACAACAACCATGTTCTCAATGAACCCCAAAAACTCATTAATATCAAAGCTGAATTTTTTTGGAAGTATTTTTTAGTTTGTTTTTAGTGTTAGTTATTTTCGGGGGATATCTGTGTGTGCAGGTGACTACTATTACTGTGCAGAATTTTTAGGCAACTTAACCAAAAAATAAATATATACCCATTTCAATGATTTATTTTTAAAAGTGAAACCAATATAACATCTCAACATTCACAAATACACATTTCTGACATTTAAAAACAAAACTAAAACAAATCAGTGACCAATATAGCCACCTTTCTTTGCAAGGACACTCGAAAGCCTGACATCCATGGATTCTGTCAGTGTTTTGATCTGTTCACCATCAACATTGCGTGCAGCAGCAACCACAGCCTCCCAGACACTGTTCAGAGAGGTGTACTGTTTTCCCTCCTTGTAAATCCCACATTTGATGATGGACCACAGGTTCTCAATGGGGTTCAGATCAGGTGAACAAGGAGGCCATGTCATTACTTTTTTTTATTTAATACCCTTTCTTGCCAGCCACGCTGTGGAGTACTTTGACACGTGTGATGGAGCATTGTCCTGCATGAAAATCATGTTTTTCTTGAAGGATGGTGACTTTTTCCTGTACCACTGCTTGAAGAAGGTCTCTTCCATAATCTGGCAGTAGGACTGGGAATTGAGCTTGACTCCATCCTCAATCCGAAAAGGCCCCACAAGCTCATCTTTGATGATACCAGCCCAAACCAGTACTCCACCACCACCTTGCTGGCGTCTGAGTCGGACTGGAGCTCCCTGCACTTTACCAATCCAGCCACGGGCTCTTCCATCTGGCCCATCAAGACTCACTCTCATTTCAGCAGTCCATAAAACCTTAGAAAAATCTTTCTTGAGATATTTATTGGCACAGTCTTGACGTTGCAGCTTGTGTGTCTTGTTCAGTGGTCATCGTCTTTCAGCCTTTCTTACCTTGGCCATGTCTCTGGGTATTGCACACCTTGTGCTTTTGGGCACCCCAGTGATGTTGCAGCTCTGAAATATGGCCAATCTTGTGGCAAGTGGCATCTTGGCAGCTGCACGCTTAACTTTTCTCAGTTCATGGGCAGTTATTTTGCACCTTTGTTTTTCCACACGCTTCTTTTGTTTGATGATCACGCTTCAGAAGCTTTGCAACTTTAAGAGTGCTGCATCCCTCTGCTAGATATCTCTCTATTTTGGACTTTTCAGAGTCTGTCAAATCCTTCTTTTGGCCCATTTTGACAAAGAAAAGGAAATTGACTAATAATTATGCACACCTGATATAGAGTGTTGATGTCATTAGACCACACACCTTCTCATTACAGAGTTGTACATTACCTAATATGCCTAATCTGTAGTAGGCTTTCGAGCCTATACAACTTGGAGTAAGACAACATGCATAAAGAGGATGATGTGGTCCAAATACTCATTTGCCTAATAATTCTGCACTCCCGGGATGTGTTAGACACATAACAAGTGTATACACATGATAATGATTGATTAATAAGCAAAAAAAAATTTTTATTTATTTGGTAACGTTATTTTAAATCCAATTTTTTTTTTTATTATATCCTAACAGTATCAGGAAAGATGAGGAGGCAGACCGCGCTCATAAAGACAACCCACCAGAGGATCCAGGCAAATCAGCGCCAGATCCGCTACCTTATTCAGCAAAATGTGCTGCTGGAGCAGCAGCAATTAAAAAATATAGAGAAGCTGGAGCGCCTTCAGAAGCTCAATCAGAGTTATATCTGAAATTATGTTTTTATTAATAAATATTATTTTTTGGAAATGTTTCATTTCTTTTTGAGATAGATTTGTAGGTTTTTCAACACATCTAACTTAACATCAAACAAATCAACATCAACACATTTAACTTCATAATAAGCAAAAACATTTTATACTATTATTTTATTTAACAGTAACCTAGGACAAACTAAAGCACACGACACAGACACGACGAACACAAAATAAACAGTTGAAAAATGAACATAACAAAAGCAACAATATATATATATATACAAAGAGAGAGAGAGGGAGAGCAAGAAAGAGAGAGAATGCAGATGAGCTCTTGCAGACAGCCCAATGGTTGCAGTATAAATGCCGCAAAACAGTGTTTAACATAAGGTTCATTGTTATAGTTACACTTGCTGTTTAGATCCGGTCTGGTAGCTTGTAGCGGAGGCTGTTGGTGGATCCGCTGTGCCAGAGAGGTCATGAAGCTTTACTCAGCATGGAGGCAGCAGCAGGAGTATTAAAATATAATATAACTAGACAATGCATTTCCTGAGGAAAATGCGAGTGGGAATGCTGAATAGCTTAATTGGTGAGCCCCTTGCCAAAGACATTCACCATAACCACTACACTATCTTTAGGACACACAGCTTCTTTCTCTATCTGCAAAGTATAGCGTATGCTGACTTCCTGGTCGCCCCTCCCCCCTCAATAGGTTTCCCCTCCCCCCCAGGTCAGTGAGGAGGAATATTGCACTGAGGTCAGGAAAGTGATTTATAGAAAGAAATAACATTACAAACGCTTTTAATTCACAGATCTAATACATGATTTAAGCCTCCAAACAAAGCTTAATAAATCCTCAAACGTACATGCAATTGATACAACGACTACACCGTTTGAAATACACGGCCCTTGTAAACGCATCGATATGAAATTTATGTAGATAAACTTAAAAATGTGGCCATGTCTGCGATTTAGAAAAGAGCGTCTTTGTGAGTTCTGCAGCAACATTTTTTAGATAATTTAACATGAGAGTCTATGAGACATAATTTCTGGCTGTTGCTCCAATAACTAAAACTAAAATACGTATCGCAGACTTGATCACATTGCCATAAACCAGACAAGCATAGCTACGTTTTGATATAAAAATTGTGTATGAAAAGTAGATCTTGTGGGCGTGAGACCAATTTGTTTCCCCTTTTTGTAAAGATATTTTTAATTACAAAGATCTAGAATGTTAAGGTCACATGACAGACTCTAAATCCCCTCCATAGGATTACATTATAACCTATCGCATTTTTGTGAAAAATTCGCAAAACGTAAATTGCGTTTTCACCAAAAAATTGTAAACGATAACGATCTGAAAAGTCATAGCCGGATAGCTAAATATTTTGTGACCGCTTTACAGTTTTTTCAGTGTCTGTAAGTGAAAGTATGAAGTAGCTGAAACTTTTGGCAGGGCATGTGAATTCAAAGGGGAAAAGGATGTTCTCATTGACTTCATTGTTAAAAAAACGGTCTTAAAAGCTAAAAATTTATAAAAGTGTAAAAAGTAGGAAAAAACTTGAACAAGTCCCATCATTTGCTGAAAGAGACGAACATTTTTACAGTTGAATGGTCTCAATAGCTGAAAGTATGCCGAAGTTACGCAGAACCAAAAAACGTAAGGAATAATAAGATTACTAAATTTACGGATATCAATACTGGAAATGTTTATTAAAGCATTCACACTAATTAAGATTAATACATTTACGGGTATCCATACTAGGAATGCTTATTAAAGCATTCCCACTAAGTATCACACAGGCATGATTTACAAGCAGTAGTGGTAATAGTAATACATAGCATAAAAACACTTGGGGAATACTTTACAGCATCAGTAGTGGTCATAGTAGTCAATAGTGTACCAAAAAATTGGGACACAGGTGTCTTGACTGAGCTGTAATAGTAGTAGTAGACATTGACAATACAGTGTCAAATCACTCGGGCAAGAGGTGCCATGATGAACAGCAGTCTTAATAAGAGTATATAGGGTGTGAAATAACTGCTGACATAGGTGTCTTGACTGGGCAGCAGAAGCAGCAGTAGTAGTATTAACAGTAGTAGTTGATACAGAGTCATATCACATGGGCAGGAGGTGCCATGATGAACAGCAGTAGGAATAGGAGTATATAGAGTGTCAAATAACTGCTGACATAGGTGTCTTGACTGGGCAGCAGCAGCAGAAGCAGCAGTAGTATTAACAGTAGTAGTTGATACAGAGTCATATCACATGGGCAGGAGGTGCCATGATGAACAGCAGTAGGAATAGGAGTATATAGAGTGTCAAATAACTGCTGACATAGGTGTCTTGACTGGGCAGCAGCAGCAGCAGAAGCAGCAGCAGTAGTATTAACAGTAGTAGTTGATACAGAGTCATATCACATGGGCTGGAGTTGCCATGATGTACAGCAGTCTTAATAAGAGTATATAGAGTGTGAAATAACTGCTGACATAGGTGTATTGACTGGGCGGCAGCAGCAGCTGAAGCAGCAGTAGTAGTATTAACAGTAGTAGTTGATACAGAGTCATATCACATGGGCTGGAGTTGCCATGATGTACAGCAGTCTTAATAAGAGTATATAGAGTGTGAAATAACTGCTGACATAGGTGTATTGACTGGGCGGCAGCAGCAGCAGAAGCAGCAGTAGTAGTATTAACAGTAGTAGTTGATACAGAGTCATATCACATGGGCAGGAGTTGCCATGAAGTACAGCAGTCTTAATAAGAGTATATAGAGTGTTAAACAACTGCTGACATAGGTGTATTGACTGGGCGGCAGCAGCAGCTGAAGCAGCAGTAGTAGTATTAACAGTAGTAGTTGATACAGAGTCATATCACATGGGCTGGAGTTGCCATGATGTACAGCAGTCTTAATAAGAGTATATAGAGTGTGAAATAACTGCTGACATAGGTGTATTGACTGGGCGGCAGCAGCAGCAGAAGCAGCAGTAGTAGTATTAACAGTAGTAGTTGATACAGAGTCATATCACATGGGCAGGAGTTGCCATGAAGTACAGCAGTCTTAATAAGAGTATATAGAGTGTTAAACAACTGCTGACATAGGTGTATTGACTGGGCGGCAGCAGCAGCTGAAGCAGCAGTAGTAGTATTAACAGTAGAAGTTGATACAGAGTCATATCACATGGGCAGGAGTTGCCATGATGTACAGCAGTCTTAATAAGAGTATATAGAGTGTGAAATAACTGCTGAGATAGGTGTATTGACTGGGCGGCAGCAGCAGCAGCAGAAGCAGCAGTAGTAGTAGTATTAACAGTAGTAGTTGATACAGAGTCATATCACATGGGCAGGAGGTGCCATGATGAACAGCAGTAGGAATAAGAGTATATAGAGTGTTAAACAACTGCTGACATAGGTGTATTGACTGGGCGGCAGCAGCAGCTGAAGCAGCAGTAGTAGTATTAACAGTAGTAGTTGATACAGAGTCATATCACATGGGCAGGAGTTGCCATGATGTACAGCAGTCTTAATAAGAGTATATAGGGTGTGAAATAACTTCTGACATAATTGTCTTGACTGATCCAAAGGAGTCATGGGAGAAAATCATGTGGTCAGATGAGACTATAATATAATTTTTTGATCATAATTTCACTAACCGTGTTCGGAGGAAGAATAATGATGAGTACCATGCCAAGAACGCCATCCCTAATGTGAAGCATGGGGGTGGTAGCATCATGCTTTGGTGGTGTTTTTCTGCACATGGGACAGGGTGACTGCACTGTATTAAGGAGAGGATGACCGGGGCCATGTATTGCAAGATTTTGGGCAACAACCTCCTTCCCTGAGTTAGAGCTTTGAAGATGGGTCGAGGCTGGGTCTTCCAACATGAGAATGACCCAAAGCACACAGCCAGGATAACCAAGGATTGGCTCTGTAAGGAGCATATCAAGGTTCTGGCGTGGCCTAGCCAGTCTCCAGACCTAAACCCAATAGAGAATCTTTGGAGGGAGCTCAAACTCCGTGTTTCTCAGCGATAGCCCAGAAACATGACTGATGTAGAGAAGATCTGTGTGGAGGAGTGGGCCAAAATCCCTCCTCCAGTGTGTGCAAAGCTGGTGTAAAACTACAAGAAATGTTTGACCGCTGTAATTGCAAAGAAAGCCTACTGTACCAAATATTAACATTGATTTTCTCTGATGTTGAAATAGTTATATTCAGCACTGTAAATACATCAGGTCCGGGGCTTCATCAGGGAATGCATGGCAAGGGACCCTTCAGCGCCCTGAACCGACGACGGGTGCCAGAAAGTCACCGCCGATCCAGGACTCATTCATCTTTATGAATGTGAGTCTGTCCACGGAGTCTGTGGACAGACGGGTCCTCTTGTCCGTGACCACCCCACCTGCCGCGCTGAATGTCCGCTCAGATAGTACGCTGGAGGGGGGGCAAGACAATAACTCCAGCGCATACTGAGCGAGCTCGCGGCAGGTGTCCAATCTGGCAACCCAGTACTCCATGGGGTCGTCGGTGCTCATACTGTCAGAAGCACCGACGGACGCCATGTAGTCTGCCACCATGTGGGCCAGCCGCTGGTGGTGACTGCTGCTGCTGCTGCTGGTGGTGGTACTGGGTCGCTCGGTTTGGAAGAACATCCTCATCTCTTCCATTAGGTCCCCTGCTTGGCTGCAGCTGGGTGCAGCCACCTGCTGGGTGAGATGAGGGGGGACAACTGGAGGCCGGGGAGTTGCCTGCTCCAACCGTCTGACAATGGCTGCCTGCAGTTCCTCCATCCGGTGCTGCCTCCGGCTGGCTGGGATGAACTGCTCCAGTTTCCCCTTGCACCTGGGATCCAAAAGGGTGGCCATCCAGAAATCATCCCTCGTCTTGATGGTCTTAACCCGGGGGTCCCTCCTGAGGCATCTCAGCATGTGGGCAGCCATGGGGAAGAGCACAGCCCGCTGTGACTCCTCAATGCTGGCCAGGTGAATGAGGTGCGACTCTTCATCCCTGAGGCGCTGCTGGTCAAACTCAGACATGCCCAACCCCCGGACTATCGGTGCCCCCAACACCGGCTCTCCCTCCTGACCAGGCCCTGACTCCGGGACGACACCAGCAACCACCTCCTCCTCCTCTTCATCATCATCCTCCTCCTCCTCCTCCTCCTCCTGGTCCTGGCCCTGGTCTCGGTGGAGCATTGCTGACTCCTCCTGCTCCACCAAGGCACTCTCCCCAGCCTCGAGCAGGCGATCTAGTGTCCTCTCCAGCATGAACAGTATTGGCAGCACGCTATTGAGGCCAATTTGCTCACTGCTGACCATCTTGGTCGCCTGCTCGAAGGAGGACAACACTTGGCAGACCTGGTTTATCTGCCCCCACTGCGCACAGGCGATGAAAGGGAGTTGTGGTGAAGCCCTCTCAGTGCCTAGTTCCATCAGGTACTCCCTCACCGCCCTTTGCTGCTCCCACAACCTCTTCAGCATGTGGAGGGTGGAGTTCCACCGCGTCACACTGTCCACAATCAGCCTGTGAAGGGGCAGATTGTACTTCCGCTGCAATTTGGACAGGGACGCGGTAGCGGTTGGGGAGCGCCTGAAGTGGCTGGCAATCCTACGCGCCTTTGCCACAATGTCACTCAACCCTGGATAAGTGCGCAGGAACTTCTGCACCACCAGGTTGAGGACATGTGCCAGACAGGGCACGTGCGTCAGACTGCCAGCATGGAGGGCGGCGAGTAGGTTGCTGCCGTTATCGCAGACAACCATACCTGGCTGGAGCCTTCGGGGTGTCAGCCACTTCTGGACCTGAGCTTGAAGTGCTTTCAGCACTTCTTCTGCAGTGTGTCTCCGGTCCCCTAAACTAACAAGCTGGAGCACGGCCTGACAGCGCACGTGCCCCACACTTGAGTAGCTACGGGGGCGCTTGCTGGGAGGCTCAGCAGCTGCGGAGACAGTGGCTTGAGGGAGACCAGCAGTTCTCCCCTGGACACCCCGGGGCGGCACCACAAGATCGGTTGCCGACGATCCCTCACCGACGCCTCGGAGGGAAACCCAATGGGCCGTGAAGCTGATGTAGCGTCCCTGCCCATGCCTGCTGGTCCAGCCATCCATTGTCAGATGAACCCTGTCGCTGACAGCGTGATCCAGCGACAGGGTTACATTCTGCACAATGTGCTGGTGTAGGGCAGGGACACCAGTCCTGGCAAAGAAATGGCGGCTGGGGACACGCCATTGGGGTTGGGCCTGCTCCAACATCTGCCTGAAGGGGCTGCTGTCAACTATGTTGAAGGGCAGCAGATGTTGGGCAATAACCCTTGCCAGGAGCCCATTGAGGGAACGCACACGTCGGTCTCCAGGGGGGAAGGGAGTGGTGCGGTCAAAGGCGTCTGAAATCGACGCCTGGCGCCGGACGGCAGTGCGGGACACAGACGTGGAGGGTGCTGTGGAAGTAGAGGTCTGGCTGCCGGTACCAGTACCTCTACTAGAGGGAGCGGGGGGGCATGACCTGCTGGAAACAGATGAAGATGTGGCAGGGGCTGCTGTACCCTGCTCACTTGTGGTGGTGGCGCTGCTACCACCACCACGCTTCATCTCGTCATACAACGCCCAGTGGTTTATCCTCAGGTGCTGGTTCAGGGCTGTGGTACCCACCCGAGCCAAACACTTCCCTCTCTTCACCCTCACTTTACAAATCCGGCAGATGGCCACGGTAGGGTTGTCTGCCACCAGGGTAAAGAAATTCCAGACAGGTGACTTCAGCACCGCCCTCCTGTCAGATGGGGTGACGCTTACTTGCACCTGCTGGGATTCGGTGCGCACAGGTGGAGCTGCCTGCTGCTGCTGCTGCTGCTGCTGCTCCTCCTCCTGACACCTCCTGCTGCCATCACCAGTGGAGACCCTGACGATGGTCTCCCTGGTGGTGACCTGGCGCACCGTTTCACCAGGGTGCCTACCTTCCCCGTCGTCACTGACGTAGTGAGCCGACGCGTCAGATGGCAACCATGATGGGTCACCCTCTTCGCCCCCAGAGATGTCAGACCAAGGGCTGAGATGTGTTGGTCTGAGGGAACCACGTGACATGGAGCCTCTAGCCTGGCTCCGCTGTCCCCTCACCCACGCCTGGGTCTGACTAGGTGCTGCTGTTTCCTGCACCAAAACAGCAGCACCAGTTTGAAGGGATGTCTCTGGGATACTGCCAGCAGGTATCCCATCCTCCTCATCCATCCCTTCAAAAAGGTCCTGACCATCAGGACAGAGCTGGAGGTCTGCCTGATGCATGGCCTCCCCCAAGAGATCCCTATCACTGTCGCTGTCGAACAGTAAGATGCTGGACTCTTGGGGGCTGGGGGGGGGGTAGTACAGGCAACGGTGTAATGGTGGTACTACTGTGAGTCGGGACCGACGACTCAGTGGCACTGCTGTGCCCCATGTAGTCCACCACTACTTGAGCCTGAGATGGCAATATCGGGCGGCTGCCCGATGGGAAGAACTCCCGGATCAGGCGTACTCCCCTTGCACCCGATCCTCTACCACTAGTAGGGGCACGAGAGGTACCCCGTGCTGGCAGCGATCCAGCACTGGGAGTAACTCCCCTACCCCTGCTGCCACGGCCACGGATGCCGCTCATTATTGCTGATATGTGTGTGGGGGGGGGGGTAAACTTTATTGGGGGGGGAAAATGTGAACAAAATGTGTTTTTGTGTTTTTTTTACAAGACAGGCACGCAGACAAAGACGTACACAGACAGCTACTAAACTATAAGAAAAGTAGTACACCAGACAAGGACTACAAAATTAAAGAAAAAAAAAAAAGCACTAAACAAACACTAACTTTTTTTTTTTTTTTTTTTTTAAACACAAAACACAGACACTAAACACACACTAAGCTAAGCTAGATGAAATAAATGTACACTAACAGTGTGTACACTTACTACACAAAATTTAACTAAACTGAACACAAAACTTAGCTTTTATAAAAGCTCTTTAGGGAAAACTAAACAAAATTTGAACTGAGATGCCTATCAAATATCACTGAACAGCGAACCTGCAAGATCTAACAGTAACACAAGATGAACAAAACTTAGCTTTTAGAAAAGCTCTTTTATAAAGCTCAGCAAAATGTGTTCTGAAATCTCTTGCAAATATAACTGAACAGGGAGGATTGCAGGATCAAACAGTAACACAAATGAAAAAAACAGCACAAAACAGCACAAAACGTAGCTTTGAAAAAAGCTCTTGGGTCTATTGCTTTGAAAAAAGCAGTTGATATACTGGAAAAGATCCACTGGAATCACTAAATAGCAATGCTGGTGATGATCTAAATCAATCAAGAACAAAGACACAGGAAACCAGGAACACAGAAACAGCCTCCACACTCTATAGCCAGCTTCTGAATCTGCAATGAAATGGTGCTGGGAGTGAGCTTATATAATGTCCATGCAGGCAGGTTCCTATTGGTTGCTAACCTGTGACGAGTGTGGAAGGAGAACTCTGATTGGCTCTGATGCAAAAGGGCGGAGCAAATAATCGCGCAATATTCCTATTGCCGAATATTCGCATTGCGAATATTCGGCAATATAAAATGATCGCTTCAGCTACTCGGCCCAATGGCTCTAATCATACCAGCAATGCTTTCAGACGTCTATGGAGATCACTAGGATGTGATCTGTTTTAAAAATGAAACTGTAAAAATCGCTCTGATGCGGAAGATCGGGGCGAGGAAAATAATCGCGCGATATTGCGTTTGCCGAATAATCGCATTGCGATCTTTCTGGAAAATTCAATGAACGCTTCAGCTACTCGGCCCAGGGTCTCTAATGATACCAGCAATGCTTTTAGACGTCGATGGAGATATCTAGGATGTGATCTGATTAAAAAAAAAAATTGTAAAAAATCGAATATTCGGAATTGCGAATATTCACCGCGAATTTCGAAATATAGCGCGATTTCTCGAATATGCTATATTCGAGTCGAATATTCGCAATGCGAATATTCGTGAGCAACACTATTCATGAGGTTTTAACTCATCCTTGAGGTGAGCAGGCACTTTGGCCGATGATGGTGTGCACAGAGTATTGAACCTAGAGAGGGCGGATCTGCACAGCGGTGATTGCGTTTAAAGCACTGTTATATGAGAACTGTTTCTTTACTAAAGACAGGAGTTTTTTTATCACAGCAATTTTATTCATTTAGGATAGTTTTTTTGAATGGTTACACAAGCACTGGTTGCACTATGATAATTATCAAAAGCGCTGCGCAAACTGTTGGCGCTATATAAATCCTGTATAATAATAATAATAATTAAGGACTGTATATTAATTGTTTATTTACTTTATATTAGGGCCAAAACAACTAATCGATTAATCCACAACTAATCGATTATGAAATTAATCGATTACAATTTTCATAATCGATTAATCGGGCAGTAACATAATGGGGTTAAAAAAAAAAAATTAGCCCTTTTTAGTACAAAAAAGCAAATCGCTACTGTAATTATTACTTTCACTGTCCCACAGTAAAAAAAATGAACCCCTTACAGTAGCGATTATTTGCTCTTTTTGCACTTATTTTAGTTTTTTTAACCCCATTATGTTACTAATCATCTCAGACCTGGGTTCACACCTCTGTTTTTTGCAGAAACACACTACAGTTCATTTGCATGTTTTCCTATGGGACACGTTCACATCCATGATTTTTTTCAGCTGCTGCGTATTTGGAAAGGGCAAGGACTTTTTAACGCAAAACTGTGCTTTTTTTTTTTAGTTCAATATACTTCAAAGGAGAAGCTGCAGAAAAGCATGTCATTTGCGGCAATTTGTGTTTTGTAATCTGCCCAACAACAAATTGCCCCCCACAAAAAAAAATGCTGATTTTTTTTTTAAGGCTATTATCCGATTAATCGAAACAATAACCGGCCAACTAATCGATTATAAAATCAATCGTTAGTTGCAGCCCTACTTTATATAAGGGTATAATGATACACAGCGCTATACTATTAGGAAATAATTTTCTCAGATACTATCACAAATCAGAAACTTTATTTTCTTCTTTACACATGTACTGTACAAGTAATTTTTACTATTGGATGCAACTCACAGACTTTCCAGCAATTGTTAAACATTCTGCAAGATATGCTACCCAATTTAAATGGTAAAATTTATTTTTCTCACTCATTCCCGTAATCACAATTTACTAGTTATCTAACACCATGCTCAATTGGGTTGCTTTGCTTAAAGCGGGGGTTCCGCGGGAATACGTTTTTTTTTTTTTTTAGGTTATTCTCCCGCTGTTACCATAGTAAATCGTGTACTCACCAGACCAATTATTGCAGCCGCCGCCATTCTCATTTCCCCGCAAAAGATAATTTATAAAAATGATAGATGGACGTTTCCATCTTAGTTGTGGGCACTCTGAAGCCCTCCAGGCTTTCCTTCCGGGATGCAGTGAATGCTGATTGCATAGTTACATAGTTAGTCAGGTTGAAAAAAGAAACAAGTCCATCCAGTTCAACCACAATAAACATAAACAAAACAAAATAAAACACACAATACAATCCCATATACCCAACTCAATACCCACAGTTGATCCAGAGGAAGGCAAAAAACCCCAGCAGAGCATGATTCAATTTGCTACAGCAGGGGGAAAAAATCTTTCCTGATCCCACGAGAGGCAATCGGATTTACCCTGGATCAACTTTACCTACAAATCTTAGTACTCAGTTATATTCTGTACATTTAGGAAAGAATCCAGGCCTTTCTTAAAGCAATCTACTGAGCTGGCCAAAACCACGTCTGGAGGGAGTCTGTTCCACATTTTCACAGCTCTTACTGTGAAGAAACCTTTACGTATTTGGAGACGAAATCTCTTTTCCTCTAGACGTAAAGAGTGCCCCCTTGTCCTCAGTGTTGACCGTAAAGTGAATAACTCAACACCAAGTTCACTATATGGACCCCTTATATATTTGTACATGTTGATAATATCCCCCTTATTCTCCTCTTCTCAAGAGTGAATACATTTAGTTCTTCTAATCTTTTGCTGATGTCCCAGCATTCACCGCTCTATCCCGCACATGCGCAGTGTTGACGGCGAGCCGCACCGAGTCACGTGACCCACGAGATATCGCGGGATTACAGCACAGCACAGCGCGTCTCCTGGGATTCTCATCACTCACTCCCAGGAGACATAGCGCTTGTCGGGGAAAATATAATACACGCCCACTCCCGCGGGGAAACGCTGATTGACAGAACATAAGAGCTGGATTACAAAGGTAAAGATGCTGATAAAAAAAAAAAAAAAAACGGATTGTGTATAGTGGATGGGTAATGGTTTAATTAAGCTAAACTTGTAATATAGGGTGAACCTCCGCTTTAACAAAATTATACACTTGATTGTAACACACTCTACAACCATATTGGATAGAGATTAAAAACACTCCAGGTCCCTGCAGTGTTTTTCATGGTGTGATAGGATTATTTGGTTACTTTCTGGCTGATGTATGAAACAATGGCATCCTTGTATTGTAATACATTTATAGACTGCAAACGAGGACATTTGGAAGCTGAGCATACTTTTAATTCATCAGCCCTGTTACAGTTTGCCTACATGCGTATAACTGGTCAACATTTGAGATGCTTTTGAGTTGTTTCTGAGTTGTTTTACATTGCTCAATTGTTCAAGTTAAAATGTGCACACATACAAATAAATGAGTCAGGGCAACTCCCCCCCCCCTACTTGCCCACCTTAAAAATCCTTCTGTCTGAGGTTTGAATGAGAATCATTGGCCCGGATTCAGAGAGATCGGCGCATCTTTAGATAGGCGTAGCGCATCTCATATGCACTACGCCAACGTAACATTGAGAGGCAAGCTGAGTATTCACAAAGCACTTGCTCCCATATTTACGCTGGCGTAACGTAAATGGGCCGGCGTAAGCCTGCGTAATTCAAAGTAGCAAGGCAGTGGGCGTGTTGTATTATAATGAAGCGTGACCCCATGTAAACGCATGGCCGAACGAACGGCGCATGCGTGCGCATGCTCAAAATCACGTCAAATTCTCTCCCTAAGATACGCCGGCTCCATTCATGCGACGTGAATGGAACCTACGCCCAGCTCCATTCACGTACGACTTACGTAAACGACGTAAAATACGACACTGTTCCCGTGCCCATACTTTAACATGACTTATGCCTGCTTTATGAGGGGTAAACTTACGCCGGACGTACGCCTTATGTAAACGGCGTAGCTTACTGCGACAGGCGCAAGTACGTTCGTGAATCGGCGTATCTAGCTCATTTACATTTTCGATGCGTAAATCAACGGAAGCACCCCTAGCGGCCAGCGTAAATATGCACCTAAGATACGACGGCGTAGGAGACTTACGTCGGTCGTATCTTGCCAAAATTCAGGCGTATCTGCTTTCCTGAATAAGCGTATAGATACGACGGCGCACATTTGAACTTACGACGGCATCTGTGGGGCATCCTCAAATGGAAGGTGGAGGAGCGCAAGGTCTCCAACATACACCAGCTCCATGATGGAGGAGTGGAAAAGTACTCCTGTGGCAACCTGTGAAGCTCTGGTGAACTCCATGCCCAAGAGGGTTAAGGCAGTGCTGGAAAATAATGGTGGTCACACAAAATATTGACACTTTGGGCCCAATTTGGACATTTTCACTTAGGGGTGTACTCACTTTTGTTGCCAGCAGTTTAGACATTAATGGCTGTGTATTGAGTTATTTTGAGGGGACAGCAAATTTACACCGTTATACAAGCTGCACACTCACTACTTTACAATGTAGCAAAGTGTAATTTCTTCAGTGTTTTCACATGAAAAGATATAATAAAATATTTACAAAAATGTGAGGGGTGTACTCACTTTTATGAGATACTGTGTGTATATGTATGTGTGTGTGTGTATATATATATATAATATTATATTAATACAAAGTAACACATTTAAAAATTGACTACAAAAATACATTTTTACATTCATGTTCTGGGTAACTTGATATCATTAAAGTTAGGGTTGTCCCGATACCACTTTTTTAGGACCGAGTACAAGTACCGATACTTTTTTTCATGTAGTCGCCGATACCGAATACCGATACTTTTTTTAAATGTCATGTGACAGTTTTCAAACCACAATACAGACTAAGGATATTTTCTTTAGAATTATGAAGAACTCTAACTCAAGACATTATAAAAGAATAAAAATTAGTAAAAATGAATAAAAATGTTTTATTTGCTTGTCACGCAGTAGTAAAAAACTCAAAGAATTTTCATAGAACATGTTGATAAATACAAAAAAAGTATTCTATTTAGGTATCGGGAGCATTTGCGCGAGTACGAGTACTCCCGCAAATACTCGGTATCGGTCCCGATACCGATACTGGTATCGGTATCTGGACAACCCTAATTAAAGTGTATCCAAATTTTTTGTATATAAGGTAACATTTGGTAATATCCTTATGTATTTTATCATGACAGATTATGCTCTTTTCTTTAAGGTTTGACAAGAAGACTGAAGATCATTTATAATGTCATCAAGTAAAAAATATTACTGTATAATTTGTTTTTCTTTTTGTCCATGTAAAGGCCAAGCTATCCTATGTATATTATTTTTTTAAATGTGTAATTTAATGATAGAACGAAATATAAAAAAATCTCTTTAATCCAAGATGGCATCAGTTCAAAAGATCAACATGATGGTATTTAAAGGGAATGGGATGTATTTTCTATACCAAAAAGACTTTTCAAATAAGATGGTCTATTTAGAGTTTGCTATGGTGAAAGTCATACTAGTACTTTTGTCAACAGCATGGTAGAGTTTGAAGCAGTTTTTCCCCTTTGTGGTTGTCAGGCCATTAGAGCAGGAATGTCTTATTATGAGGAAACAAAAAGAGTATAATTACAAGGCTGACGCTGTCAGATGTGAGAACAGAGAATCTTATGCAACATGGGAAAGTCTTGAGATCCTAGTCAATTTTGCGCCTGTGTAACTAAAATACCACAGTTCACCATAGTAAAGTTTGAACAGTCCTATATTACAGTGATACCCTTTCCTCCAAGCAAGATGTGCAAAATACAAATACCTATTTATTTTGTTATAAGCTAGTAACAACTTGCCTTTAACACAATTTATTTGTGTACATGCAAATGCAAATCATAACATAGCATGCTCATATTTTGAGAATATCATATACATGTGCACAATCATTGTATGCATCAATTTGGTTTATGTTCACTCATCAGTACATATGGTATCCACTATAAATCATTTACACTTGCCAATTGCATATGCTACTGCAGATGTGTCTTTTTGTTTGTTTAGAAATAATCCAAATAAACTGTTAATTGTAAAATGTTGGTGCAGTGGCAGTTATATCTAAATATGTATTTTGTCCTATTTTTAAATTTGTGGTGTAGGAACCTAAAGCTAAATTTGTAAAGCTACTGTACTTCTCTAATCCCACAGCAGGATGAGCACACACTCTTCAAACCTCTGTGAAGGACATTTCAAACAGTACCTAGAACACAAAACCTGTAATTCATTAAGTTACAGGGATTAAAGCATATCTATGGTCAAAATTCATTTGCACTGCACTTTGTATGACATTTATTTCTAGCCTTCTCCTATTAATCTTAATGATCTTAAAATCTGTATACTTTGTGAAGATCCTCACACATATACTTTCATGAATTCTGTGAAATGTATTCACTATACCCTGTGAGTTACACATTTCAAAAAGGCCTGCCTTCTGAGCTACGGTGGGGCTGAGAGGAAGAGTTTCAGGAGACAGAGTCAGTACAGGAATCATTGTTGCAGGCAAAAAGGTACCATGGGACACATAGTCCTTATAGATCAGGGGTGTGAAAATCAATTTCATTGTGGGCCGCATTAGCATTATGATCGCCCTCAAAAGGGCCGGTTGTATCTGTAAGATTAGATGTCCAGCACATCCCCTCTCCTTATATTAGATGTCAAGAGCCATTCCACCATCAGAAGTTGAGTCCCCCACTCTCCCTTACATCACAGTGCACCTTTTCCTTATGCTGCTGCTGGGAAGAAGATGGATGCATTGCTTGAAAGCAGAAAGTAAGGGTCTGGATGAGGACCCGAGGAGGGCGGGAGCTCTCCTGCAGCTGCAGGACAGGTGCTAAGGCCACATGAAATGACCTGGGGGGCCAGATTTGGCCGGCGGGCCTTGTGTTTGACACCTGTGTTATAGATGGAAAGTAATCAGCAGAGGAGAAGCTGTGAAACATGCAGGGAATCCTGAAAGTTGTACAAAGAGATATCCAGCAGACAGGCAGAACTCAAAACATAAAAGTAGATATTTCAAGTAAGCTTATATCGGATTGTAAAAAATACCTATTGTTTATATTGATGGTACTTTGCAGATATATAAAATGAAAGTGTATGATGTGAATATAGAAATCCTTTTAAGAATTATTGCTGTCAAAACGCGAATACTTTAGGCTCTGCCTGATCAAAACTGCAAGAAGAAAGCTTTGGAGGGGCCAGAGCCAAAGGCAACTTAGGACGAGCCACAGGCCTTGTGGATCTCCAGGGGGCCCAGCTGCAACCTTCATACTCCAATTCATACCCCCCCCCCTTACAGGCATATATGCATTGCATAATATTTTAATAAATGATCTGAATACAAATAAGGTCTGTACAGAAAACAAGAACAGGAAAGATAGGTATACACTATATTACCAACTGTATTGTGACGCCCTCCTTTACATGAGCATGAACTTTAATGGCATCCCAGTCTTGGTCTGTAGGGTTCAATATTGAGTTGACCCACCCATTGCAGATACAACAGCTTCACCTCTTCTGGAAAGGGTGTCCACAAGGTTTAGGAGTGTGTCTATGGGAATGTTTGACCTTTTTTCCAGAAGCGCATTTGTGAGGTCAGGCACTGATGTGGACTAGAAGACCTGGCTCGCAGTCTCTGCTCTAATTTATCCCAAAGATGTTCTATTGGGTTGAGGTGCAGGCCAGTCACGTTCCTCCATCCCAAACTCATTCATCCATGTCTTTATGGAACTTGCTTTGTGCACTGCTCCATATCATTTGGTGGAGGGTGGTTATGGTGTAGGGTTGTTTTATAGGGGTTGGGCTTGGCCCCTTAATTCCAGTGAAGGGAACTCTTAAGGTGTCAGCATACGAAGACATTTTGGACAATTTCAACTTTGTGGGAACAGTTTGGGGTTGGCCCTTCCTGTTCCAACATGACTGCTCACCAGTGCACAAAGCAAGGTCCATAAAGACATGGATAAGTGATTTTGGGGTGTAGGAACTTGACTGACCTGACCTCAACCCTATAGAACACCTTTGGAATGAATTAGAGCAGATACTGTGAGCCAGGCCTTCTCTCCAACATCAGTGCCTGACCTCACAAATGCGCTTCTGGAAGAATGGTCAAACTTTCCCATAGACACACCCCTAAACCTTGTGGACAGCCTTATTAGAAGAGTTGAAGCTGCAAAGGGTGGGCCAACTCAATATTGAACCCTACGGAGTAAGACTGGGTTTATTTCCACATACACTGTACTCAAACTGCCACTATGGAAATAGCTCAACGTTTTATACCTGTATGCTTATTTTGTATGTGTCTACTTTAAAACTGACATTTAAATGGGCCCCTAACCAAACCACCATACCTTTTTTTTTATCAGTACTTATTTATACACACTGTATGTAGATGCAACCAACCTGACATCCACTCATGTATCTAATTTTTGTTCACATTCCTGACACTTGCCTGCCAAAACTTGGTTTACTGAGGTTATGGCATTGATTGTGTATTTAAATTCATGTTAGTATGTAAACATTCTCATCTTTATAAACCATTACTTTTTCTGGGTAAAGTTCAAACCTTGCAGCCAATATTCTGAAATCTGTCATTAGGAATATATTTTAAATATAATTATATAGTTCTAATTAAAGTAGTTGCAACATACTAAAAGAGCTGATGACAGGTTCAGGATCGATTAATCCTTTCAACATTGTTATTTTTACAGTTTAGCCGCCTGCAGTTCCTTGATTTTCTGTGAGAAAATATTTCTGTCCTGTACAGCTGTACAAATAGTTTGGCACAGTAGACTAATATTTCATTTTAATTCTGCAGCTCAAATCGACTGAGGGCACAGTGTTTAAATGTGTACAAATGACATTCTATAGAGCCTGGCAGACCTGAAATTAATATCACCACATGTACATCCCTGTAAAGCTCAAAACTGAGCTTTCTTTCATGTTCCTATTTGATCCAAAATAAAAATTAAAGATTGATTTAGGCCTGGTTCTCACTTATGCAGGTTGCAGTCTGCATATTGCAAGTGCATTTTGTGTTTTTCAATACATGCTTTTCATCCATTGAGGTCTATGGAACTAAAACAACTGAAGAAGTCCCTGACCCTTTCCATAAAATGCACAGATGTGAACTACATCCATAGGAAACCATGTTAAAGGGACTGTAGTGTGTTTCTGCAAAACTGAAAACGTGCTAAAAAAAATGGTCTACTACATATTTTGCAAAGATCTGAAAACGTATTTGGAGATGTATACCTGCTTCTGTGATGGAAATAATGCAAAACACAATTTTCTTCTAAATTGGTAAACTTGTCGGTGTAAGCAAACCACCCATATATCTGTTTTCCTGTTGGATGACTAGTCTAGCACAAACAGGAAAGCCCTGTACACACGATCGGTTTGTCTGATGAGCCGTTTTCATCGGACAAACCGATCATGTGTGGGCCCCATCGGTGAAAAAAAATAGAACATGTTTTAAAATTTTCCTATGGATAAAAAAACGATAGAAAAAAACGATCGTCTGTGTGGAACTCCATTGGTCAAAAATCCACGCATGCTCAGAATCAAGTCGACGCATGCTTGGAAGCATTGAACTTAATTTTTCTCAGCACATCGTAGTGTTTTTACGTCACCGCGTTGGACACGGTCGGATTTTTGACTGATGGTGTGTAGGCAAGATTGATGAAAGTCAGCTTCATCGGATATCCGACGAAAAAATCCATTGGATTAGATTCCATCAGATATCCGATTGTGTGTACAGGGCAGAAGAGTCAGTGGTGTCAGATTAGGATAAATATAATCATTCATATCATATGTTATTTCCATTATCTGTTTAAAAATATCACATTGGCTAGTTTACAAAAGTGAGTATCCTGCATTAGGATGAATTTACAAAGGTGTATTTCTCATTGTGGTCAACTATATCCTTCATAGTACACTTTATCCAGCTCATATCTTTTAGATCTCTCTGCACATAGGCACCTAACATACTTTTATTTTGTCTGCTCTACTAATTTATCACTCCAATGCTATTTTAACATTATCAGTCTTATTTTAGCATCCCTTATGATAAAATCAATGTAAAAGTAAATTCACAAAGCACACACATGTTATTACTCCTAGTAAAAGGAGAGGGGACGGGGGTGGGACTTTGAATGAGGCACGTGGGTATAAAATTATAGAGATTTATTAGTATATATGGATAATATGATACATAATGGTAATCAAGTCATAAAACAATAACAGTTGATGTAAATAAATATGTACATACAATGGAGACAAGGAGCCACGTGATTGCACACAGTAAAAGGGGTTGTAAAGGTACAATTTTTTTTTTATCTACTCTTCAGAAGCATGCATGTGGATTGAGTCTGAAATGTACTGATAAACTGAATTTCTATGAGGTCTGACTCTGTCAATGAAAAGGGAGGAGTTAAGATTATTAGAATACAAATGTAACTAATATAACCCCCACTTTATAAGAAATTACAGATATAGCTAGATTATAGGGATGTGGTACTGGAGATCGGAGACCCCATAAAGGGCATCACCCCTGGAAGCTGAGGTGGTGTGGGCGCCCGAAGCCCAACAAGAACAACATCCGTTGAGGGCAAGTGTTATTACTCCTAGTATCTGCTTGGAGATAATGGGAGTGAAAGAAGTCACTTGAGGTATAGGCAAAAATGTATTTTAGGCCAGCAATACACAGTCTGAATCTCAATCGATTCAGCAGGGACCAGTCAAGATTCAAACCGTTAATGTGCAGGCTGAATGTACCAAGTTGATTGATCAACTTGGGTACAACCAGCTTGCCAGAATCTCTTACGATTATCACTAGCGGTTATAGCATCACTGTCTTCTCCAAAGATGGTATCAACCGCCAACCCACGGGAGCAGACAATAGCTAGGCAGAAGGGATGCCCCTGTCAGCAGTGGCGTATCTAAGGTATGGCAGCCATGGCAAGTGCCATGGGCGCCATATGAAGTGGGTGCTATTGAGTGGCTGGGCAGCAAGGCACTTACCAGGGTCTGAGTGTCTCTTCTTCCCTCCTCCTGAGCATATGCAGGATCTCCTTTTCAGCACCTTTGCTAATGGACAATGGTAGCGCTATCCCTGCTGCGTTCAACCACAGCCCTTCCCTGTCGGATTGGCAGCGCACAAAGAAGAAGGAGGAACATCAGTTTCTCCCTCTCCTCTGTGAAAACTGAGGCCTTAAGTGATGAAGATTTCATCACTTCCAGTATTGGTTCTGAATTTACCTGGCCTTGGAGGGCAGAGGAGGGATCAGGGGTCTAATAAACCCCAGATTTCTCCATAAAGAGGATATGTCACTACCCAAGGTATCACAAGGGATGATAAATATCACTAGTTTTGTTAGCTGTTTTTTTTTTGTTAAGGTTATCTGAAAGATGGGTTAAAAATGTTTCGACAGGGGCGCAGTTTCAGTGCTTGCCATAGGCGCTATTTTCACTAGATACGCCTCTGCCTGTCAGTACTATCCACGTTGATGGTTGCAGGAAATAAATGTGCACCATGTGTGGCCGGCCTTAACCTCCCTGGCTGTCTTCCCGAGACTGACACGGGGTTAGATTTTCTTGCTACTATCGGTAACCCCGTGTCAGTCACGGGCTTGCCTCGCTAGATCCACAGGCACTTTTTACTTACCTTGTCCCTGGATCCAGCGATGCCACCGCGCTGTGTGAGCGAGCGGGACCTCGCTCGATTCACATAGTGCCTCCGTGTGACGCCGATCTCCGTTCCCTGCGACGTTACGACGCACGGGGACGGAGAACGGCGCCAAATTCAAAAACGTAAACAAACACTATACACACAGTATACTGTAATCTTATAGATTACAGTACTGTATGTAAAAAAAACACACACACCCTGTCCCTAGTGGTCTGCCCAGTGTCCTGCATGTCATTTTATATAATAAAAACCTTTTTTTCTCCCTGCAAACTGTAGATTGTCCATAGCAACCAAAAGTGTCCCTTTATGTCAAAAATAGTTTTAGATCAGCTAAAAACAGCGATAATAAATTATAATCACTTGCAGAATTGTGCGATAGCGATTTGTGGGGAAATTCGTCATAAAAAAATAAAAGTAATGACAGCGACAATTCTGCAACTGAGCAAATTTCAGTGATTTTGATTTGATTACATTATTGAATAATTTTTATTATAATTATATTATTATTTGTTATAATTATTTATAATTATTTATTATATTATAATTTATAATTTTGTTTTTAAAAAAATGTAATACACGGGATGCCTATTAGAATCTTGTTTGGTCAGATTTAAGTGAGTTATTTCTAAAAATTACAGACCTACAATATAAAACGCCAAATTTCCTTGCAAATAATGGTACCGCTTTTAGCATGTTTTTTCTGAAAGAATCATACCGCCAGGGAGGTTAATGAGGAATAGAGGCTTTAAACCCTGAGATTAGTTAAATATATATATGAAAAAATAAAAAAATCAGCGATGGTACTTACTATCATTGCAAAATATGTCTTGTACTGATGACTGCTGCTTTAGTTGAAATCTGAAGTCCTCTGAACCCCCTACCCCCACAGTAGTAATTCTCCAGTGCTGTGTGGGCTAATAGAGCCAAGAGTCCTGTTACAGGCACTCATCGAGAGTGCTGACTATGCCTGCACTTTCCACCCTCATTCTCCATTCATAAAAGATGCATGAATACAAAAAAACTCTATGAATGGAGGATGGACAGATGAATGAAAGGTCTGCCTCCTCCTTTCAAAGATCACTTTTCATTCATGGAAGCTCTAGTACAGCTAGAGGAGGGGGAAGAAAAGTTGGGTATGGACAACACCATTAACTAGCGCCTGTCACAAGCCCCTCACCTTTTTTAACTTCAGCAACACCAGAAGATTATTGCTGCTGGGGTAGGGTAAGGGGATCAGAGGATGGAAGCAGCCATCAGGACAAGGGACACTTTGCACTGATAATAAGCCATACCCCCATGCTGATTAAAAAAAAAAGAAGATATTTCAGTAAACTTTAAAGTGGTTTTAAAGGCATTTTTTTAATTAAAATAACATTTTATACATACCTTCCCCTCGGAATGGTGATGCACAGAGTGGCCCTAAAGCTCATCTTCTTAGGTTCCCTGCCGGTGATCTCCACTTCAATGTCTGCCCCAATAGTCAGCCTGTTGCTATAGGGACAGACATCCAGGTCCGATCCTATAGACACACACACACGCAATGCAGTCCAACCCTGCCCCTCACTCCTTCCTCAAATCATATCACTGACAGCAGCAGGAACCATTGGCTCCTGCTGCTCTCAGCCATGCTTGTGAGATTAGGTAGAAGGAAGAGAAGACTGCCAGCTGTGCACATCGCTGGATCGATACAGGAGCCGGGTAAGTGTTTGGGGAAGGGGGTGTTGCAGTAAGGAGCAAATACATTTTTTTACCTTAAAGCGGATGTGCCACTAAACAAATATATTAAAAGCCAGCAGCTACAAATACTGCAGCTGCTGACTTTTAATATAAGGACACTTACCTGTCCTGGAGTCCAGCGGTGATCGCAGCAGATGACGAGCCGATCGCTCGTCACCCTGCTGCTCCCCCCTCCATCCACGGTGAGGGAACCAGGAAGTGAAGCGCTCCGGCTTCACTGCCCGGTTCCCTACGGCGCATGCGCGAGTCGCGCTGTGCCCGCCGATTGGCTCCCGCTGTGTGCTGGGAGCCGAGTGTTCCCAGCATACAACGGGGGACGGACGGGAAGCGGAGAAAAAACCCGTCCTTTGCCCGTATCGT
Organism: Rana temporaria; assembly: GCF_905171775.1. Taxonomy (NCBI): domain Eukaryota; kingdom Metazoa; phylum Chordata; class Amphibia; order Anura; family Ranidae; genus Rana; species Rana temporaria. The sequence continues at coordinate 279,475,135 of NC_053489.1, forward strand.
AGGGCCAGAAGTGGGTGCAGATACCTGTCTGTAGACAGGTATCTGCACCCCCCTCCCCCCTGAAAGGTGTCAAATGTGACACCGGAGGGGGGGAGGGTGCCGATCAGCGGGACTCCACTTTAGAGTGGAGATCCGCTTTAATGCATTCGGGTAAAAAAGTTATAGCTTTAAGTCGTGCCACATAATGGCACGACTGCACAAATGGGTGTACCTGTACGTCCTCTTTAAATCGCGGGCTAGTGGGCGCGTGTCTGCCTTGCACCACATGAGTGTACCTGCGAAACCAGCGGACTTGATGTCCGTCGGTGGCCCGCGATCATGACACAGAGAGGCAGAACGGGCGAGGCCTATGTAAACAAGGCATTCCCTGTTTTGCCTAGCAACATGACAGGGATCTACGGCTCCCGGTGAACGGGAGAAGTGATCTCTGTGATGTTCTAGGTAGCCCACCCCCCCTACAGTTATAAAACAGTGAGGGAACACAGTTAACCCTTTGATCACCCCCTAGTGTTTAACCCGTTCCCTGCCAGTGTCATTTACACAGTAATCAGTGCACTTTTATAGCACTGATCACTGTATAAATGACACTGGTCCCAAAATAGTATCAAAAATGTCTGATGTGTCCGTCGCAGTCACAATAAAAATCGCAGATCGCCACCATTACTAATGAAAAATTATTGCAATTTTTATTACCAAAAATATGTAGAAGAATACGTATCGGCCTAAACTGAAGAAAACAATTTTTTTTAATATATTTTTTTGGGGATATTTATTATTTATATTTATCATAGCAAAAAGTAAAAAATATTGCTTTTTTTTTTCAAAATTTTCACTTTTTTTGTTTATAGCGCAAAAAATAAAAACTGCAGAGGTGATCAAATACCACCAAAAAAAAGCTCTATTTGTGGGAAAAAAAGGAAGTCAACTTTGTTTGGGTGCAACGTCGCACGACCGCACAATTGTCAGTTAAAACGACGCAGTGCCGAATCGCAAAAAGTGCTCTGGTCAGGAATAGTGTTGCTCACGAATATTCGTATTGCGAATATTCGGCTCGAATATGGCATATTCGAGTATTCGCGATATATTTCGAATTTCGCGGTGAATATTCGCAATTCCGAATATTCGCATTTTTTCAATTTGATTTTTAAAACAGATCACATCCTATCGACGTCTAAAAGCATTGCTGGTATGATTAGAGATCCTGGGCCGAGTAGCTAAGCTGAGGCGATCCTTTTATGTTGCCAAATTGAAAAAAAAAATTGCGATTTTTCGCTATTGCGAATGCGAAAATGATTGCGAATTTTCGATAACTGTGGTAGGAGAACTCTGATTGTCTCTGATGCAAAAGGGGGGGGCTTTGTGTATGTTTCTGTTATAAATATTTGTATGTTTGATATTATTTTTTTTTATAAGAAGGAAAAAATTGCGCATACCTTAAAAAAAGGGGAGAATACAGCAGCAACTCAAAAATGTTATACAACATAAATTAATACAAGACAGAAAATGGAGTCGCTCTACAAGAATAAAAAATATGTCTAGTGACAAGACATGTGGGCAAATTATAAAATAAGCAAGCGCAAATAACTTGTGAAATACACAGTGAAACAAATATATAAAGAAATATAGTCCCAATAATAGAAAAATAATCTTTCATAAAAATGTCTTTGATATGTGAAGTGAAAAAAAGTCCAAAGCATGCAGCATGAACGTGTTCAATATTCAAGGTGTTTGATTGACAAACGGCTGTGACAGATGGATAGAGTAAAGAATCATCACCAATGCAAAATACTTTTTATTTTCTATTGTAAAATATCACGAATATTCTGAGCCAATCAGAGTGCTCCTTCTGCATTTGCCGAATATTCGCAACTATTTTGTATTGTAAAATATCAAGAATATTCGGAGCCAATCAGAGTGCTCCTTCCGCATTTGCCGAATATTCGCAATTATTTTGTATTGTAAAATATCAAGAATATTCTGAGCCAATCAGAGTGCTCCTTCCGCATTTGCCGAATATTCGCAATTATTTTGTATTGTAAAATATCACGAATATTCTGAGCCAATCAGAGTGCTCCTACAGCATTTGTCGAAATTGCGCAGTAAATATCGCATTCGCATGTTGCGATATTTCGATAAAATATCACGAATATTCTGAGCCAATCAGAGCGCTCCTCCAGCATTTCTCGAAATTGCGCAATAAATATCGCATTCGCATGTTGCGATATTTCGATAAAATATCACGAATATTCTGAGCCAATCAGAGCGCTCCTCCAGCATTTCTCGAAATTGCGCAATAAATATCGCATTCGCATGTTGCGATATTTCGATAAAATATCACGAATATTCTGAGCCAATCAGAGTGCTCCTACCGCAGTTATCAAAAAATCGCAATTATTTTCGCATTCGCAATAGCGAAAAATCGCAATCATTTAATTTCGATAAAATATCACGAATATTCGAATTTAGCGAATATATCTCGAATATTCAAATATATATTCGAGATATATCGCGAAATCGAATATGGCATATTCTGCTCAACACTAGTCAGGAAGGGGGTAAATCTTTCCGGGGCTGAAGTGGTTAAGTAGAAATACCCATTTTGTGTGAATGGATAATCATTCCACACCTATGTTTTATTACATTAGTGAATCAGACATTTTATTGAGAAAACTATCTTCTGGTTAAAATGACTCATGGATCTTAAAAAAAAGGACACCGATATCTCTAATTAAACTCCTCAGTTGGAGAAAGAAATCTTGACAGCTGGACAGCTTAAAGGTACCTGATGGAAAACAAATATTGCACTTTAAAAATATACTGCCATTTTCTAAATGGTCTTCAAGTTTATTTGTTAAAAAATTATATATGGGGGGTTAACTAACAAGAAATTCATGTTTTTAATATTAATTTTAGTTTATGGTAAAACACTGTCCAAAAAAACTTTTTCATAGTTGCATACTTTACTCTTGCATTTTTTTATTTTATCCCCATTGTCCCCTAAGGCCCCGTACACACGACCAAACATGTATGCTGAAACTGGTCCGCGGGCCAGTTTCAGCATACATGTTCGGTCGTGTGTAGGCGCGAGCGGGCCGAATTCCAGCAAACATTTGCCCGCCGGGCCTTTTCCCAGCGGGCAAATATTCCTGGACGTGTTTTAAAACCGTCCGCTGGAATCCTGCCCGCTCGGACATGTACGGTCGTCAGTACAGACCTACCGTACATGTCCGAGCGCCCGCCGTCCCTCGCATGCGTCGAATGACTTTGACGCATGCGTGGAAGCCTTTAAATGGCAGGCCCGCCCACGTCGCCGCGTCATCGCCGCGTCATCGTCGCGGCGACGACGCGGACACGCCCCGCGTAGTGTTTACGCACGGACTTCTGTACGATGGTTAGTACAACCATCGTACAGAAGCCCTCTGGCAGACATGTACGGTGAAAACGGTCCGACGGACCGGTTTCACCGTACATGTTTGCTCGTTAGTACCCGGCCTAACACATATATCAAGGACCATGCATTTATGGGGCTGTTACATATATGAATTGATAACACAATTAAGCATGCCATATTTTGTGGCAGTTTTGTTTTCATCAAAATCTGGTTCCTGGGGAACACTATTCAAAACAATAAAATTTTCTGATGCACTGACATTCTCCCACAGCCCCCCAACATAAGGCCTAGTACACACGAGAGGATTTATCCGCGGATACGGTCCAACGGACCGTATCCGCGGATAAATCCTCTCGAGGATTTCCACCGATTTGGATCCGATGGAGTGTACTCACCATCTGATTGAAATCCGCGCCGAAATCCCCTCGCGATGACGTGTCGCGCCGTCGCCGCGATGATGACGCGGCGACGTGCGCGACGCTGTCATAAAAGGAATTCCACGCATGCGTCGAATCATTACGACGCATGCGGGGATCCCTTCGGACGGATCGATCCGGTGAGTCTGTACAGACCACCGGATCGATCCACTGGTCTACAAATTTTTATCTGCTGGAATTCGGAAATATCCGCGGATAAATATCCGCTGGAATGTACACACCATAGAATCTATCCGCTGAAACCGATCCGCTGAGATTTTTCAGCGGATGGATTATATCGTGTACGGGGCCTTAGGGGCTAATGCTCAATTATGAAAGTATTCATGTACCAGATGTTTAACAATAGCAGCTTCATTGTTAGCTGTAGTTTGCACAGTCTTTTCTTCAGAATAGTTTTCGTAGACCTGTTTTGTCATGGGCTCCTCTGTCATACTACTATTTGCTTGTATGCAGGTGCAGTCTACTTTCTCCACAGCAGGTGGCACTTAACCACAGCAGCATTGCAGGGGGGAAAGAAAGTCAAGAAGAACATGGGGGAGCTATCCGGTTTGATGCTGCTGACTCTGGTGCCCATCTTGGGTCAGGCAGGGTCTATTTAAGACCCTGGCTCCCGGGCTTGGCACACATTTTGCATATGGATAGTGCAGGGACAGGTCTTCCGTCTGACAGGGACAGTGATTAGCAGTAGGGAGAGGTTCCAGACGAGTAGTAGTATTTTTGGGGGATATTTTATTACAGCAAAAAGTATAAAATATTGTTATTTTTTTCAAAATTGTCGCTTTATTTTTGTTTATAGCGCAAAAAATAAAAAACGCAGAGGTGATCAAATACCACCAAAAGAAAGCTCTATTTTAAAGTTATGTTAAAGTTATGTTTTTCTGAGTGAATGAATGAGTGAAAAACTTGTGTAGCGCTACATATGCGTAACTGAATCGCCTCAAGGCGCTTGCTATCCATTTCCTTCTATTTTTTGCCTTCAGAATAGATGGGTTTTGAGTTTTTTTCTGAAGGCCTGGTGATTCACTTCCGTTCGGATGCTGGTTGGTAATGCGTTCCACAGTCGAGGTCCTTGGACTGCAAATCTTCGCTCTTCTTTGGACTTGTAGCGGGCCTTGGGTTTCTAAGGGCTGGATTCAGAAAGAATTTACGTTGGCGTATCTATTGATACGCCACGTAAATTCAAAGCTGCGCTGGCGTATATTCTTTCTGTATTCAGAAAGCAAGATACGCCGAAATTAGGCTGAGATCCGACTGGCGTAAGTCTGTTACGCCGTCGTACCTTAGTTGCATATTTACGCTCGATTTATGCAAGGAATATGCTAATTAGGTAGATACGCCGATTCAGAAACGTACGTCCGCCCGGCACATTTTTTTACGTCGTTTACATTAGGCTTTTTCCGGCGTAAAGTTACCCCTGCTATATGATGCATATCCTATGTTAAGTATGGACGTCGTTCCCGCGTCGAATTTTGAAAATTTTACGTTGTTTGCGTAAGTCGTTCGCGAATAGGGCTGTACGTAAGTTACGTTCACGTCTAAAGCATTGATGATTTGCGGCGTAATTTCGAGCATGCGCACTGGGATTCTTTCACGAACGGCACATGCGCCGTTCGTAAAAAACGTCAAATACGTGGGGTCACAATTAATTTAAATAAAACACGCCCACATCATCCACATTTGAATTAGGCGGGCTTACGCCGGACCACATATACGCTACACCGCCATAACTTAGGGCGCAAGTTCTTTATGAATACGGAACTTGCGCCCTAAGATACGGCGGCGTAACGTATCTGAGATACGTTACGCCCGCAGAAAATTACGCCGGGCTATCTGAATCTAGCCCTATGTATTTAAGTGCTGTCCTGTTGCTTATCTGTCTCCTTATGAACAGAATATGTCCCACTAGAATTTTTCATCTGGTGTATTAGCCGACCCAATAAAAAAAAACTGGCAGAGCTATTGTGCCCAGTAAAATTTCCTTCTTCATGAAGCAGCTAAAACCTGAGGAAAATAATGTGCATAGAGACTTGTGCATTAGCAATCACTTGATGTTAATGCATTCCAATGAAACTTAGTGCTGGGCATTCTGTTTGGAACCAGTAAACGCTCACCAAACACAAACACCAGATGAAGAAGACTCCTGGTCAGTACACCCCTTTTCTGAGACAAAATTGTGTATATGTCTGTTTTCTCCCTTTGTCATGCTCTTCAACTGTGAAGCCTGGTGATGCAACAATGGATTCTTTAGCAGAGATAACATAACAAACCGTGATGTAACTGAAAATATTAGTAAACACTTGGCTTGCGTAGAATATTCAGGAAAAATTAAAGACAGCAACCTCAGTCTCAGAAAATGGGAGCTCTGCCACATGACCACAGTATTGATGACACATTACTAAGCCTGTACTGAAAAGAAAAGGTAGAGTGCTATTGCTGACCTCTCCTTTTGAAAACACACGTAGATTGCTATCATGACAGTCTGCTGACTTCAATTTCTGAATCACTGAACTGGTTTTCTTTATTGGCAGGAAAAAAAGCTGTGCAGTTGTGAAACTATTCTGTACAGTTAGCTCAGAGAACAATATCTCAGATTTGGTCTTTATCTCTACCATTAGCTGTATTGATAAAAAAGATTATAAATATGACACAGAAAGAAACTTGTAATCAGACACTATGGGAACATAATAAGGACAACAGGCTAATTACAGGTAGTGAAAGGAAGACAAATATTTAGGGTGGGGAAAGCAAAAGAAAAGGCTACATATTCTCATGTTCTTTCATGTAAGCTCATTCCCAACTGAATGACGTTATTAAGCTTTAGTTGATTTTGGCATTAAGTTTTAGAAACTCTAGTTTATTTAGTGTAGCACTACCCCCCCCGTAGGAGCTGCTGGCAGAGGTGTATTTAGGTTTTGTGCTGCCCTAGGCCTGACTAAATTCATGCACCCCCTAATTTAAATACGACCCACACTTCCTGTCAAAGCCACACCCCTTCCTATTTAAGACCCGCCCCGTCATCTGTAAACCACACCCCTTCCAGACCCCCGCCATCTCCCCCTAGCAGCAAAAATACCCCCTTTCAGCACAAATCCTCACCCTCATATAACCCCTTCCAGTGAATATCATCCTTCCCAGCACAAATTACATCTCTCGGCACAAATCTTCCCCATCTCCCCCTTCCAGCATAAATCCTCACGTTCAGAAAAAAAATCCCCCCTCATCTCAAACCTGTGCCTCCTTCTCTCCCCTCCCAGTACAACCCCCCCCCCCCAGCTCTTTCTCCTGTTCTGTAAGAGCAGCCTGCTCTGCTGGGACTTGTAGTGCACTCTGGGGGGCTGAGATATGGCAGCCTCCTATGCTGGGACTTGTAGTGCACTCTGGGGGGGGGCTGACATATGGTAGCCTCCTATGCTGGGACTTGTAGTGCACTCTGGGGGGGCCTGACATATGGCAGCCTCCTATGCTGGGACTTGTAGTGCACTCTGGGGGGGGGGCTGACATATGGCAGCCTCCTATGCTGGGACTTGTAGTGCACTCTGGGGGGGCTGAGAAATGGCAGCCTCCTATGCTGGGACTTGTAGTGCACTCTGGGGGGCTGAGAAATGGCAGCCTCCTAGCTGGGACTTGTAGTGCACTCTGGGGGGGGGGGCTGAGATATGGCAGTCTCCTATGCTGGGACTTGTAGTGCACTCTGGGGGGCTGAGAAATGGCAGCCTCCTATGCTGGAACTTGTAGTGCCCTAGACTACAGGGGATGGAAGAATGGCAGCCCACTCTGCTGGGACTTGTAGTGCCCTCAGTGGCAGAATGAGGATTCCTCAGTCCCCCCACAGTCTAAGGCACTACAAGTCCCAGCATAGGAGGCTGCCATATCTCAGCCCCCACAGTGCACTACAAGTCCCAGCAAAAACGGAGCTGCCATATTTCAGCCCCCACACAGTGCACTACAAGTCCCAGCAAAAACGGAGCTGCCATATTTCAACCCCCACACAGTGCACTACAAGTCCCAGCAAAAACGGGGCTGCCATATTTCAGCCCCCACACAGTGCACTACAAGTCCCGGCAAAAACGGGGCTGCCATATTTCAGCCCCCACTATATCCCTCGCTCAGCCTCTCATGAATTTTTACCTGCTGCAGTGCTGCCTGAAGGTTTCCTCCACCATCGTCCTCCTCTCTCGCTCCTCTTCCTCTGTTTACAGAGAGACCCGTCCCCGCCCAGAGCTGGAGAGCTGATGCAATGATGCCGCGCGGAGGCTGGTAGGCTCCACCAGCTAAACTACGTGCACCAGCCACCACCAGGTGTATGGCCAGTGATCACTCCCCACAGTATGCGCCCATGACACACTGCAAGCCATCCACAGGAAGCAATCTGAGCGGAAGGCGGCCGGGATAAGCTGCATCTTAGTCGGGAGGACGGGTGGGGGGGTTTTCGTGCGGGGGGGGGGGCGGCCAAGCGGCGCCCCCCGCAAAGTGCCGCCCTAGGCCTAGGCCTTGTCGGCCTAGGCCAAGATACATCTCTGGCTGCTGGTTAGATTTGGGTCTGCACGCTACCTCAACACTTGTTGTCTAGTGTAAGAAAGTCTGAAATAATTCCAATGTCCACACAAGATGTAAAACCTATGGGCCTAATCCACAAAAACCCTGCGTAACTTAACTTTTGGCATTTAAGTTACACCGCCGCAAAATCTCTACCTAAGTGCCCGATCCACAAAGCACTTACCTAGAAATTTTGAGCGGTGTAACTTAAATCTGGCCGGCGCAAGGCGTTCCTCTTCTCCAGGGGGCGATTTCCATTTAAATGAGGCGCGCTCCCGCGCCGGCCGTACTGCGCATGCTCGTGACGTCATTTTCCCGACGTGCATAGCGCGAAATTACGTTACGCCGGGCTTTGTGGATCGCGACGGGACAATAAAGTTGCGTCGGGTAAAAAAAAAGATACGGTGCCAAAAAAATTTTTAAAATTAAAAAAAAATCGTGTCACTAGCCAGAAAGGTCTGTTTTTACAAGGTGTAAACAGTTTACACCTTGTAAAAGCAGCCCTAATTTTGCGTTTGCAAAATAAAACTTAAGAGAAAAAACGAAGCTGAAAAGCTTTGTGGATCTCCGTAAGTCCTAATTTGCATACCCAAGGCGGCATTTCGACGCGAAATGCCCCCAGCGGCGGATGCGGTACTGCATCCTAAGATCCGACAGTGTAATTCAATTACACATGTCGGATCTTCGTACTAATTATGGGAAACTGATTCTGTGGATCAGTTCCATAGTTAGGACCAGGGATACGACGGAGTAACAGCAGTTACTCCGTCGTATCTCTTTTGAGGATTTGGCCCTATAACTGTCAGGTTTTATTCCTTTTTGCTTGAACTTGTAGAGAAGGTAGAAGGATGAAGGGGAAGGGAAGGTTCAGGTACCCGGTACAGATTACTGGGGGAAAACTCCTAAACTTCAAAGTCATTCGCCACTCCCTCCTGAGTGGGTATTGCTCACCCAGATAGACCCCTCTCACCTGGCCTAGCAGCCGGAATGATGCACAAACAGTTCTGTCTCTGCCACAGACTGATTGAGCACAAATAGAATAGTCCGGAATCCTCTGCCACAGGATGTAATGCCCGAACTTCCAGCCGTACAGTTAAAGAGCCTTTAAGCCGACCGGGCGAACTGTAGGGCAACTTGAGTTGTGGATCCCTCCTTAATAAGGTCACCAGGCCTATCCCGAGACATAAGCCTTCCACTTGGTCTCCTCCAGGGCAGGTCCTCCCCCTGGTTTCCTTGATTAAGTGTAGCTTCCTTCACTTGGATGGACAGCTTAGGATCCCTCTTGATTCGTAGACCCCAGCCAGCATAACTGGGCCTACTAGCAGAGATGCAGCCTCGGGCCAACGTGGTCCCGGGGCTGGAAATCACACAATACATACCTCGCGCCAGGAGGGCCACGAGGCGAAGAGTCCCAAAACATGGCGTCTGCCCCTTAAGTATCCCTTCCCAGCAAGCACAGTGGGGCACCACTCCCACTGGGCTGCTCCTGAGAAAAGACACTCAATGACCTATGGCTTACCCGGGTTCCAACACTGACCTGTGGGGGTATCGCCACCTACAGGTAACAGTGGGAAAAGAGAATAAAACATGCAGTGTGAGCCACATTATCGGCTCAGACACCCACTAAATTTAATATAGCGGCCAGTCATTTTGGAGCAGGGCGCTACATTAGCCATGTGTAAAGTCCTCAATGTGATTAGGGCTCATTGAACTTTCAATTTCAATGACTGGATTTCTGGTGTTGAAGCCCAATTACCCAATCTTTTGTTTCAGACAATACATCTAAAGGCGCCTATATAAAAAAGTCCCAAATCCTTCTCTGTGTGTGCCAAATTCTACTTTGCTTGTACCTCACACGCTCCCCATCCTAGGCACTGCAGTTAGCCATTGGACAGGACTGGGTGTCCTGACTGACAGGCTAGGTACTGAATGACAAGCTACAGGCTTGTGAATCAACAGTGACAATGCTGATAGTCATGTCATCTGCAACATTTGTTTTATTTCTTTGTAGGCAAGCAGGCACAACCTCAAGCTGGATACACATTATACAATTTTTGTTCAACTTCCTTTAGATTTACCTTCAACTATGTAGTGCATGGGCCTGCCTGATTGCATACAATTTGAAAGTATTTAGGTTTGACCTCCTGTTATATGGTTTCGGTAAATCTAAAGGAAGGCTGTACAAGAAAATTATATAAAAATTGTATAGTGTGTAGTGTGTAGCCAGCTTTAATAAGGGTGGCAACACTGCTCTGAATTCAGTAGAAGTAAACAATTGTTGCCAAGCATTTTTAAGAAGCTGCAGATATTTTTGAGTGTGGCCTCATATAGACAAATTAACAATCTTAATAGCGTACCATCATCCAGAAATATAGAAATACAAAAAGGGTGGGGGCAAAGGGACCAGGGACAGTGGCTGATGCTGACCCATTAACATTCCCTCCCCCTAGGGTTGATGGACTATCTTGATACGATTAAAAACAATATACATAGTAAGTAAAAGAAAATGTATTATATATAAAAATAATACAATAGGTATATTAAAATGGGACAAACAGAAGCTCAGGATCACCCAAGCATTAACTGTTGTTACAACCAAATGGAATGGTCTGGGTCTCAACTAGTTTCGCGGTATAACAGCTTCGTCAGGAGGACCACTTTATAAAACAGACAATACAATAAACACAGACATAATGATTCAACAGAAGAAATACAGTATATGAAGAAGTAATAAAAAATAATAGAGTAATTGGCTTACCCAGTATTGGGTGGTCGTGTGCGGCACCAGACCACCCGAACAAGGTACCCTGTGCGGCAGACATGGGGGATTGTGTGGAAATCTCTAAATAGGCATATTATGGGTAAGGAATGGTAGATAATGTATGAAGTAAGGTGGGGGGGGGGAATGGAACACCAGTGAAGAAGAGGTGGGGATTGAAGGAGAGGGGGGAAGGGGGGGGAAGGGAGAGGGGAGAGGGAAAGGAGGAAAGGAAGGGAGGGAGTGAGGGAAAAAAGAGGGGGAGGGGGATGGGGGGGTAGAATGGGGGATAGGGTAAAAGGGGGGGGGAGAGGGGAAGAGGGGAAGGGAAGGAAAGGGGAGGTGCGGGGAAAGGGGGGGGGTTTGGGAAGCAAGGGAAAAGGAACCAGAGGGAGGGAAAGGGAAGGAAAAGGGGGGAGGTAGGGGTTACTCGGCAGCGTCCTTGGCGTCTCCAGGTTGGGGAGCTCATTTAACGGGCTTCGGCCTGTGAATGAGCACTCCGGACCTCTTCACCGGTGCTTCTGATTTTTGAGACAAGAGGCTTTCATTTCAAACCCTCCAGCATATTATGGGTACGCTTCCTTGGTTCTCCCTGGTTTTTAGGGGTATTTCCTTGTACCTGATATTATTATTTATTGTCATTTTTATCCATTGTATTGACAGAAACACAACTCGTGTTGGTCAGTCATCCGCATTGCCGGACCCATACACTCTTTACTCACTCTTAATTTTCAATCAGTGGTAGAACTGGGCGTCCCTCATTCAAGTCATCTTTGGTGACATTGTGATCCCCCTTTCTTTATCCAACCAGAGTTTTGGGCATTCTCCTCCTCTTCTTTTTTCCCCCCTCCCTCTTTCTTTCCCCTCTCACCTCTTCTCCTTCCCTCTTTCCCTCACCTCTACCCCCCCCCCCTTTTCTTTCCCTTTCCCTCCCTCTGGTTCCTTTTCCCTCGCTTCCCAAACCCCCCCCTTTCCCCGTCCCCCTTTCCTTCCCCTCTCCCCCCCTTTTACCCAATCCCCCATTCTACCCCCCCTTTTTTCCCTCACTCCCTCCCCTCCCTTTCCTTCCTTTCCTCCTTTCCTTCTCCCCTCGCCTTGTTTTTTATTCCCTCTCCTTCAATCCCCACCTCTTCTTCACTGGTGTTCCATTCCCCCCCCCCACCTTACTTCACACATTGTCTACCATTCCTTACCCATATTATGCCTATTTTGAGATTTCCACACAATCCCCCATGTCCGCCGCACAGGGTACCTTGTTCGGGTGGTCTGGTGCCGCACATGACCACCCAATATTGGGTAAGCCAATTACTCTATTATTTTTTATTACTTCTTCATATGCTGTATTTCTTCGGTTGAATCATTATGTCTGTGTTTATTGTATTGTCTGTTATATAGAGTGGTCCTCCTGAGGAAGCGGTTATACCACAAAACTAGTCGAGACCCAGACCATACCATTTGGTTGTAACAGTTAATGCTTGGGTGATCCTGAGCTTCTGTTTGTCCCATTTTAACCACTTGAGATCCGCGCTATAGACAAAATACGTCCGCAGCGCGGCTCTCAAGTGCCAAGTGGCCGTTTAAACACGGCCTTCTATGTGCATTACCCGCGCGCGCCACTGGGTGGCGCGCGGCGGGTAAAAACTGTCCCGGCGCATCGCCGAAGACCCGATGCGTGTACCTGGCGGCCGCGATGTCCGCCGGGTACACGCGATCGTCGGTAACACAGCAGGGACGTGGAGCTCTGTGTGTAAACCCCCCTCCTGTGTGTAAACACAGAGCTCCACGTCCTGTCAGGGAGAGAGGAGACCGATCTGTGTCTCTTGTACATAGAGACACAGCATCGGTCACCTCCCCCAGTCACCCCCCTCCCCCCACACAGTTATAACACACCCAGGCTACACAGTTAACCCCTTCCTCACCCCCTAGTGTTAACCCCTTCACTGCCAGTCACATTTATACAGTAATTCGTGCATTTTTATAGCACTGATCGCTGTATAAATGTGAATGGCGCCAAATTTGTGTCAATAGTGTCCGATACGTCCGCCGCAATATCCCAGTCCCAATAAAAATCGCAGATCGCCGCCATTACTAGTAAAAAAAAAAATAATAAAAAAAATCATAATTCTGTTCCCCATTTTGTAGGCGCTATAACTTTTGCGCAAACCAGTCGCTTATTGCGATTTTTTTTTTTTTTTACAAAAATACGTCGAAAAATACGTATCGGCCTTAACTGAGAAAAAAAATAGTTTTTTAAAAAAAAAATTGGGATATTTATTATAGCAACAAGTAAAAAAAAATATATATTTTTTTAAATTGTCGCTCTTTTTTTGTTTATAGCGCAAAAAATAAAAACCGCAGAGGTGATCAAATACCACCAAAAGAAAGCTCTATTTGTGGGGAAAAAAGGACGCCAATTTTGTTTGGGAGCCACGTCGCACGACCGCGCAATTGTCAGTTAAAGCGACGCAGTGCCGGACGCTGAGATTTCGCCTGGGAACGAAGGGGGTTTATGTGCCCAGTAAGCAAGTGGTTAATGTACCTATTGTAATATTTTTATATATAATACATTTTCTTTTACTTACTATGTATGTTGTTTTTATTGTACCAAGATAGTCCATCAACCCTAGGGGGAGGGAATGTTAATGGGTCAGCATCAGCCACTGTCCCTGGTCCCTTTGCCCCCACCCTTTTTGTATTTTTAAGAAGCTGCATTAGGCGGCTTTCGCTGGCAGGATCAACAGGCATTTGCGAGAATTTGCAGGGGGTCTAAAATCCTGTACACACAGGTTGAATATCAGGTGGTATTGGCCAGTTCAATAGAAACTGTCTGATTTTGGGCCCATGTGACCAACAGCTGGTCTGACAGAAGCCAGCCAAACATGTGGCATCTGTTGAAGGGGCATGACCAAAAAAGGTATGACCAATTTTTGAGAGCGCTGACCGGTTTGTTCTGGCGGGGAGCTGTGAGAGCTTTGATTTAAATTGCTGGGCGCCCGCAGACAGTCACACAAAGTTCAACCTCCTGAATTAACTGAAGGGCATTGGTAAGGCTGCATTGATGGGCACTGATGGGGCTGTGCTGATGGGCACTAGTCAGGCTGTGCTGATAGGCACTGGTGAGGCTGCGCTGATGGGCACTGGTGAGGCTGCATTTATGGGCACTGATGAGGCTGCATTGATGTGCACTGATGAGGCTGCATTGGTGGGCACTGGTGAGGCTGCAGTGATGGGCATTGATCGGCACTGGTCAGTCTGCGCTGATGGGCACTGGTGAGGCTGCAGTGATGGGCATTGATGGGCAATAGTGAGACTGCATTGATGGGCAATGGTGAGGCTGCTTTGATGAGCACCGGTGAGGCTGCATTGATGGGAAATGGTGAGGCTGCAGTTGTTGCCATAGAAACATTTCCAAAGGAGAGGAGTTCATAAGATGACCATGCCCATGTGGGGGCGCCAGAAATATTTCTGCACCCAGGCATCTGTGACCCTAGGATCGACCCTGCTTGGTCCCACATTTATTGCTGAAGTTTATTCTGCCTTTATTTTGCCTTTCCTGGTCTCCTTCCCCCCCCCCCCCCCCCCTGTATTACATCTTAGTGAATTATTAAATAAAGCCTTTGTCTGTGGCTAGTGGGAGGGTCCTGCAGGGTGTTGTACAAATCTTCGTAAAAGCAGGATACTGTGGTAACACCCACATGTTTTCCTAAAGACCCGTAATTGAACAAAACTGAAATGTAATAAATGAAAGGTGTGGGCCGCTGACAGTAATGCTGAGGAAGAATCAGCTAGATGATGCTGACTCCAGCCAGATAATGAGACGGGTTCCATCTGTCTTGCTGCAGCTTCTAATGCTTACTGTTAGAAGAAGTGTGCAATGAAAACATAATAAGACATTTCGGTAGAGAAGGGGAGCTTGTACAACATTGCAAGATGGAAGGTACAACTGGAGTTCTGCATTGACATGTTTAACCGTCATTTCAAACCACTTCTTCCAAATATCATACCCAGAATTTTCCAGAAAGGATATCACCCTGGAGACATAAATAATGGAGACACGGGTCAAAATAAATATATTCTATCATGTCACACTGATACAGAACTTACAGCAGATCAGAATGGTCAGGAATTACTAGAATACATTTTGTATATATAGTAATTCAGTTTCATTAAAACTATTTCTGTTGTGTGGTATACACAACCGCATGCCATTTGTCCCTCATGTTAAATACCTGCAATACCTGTTTGGCAAGAATATTGATGGC
This sequence comes from Rana temporaria, assembly GCF_905171775.1. Lineage (NCBI taxonomy): Eukaryota > Metazoa > Chordata > Amphibia > Anura > Ranidae > Rana > Rana temporaria. The sequence continues at coordinate 279,490,519 of NC_053489.1, forward strand.
GACGTGGGTGCTCACACAAATCCAGAACCTAATGCACTGAAAATGGTGAATCTATAGATTTGCATATTTTTTTTATTAGTCTTCATGGAAGAGTTTTCTTTTACAAAGTACAATATGAGGCACATAATTCAATACACATATTGCCAAATAGGATCTAGCAAGGAAAGGAATTACAGTGTTTAATCTAGAAATCAATACTAATTAAAGGGTTGGATAGAGAAATGAAGGGTAAAGTGAAAAATTTATAGAGTTGGTAAATACAATGATTATATGAGTGCGCACTACGCAACAATAAAAAACACCTGTTTGTGCCGCCACTTAATATCTAACCCCTTCCTTACCGAGTCATTGTAAAATAATGTCGGCAGGAACCCTTCCTCCCTCACATGACGACCTGGGCGGCTAGGGGGCACGTGAGTGCCCGCCGCTTTGCTCGGGACCCAGTGCGCGTGCCCGGCAGCCGCGATGTCCGCCAGGCACCTGCGATTGCCCGCAATCACGGCAGGACCATAGATCTGTGTGTGTAAACACACAGATCCATGTACTGTCAGAGGTGAGGAGACCGATGTGTGTTCCCAGTACAGAGGAACACAGATCAGTCTCCTCCCCTTGTGAGTCCCCTCCCCCTACAGTTAGAATCACTCACTAGGGAACATATTTAACCCCTTGATCCCTAGTGTTAACCCCTTCCCTGGCAGTCACATTTACACACTAATCAGTGCAGTTTTATAGCACTAATCGCTGTATAAATGTGAATGGTCCCAAAAACGGGTCAAAAGTGTCCGATCTGTCCGTTGCAATATGTCGGTCACAATAAAAATCACAGATCGCTGACATTACTAGTAAAAAAAAATGCCATAAAGCACTGCAAAGGTGAATGCAGAAGCCCTGCAGAGGTGAATGCAGAAGCCCTGCAGAGGTGAATGCAGAAGCACTGCAGAGGTGAATACAGAAGTGAATGCAGAAGCCCTGCAGAGGTAAATGCAGAAGTGAATGCAGAAGCACTGCAGAGGTGAATGAAAAAGCACTGCAGAGGTGAATACAGAAGTGAATGCAGAAACCCTGCAGAGGTGAATGCAGAAGTGAATGCAGAAGCACTGCAGAGGGGAATACAGAAGCACTGCAGAGGTGACTGCAGATGCCGTAACTGCACAGACACAGCTGCATGTCAATATTTGACAGCTGTGCAAGGGCCACCACATGGCCCTGAATGGAGGCAGCGTGTTTTTGGCTGTCAAATTTTGACATGCGGCTGTGTCTGTGCAGCTGTGGCTTCTGCATCCACCATTATAAGCTGCCTGCAAAAACAAAGGCAGCCGGCACACAGGATGGGTGCCAAGCAGCTCCCATCTGAAAGAAGCCTAAAGCTAATGAATCAACATGGCATCCAGGGAGATGGATGGATTTGTATAAGGTAGTCAGCAATGGGTAGGTACATATTTCTGTAAAGGTGTAACATAAATGATATGACTGGTGTAAGGCACACCCATTAGCTGCTTTTCTGTGTCCTGCAGCTGCTGACTTTTAATAATCAGACACTCACCTGTCCCTTGGTCCAGCGATGCAAGAGAACGAAGCCCCGCTTGTCTCCCCCTCCTCTCCACGGCATTGGCATCACTACCGTGGGTGCCCGGCTGTGGCTGCACGCACTGCGCATGCGTGAGCTGCGATGTGCACCGTGATTGGCTGAGCAATCATCTGGGACCTGTGACATGTCTCAGATGATTGCAGAGAAGGAGGGGGTAGAGGTGACCTTCCTTCCGGCGCTGCAGTGCCCAGGGAGGAAGTTGGAGTGGAAACCCTCTAAAAAGAGGGTTTCTGGCCCCCCCCCAAAGTAAAGTAAAATTCTTGGGTGGAACTCTGCTTTAACACCATGTTATCCCCAGGTCTGTAGCTAAGAAATGTTTTCAAAGTCTGCCCTTTCAGTAAATCTCACCTTTACTTTTTAACTTATTTGCCCCTTTTTAACCTCTTTCTGAGATTTAAAGTGAGAGTTGAAAAAAAAAATTTTTTGCTAGAAAATTACTTAGAACCTCCAGACAATTATATATATTTTTTTAACACCCTAGAGAATAAAATGGCGGTCATTGCAATACTTTTTGTCACACCGTATTTGCGCAGCAGTCTTACAAACACACTTTTTGGGGAAAAAATACACTTTGTTTAATAAAAAAATAAAACAACAGTAAAGTTAGCCCAATTTTTTCATATTGTGAAAGATAATGTTATACCGAGTAAATTGATACCCAACATGTTACACTTCAAAATTGTGCCTGCTCGTGGAATGGAAACAAACTTTTACCCTTAAAAATCTTCATAGGCGATGTTTAAAAATGTCTACAGGTTACAAGTTTTGAGTTACAGGTAAGGTCTAGGGCTAGAATTGTTGTTCTCTCTCTAACGATTCTGACGACACCTCACATGTGTGGTTTGAACATTTGAACACCGTTTTTGTATGCGGGCGCTACTCACGTATGCGCTCGCTTCTGCACGCGAGCTCGTGGGGATGGGGCACTTTAAGAATGTTTTTCCTTTTTTTTTCTTATTTATTTTACTTTTTATTTTTTATTTTGACACTGTCTTTTTAAAAAAAAATGGGTCACTTTTATTCCTATCAGGCCTCGTACACACGACAGAGATTCTTGGCAGAATTCGCCGAGAAACTCGGTCAAAACCCGGATTCTGCCGAGAATCTCTGTCGTCTGTACAGTTTTGGCTCGATGGAGCCGCCGAGGAGCTCGACGAGAAAATAGAGAACATGTTCTCTATTTTCTCGTTGGCCGCGTTGTTCTATAGGAGAAGGCGGCCCGCCGAGCTCCTCGGCGGCTTCATCCCAAAACGAGACGAGGAACTCGACGTGCCAAGCACGTCGAGTTCCTCTGTCGTGTGTACGGGGCCTTACAGGGAATGTAAACATCCCTTGTAATAGAAAAAAAGCAGGGCAGGGCATCTTAAATATGAGATCTGGGGTCAAAAACACCTCAGATCTCATATTTACACTAAAATGCAATAAAAAAAAAGTTCACTTGAAAAAAAATTCTCCTTAACCACTTGACCACTGGGCACTTAACCCCCCTCAATAACCAGACCAATTTTCAGCTTTCGGTGCTCTCACATTTTGAATGACAATAACTCAGTCATACAACACTGTACCCATATGAAATTGTTGTCCTTTTTTTCCCACAAATAGAGCTTTCTTTTGGTGGTATTTGATCACCTCTGCGTTTTACTGCTACATATCTTTGGTAACAAAACAAAAAAAATTGGATATTATTTAGTCTGAGTGAGGGTCTTCAAGCTATGGTACCAATTACTGAAAATTGATCAATTTGATCACATCTGATGTACTGACGACCTCTCTCATTTCTTGGGACCCTAACATGCCAGAAAGTACAAATACCCCCCAAATGACCCCTTTTTGGAAAGAAGACATTCCAAGGTATTTAGATCCTGTGGTGTGTACGGCCCAGCGGATATTTATGCGCAGATATTTTTCGGGCCGATGGATTTCCAGCGGATAAAAATTTCTTAGCATGCTAAGAAATCTATCCGCTGGAATCCTGTCCAGCGGATTGATCTGGTGGTCTGTACAGACTCACCGGATCAATCCGTCCGATCCCCTCCCTCGCATGCGTCGTAATGATTCGACGCATGTGTGGGAAGTCTTTACCTTCCAGCGTCGCGCACGTCGCCGCGTCATCATCGCGGCAACGGCGCGACACGTCACCGCGCGGATTTCGATCTGATGGTTAGTACAACCATCAGATCAAAATCCGCCAGAGGATAGTTTCCAGCGGATAATCCTCTCGTGTGTACTAGGCCTTACAAGGAATGTAAACATCCCTTGTAATAGGAATATAGCATGACAGGTCCTCTTTACAGTGAGATGTCAATAAGACCCCACATCTCACCTCTAGGCTGGAATGCCAGAAAAAAAAAAAAACGATCCTGGTTTTGATCGTAGCGAGTCGGAAGAAGCACCGGAGGGAGAAGGGAGGGGGGACGTCCCCTTTCGCCTCCCGTAAGAACAATCAAGAGGTGGAACAGCTGACATGATTGTTCTTATGGTGTAGGGAATCGCCGGCTGAAAAAAATGATATCTGAATGATGCCTGTAGCTGCAGGCATCATTCAGATATCCCTGCACAAAGTCAAGGACGTCATGATGGCGGCGGGCGGGAAGTGGTTAAAACTCATTTTTTTCCAGAGTATTTTCTGGGTACTGCAGAGTATTAGCCGGGGTATTGCAGAGAATTGGTGCGGGGGTATTGCAGAGTATTGGTGCGGGGGTATTGCAGAGTATTGGTGCGGGGGTATTGCAGAGTATTGCCGGGGAGTAATGCAGAGTATTGCCGGAGAGTAATGCAGAGTATTGCCGGGGAGTAATGCAGAGTATTGTTGGGGGTAATGCAGAGTATTGCCGGGGGTATGCAGAGTATTGCCGGGGGTATGCAGAGTATTGCGCAGGGGGTATGCAGAGTATTGCGCAGGGGGGTATGCGGAGTATTGCGCAGGGGGGTATGCAGAGTATTGCCGGGGGTATGCAGAGTATTGCGCAGGGGGGTATGCAGAGTTTTGCGCAGGGGGGTATGCAGAGTATTGCGCAGGGGGGTATGCAGAGTATTGCCGGGGGTATGCAGGGTATTGCGCAGGGGGGTATGCAGAGTATTGCGCAGGGGGGTATGCAGAGTATTGCGCAGGGGGGTATGCAGAGTATTGCCGGGGGTATGCAGAGTATTGCACAGGGGGGGTATGCAGAGTATTGCGCAGGGGGGTATGCAGAGTATTGCGTAGGGAGTTATGCAGAGTATTGCGCAGGGGGGTATGCAGAGTATTGCGCAGGGGGGTACGCAGAGTATTGTGCAGGGGGCATGCAGAGTATTGCGCAGGGGGGTATTGCAGAGTATTGCGCAGGGGGTAATGCACAGTATTGCAGGGGGTTGCAGGGATGGCTAAGCAGGGATGGATCTGTGACTGCAATAGTCACAGATCCAGCCACAGCGCTGCTGACACCCGCGCTCCCCCTCTCACACTGTACCGATCGGTACAGAGAGAGGAAGGAGGAACCGGCGTCATCAAATGACATTCCCGTGTGCGCGCCCCAGGGGGCGCGCGGGAGCGCAATTCTGGGAGGACGTCCATGGACGTCCTCCCAGAGTTAAGCAACCGCCCTGTAGACATATATTGTCTATGGGGCGGTGATTAACTGGTTAAAGAACTATTGAACTATTGACGTCGCTTCCGCCCTCCCATGCTATGAAACCGAGCAGGGGCCATCCCCTCAGATGAGGCTGCATTGATGGGCACTGGTGAGGCTGCATTGTTGGGAACTGGAAAGGATGCAGTGATGGGCATTGTTTGGCACTGATGAGGCTACACTGATGAGCACTGGTGAGGCTGCATGATGGGCACTGATGAGGCTACACTGATGAGCACTGGTGAGGCTGCATTGATGGGCACTGACGAGGCTGCAGTCATTGCATAGAAACATTTGTAAAGGAGAGGAGTTAGTAAGATGACCATGCCCATTTGGGGGTGCCAGAAATATTTCAGCACCCAGGCATCTTTGACCCTAGGATCGGCTTATATTTTGCCTTTCCTGGTCTCCTTCTTTCCCCCTTGTATTACATCTCAATTAATTATTAAATAAAGCCTTTCCATACTTTGTGGCTAGTGGGAGGGTCCTGCAGGGTGTTGTACAAATCTTCGTAAAAGCAGGATACTGTGGTAACACCCACATGTTTTCCTAAAGACCCGTAATTGAACAAAACTGAAATGTATTACATGAAAGGTGTGGGCCGCTGACAGTAATGCTGAGGAAGAAACAGCTAGATGATGCTGACTCCAGCCAGATAATGAGACGGGTTCCATCTGTCTTGCTGCAGCTTCTAATACTCACTGTTAGGCCTCGTACACACGACAGAGATTCTCGGCAGAATTCGCCGAGAAACTCGGTCAAAACCCGGATTCTGCCGAGAATCTCTGTCGTCTGTACAGTTTTGGCTCGATGGAGCCGCCGAGGAGCTCGACGAGAAAATAGAGAACATGTTCTCTATTTTCTCGTTGGCCGCGTTGTTCTATAGGAGAAGGCGGCCCGCCGAGCTCTTCGGCGGCTTCATCCCAAAACGAGACGAGGAACTCGACGTGCCAAGCACGTCGAGTTTCTCTGTCGTGTGTACGGGGCCTTAGAAGAAGTGTGCAATGAAAACATAATAAGCAATTTCGGTAGAGAAGGGGAGCTTGTACAACTTTGTAAGATGGAAGGTATGACTATAGTTCTGCATTAAAATGTTTAACCGATCATTTCAAACCACTTCTTCCAAATATTTCATACCCAGAACTTTCCAGAAAGGATATCACCCTGGAGACATAAATAATGGAGACACGGGTCAAAATAAATATATTCTATTATGTCACACTGATACAGAACTTACAGCAGATCAGAATGGTCAGGAATACTAGAATAAATGTTGTTTATATAGTAATTCAGTTTCATTAAAACTGTTTCTGTTGTGTGGTATACACAACCACATGCCATTTGTCCCTCATGTTAAATACCTGAAATACCTGTTTGGCAAAAATATTGATGGCGACGTGGGTGCGCACACAAATCCAGAACCTAATGCACTGAAAATGGTGAATGGTGAATCTATAGATTTGCATTTTTTTTTTAACTATTAGTATTTATTGAAGAGTTTTCTTTTACAAAGTACAATATGAGGCACACAATTCATTACACATATTGCCAACGGTCACCAACAGGAAATTGGATCTAGCAAGGGAGGCATTACAGTGTTTAAATTAGAAACCAATACTAATTAAAGGGTTGGATAGAGAAATGAAAGGTTAAGTAAGAAATGTACTAGCGAAGAAAATTTACTGGCAGAGTTGGTAATTACAATGATTATATGTGTGCGCACTGCGCTGCCACTTAAACATGCAAATAAAGTAAAAAAAATAAAAATAAAATTGGGTTACGTTTATTAAACATCCCCTGTAATAGAAAAAAAAGCATGACAGGACTGCTTAAAAATGAGATCTGGGGAGAAAAAGAACTCAGATCTCATATTTACACTAAAATGCACAAAAAAAGTCACTTGAAAACAAAAGAAAATTCTCCTTTAATAGCTATGGGCAGAAGTGACGTTTGACGTCACTTCTGCCCTCCCATGCTATGGAGCAGAGCAGGGGCAATCTTACCCCCAGTCAGCAGCTAAGCATCCATGGGAGAGGACGCGATCATCTCCGCCGCTACCGGCGGGTCCGGTAAGCGGCGGAGACGACCGGAGTGCAGCAGGAGGGGGGTGGGTACTTCTCCCTACACTGATAAAAGTGATTTTGCAGTGAATCTGCTGCGGAGACCACTTTTATCTTAAAGAGAAAAGCACACCGTTCCCAAAAATACAGGGGTTATGGCAGCTAGTCACTGATTGGTGGCACTCATGGTCACTGATTGGTGGCACTGCTGCAGCTTTCCTGTAATCAGGGCATTGATGTGATTGGACACAGCCGATCACATGGTTGAACAGCCGTGTCAGCGGCTCTTCATAGAGATCAGGGTCACGCCATGTCATAGCAACATGGTGCAGCCGCCTCACTGCGCTCCCCCACGGGCGCTCAACAATGGCCATTCTGATGCGTCATCATATGAGGTCCACCCAGAACGAGAGCCACACCGTCCCTCTGTCATTTGACGGTGGACGGGTACCAAGTGGTTATAGTATGTTTTTCAACCATCTACTATAAAAATACATTGTTACAGTGCCTTAAAGTATTCATACCGCTTGAAATTTTCCACATTTTGTTATGTTGCAACCAAAAACGTAAATGTATTTTATTGGGATTTTATGTGATAGACCAACACGAAGTGACATATACCGGCAATTGTGAAGTGGAAGGAAAATGATAAATTGTTTTCAATTTTTTTTACAAATAAATGTGTGAAAAGTGTGGCACGCATTTGTAATTAACCCCCCTTTACTCTGATACCACTAACTAAAATCTAGTGAATCTCAGATAAATACAGCTGTTCTGTGAAGCCCTTGTTAGAGAACATTAGTGAACAAACAGCATCATAAAGGTCGAGGAACACGCCAGACAGGTCAGGGATAAATTTGTGGAGAAGTTTAAAGAAGGGTTAGGCTATAAAAAAATATCCCTAAGTTGTGCACGCCACAAATCTGGCATTCATGGAAGAGTATAAACAGGAAGAAAACTGCGCCAGCAAATATTTACTAGCAACCGGAGGCTAAATAAATAAAAATTGTGTAAAAAAATTTGAAGCTTCAAAAATACATGAATGGATTTGAATAGATAATGTCCCAAAGTGTGCTGATTAAATCTCATTTGGTGTCCGCAATCAAGACAAACAACACCACAGTGAACTTGACTTCTGTGAAAAACCGCCACCACATGGAAAGCCGCTTACCAAAAAGACAGGCCTACACTCTTTCATACATGCAGTCCATGGATCATAGATATATGAAAGAAATGGACCATAGCATAATTATGTATAAACCAATTTAATAAAAAAAGAGATATTGTACTTACAAACGTAGTTCTTATAAAAGCATATAAAACAAATGCCTGCCAGCACTATAGGAGCCCTTCCTCCTTCACATCGAGCAGGGTGATGTCACTGTACGCCGTCCCAGATGCGTTTCGTCATACTTTATGGAAGAGTGGCAAGAAGAAAGCCATTGCTGAAAGAAATCACAATCGATGACGTTACACCTACAGCCACACCCCCCTACAGTTGTAAACACACTTCAGGTCACACATAACCCTATCAGCGCCCCCTGTGGTTAACTCCCAAACTGCAACTGTCAGTTTTACAATAAACAATGCGTTTTAAATGAATTTTTTGCTGTGAAAATGACAATGGTCCCAAAAATGTGTCAAAATTGTCCGAAGTGTCCGCCATAATGTCGCAGTCATGAAAAAAAAACGTTCATCGCGCCATAAGTAGTAAAACATTTTTTAATAAAAATGCAATAAAACTATCCCCTATTTTGTAAACGCTATACATTTTGCGCAAACCAACCGATAAAGGCTTATTGCATTTTTTTTTACCAAAAATAGGTAGAAGAATATGTATCAGCCTAAACTGAGGAAAAAAATGTTTTTTTTATATATTTTTGGGGGATATTGCATTTTTTTTTTAATTGTTGCTCTATTTTTATTTATAGCGCAAAAAATAAAAACCGCAGAGGTGATCAAATACCACCAAAATAAATCTCTATTTGTGGGAAAAAAGGACACCAATTTTGTCTGGGAGCCACATCGCACGACCGCGCAATTGTCTGTTAAAGCGACGCAGTGCCGAATCGTAAAACCTGGCCGGGTCCTTTAGCTGCATTTTGGTCCGGGTCTTAAGTGGTTAAAGTTAACCTGCCTACTCACAAGCTACATTTTTGGTTTGATTAAAAACACATAGAGAAGTATGAACTGTAAACAAAAAATGACCTTTTATTCTGGTAAAGAATATAAATAAAATAAATACAAGGCAGCACTGAAGAACCTGCTGCCATTTGTGCACTTGTGTGTGGACACTAAAATTGGGACATTGAGAAGCACATTCAGGAGGGAGCACAATCTGGTCCTGGACTCCCAGAGGTCAGGAACAGCAGCAGGTCAGATATATGTCCCAAGGTTGTGGTACTACAGCAGGCTGCCTTATGTCAGACCACCTTGAAGCAAGACCATAACTTCCTGGTCTACCTGGTAGCCTTCCCTGCAGCCTTCCTTACTGCCTTCTCTGCAGCCTGCTCTGCAACCTTCTCTGCAGCCTTCTCTGCAGCCTTCCTTCTCCGCTTGGCTGGAGTCTGTGCCTCTGGAGGTGTACTTGTGCCAGGAGGAGGAGGAGAAGGTGGAGGAGAAGAAGGTGGAGGAGAAGAAGGGGGAGGAGAAGAAGGTGGAGGAGGAGGAGGTGGAGGAGAAGAAGGTGGAGGAGAAGAAGGTACAGGAGAAGAAGGTTGAGGAGAAGAAGGTGGGGAGAAGAAGGTGGAGGAGAAGAAGGTGGAGGAGAAGAAGGTGGAGGAGATGAAGGTGGAGGAGAAGAAGGTGGAGGAGGTTGAGAAGAAGAAGGTGGAGGAGGATGAGGTTGAGAATAAGCTGGTGGGGGAGGATGGCCGTGGCTACAAATGACCGTGTCCTCAGTAAGTAGCCCCCTCACCCCCTTATTCAGCAAACTTACTAGTAGTGGCTCAAATATGAGGCGTTGGTCCTCGGTCATTTGGCTCATTTTGGCCATTACGAGGGTGCCATAGCCCTCTTCAGGGGTGGTAGGCTGCTGGAGGGTGGGCTGTGCCTCTCTAATCAGGGCCAGTGCTGCCTCGCTCACCCTCATATCCCTCCTGGCCCTTCTTGTAGGAGGGTGGATGGGAGGCACCTGGCACCTTGTGTTGCCACTTGGCCCTGCCACCTTCTCTCTGCCACTCACTCCTGCCACCTCCTCTGTGCCACTCACCCTGACCTCCTCCTGCCTGACACTTTCCAGACCCTCATCCTGGCTGATGTCCTCCTGTGTTTAAAGAAGGGACAGTTTGAGTTTTGGGTTCAAAAATCACAAACAATTTTCAGCTCATGACTGTTTCAAATTGATTGAAAATAAATATAAAAGACAATCATTCTGACCCCAGCGGTTTGCATTCTTTTCTCCCCAACTTTTTCGGCCACTACTGTCTATTGATATGGAAAACACTTTTATATCAAACATTGGATAATTTTTAAATATTAACATCTATTTTACAGCATTTTTTTTCCACAAGAAATACATTTAAAATACAATACCTGGCTCCAGACAGCCAAATCTGGGTCTTCCTCCAGGATGGAAGGCTCTTCTTGCTCCTGTGAGGGCTCACCTTGCTCCTGAGAAGGATCAGCTTGGCTGCAGGGAAGGCTGGAGGGAAGGCTGGAGGGAAGTCTGGAGCTTTTTCTGGAGGGTTGTCTGAGGGGAAGGCTGGAAAGTTAATCCCTTGTTTCAAGGTGGTCATCAAGAAAGGATATCCTGCCGTAGTACCACAACTTTGGCACATATACCTTCCCTGCTGCTGCTCCAGACCTCTGAGAAGCCAGGACCTTGTTACGCGCAGTCCTCTATGTGCCTCTTAAGGTCCCAATTTTAGTCTCCAGCTGTTCAGCTGTTACATGGGGCATCTTTGTGTGCACAAATGGGAGCAGGCTATTCAGTGCTGCTGTCCTTAGTTCTTTATTCCTGTGGTTGGGGTCTTTTGTCGCCCAAAGAACGGGCAGCTCCCTTAACCTGTCAATAAATTCCCCCAGGAACTCCTTTTCATTGAATGTATTCATATTTTCTGCAAGACAAAACAAAAGACAAGTATACTAATGTCAATAACAGTCTATAAACTCAAGTAATCTTTGTCCCCATATAGCCCCAAAATCTCTTAGCAGTATAGGCCACTGATGTCCCAAGTTCAAATCATACCTTCGTTCACACGTTCGTCGTTCTAACGTCTTCCTCCGCAAACCGAACGTATGTACGACACATGTGTGTTAAGCTTTATATACACTATGCATGCGTGACACTCCGCACACGTCGCCCGCCCATGACATCCTTAATCAATGTTTCCCCACCCCTTCTCTTTCGGCGCGCAAACGACATGGCAGAATTAGATGAGCAGGTGTGTGATAATCGGCCAAGTTCATCAGAAAACGACAAGATGGCAGAATTAGATGAGCAGGTGTCTGATATTAGACCAAGTTCATCAGAAAACAACGATATAACGGAATCAGATGAGCAGGTGTCTGTAATGAGGCCTAAATCATTCAGAAACTACGACGTGGCGGAATCTGATGAGCAGGTGTCTGTACTTATAAATTCGTCTAACGACGATACACAACAAGCCCAGAGTCTGATGAGGAAACGTTAGAAACGTGGAGCAGATACAAGGCATCTAACATGTCCTACGCGGAAATGGCGGAAATGGTGGACATCTTTACAAAAGTCTGATTACGATGGCAAGCATGGGCCCTATACCCACCCTAATTTAAGAAAGGCCAAAATTATGGATAAAGTGCAAAGAAGTCTGGATCGTCATTTTGGGGTGAAACGATCGAAGGAGAAGCTCTGAAAGAGGTAGTCAGACCTCAAACTCAGGGAGACGGAACAGTTAAGGAGCATTAAGAGAATGCTTTAAAAAAGTAAGTACTTCCCCTGTGTCCCTATTATTATTGCTTTTCAGAACTTGCATGTTGCTCCATGTTGATGCTTTTGCATATAGGACCTTCTAAAATAACGGTTGTTTCAGACACATCCGTTCGTCCACTACATACAATGTTTTCTGAAGATACAGGGTTAACTAAATTTTTATAGGCTAGATTATATTCCAGAAATATGTTTAAATAGGTGTCTAGCTGATGTGTTTGTAACTAGAATTCAAATCCAAATTGCATCAGTCTAAAAGGAGAGGGCACTCAGCAGCTGTTTACACATCTGCACTCAAGAGCACTAGTGTGGGCCACCAGAACAATCTTTTTAGGGTGACCTCCACAGGTGCTCCTGTGCATTTTTGGGGTGTCTACATGTGTGAAACGTGTCCCAAAAAGGTGAGTATTCAAGAATAGTGTATGCAAAAAACAAGTCTTCTGCTTGTAACTGCCCAAACAGACACTTGTACCCCACTTCCAAGCAATATTTAATATTCCTAGTTTTGCCCTCATATATGTGTGTGCCAAGTGTACTTTTAGTTTCATTATCATAGGGGACAGAAGACTGGGAGGATACCACTCCTCCGAGCCAGGAAAACACAGACCTCTCCAGGAGCCCACACCTCAGTGCCCACCTCGCCAGGAGCCCACACCTCAGCGCCCACCTCGCCAGGAGCCCACACCTCAGCCCCCACCTCGCCAGGAGCCCACACCTCAGCCCCCACCTCGCCAGGAGCCCACACCTCAGCGCCCACCCAGACCTCAGGATGTGGAGGAAGGAGAAGTGGTTGAAATTACTACAACAGGTCAGTATCTGTCACCACAGCTTCAGGTAATACGAGATGTAGGCCTGCAGATGTTTAATACCTTTTTTTTATTATTTTTTTAGGGGATGATTATGTGGCAGAAGAAAGGCCTCGAACCTCCCATTCCAAGACCCAAAATCTACTCCAAATAAAGGCATGCAGTAGGGAGATGTATGTAATCAAGCAAAAAATGGCCTTTATTGAGAAAAGCTTGAAGGACATAATTGAGGACTTGGGGGGGGAACTAAAAAAAAAAAAACATTTTTTGTTCCCAGTTTTACCCCAAAATGTTTGTACTTTTTCTAACAAGCCAAAATTTGAAGATGCACACAGTGGGTCAACATGTGCTATCTGCCATCTCTGGATATCTATGTCCATGTTTTGTGGGTGCAACCCCTTCCTCGCAACTCAAGTAGGTGAAAGGAAGAAGGGGTTGCATCCATAAAACACGTCCATTGATCACCCATGATGGCAGATAGCACATGTTGACAATAGGGATAATTTTTATCCCTAAAAAGACCGTGTGCATCTTCAAATTTTGGCTTGTCCAAGGGTGCCAACACCCATCTTACAATGGGCAGGTAGACAATTTAAAAATGTTTTACAATGTCTGCGTTATTGCTTAGAGGTTTACATTGTTATATTTTGTGCTATGTAATATTCTGTTTTTATTTTTCGTAAAAAAAAAAAAGCCAGTTTATGGCAAATAATAAAAAAAATTCTATACACCACAAATATTTGAGAAAGACCATGGCCGCGATTCAGATACATTGGCGCATATTTATGCCGGCGTAGCGTATCTTTTTTACACTACGCCGGAGCAGCGCGGAGAGGCATGTAGTGTATTCAGAAAGCCATTACTCACCAAGATGTCACCCCATGCAAATGATGGTCTGAGCGTGTCACAGTAGTTTACGTCGGGCGTATCTTAAACGGCGCATGCGCTGTGACGTGAACGAATTGACCGCACCCATCTGCTCATGCTCACAACTACGCCCGGCGTAACCCCTAAGATACGCCGGCCCACCGCCTACGCCCAGACATGCGCCCGTCAAGTGCAAAAGTACACAAGCATTTTTTGGTGCTAGTCCTTTTGCATTTGGAGCCATGTCTGCACCAGTGACTACTAAGGATAGGAGGAAGAAAAATTTCAGCCCTGAGGAGAAGGCAATTATTATCGAGGCCCTCTCCAAGTACGGCGCGTGCCTCCATGGGGCACAGAGTGCAACGACCAGCAAGGTCCAGAAAAAGAGAAGAGATCCTGATGGAGATTACATAGCAGGTGAATGCCCTTGGCGTGGAGGCTAGGACCCCCAGGGACATAACAAAAAAAATAAATGATCTGTGTCGTTTGGTGCGAGAGAAGCTGGCCACGATCAGGAAGCATGCCAGGGGCACAGGAGGTGGACCAGCCACTAACATCACCCTCACTCCTGATGAGCTGGTCATTGCCAGGTGCCTGGAGAGGGAGCAGGTGGAGGGCCTGGAGGGCTACGATTCAGTTGATCAGGCCTTGAGGACAGGTAAGTGTGTTTTATCTTCTCTCCGGTGTGTATCATGTGTGGGGGTGGAAGGGAACATGTGACAAGTGTGTGGGTCCACCAACATGTGAATGTTTTGTGTCATCCACAGGTGTGATGGAGGGAGCTGGGCCGTCGTCGGCTGCTGGGGGACCCGTGCCATCCCTGGAGGAGAGTGCCCCCACCTCACCTCTAGAGGAAGTAGAGGAGGAGCACGTTACTATGGAGGAAGGTTTCTACATTGTGGAGGAGACCCCCATCCCAGGACCCTCCCAAACCTCCTCCCCCATCAGGGATAGCCCCTCAAGGGCCTCCTTCCCCCTCAGGGATAGCCCCTCAAGGGCCTCCCCATCTAGCCGGCCCCAAGCCTCTCCTGCCCCCAGGAAGGCTACCTGCAAAACCAGGGGTGATCCAGATGCCTTGGAGGAGAATCTGGCGAGGGACCAGGCCCGGCAGACCCGCTATATGGGTGCTTTAGTGGGTGACCTGCACCATGTGGCAGAGAGCCTGGCCTCCTCGGCCCAGACCCAGGCTGCCTGCACCTTGGCTGCCCAGCAGGCCCTCACCCAGCAGGCTGCTCAGACAACCTCCATCACTGACAGCCTGCAGGATGTGAGTGGGAACTGCACAGCTATTGTGACATGCCTGGGGGAGCTGCAGGCCACCACATCAGGCCTTGTGACAGAGGTCAGGAGCCTGGCAGAGGCAGTCCATGCAAATAAAGCTGCCATGCAGGTGGAGGGAGGAGCCTGGCAGCGGCGGTACAGGCGGAGGGGAGGCAGACACGGCGCCACCAGCGCAACACCGCCACCCGCCAGCTGCAGATGCAGGCGGAGACCAATAACTTTCTCCACCGCATTGCCCTGGCATTAGAGGGCAGGCAGCCAGCCAGGGAGAGACCGGGGGATGATCCTCCTGCAGATGCCCTACCCCCCCACCTGAGGCTCCCCCCAGGCAACTGAGGACCAGGAGCCTGGGCACCAGACATAGCCCACTACAGGGCAGATGAGTGCATTTTTTACTTTTTCTTTTATGCTCACGTGATGAGTTTTTGTTTTCTTTGTTTATACTCAGGTGATGAGTTTGTTTTTTATTTGTATACTCAGGATATGAGTTTATTTATTTTTGAAATGTATGCACACGGTCAGGAGTGCAGGCTACAGTGTGACTGGTGTGTGAATGTGGGGGTGACATACCTGCCAGTAAGGTGTGTCACCCTCGGTCATGGGGGAGAAGTTTCCCCACGACCGTGTGAATGTGGTATAAATGGACAGCGACACCATTGGGGCCTTGGTGTGGCGTTGCTGCTCCCAAGTCCTGCATGGAGGACTTGGGCTAATCCAATGTGAAGTGGATGTGGTGTGTGTGAGGTAGGGACCCCAGATGGCAAGCCCCCTTTTTTACATTTTTGAGGAAATAAAAAAAATATTTGGATATTTTTAAATTTCTTTTTTAAATCTTTTTAGTTCCTTTTTTTATATATATTTTTCTTTGGTTCGTCTTGCTCAATTTGCGGCAGTACCCCCCAGGCACATGCCTGAAGCTGTGTAAGGGGCCCCATAATTCCTGATGGCGGCCCTGCCTGGCATGTTGGCATACAGATGTGTTGTCCTGCAAGTGTGGTTGCTCAGCTCATCCGTTACGGTGCTGCTGTAGCTGCTCTCCAGCTGACCTGTGCAAGTCTGGTGCAAAGTTACCCCTGCTTTATGAGGGGTAACTTTAGGCCGGACGTACAGCTTACGCGCACCACGCGTAGCCTGCGCCGGCCAAACGTATGTTTCTGAATCGGCGTATTTCCCTCATTTGCATATTTGAATAGGAAATCAATGGGAGCGCCAGATGCGTCCAGCGTAAATATGGGCCCACGATACGCCGGCGTAGGAAAGTTACGTCGGGCGGAAAAAGCCTATTTTCAGGCGTATCTAGTTTTGTGGGTTCAGCGCACAGATATGACAGCGCAAATTTACACTTACGCGGCGTATATCGAGATACGTCGGCGTAAGTGCTT
This sequence comes from Rana temporaria, assembly GCF_905171775.1. NCBI lineage: Eukaryota > Metazoa > Chordata > Amphibia > Anura > Ranidae > Rana > Rana temporaria. The sequence continues at coordinate 279,507,020 of NC_053489.1, forward strand.
TCTGAATCCGGGCCCATGTGTGTGAATATGCACCAAGTAAAATTTTGGACAAACCATCAAGAAAGTGTGTCTTGTTTTTCTTAAATACCCTAGAAATTCAAATCTGTTTAGTTTTGGTGTTACCTGTAAAATGGTTTTTAGTTCATAATGAAAATACACTTGACACTACATGTAGTACACTAGGAAAAATTAGGAGACAGCTAAAATAAACACAAGGGAGACATCAAAAATGGATTTTAAACAGATTTTTTGAGGTTTTGACTCAAAATAATAAATTAAAGATCGGCTGGCATAGGAATGGCCCCCCTACCCGTGAAATATTCAACAGACTGTCAGGGCACTGCCCTTTACGGTCACATTCCCCAGTTGGCTCTGGGTGGAATTGAACCTAGGACCTATCCATTATAAGTCCAGCTCTTTGCATCTGAGCCACTGCTCAAGTGTTAGTTTGCTTGCTGTCCGTTGGAGCCTGGTTCTGAAACCTGTACTTCTGTGGACCAATCAGTGGCCAGTGCGGCCTATTTAAGCCAGCCCCTTCCCCTTTGCTAATTGCTGGTTCGTTTTCAGCTTTACCTTGTTTGAAACACCTTGAAGAAACCTGAACCTTTACCTGTTTGACCCGGATCTGGACTTGACTACTCTTTTGCCTTCTCCTGCACTTGACCCCTGGATTGTTTATTGGACCTGCTGCCGTCTCCACTCCCTTTGACCATTGGCTTACTGACTTGGACTCTCTGCCTTCCGGAACCCCTGACCATTTGGCTTGCTTCTTGGATCTCCTGTTGTCCTGACCTGAACGGGCTCTCAGCCTTCTGGACTTTGTTTTTGCACCTGCATCTCTGCTATATCTACCACAGCTCCCCTGGTGTCTTCGCATCACATCTCCAGTGATTCTCGTCTTACCATCTTCCGCTGCTGGTAGCCGGTGCCTCTTTGTGCCCCTCCTCGCTGTTACCACCTCCAGGGGGTGAGGTGCACAGAGTCGCAAAGGTAGCCGCCCTCGGCATCTCGGCCTCGGTGAGTACTTACCTTAACGGTCCTGACACAGACTTATCCTGGACTGCACGGCACTTTGGGGGGGCAAGCCAGTACGGGCAGGTTCTAAGCCCGGCAAGGTGATTTCACCTGAGGTAAGTCCAGCCTTTGGGCCCAACTGTGGCCATATAGGTAGGAGACTGTCTCCTTAAAAAATTGTGCAATATGCAGCAACAAAAAATGATATAGTTCCATTTATACTCCGCCATATTCATTGAGGTTAAAAACAGGAACCGGATGGCCATTATCCCGAAGGCGTTCTCCACAACTTTTCTGGCTCTGGCCAGCTGGTAATTGAACACCCTCCTTTCTGGGGTGAGGGTCCACTGAGGGAATGGCCTCATGAGATGCTTTCCCAATCCAAAGGCTTCATCAGCCAGAAACACAAAGGGGAGTCCTTCAACATTCTCTGCATCCGGTGGCAATGCAAGATCATCGCTCTGTAGACGAAGCGCAAACTCCGTCTGCCTAAAGACTCCCCCATCCGAAATCTGGCCGTTCTTTCCCACATCCACATAGAGGAATTCATATTGTGCTGACACCACCGCCATCAGCACAATACTATTAAACCCCTTGTAATTATAGTATTGGGAACCCGAACGGGGTGGTGGCACGATGCGGACATGCTTCCCGTCAATCGCTCCACCGCAGTTGGGGAAGTTCCACCGCGTAGCAAACTCCGATGCCACAGTCTGCCATTCCTGTGGCGTGGACGGAAGCTGTGGAATCAAACCAAAAAAAATATTTACTTTTGCACATAACATTGCAAGCAGGTTATACAAAAACATTATTGGCCAATATCATTATAACATTTATTTTAAGGAGCTCTTAACCCCAAAAATATAAGGCTCAATAATAACATTCCTCACCCCCTCTGATGGACCATTGTAAACATTTTAGGGGGGGGGGGGCTAGATGAGTTTGGGACCTCAAAAAAAAAAAAGGTGAAGCTATACTTTAAAACACATTTAGGGGTGGGGGGGGCTAGATGAGTTTGGGACCTCAAAAAATAAAATAAAAAAGGTGAAGCTATACTTTAAAACACATTTTGGGGGGGGGATAAAGCATTACAATGGATCTCAGGCCCTGTACACACGATCGGACAAAACCGATGAAAACAGACTGAAGTTCAGTTTCATCGGTCAAAACCAACCGTGTGTGGACCGTGTATCGGTCCGTTATCCTTCGGTCAAAAAATTTAGAACTTTAGAAATTGAACCGATGGACGCCAAACCGATCGGTCAAAACCGACGGTTAGTACGCAAAAGCATTGGTTCAAAACCCAGCGCATGCTCAGAATCAAGTCGACGCATGCTTGGAAGCATTGAACTTCATTTTTCTCAGCACGTCATTGTGTTTTACGTCACCGCGTTGGACTCGGTCGGTTTTTAAACTGATGGTGTGTAGGCACATCAGACCATCAGTCAGCTTCATTCGGACCGTTCTCATCGGATGGACCGACCTTACAAAATACATTGGGAAGGGACTAGGCTAGGTGTGTATGGGCCCAGGTTAGAATGCTGGGGAGGTAAGTAAGGGGAAATATGCATGTAGGCCAAAAAAGGGGCATTAAAAGCTTACAGCATGCATGGGGGCAAAGGGGACATTCACAGCATATTACAATCATGGTAATTAGGGAAGGAGGAAATAAATACAATACATTAGAATACATTGAATACATTAAATGTGATATTAACCTCCCTGGCGGGCTTCCCGAGACTGACACGGGGTTAGATTTTCTTGCTACTATCGGTAACCCCGTGTCAGTCACGGGCTTGCCTCGCTAGATCCACAGGCATGGTTTACTTACCTTGTCCCTGGATCCAGCGATGCCACCGCGCTGTGTGAGCGAGCAGGACCTCGCTCGATTCACACAGTGCCTCCGTGTGACGCCGATCTCCGTTCCCTGCGACGTTACGACGCACGGGGACGGAGAACGGCGCCAAATTCAAAAAGGTAAACAAACACTATACACACAGTATACTGTAATCTTATAGATTACAGTACTGTATGTAAAAAAAACACCCCCCCCCCTGTCCCTAGTGGTCTGCCCAGTGTCCTGCATGTCATTTTATATAATAAAAACCTTTTTTTCTCCCTGCAAACTGTAGATTGTCCATAGCAACCAAAAGTGTCCCTTTATGTCAAAAATAGTTTTAGATCAGCTAAAAAACAGCGATAATAAATTATAATCACTTGCAGAATTGTGCGATAGCGATTTGTGGGGAAATTCGTCATAAAAAAATAAAAGTAATGACAGCGACAATTCTGCAACTGAGCAAATTTCAGTGATTTTGATTTGATTACATTATTGAATAATTTTTATTATAATTATATTATTATTTGTTATAATTATTTATAATTATTTATTATATTATAATTTATAATTTTGTTTTTAAAAAAAATTTAATACACGGGATGCCTATTAGAATCTTGTTTGGTCAGATTTAAGTGAGTTATTTCTAAAAATTACAGACCTACAATATAAAACGCCAAATTTCCTTGCAAATAATGGTACCGCTTTTAGCATGTTTTTTCTGAAAGAATCATACCGCCAGGGAGGTTAAAGGAGAAAACTTACCCTCATATAGTCGTCCTGCAGAACCTGTATTATAGCAGAACAGGTATCCGGAATTATGAGGCTCAGAGCCTGGGGGGAGATGCCCGTCGTGAACTTCAAGTCCTGCAGGCTTCTCCCAGTTGCCAGATAGCGTAACGTGGCAACTAGCCTCTGCTCAGTGCTGATGGCTTCCCGATTACGGTGTCCTGCCTGGTGATATATGGCGACACCAAAGCCAAGAGGTGCGGGAAAACGGGGTCAGAGATCCTAAGGAAATTCCTGTAGTCATCAGGATTATTCTCCTGGATCTCCCGCAGCAGAGGCATATGAGAAAATTGGTTCCTACGGAGCAACCAATTGTTGGTCCATGAACGCATCCTCACCCTGTTCATGGACTCATCTAGGTCTAAAACAAGAAGACCAACACACACCGACTGCATAACACGAACTCGGCGACGAGCTGGTGCCTGCAACATGGCTAGAAACGAACGACTAATCAGAACGAACAAACTAAACAGAACGCACTGAAGAACAGCAAGTTCTATGAAGAACGACCTGAAAATCAGAAACGAGCGGACAGGAACGCACTGTAAAACGAATACGACCTGACCACACGCCCTGAAAGACAAGATACGAACCCACAAGCACAAACTGAACGGCAGAAAACGATCTGAAAGCACGAAGACTGAAAAGCGCGAATCATCACTCACCAAACTTTTACTAACACGCGGCAACACAAGATTAGCAAAAGCAACCCCAAGGGTGGCACTAATGGAATCAAACTTCCCCTTTATAGTGCCGTCGTATGTGTTGAACGTCACCGCGTTTGAGAACGACGAGATTTGGTCTTGACAGTGTGTACGCAAAGAAAGCTTGTCAAGATTCTCGACAAGCCTGACAAGGAACTAGTCTCATTTACGACGAGTTCCTCGGTCGTGTGTACGTGGCCTCAGGCCGGGTACACACGAGAGTATTTATCCGCGGAAACGGTCCGGGGGACCGTTTCCGCGGATAAATCCTCTGGCGGATTTTGATCTCATGGTTGTACTAACGATGAGATCAAAATCCCCGCGGAATTCCGTCCGCGGTGACGTGTCGCGCCGTCGCCGCGATGATGACGCGGCGACGTGCGCGACGCTGTCATATAAGAAATTCCACGCATGCGTCGAATCATTAAGATGCATGCGGGGGATGGATTCGGACGGATTGATCCGGTGAGTCTGTACAGACCAGCGGATCAATCCGTTGGAATGGATTCCAGCGGATCGATTTCTTAGCATGTCAAGAAATTTTGATCCGCTGGAAATCCTTCCCTGGGGACAAAAATCAGCGGAAACAGATCCGCTGGATCGTACACACCAGGGGATCTATCCGCTGGAGCCGGTCCGCGGATCAATTCCAGCGGATCGATCCTCTCGTGTGTATGGGGCCTAAGAGTCATATGTATGGTATTACTTTTTGATTGGTCAATTTTTGATCGATTGTTTATTGACTCGTTTCTAGGGTTCCCGCTAGATATAATCCATAGGGTGTGAGCATTTTTTCATTACCACCTGTGGCCCTGTGATTTCTAGGATCGCGATACATTCAGGCCGGGTTCACATTGGTCCAACAAATGCTCCAAACTTGGGTGCTCATGTCGCATGACGTGTGAAAATCGTGAAAATCAATGTTTCCCTATGAGAGCCATCTTAACTGGTCCGACACAAGTCGGTCCAACTTTGAAAATGCTCCCTGTACTACTTTGGTCCGACTTTGATCCTACTTCAGCCCATTGAATATCATTGAAGTCGGATCAAAGTAGGACCCTTGTCCTTACCATCCGACTTTTGACATCCGACATTGTGATTACAGCAGCAGTAAAAGGAATTTATCTCACTCTGGGATTGTTTTGATTGGTCAAAGTCAGACTATCACAAAGTCGGATCAAAGTAGTATCCTGTTCATGAAAGTCTTGGATGTAGGACCAATGTAGGGCCAATGTAGGTTCAATGTAGGACCAATGTCACAGAGCAAAGTAGGATGAAAGTCATACTACTGTTGTGTAGTATAGTGTGAACCCAGCCCCAGGCTGGGTTCACACTATACGGCCGGGTTCACACTAGTCCGACATACGCTCCGACAATGGGAGCTCATGTCGCATGACGTGTGAAAAGCAATGTTTCCCTATGGGAGCCGTCTTAATTGGTCCGACACATGTTGGTCCGACTTTGCAAACGCTCCCTGTACTACTTTGGTCCGACTTTGATCCTACTGCAGTCCATTGAACATCATTGAAGTAGGATCAAAGTCAGGATGGAATTTTGCACGCTCCGACTTTGGCATGAGACTTGTACTCTGCTGATCTTGAGGGGGAACTCCACGCCAAATAAAAAAAAAAAAAAAAAAATGGGTTCCCCTCCAAGGGCATACCAGGCACAGGGGTCTGGTGCAGATTTAAAGGGGAACCCCCCTACGCCGAAAAAACGGCGTGGGGCTCCCCCCAAAATCTATACCAGACCCGTATCCAAGCAGCAGCCCGGCCGGTCAGGAAAGGGGGTGGGGACTAGCGAGCGAGCGCCCCCTCCTTAACAGTGCCAGGCCGCATGCCCTCAACATGGGAAGGTAGGTGCTATGGGGCAGGGGGGAGCACTGCACAGCTCCAGGGCCCCCCTCTCTTCTTTAGCTCTTTTATGAGGGGGGGCTTGCTTCTTCCGACGTCTTCTGGGGGGGTCCCAGTCTTCACCGCCGTCTGGTTCTCTTCCGCCTGGTGGGGGCCACTTTCTTCTTTAGCTCTTTTACAGCGGCCCCCTTCCGGGCTTCCTCCGATGTCTTGGTGGTGGGGGGGGGGGTGCCCAGGCTTCTGTCGCCTTCTGCCTTCTCCTTCTGCCTTCTTCTTCTGCCTTCTCCTTCTTCTTCGCTGTGGACACGTCGCTTCCTCCGGCTCTAATGCCGTGTGCGCGGCTCGCACCGACTTATAAAGGTCTCTTATGACATCACAGTCCCATCATGCTCCGTGCACCCGGAGCATGATGGGACTGTGACGTCATAAGAGACCTATATAAGTCGGTGCGAGCCGCGCACACGGCATTAGAGTGTGAGGAAGCGACGTGTCAACAGCGAAGAAGAAGGCAGAAAGATGCAGAAGGCGACAGTAGCCCGGGCTCCCCCCCGCCACCGAAGACATCAGAGGAAGCCCGGAAAGGGGCCGCTGTAAAAGAGCTAAAGAAGAAAGCGGCCCCCACCAGGCCGAAGAGAACCAGACGGCGGTGAAGACTGGGACCCCCCCCAGAAGACGTCGGAAGAAGCAAGCCCCCCTTTGTAAAAGAGCTAAAGAAGAGAGGGGGGTCCCGGAGCTGACTAATAAAATATTTTAAAAACCGGTGTAGCGTGTTTATTTTTTTTAACACTTTACTTCCAGGTGAATGGGTACCCCATACTCATTCACCAAGGGTGGGGGGCCGGTATCTGGGGGCCCCCTTGTTAAAGGGGGCTCCCAGATTCCGATAAGCCCCATGTCCGCAGACCCTGACAACCAACGGCCAGGGCTGTCAGAAAGAGGCCCTGTCCTCATCAACATGGGGGCAGGGTGCTTTGGGGTGGGGGGCCGCAGGGCGCCCCCCCTGCCCCAGAGCACCTACCTCCCCATGTTGAGGGAATGCGGCCTGGCACGGTTAAGGAGGGGGGCGCTCACCCGTCCTCACCCCCTTTCCTGACCGGCCGGGCTGCTGCTCGGATACTGGTCTGGTATGGATTTTGGGGGGACCCCACGCCATTTTTTCGGCGTAGGGGGTTCCCCTTTAAATCCGCACCAGACCCATGGGCCTGGTATGCTCTTGGAGGGGAACACATGCCGTTTTTTTTGTTAAAATTTGGCGTGGAGTTCCCCCTCAAGATTCATATCAAACACAGTGCCTGATATTGGCAGGGATCCAAGTTGGATCCCTGCTCATTGAAAGTCGGACTTCAAGTCCAGGGCAAAGTCGGATCAAAGTAGTATCCTGTTCATGAAAGTCGGATGGATGTAGGACCAATGTAGGATAAATGTAGGACCAATGTAAATGTAGGACCAATGTAGGATCAGTGTATGAGCATTGTCGCAGAGCAAAGAAGGATGAAAGTCGTGTAGTATAGTGTGAACCCAGCCTACTACACAACTTTCATCCTACTTTGCTCTGCAACATTGGTCCTACATTGATCCTACATTGGTCCTACATCCATGGATTTTTTCATCAGTTATCCGATGAAGCTGACTGATGATCAGTCGTGCCTACACACCATCGGTTAAAAAAACGATCGTGTCAGAACGCGGTCACGTAAACCACATACGACGGCACTATAAAGGGGAAGTTCAAATCCAATGGCGCCACCCTTGGGGCTGATTTTGCTGATTCCGTGTTACCGCGTGTTAGTAAAAGTTTGATTAGAGCCGATTCGCGCTTTTCAGTCTCCGTGCTTTGCAGATCGTTTTCTGGTGTTCAGTTCGTGCTTGTGGGTTCGTATCTGTCATTCAGGGCTTGCAGTCAGGTCGTATCTGTTTTGCCAGGGCTGTCAGAAAGAGGCCCTGTCCTCATCAACATGGGGGCAGGGTGCTTTGGGGTGGGGGGCCGCAGGGCGCCGCCCTGCCCCAGAGCACCTACCTCCCCATGTTGAGGGCATGCGGCCTGGCACGGTTAAGGAGGGTATGCGCTCGCCCGTCCCCACCCCCTTTCCTGACCGGCCGGGCTGCTGCTCGGATACTGGTCTGGTATGGATTTTGGGGGACCCCACGCCTTTTTTTCGGCGTAGGGGGTTCCCCTTTAAATCTGCACCAGACCCATGGGCCTGGTATGCTCTTGGAGGGGAACACATGCCGTTTTTTTTGTTAAAATTTGGCGTGGAGTTCCCCCTCAAGATTCATATCAAACACAGTGCCTGATATTGGCAGGGATCCAAGTCGGATCCCTGCTCATTGAAAGTCGGACTTCAAGTCCAGGGCAAAGTCGGATCAAAGTAGTATCCTGTTCATGAAAGTCGGATGGATGTAGGATAAGGCTGGGTTCACACTACTACACTACTTTCATCCTACTTTGCTCTGCTACATTGGTCCTACATTTATCCTACATTGGTCCTACATCCATCCTACTTTCATGAACAGGATACTACTTTGGTCCGACTTCAATGATATTCAATGGGCCTGAAGTAGGATCAATGTAGGACCAAAAGTAGTACAGGGAGCATTTTCAAAGTCGGACCGACTTGTGTAGGATGCTACAAGACGCTCTCATAGGGAAACATTGAACACAGAGCAAAGTAGGATGAAAGTAGTGTAGTAGTGTGAACCCAGCCTAAATGTAGGACCAATGTAAATGTAGGACCAATGTAGGATCAGTGTAGGAGCATTGTCGCAGAGCAAAGAAGGATGAAAGTCGTGTAGTATAGTGTGAACCCAGCCTACTACACAACTTTCATCCTACTTTGCTCTGCAACATTGGTCCTACATTGGTCCTACATTGGTCCTACATCCATGGATTTTTTCATCAGTCAGGCTGGGTTCACACTACTACACTACTTTCATCCTACTTTGCTCTGCTACATTGGTCCTACATTTATCTACATTGGTCCTACATCCATCCTACTTTCATGAACAGGATACTACTTTGGTCCGACTTCAATGATATTCAATGGGCCTGAAGTAGGATCAATGTAGGACCAAAAGTAGTACAGGGAGCATTTTCAAAGACGGACCGACTTGTGTAGGACCCTACAAGACGCTCTCATAGGGAAACATTGAACACAGAGCAAAGTAGGATGAAAGTAGTGTAGTAGTGTGAACCCAGCCTCATCCGATGAAGCTGACTGATGATCAGTCGTGCCTACACACCATCGGTTAAAAAAACGATCGTGTCAGAACGCGGTCACATAAACCACGTACGACGGCACTATAAAGGGGAAGTTCAAATCCAATGGCGCCACCCTTGGGGCTGCTTTTGCTGATTCCGTGTTACCGCGTGTTAGTAAAAGTTTGATTAGAGCCGATTCGCGCTTTTCAGTCTCCGTGCTTTGCAGATCGTTTTCTGGTGTTCAGTTCGTGCTTGTGGGTTCGTATCTGTCTTTCAGTGCTTGCAGTCAGGTCGTATCTGTTTTGCAGTGCGTTCCTGTCCGCTCGTTTTTCTGTTTTTCAGGTCGTTCTTTATAGGCCTTGATGTTCCTGGGTGCGTTCTGTTTTAAGTGCGTTCTGACCAGCCGACCGGTTTGAAGCCATGTTGGAAGTGCATTCTCATTCTCAAGTTCGTGCTGCGTATGGGCTGTCTTCGACAGTTCGTAATGTTACTGGATCTGTGGCAGTGAACAGGGCGAGGAGGAGTTCATGGGCCAAGAATTGGTTGCGTCAGCGTGACCAATTCTCTCATATGCCTCTGCTTAGGGAAATCCAGGAGAATAACCCTGATGATTTCAGGAACTTTCTCCGTATGACGGATCCCGTTTTCCACCGTCTTTTGGACATTCTGTCCCCCTATATCACGAGGCAGGACACTGTGATGCACCAAGCCATCACGGCCGAGCAGAGGCTCATTGCCACGTTGAGGTACCTGGCGACTGGGAGAAGCCTGCAGGACCTCAAGTTCTCATTCTCAACAGGCATCTCCCCCCAGGCGCTTGAGATCATCATCCCGGAGACGTGTTCTGCCATCATACAAGTGATGCAGGAGGAGTATATTAAGGTAAATTTTCACCTTTAACATCACAATCTATGTCTTTAATGTATGCTAATATCTTGTATTTCTTGCATCATTCCCTAATTACCATGATTGTAATATGCTGTGAATGTCCCCTTTGTCCCCATGCATGCTGTAAGCTTTTAATGCTCCTTTTTTGGCCTACATGCATATTTCCCTTCACTAACCTCTCCAGCATGCTATCCTAGGCCCAAACACACCTAGCCTAGTCTTTTTCAAACTTGTTTTTAGTCTGCTCCATTGTAGTTCTGCCCCCCCCCCCTTAAAATGTGTCCCAATGTCTTGTTTCTCATTCCATTTTGGCAGAGTGCTAGAGGGATTTTTTTTCTGGGCCCAAACCCAGCTAGAACCCCCCCCCCCCCTTAAAATGTGTCCGAGGGCCAGATTCAGAAAGCATTTTCGTCGGCGTATACGCCACCGTAATTTTAAATGTGGGCCGTCGCATCTTTGCGTCGATTCACAAAGCGAGATACGTCCAAAAACATGGCTTCAGCCATCCGACGTAACTTGCCTACGCCGGCGTATCGTGGGCGCATAGTTATGCTGGATGCATTCGGCGTTCCCATTATAAATATGCAAATGACCTAGATACACCGATTCACGAACGCTGTTTACGTAAGGCGTACGACCGGCGTAACTTTACCCCTCATAAAGGGGTAAGTCATGTTAAGGTATGGACGTCGGAACGACCGTCGAAATTTACGTTGTTTACGTAAGTTGTACGTGAATAGGGCTGTGCGTAAGTTACGTTTACGTCGTAGACAGTGTTCGACGTATCTTAAGGCATTCTAGCCGACGTGATTTTGAGCATGCGCACTGGGATACGTCCATGGACGGCGCATGCCCCTTGCTTCCACTCAATGTCAGGAGTATACAGCTCAGCATCACAGCACAGAGTATATAGCCCCAGCATCACAAATCATGGTATATAGCGCAGCCTTACAGATCGGTGCAAACAAACTAAAATATGACACTGTTAGTAATGAAGGACTCGAAATGGGCAGGAGATTACCAGAGACTGCGGACATACTGCAGGAGATTACCAGAGACTGTGGACATACTGCAGGAGATTATCAGAAACTGCGGACATACTGCACAGGATTACCAGAGACTGCGGACATACTGCACAAGATTACCAGAGACTGCGGACATACTGCAGAAGATTACCAGAGACTGTGGACATACTGCAAAAGATTACCAGAGACTGCGGACATACTACACAAGATTACCAGAGACTGCGGACATACTACACAAGATTACCAGAGACTGCGGACATACGACACAAGATTACCAGAGACTGCGGACATACGACACAAGATTACCAGAGACTGCGGACATACTACACAAGATTACCAGAGACTGCGGACATACTACACAAGATTACCAGAGACTGCGGACATACTGCAGGAGATTACCAGAGACTGCGGACATACTGCAGGAGATTACCAGAGACTGCAGACATATTGCAAAAGATTACCAGAGACTGCGGACATACTGCAGGAGATTACCAGAGACTGCGGACATACTACAGGAGATTACCAGAGACTGCGGACATACTGCAGGAGATTACCAGAGACTGCTGACATACTGCACAAGATTACCAGAGACTGTGGACATACTGCACAAGACTGCAGGAATTACTTGTCCTGCGACTTGGGACTTAAATGTTGCATGACAAGTCGTACCCCATGATTTCCAATGAGAACCGTTCATATCTGTGCGACTTCAAAGTAGTCCCTGCATTACTTTGGTCCCACATTGATGCAACTTGAGGTCCATAGACCTCCAGAATACACAGGCATTGCTTTAAGTCACATCAAAATTGCAGTAGAATTGTGCAACTTTCAGACTGCATTAGCCTGAAAGTCACAAGATTCTGCCACAATTTTTTGGTGCGATTTTGCAGCGACTTGAAGCAATGCCTATGTATTCTGGAGGTCTATGGACCTCAAGTCACATCAAGGTGGGACAAAAGTAATGCAGGGACTACTTCAAAGTTGCACAGATATGAACAGTTCTCATTGGAAATCATCGTGTCCAACTCATCCTGCAACTTTCCAGTCCCAAGTCGCAGGACAATTTGCAAGCGGGGGGTGGTGTGGTGTTGACGGACGATATTTTCCCTGCACATTAAGTATAAAAAAAGTGTTTTTTTTAATAACTGGGGGGGTGGTCTGGTGGGGTAGTGTTACCGGCCGCTATTTGTGCTGTAATGAATTTTTACATAGAAAAGAAATGTTGTTAATAAGTGGGTAAATGAATTATAAAAAAAGCCGGTTATAGATGGACGCCCGACCCGCCGAAGATGGACGCCCGACCCGCCGAAGATGGACGCCCGACCCGCCGAAGACGGACGCCCGACCCGCCGAAGAGGACACCCGAAGCCGCAGAAGGACGCCGGACCCGACGAGGCCGCAGATGGACGCCGCGCAAGACATCAAAACTGTAAGTACAAAAAAACAAAGAATCTTTTTTTCCCACAGGATTGGGGGCCACTTTGGGGGTGCGCGGTATACGCCAGAGCGCGTTATACCGCGATAAATACGGTATACGGCTGAATAAGAAAAACGTTGTGGAAATCACGGGGGAGGTTAGAAGCTGCTGTATAAGCGGGTGGGGTGTTGTGGAGCGGCCGCCGATGCTTAGAGACAGGCAGACTTACCTGTTCCTCGGTCGGGCGCACTGAGCTCGAGCTGTCCCGTCGTCACTTCCTGTTTTTCGAGTGACGTCGGAACTAGCACAGAGACGGGCGGGTGCACGACGGGCAGGTGCACACAGAAAGTGTATGCACCCGCCCGGCCATAACAATACACTCCATCGCGCCGGAAGCAGGTGGCGCGATTGAGAACGCCACAAAGCCATATTTTTTTGGCCAATGTAGCGCCGCGTCTGCAATCCCGCTACTCCTACAGCACTGTGCCCGGCGTCCGGCGCGCGGACACAGTGCACATAAGGCCCTTTTTTGGAATTTTTTTTTTTCTTAAAGGGACAGATTTTTTTTTTTTTTACTGACTGGGGGATGGGGGGCGGCGCCCGGGCGCCCCTATGGACGGGCCGCCACTGGGTAGGACAGGACAGGTCAGTGTATGTAGGACAGGACAAGTCAGTGTATGTAGGACAGGACAAGTCAGTGTATGTAGGACAGGACAGGTCAGTGTATGTAGGACAGGACAGGTCAGTGTATGTAGGACAGGACAGGTCAGTGTATGTAGGACAGGACAGATCAGTGTATGTAGGACAGGACAGATCAGTGTATGTAGGACAGGACAGGTCAGTGTATGTAGGACAGGTCAGGTCAGTGTATGTAGGACAGGTCAGGTCAGTGTATGTAGGACAGGTCAGGTCAGTGTATGAAGGACAGGTCAGGCCAGGTCAGTGTATGTAAGACAGGTCAGGTCGGTGTATGTAGGACAGTTTAGGTCGGTGTATGTAATATCAGGACTGGTCAGTGTATGTAGGACAGTACAGGTCAGTGTATGTAGGACAGGACAGGTTAGTGTATGTAGGACAGGACAGGTCAGTGTATGTAGGACAGGACAGGTCAGTGTATGTAGGACAGGACAGGTCAGTGTATGTAGGACAGGACAGGTCAGTGTATGTAGGACAGGACAGGTCAGTGTATGTAGGACAGGTCAGGTCAGGTCAGTGTATGTAGGACAGGACAGGTCAGGTCGGTGTATGTAGGACTGGTCAGGTCGGTGTATGTAGGACTGGTCAGGTCGGTGTATGTAGGACAGGTCAGGTCGGTGTATGTAGGACAGGTCAGGTCGGTGTATGTAGGACAGGTCAGGTCGGTGTATGTAGGACAGGACAGGTCAGTGTATGTAGGACAGGACAGGTCAGTGTATGTTGGTCAGGACAGGTCAGTGTATGTAGGTCAGGACAGGTCAGTGTATGTAGGTCAGGACAGGTCAGTGTATGTAGGTCAGGACAGGTCAGTGTATGTAGGTCAGGACAGGTCAGTGTATGTAGGTCAGGACAGGTCAGTGTATGTAGTTCAGGACAGGTCGGTGTATGTAGGTCAGGACAGGTCGGTGTATGTAGGTCAGGACAGGTCGGTGTATGTAGGTCAGGACAGGTCGGTGTATGTAGGTTAGGACAGGTCGGTGTATGTAGGTTAGGACAGGTCAGTGTATGTAGGTTAGGACAGGTCAGTGTATGTAGGTCAGGACAGGTCAGTGTATGTAGGTCAGGACAGGTCAATGTATGTAGGTCAGGTCAGGTCAGTGTATGTAGGACAGGTCAGGTCAGTGTATGTAGGTCAGTGTCAGTGTATGTAGGACAGGTCAGTGTCAGTGTATGTAGGACAGGTCAGTGTCAGTGTATGTAGGACAGGTCAGTGTCAGTGTTAGTATATGTAGGACAGGTCAGTGTCAGGTCAGTGTATGTAGGACAGGTCAGTGTTAGTGTATGTAGGTCAGTGTCAGGTCAGTGTATGTAGGACAGGTCAGTGTTAGTGTATGTAGGTCAGTGTCAGGCCCCGTACACACGTCCAAAGGAACTCGACGGGCAAAACACATCGTTTTGCCCGTCGAGTTCCTTGTGAAGCCGCCGAGGATCTCGGCGAGCCGAAATTTCCCATTGAACAACGAGGAAATAGAGAACATGTTCTCTATTTCCTCGCCGAGGTCCTCGTCGCTTCCTCGGCCGAAAGTGTACACACGGCCGGGTTTCTCGGCAGAATTCAGCTCCGACCGAGTTTCTGGCTGAATTCTGCCGAGAAACTCGGTCGTGTGTACGGGGCCTCAGTGTATATAGGACAGGTCAGTGTCAGTATATGTAGGACAGGTCAGTGTCAGGTCAGTGTATGTAGGAAAGGTCAGGTCAGTGTATGTAGGACAGGTCAGTGTATGTAGGTCGTGTCAGTGTCAGTGTATGTATGCCTACCAGGTCAGTCACACAGTGTATGTAGGTCAGGTCAGTCACAGTGTATGTATGTAGGTCAGTGTTAGTGTATGTTGGTGACAGATCGCACTGTGATTCGCCAAAGCATGCAAGTCAGGTGCATGCTTTGGCCAATCATCAGATATCAATGCACTGAACGCAAACTTGCGTACAGTCGACGTGGAGGGGTTCAAATGCCTAACCAGTCACTTCAGAAAGGAAATTGCCCTGGAGACACAGTTAATGAAGACACTGATCACAATAAATATATTCATTTTTTTATCAAAACTCTTTCTTTTGGATGGAATACATAACCACGTGTCATTTGTCCCTGATTCCGATTCTGAAAACTTGTAATACCTGTGTGGCAAGAATATTGATGACAATATGGATGTTTAAACAAAACCAGAATCTACTGCATTGAAAACATGAAAACAGTGAATCTACAGAAAAACTACATTCCACCTCTTTTAAAAGATTAGCATTTTTACTGGCTCAGTTAGTAATTACAATGATTCCTTTCATTTATCCCAACAATCAGTACAATCTCTGGTTTCCTTAGTGCCTTTGAAGATAAAATACTAAATAATGTTTTTTTTTTTTTCTAGGAAGACAGGTTTCTCATATAAGCAGCCACTGTTATGGGGGTTTAGCAAAACAATCAGTCTACAGGACAAGTACCACCTGTCAATAGCAAATTTTATGTACAGCAGAAACACGAATAAGCACTTAGCTCATAATTAGATTGTAAGCTCTTCTAAGCAGGGTCCTTTTAACCCTCTTGTATTTTATTGAATTGTAACTGTATTGTCTCCCTTTATATTGTATTGGTATATAAGTGCTGTGTAAATTGTTGGCTCTATACAAATCCTAAAAAAAAATAATAATACTATAATAATAATTACATTTCAGCTCTGGTGACTGGACAGCAGAGATACTTAGCATGAGTGCATGCATCATTTGAACTGTAGGTTATACGTGACTTTAACCACTTAAGCCCTGGACCATTTGTCTTGCTAAAGACCAGGGCCTGGATTCAGAAAGGAATTACATTGGCGTATCTCCAGATACGCCGTCGTAACTCCGAATGCGGGCCGTCGCATCTCGGCGCCTGATTCATAGAATCAGATACGCCTCAATGTTGCCTAGATACGAGCGGCATAAGTCTCCTACGCTGTCGTATCTTAGGGTGCATATTTACTCTGACCGCTAGGTGGCGCTTCCGTTGATTTCCGCGTAAAATATGCAAATGAGATAGATACGCCGATTCAGAAACGTACATCCGCCCGGCGTATCAAGATACATCGTTTACGTAAGGCATCGGACCGGCGTAAAGTTATGCCTCATAAAGCAGGGGTAAGTCATGTTAGGTATGGACGTCGGAAACGTACGAACAGCGTCGTATTTTACATCGTTTGCGTAAGTCGTCCGTGAATGGGGCTGGGCGTAGGTTACGTTCACGTCGTCTAAGTATTGAGCGGGCGTAACTTACTTAGAAAATTCGACGTGATACTGATCATGCGCGCGCATGCGCTGTTCGAAAGGAGCGTAATTTACGTGGGGTCACTAAACATTTACATACAACACGCCCCCTACCAGCCTAGTTTGAATTAGGCGGGCTTACGCCGTGTCAGATACACTACGCCGCCGTAACTTAGAGCGCAAGTTGTTTCTGAATACGGGACCTGCCGCTCTAAGTTACGGCGGCGTAGTGTATCTGAGATACGCTACGACCGCCTAAAGATAGGCAGATCTTTCCGAATCTGCACCCAGGACACTTTTTGCGATTTGGCACTGCGTCGCTTTAACTGACAATTGCGCGGTCATGCGACGTGGCTCCCAAACAAAATTGACGTCCTTTTTTCCCACAAATAGAGCTTTCTTTTGGTGGTATTTGATCACTTCTGCGGCTTTTATTTTTTGCGCTATAAACAAAATTAGAGCGTCAATTTTTTAAAAAATTCAATATATTTAACTTTTTGCTATAATAAATATCCCCAAAAAATATATAAAATTTTATTTTTTTTCCTCAGTTTAGGCCGATACGTATTTTTCTACATATTTTTGGTAAAAAAAATCACAATAAGCATTTATTGATTGGTTTGCGCAAAAGTTATATCATCTACAACATAGGGGGTAGTTTTATAGCATTTTTATTAATATTTTTTTTTTTACTAGTAATGGCAGCGATCAGCGACATTATGGTAATCACATTGGACACTTTTGACAACATTTTGGGACCATTGTCATTTTTACAGCGATCAGTGCTATAAAAATGCACTGCTTACTGTAAAAAATTACACTGGCAGTAAAGGGGTTAACCTGTAGGGGGCACTGAAGGGGTTAAGTGTGACCTAGGGAGTTCTTCTAACTGTTAGGGGGCGTGGCGTGGCTTTCCGTGACACATCACTGATCGCTGTTGCCGATGACAGGGAACAGACGACCAGTGACATGTCACTAGGAAGAATGGGGAAATGTTGTGTTTACACTGACATCTCCCCGTTCTTCAGCTCTGTGACGCGATCGCGGGACAACGGCGGACATCAAGTCACGGAGCTCGGGGCAGGGTCGCGAGCGCGCCACCGGCAGCACGAGCATGACCACACGGCCGCTAAATTAAAGGGGACGTTTAACCACTTAAGCCCCGGACCAAAATGCTGCCTAAAGACCCAAGGGGTTTTTACAGTTCGGGACTGCGTCGCTTTAACAGACAATTGCGCGGTCGTGCGACGTGGCTCCCAAACAAAATTGGCGTCTTTTTTCCCCCACAAATAGAGCTTTCTTTTGGTGGTATTTGATCACCTCTGCGGTTTTTATTTTTTGCGCTATAAACAAAAATAGAGCGACAATTTTGAAAAAAATGCTATATTTTTTACTTTTTGCTATAATAAATATCCCCCAAAAACATATATAACATTTTTTTTTCCTCAGTTTAGGCCGATACGTATTCTTCTACCTATTTTTGGTAAAAAAAATCGCAATAATCGTTTATCGGTTGGTTTGCGCAAAATTTATAGTGTTTACAAAATAGGGGATAGTTTTTTTGCATTTTTTTTTTACTACTAATGGCGGCGATCAGCGATTTTTTTCGTGACTGCGACATTATGGCGGACACTTCGGACAATTTTGACAAATTTTTGGGACCATTGTCATTTTCACAGCAAAAAATGCATTTAAATTGCATTCTTTATTGTGAAAATGACAGTTTGCAGTTTGGGAGTTAACCACAGGGGGCGCTGTAGGAGTTAGGGTTTACTTTGTGTGTGTTTACTAGTGTAGGGGGGTGTGGCTGTAGGAATGACGTCATCGATCGTGTCTTCCCTATAAAGGGAATGACGCGATCGATGGGCCGACACAGTGAAGCACGGGAAAGCCGTGTTTACACACGGCTCTCCCCGTTCTTCAGCTCCGGGGAGCGATCGCGACGGAGCGGCTATAAACGAATAGCCGCGCCGTCGTCCCGGATCGCTCCTGAAGCCACGGGGACCGCCGCATGTACGGGGGGGTCCCGATCGGACCCCCCACCTACGTCAAGCAGGGCACGTATATATACGTTGATGTGCCTGCCTGTGCCATTCTGCTGACGTATATGTACATGAGGCGGTCCTTAAGTGGATATATACGCCCATTTGCCCAGCCATGCCATTCTGTCGACGTTTAAGTGCGTGCGGCAGTTGGCAAGCGGTTAAAGTAAGTTTATACTTATACAGTATGTCCTGTCATTATTCCATGATTAAAACTATCCTACAGGGGAACCTTTCTTATTACACTAATTAATGACTAAAGCTTAGTAAATAGCATTGATATATTATGTTTTAAAGCGGGGGTTCACCCTTAGAGGGCACTTTTCCCCCTTAGATTCCTGCTCGTTATTACTAGGGGAATCGGCTATTTATTTTAAAATATGTGCAGTACTTACCCGTTTACGAGATGCATCCTCTCCGTCGCTTCCGGGTATGGGCTTCGGGAATGGGCGTTCCTTCTTGATTGACAGGCTTCCGAGAGGCTTCCGACGGTCGCATCCATCGCGTCACGATTTTCCGAAAGAAGCCGAACGTCGGTGCGCAGGCGCAGTATAGAGCCGCACCGACGTTTGGCTTCTTTCGGCTACGAGTGACGCGATGGATGCGACCGTCGGAAGCCTCTCGGAAGAATGTCAATCAAGAAGGAACGCCCGCTCCCGAAGACCCATACCCGGAAGCGACGGAAGAAGATGCAGCTCGAAAACGGGTAAGTACTGCTCATATTTTAATATAAATAGCCGATTCCCCTAGACCGAACGAGCAGGAAGCTAAGGGGAGATTTTTTTTTTTTTTTAAAATGGGTGAACTCCCGCTTTAAGTAATTGGCTTTACATCTGAGTGACCATTATGTCTTTTACAAATGGATGTTTTGGAGGCTTAAAAATATGCCTAGCGTAAGATCCATAGATGTCAATAAAAGTATGTTCTGTACTCAGTTACGCTGATGCTTTCATCTCATGATATATGACGTGTTTACTGAACTTGTCATACGCACATGTGTGTGTTAACAAGTTAATTAGCTAATTAATTTTATACTAGGCGTATATTTAAGCTTCCAAACAATTGTGTGTGCATGTAGCATTACATTACCATTATCATTACACAATTTCTTGCATTTATATATTGTAACACGGGAAAGTAATGATGTAGCAGAAGTTAAACCTGTACCTCTGAAAAAAAAAAAACTTCTTGGCAACAAATTAGGAGTGACTATAGTGAATATTCGCTGCTACAAAAACACCTCCACTCATATGTTTACATTTTGTCCAGTGGTAAGTTACAACAAGACCCTAACTTCATGTCTGTAGTGACAAAAAAAGTGATGGTACCTTTCTGATGTGAGGGAAACTAGAAAATCTGGCATAAACACACTCAATGGCCCGGATTCAGAAAGCACTTACGCCGACGTATCTTCTGATACGCCGCGTAAGTGCACGGATGCGCCGTCTTATCTCTGCGCCTGATTCTTAAAATAAGATATGCCTGAATTTTGGATCCATCCGACCGACATAAGTCTCCTATGCCGTCGTATCTTAGGCGCATATTTACGCTGGCCGCAAGGGGTGCTTCCATTGATTTACGCGTCAAATATGCAAATGACCAAGATACGCCGATTCACGAACGTACTTGCGCCGTCGCTGTAATCTACGCCGTTTGCGTAAGGCGTACGTCCGGCGTAAAGTTATTCCACCATATAGGAGGCGCAGGCCATGCAAAGGTATGGACGACGGAACAGCCGTCGTATTTTACGTTGTTTACATAAGTCGTACGTGAATGGGGCTGGGCGTAGGTTACGTTCACGTCATAGGCATTGAGCCGTCGTATCTTAGGGAGTATATTCGACGTGATTCTGAGCATGCACGCGCCATTCGTTCGGACCATCATTTGCATGGGGTCACGGTTCATTTAAATTAATCACGCCCACCGTCCACCTACTTTGAATTACGCGGGCTTACGCCGAAAGATTTACGTTACGCTGGCGCAATGTAGGGAGCGAGTGCTTTGTGAATACTCTGGGATATGAGATGCGCTACGCCGGAACAAAGATGCGCCGATCTACCTGAATCCAGGCCACTATCTGTAATAGTATGAATGTTTCTGCCATAAAAGAGAATGGACTAAGATCTAACCCTATTTACTCTACACCTGGAAAGAGAGACCATCTTTGTGTAACTTGATGCATGAGGATTTAGAATAGTTTAGTTAAGTTATCCCATCCAGACTCTTGCATGGGGAATTTCAATGGAAAATAATTTTTAAAGAGGAATTAGGAAACTGTGCCCATAGACAGGGCTGTCTTAATGAGAGGGACCACCTGGGCACTGCCCAAGGGCCCCAGCTGCATGGGGGGCCCCTGAACTTTCCCCAAAGTAGCTGGTGCTTGAGCCCACGCTCCCCCAAAATTGGGGGCCCCATGATGGCACTGAGAGTGATGGATACACAGGGGAGGCAGGCTGGCAGCGGTGACCCATGCTGTGCAGAACGATACCTATTATTTCACAGCCAGCAGGAAAGGGCAGAGCCGAAGCGCCAGTGATGCTCTGACCCCACCTCATGCAGCTTGAATGCTTGGGACTCGAAGGCTGCGGGGTAGGAGCTGGAGTGGGAGCTGCTGAGTTGGCAGCACTGAGAGCCCAGTAGCATTGTGGATGGTGTCATGGTGAGCCCAGCTGTCCAGCACTGTTTGCACCGAAAGGCTTGGGATGTCCGGAGGGATGCTCCATCTCCATTGTAGGGGCCCCAGAGCATTACTTTGCCCATGGGCTCATGATGCTATTAAGATTGCCCTGCCCATAGAGACAAGTTGAGAACAAAAGACTAGTGCCCAGCATTGTCTGTGGTATCCCAGAAGCTTATCTTCTCCCCATTACTGATTTAAGCTGGTCATACACTAATACATTTTTGAACAAGCATTCATATAAAAATGTGTTAAAAGTTCACAGTATGTCTTCAGGAATGGCATTTGAAAGTAGTTCAAAATTGTATTTGCTTTTAACACTCAGTTTTGGAATGAGTGGACTTTGTTCAAGAAAACATTCCACCCTGCTGTTTGGATTTTCTCGTCACTGTGGTCAAAAATGTACCTTGATTTGACCCCAATAACAATTGAATAAATGTTTTTAAAAACACATTTTAGCAAAATACTTCTAGAGTAAGGGCAACCTTACCATACCTTGGTTCACATTGTGCACAAAGTCAAATAACTGTGCCAAACAAATTGCCTGAGAGCCGGCTCACACAGGGGAGACTTGGGATCTGACTTGAAGTCGCCCCAAGTCACCCTAGTCTCGCGGTTAAGAAAATCAATGGAAGTAAATGGAGCCGTCTTAATGTACACTACTGAAGTCGCTCCGACTTCAGAAAAGGTTCCTGTACTACTTCAATCTGACTTCTAGGCGACTTGTACCCATAGATTTCAATGGAAGTCGCCTCCAAGTCGGATCCCCTGTCCTAACTGAAGCAACTTTCCAGGAAATAAAAATTGTTTTCTCGGCAAACCCCTCCCTCCCACAGAGCTGATTACTCTTTGATTGGCCACTGGTAAAGTCCCCTGTCCTGGAGGCGACTTCAAGTCACCCCAAGTCGCGATGTGGGTCGTGCTGTGGTTCACGCTCAAGTCACGCTGAGGTTCCCTAGCAAAGTCGCACACAAAGTCGTGTCGCCCCTGTGTGAACCGGCTCTGAGAGTCCAAATATTTTTAATATCAATATTTGCTCTTAAGATGACAACAAAGAACAGCAAACATGTTTTGGAGGACTTAAAGATCTCCCCCTTCCTTCACTTAACTTCATCAATTTTAAGCCCTGAAGAATGAGGAGATCTTTGAGTCCCTAAAATGTGTTGGCTGTTCTGTGTTGTCTCCTTGTGAGCAAATATTGATAATAAAAGTGTGTGTACTCCCAGACCATTTGTTTGGTGTTCTCATTGGATTTTGTGCCTATAAATCTTTAAATCTGGGTTCTCTGCTTTTGTTGGGAGCAGACTTACCGAAGTCACTGTGGCTTAACTCTAATCTGATCCATCTAATGATAGTTTTAATTCCGTGCCTCATTTTTACACATTCTTTTTCCACACTGTATCACTGTGTGGAGGCAGCCATCTTGATATAGGGACAAGGCTTTGCTTTCTCATGTCAGAGCTGCCCTCTGGTGTCTGGTGATCTTAAAGTGGATGTAAACCCTTCTATCGTATCAGCCAAAGAAGCTGCCATCTTGGCCTCTGTTTAAACTTCAACTACCATGATGCTTCACATGTGATCAGCTATGACACCAGCCATTGGATGGTTTGACAGTTGGCTTGAAAGCACATCCAATGTGACAGTTACATTCAAGGCATGTGGTGAAAATGTAACTGTTTTTTGAAACTGTTAAATCTTTGGGTTTTCTACCACTTTAAGACCAGTGAGATAATATTCTGGAAGCAGCAGGGAAGGTGGAAGAAGCAGAGATCCACAGAATGAATGAATTGTAAGCAGGGAGGTCCTTGCCAGGCAGGTCCAGCTTTCTGTCCAACATACTGTACCCACTGACTCTGGAGCTACATGTCATGTGACCAATGATGGTAGTTAAATCAGAACTCCTAATCTGCATCTTTGTTCCAGGTTGGTAACTAAGAAAATAATCTCTCTGGGCCATATTCTGAAAGAATCTCCGCCTGCTTCGCTTAGGGCACTTACACTCCGCTGTCCCAACTTACTGGAGCAGGTGTTGTATTCCCCAACCACTTGCTCCATAACTTGGGACAGCGGAGTGTAAGTGTCCCGGCGTAGCCTGGCGGATCTCCAAGGGGGCGGCTTCTATTCAAATGAAGCGCGCCCCCGATGCAAAAGAACTGGGCATGCGCCGGGCTGCAAAAAGCCCAGTGCGCATGCTCCAGTTCTCGGCGGAAAACGTATTCAAGAACGACTTACGTAAACGACGTATCCGACGAAAAAACACGACGGGGACCCGACGCCATCCGTAACATGGCCTACGCGAGACTTGTGGAAACTTACCCCTCATATAGCAGGGGTAAGTTTCCGCTTACGCAAACGACGTTAGCGACGGTTACGCGACGCAAACTCGTTTGGGAATCGGCGTAGAAGGATCATTTGCATATGCAAATGACTCCTTCACGTAAATGCCATCTAGCGGCGGCCGGCGTCATTGCATTTAAGATCCGCCAGTGTATCTATGCAAAAATGATTCTGAGAATCAGGAGCATAGATACACTGGCCAAAAAAGGGAGTTACGATGGAGTATCCTGAGATACTCCATCGTAACTTCTCTGAGAATATGGCCCTATATCCCTGGGGCATGATGCAAGTCACGTGTGGATTTCTCTTTGCATGTGCATAGAGTAGTTTTGTAACAATGATAGATGACATTTATTGTTTTGCTATAGATTGTTGAAAATGTTACATTGTATTGATTATGTTTATATTTTCTCAGTAAGGGCCCTTTCACACCAGTGGACCGTATGTTTGTTTTTTCATTCATCTGTTTACAGATGAAAAAGGGACATACATGTATCCCTATGAGATAGCGGGTGTCAGCGGATGAATATCCGCTGACACCTGATCTCATCGGTGTCCGCTATGTTCCGATTCTGCAGACGGAGGAAAATCCTATTTTTCCATCCGTCTGTGGATCGGATCGGGTGAACACGGACAGACAGTCCATGTTCATCTGATCCCCCCATAAGGGAGAACGGAGATCTGACAGGGCGGCCGCCCTGTCATCTGCCGGATCACCGGTGATCAACGAAACGATCCCCGCTGAGCAACCGGATAAGTAAGGTACGGATCCTCGCGGGATCCGTACCTCTGAAAGGGGCCTACTACTCACCCCCTACATCCAAGATCACATGGTTCTGAGGAAGCAGATAAAGCAAAACGCTTCAACCTCACTTCTTTCGTCTTTTGGTTCATCATTTTGGGGCTCAAAGCATTTTCTGGGTAAGGATATGAACAGTATGCGATATTGGTCCTCCAGTATACAGGGGACCAAGAAAACTTGCAGTTTCTTCTTTTATGTGGTTTTAATTATCAGAAACTTTGTATAAACATTTATATATTCATTCGGTTGTTTGTCCCATTTGTACCAGTAAAGTCCAAACAAATAATCTATGTTTTAGATAGTAGTGTATATATATATATATATATATATATATATATATATATATATATAGACGTGGTACATTTTTGAGCAGTCAAGTTCTTTTTAAATTATTATTAAACTAAAAAAATACTAATGACACAGCCGCATGTCAAAATTTGACAGCTGTGCAACGACAACTGCATGGTCCTAAATGTAGGCAGTGTGTTTTTTCGCCTGTCAAATTTTGACATGGGGCTGTGGCCGAGAAGCTGTTGCATCTGAATCCACCTCTATAAGCTACCTGCAAAAACAAAGGCAACCTGCACAAAGGATGGGTTAAAGGTCCCATCTGAAAGAAGTCTAAAACAATTGATTCAATATGGCATCTAGGCCGCCATATAGATACATATTTCAGTAAAGGTGTAACATAAATGAGATAATAGATGTAAGGCACACCCATTAGCTGCTTTTATATGTCCTGCTCTGTAAAAGCAGTGGTAAAGGCACAGTCAACAAAGTGTTTTTCATTAGATTTGCATTACACAATAGATTACGCCAACTCTGATGCAATGTATTTCCATCATGTTATCCACAGGTGTGCAGCTTAGAATCATTTTCAAAGTCTTCATTGTTTCAGCAAATCTGACCTTTTCAATGCAACTTATTTGCCCCTTTATAAAGTATGTTGTTTAACCGTCTACTATAAATACATTGTTAAAAGGAACCGGTGACAAGCAAATAAGAGCTTGGAATTACTGATCCGTATAATGAAGTGCATAGCTGTGGACCCACTGTAGAAACGGGATACTTTGATTAGACTGAGGACGCAATTAAACGCCAACAAAACTCTCACGGCCCATTGAGAAAGAACAGTCTTTTTCCAAATGAAGGTGACTTGTGAGTTTCATTTATTGGCAAGAGTTATCAGACAAACTGGCTTATGTTCTTATAAAGAACTTAAGTAGGAAAGACTATGTATAAAGAATCCGCCATATTTAGGGTTTTTGACATTTAGAACAATTCTCTCCTGGGCAAAACAAAGTCATGGCGCTGTAGAAAAGACTAAAACAATGCAGAAATCAATTTAAAGCCCTGCACACGCGGTCAGACTTTTGTCCGGCCATGATGACATCAGAATTCTGACGGAATTCCATGGAGTAAAAGAGAACATGTTCTCCATCTAAACTCCGACGGAATTCCTCTGAATTTCCGATGGAAAAAATCCGATGGGGCATGCACACGGTCGGAATTTCCGATGGAAAAAGATCGGAAATTCCGATTGTGTGGACAAAGCTTTACTTTTTAAATTTTTCTTACTTTTTATATTTTACTTTTTTTTTTCTTTAAAGTAACTTTTGTCAAAAAATTAAGTCCTGCTAGATTATTTCAGGTTACCCCCTTTTGTAGGTATAGCTATATAAATCATTAAAAATAAGTAACAATACTGTTTAAAATCCAGTAATGCATTCTCACCCTGCTTTGCACATGCTCAGTTCTCAATTCTTGGCACTGTACCTAAAATCAGAGCCACTAGAGGCTGATCAGCTGACAGGTTTAGAGTTGTTGTAAACCTCTGAAATGAAATATGAATAAAGCATATCCCTCTCTATAGTGTGTATTTGTCTCAATCAAGAACACTATGGGGGGTTATTTACTAAAGGCAAATCCACTTTGCACTGCAAGTGCACTTGAAAGTGCAGTCGCTGTAGATCTGAGGGGAAGCTCTGCTGATTTTATCATCCAATCATGTGCAAGCTAAAATGCTGTTTTATATTTTCCTTGCATGTCTCTCTCAGATCTACAGTTGTAGTGCAAAGTGGATATGCCTTTAGTAAATAACCCCCCATGTCTGTCTGCTACAGTGTTCTCTGCTATCTGCATGAGTCACATCACATTTTTTTTAACTGGCTGTTGGCTTCTGATATTCGGCCCATGTGTGCAGGGCTTTAAAGGGGTTGTAAAGGTTTGTTTTTTATTTTCTAAATAGGTTCCTTTAAGCTAGTGCATCGTTGGTTCACTTACCTTTTCCTTTGATTTCCCTTCTAAAAAATGTTTTTCTTTGTTTTCTTTGTCTGAATTTCTCACTTCCTGTTACTCCTCAGTAAGCTGTTCTGGCTGACTAACCACCGCTCGGATGATGGTGGCAAGTTTACTGAGGAGAAAAAGGAAGTGAGAAATTCAGACAAAGAAAAAAAACATTTATAAGGGAAATCGAAAGGAAAAGGTAAGTGAACTAACAATGCACTAGCTTAAAGGAACCTATTTAGAAAATAAAAAGTAAACCTTTACAACCCCTTTAAGTTTACTCTCTATCTGAGCCGAGATACAGTTACAATCAATACTGGACTGCTCTGGGCAATGGTGGCCTCCAGAAAAAAAGACATAGGAGCAATACTTGAGGCAATTTACAGCACACACAAATTTTGGAAGCATAATTATCAATGTGGGATGTATGTAATATTAATTGCATGTAATATTAATTGTTATAAAATTGTTATTGGTAAAGTTCCACTTTATTGAACAGAAACAGAGGTCTTTGGAAGTCAGAGATGTGGGATTCGAACTGAAATAATTAACAAAAGTTGAAAAACAAGGGTGAGCCTGGGCTAGGGCTTAATCTTTTACAGAGTTGTGAATGGTTGGAGTGGTTGGAGCATCAACCATATGTTTGCTGCCATGAAGGCACCAGGGAAGTAATTTTCAATATTTTTAAATCTGCAACCTTAACCTCTTCCCGCTGTTGCCTCCTGGTCCTTTAAGAGGTTTCCAGTGTTGGGAAACAGAGGTGGGCATTCTGATCAGGTGACTGGTATGATTGGCTGTCACATGATTGGAAAGCTTCTGATCACAAGTATGCATTAGAAGCTTTCCAGTATCTGGCCGAAAAAAGACAATAGTCCATCCAGTTCAACCTGCAGCCTCTTGGTGTTAAAGCCCACCAAGAAGCTGCATACATGCGTATGGTCGGCGGGAAGAGGTTAGAGGGGTTGTAAACACTTGTTTTTTTATTTTAATAACAAACATATCATACCTACTTCCACTGTGCAGTTTGTTTTGCACAGAGTGGCCCAAATCTGCCTCTTCTGGTGTCTCCCAATGGCGTTGACGGCTCCTCCCCGCATCGGTAAACCACCTAGGTGAAGTGCTGTCAGGTACTTGATAGAAGACTGAGTTGACAAGGGCAGCCTCTCATATCTCTTGTCCTGGCTCCGCTGGAGATGAGACAGAGGAACCCGAAAGACAAGAGGGACACGACTGCCTGATGAGGAAGGTTCCAGGGTGGCTGCTTGTCAGGGTTCTGCAGACTGGAGTAAGCTGCGGTGTGCAGAGCTGGAACTGGAGACTGCCAGGCAGGCAACCAAGGGTTAACAGTAGCCAGGAATGTAGGCAGAAGCAGAGTCTCAAGAATAGCCAGGGTCGTCAGCAGGCGGGCAGTGAGGTACCAAATCATAAACAAAGCCAGAGTCAGAGCCAGGTCAGAGGTGGTAAAAACACAGGAACAGATAACAGAGCCAAGGTCAAGAGAAAGCTGGGTCATAAACTGGAAGAGCACACAGGATCAGATCAGGATACAGGACACAGCTGAAGGTCAGTCAGCAAAGCATAGGAGGCTAGACTCCCTTTAAATAGGCCATCTGGCGCCAAGAGGAATTAAGCCTGTGCAGACTCCTGCATGCATGCATGCGCCTGTTAGCTGTACTATGGAAAGTTTTATGCGCCTGTGCGCATCTATGTGCCAGATGTCTCACAGGGATTCCCTGACAAGCGCTCTCAGAGGGGGTTACAGCACGGCTGCGCTCCAGAGTCCAGCATTTGCATCCATAGACACAGAATACCGGACCCGGCCACGTCCCCCGATGCCCCCGTCAAGGCACTTACAGTGTTAAGATATATACTGTATATTCATGTGTGTAGACCAAAAGAGGCTGCAAGAGATCAGAAACACTAAAGCCTCGTACACACGACCGAGAAACTCGACGGGCGAAACACATCGTTTTGCTCGTCAAGTTCATTGTGAAGCCATCGAGAAACTCGACAAGCCAATTTTCTTCATTCCCGTCAAGGAAATAGAGAACATGCTCTCTTTTTGGCTCGTCGAGTTTCTCGACAGTTTCCTCAACGAAAATGTACACACGACCGGTTTCCTCGGCAAAGAAATATCTCCCAGCAAGTTTCTTGCTGGTTTTTGCTGAGAAACTCGGTCGTGTGTACGAGGCCTGAGAAGTAACAGAGGAAGAAATAACTTGAAAACAGTATAAGAATAAAAATTATTTATTTTATATTTAATTTATTTAATATAAATTAATTTTAGAATAACTTATATTAAATGTATATAATTATTTTTGAATTTTAAACAAAGGACAGTCATTTACAAAACACAATGCTCTAACAAATTGACCATCATTCAGTTAGGATGTACTGTACATCTGCTTCAAATACATAAACCAACTGAGATACTTATTTGTTTGCTTTTCCTTGGTCTGTGACTTCAAAAGTGCAGATGACCTAGACAATGAGGCAACAGACTTTATCATAATTGTCTCAACATGACAGGTTCCCTTTGAGGATTGCTTTCACAAAGCTATAAATAATATTAAACAACAATGTTAATACTGTACCGGTGTGTGAAACATTGTACTGCATAAATACATTTAAGGAAAAGCTATCTTAAAATAAGCTCAATGTTATTTAACTAATATATGTAACCACGCTCCCTTCTAAAAATATTTGCAGAAGGGAGCGCGGTTACATATATTATTTATCACATGTAGATTGTTTACCTCACAACAGGCAGCTCTGAAATGTATACAATTAAATATGGTATAGTGAATAACTTGCGCAGGTTAAGGGAACATTCCCAATTTGTATCACGTAATGTTATTTAACGCTCTAGCTGACCAATGCATACAGCCCTTGGTCCCATTCAGACTTGTCCGTTTCCAAACAGCGTGGTGGGACAGGTTTGCCACCTTCCCCATCCTCGTTACCACTGTAACGGTCACCACCGTTTACGACCTTCCATCAACCCACGACAGCTTATCTGACACTCCAACCAACCAACAGACATCAGACATCCCCATTTCCAAGAATAACGAGACTTGCTCCGTTACTGGTTTCAAATGTATGACCACTTTTAATGGTTACTTTCAGTCTTATATACAGTACAACAGGTTACAGTAATCACAGGAACAAAACCACACCCCACCCATACATCACACGATGAGCTTCAATCACATTATTTTAGATAATTACATAGAGGAGTTAATTATCCCCCAGACGTTACGTCTCCGACAATAAGTCATTCACCTGCACCTGAGAAGTCACATTCCTTCATTAACAGAATTCAAACAAAACACCATCACACAATGATTTCTTCTCAATCCACATCTTTAGACAGACGGTCCGTCTCCGACAGAAAGGTATTCACACCTCTGAGCTTCAATAGGCTTTAAACAGTGTTATCACACAATGAAAGGCCTTCCAAGAGCCAGCCTCATTTAACATGTCAACAGTCTTCACAGAGAGATGAGTCATAGAATATTCTTTGCAGACATTAAAGAATATATTGTAGATTACTGTCCATGTTAAAACAATCCAACATATATCCCCTGTCCTGTAATTTAGGATATAATTTCTCAGTCACCCTATGGCCCTATCGGACATAAGGTGACCCTAGACATAAGACTCCTTGGTGATGCTGGCACAGGAGTACCCCTCATCCTTCCAAAGTCTCTGGGTGTCATGGGTCATTCCGTTACATCTCTCCCCTTTCGGTGGGAGACTGACACAGGAGGGAACCCCAAACGGATTGACTCCGAAGTTAGTCAGTAGTACCAGTCCTTCAATGCTGGTATCCATACCATACCCCAAATAAATTGCTCCAAACAGAGCATTACTCACCCCGACAACCTCTGCCTCTCTCGAACCTGCCTGCGGCTGGGGAGAGGCCTGGACTGGCCCTTCTCCCTGGAGTCCTTTCAGCCACTGGAGATAAGACAGGGTGACTGGGCTCAGTCTATCATGCTGTTGGGGATCTGGGCCAACTGGCCCCAATCCCTGGGGTATACCAGTGGAGACTGAAGTCCCATCCACTGGTAGGTGAAAATCCCCCGATGCTTGCAAAGCAAAACCGACATCCTCCTGTCTCGGTGACGCACCATTTTCTGGGGTTGTGTCAGTGAAGACTGAAGTCCCATCCACTGCCCCAGGAACTCCCTCTTCTGTTAAGTGAGAGCAGAGGCTTGTGGCACTCTGCTCTGTTGCCAGCTCTTCCGCTGGGTTGCTTTGAGTGGAGACCACAGTCCCATCCACTCCCACAGGAACTCCCTCTCCTGCTAGTTGAGAGCAGAGGCTTGTGGCACTCTGCTCTGTTGCCAGCTCTTCCGCTGTTTTGCTGAGAGGGGGGACCACAGTCCCATCCCCCGATGTCAGCTCAAGCTGCAGTTGTGTGCAGCAGCCAGTAGCATCCTGCCCTGCTGCCAGTGATTCAGCTGGGAGTAAAAGCTTTACCACCACAGTTTGTTGCTAGAGAGAGGGGCCAACTGCCCCGGCTCCCTGGAACTCCACTTCCATGGTGACTGGCATCTGTACCTCTCCCCTCTCTTCAGTTGATGCTGCTGTGACTTTTGCTGCTGCAGCACCTCTTTGCTGTAGCCAAGTGGCATCCACAGCCGCTATAACCCAGTCTATGATCTCCGGTGGAGGATTAGGTCCATACTGTGCCAGTCCACGTCTAACAGCCCAGTCAAAAAGCTCTTCCTCGGGTGTCCTGTCTGTTATGCTGGGCCTTTCTGTTACGCTGGGCCTTTCAGCTCTATCCATTTGGACAAGCTCTGCAATAATGTCCCTTCTCTTACGATTGCAGGCCGATCTCCCCCGGCTCTCCAGTAAGTCCTTGAGGGAAGAGAGCTTCAGCCGTTCATACAGCGTCTCCATTGTCCTGTGTCCTTGTAGCCGTCCTTCTGACGATGGAAACATCCCACTGCTGTGCCAACAATTGTAACGGTCACCACCGTTTACGACCTTCCATCAACCCACAACAGCTTATCTGACACTCCAACCAACCAACCAACAGACATCAGACATCCCCATTTCCCAGAATAACGAGACTTGCTCCGTTACTGGTTTCAAATGTATGACCACTTTTAATGGTTACTTTCAGTCTTACAGTACAACAGGTTATAGTAATCACAGGAACAAAACCACACCCCACCCAAAAATCACACGATGAGCTTCAATAGGCTTTAAACAGTGTTATCACACAATGAAAGGCCTTCCAAGAGCCAGCCTCATTTAACATGTCAACAGTCTTCACAGAGAGATGAGTCATAGAATATTCTTTGCAGACATTAAAGAATATATTGTAGATTACTGTCCATGTTAAAACAATCCAACATGTCCACTTTCCTGTAATTTAGGATATAATTTCTCAGTCACCCTATGGCCCTTTCGGACATAAGGTGACCCTAGACATAAGACTCCTTGGTGACGCTGGCATGGGTCATTCCGTTACAACCACAACTACTACACTACTACTCTTTTACTATTATGTATGAGCAAGCAATGCTGCTTGTTCATTCATACCAGTGGCAGATCACTTAAAGCTCTTAAAGAAAACTATGTAGTCCCGCTGACCTTGACTGCGTCAACCCGCCTGATAGGCGTCCAATAGCGGCACCTGTCATTTCAGACAATCAGGAGAGGCGGTTCAGTGTTAGGAAAGCAAATATTAATTTGCTTTTCTAACACAGCCATTTTGAAGGGGGTGGCAGCGGCGGCCATGGATAGATTCATACAATGCATGAATCTATCCATTGGTCATAGAGGGGGTGGCTTGAGAGAGGGGGCAGCGCCCATGCGCCTTTATGGATGCACCGCCACTGGGCCAATCACAGATCACAACAATAAGCAAGATGTTAATGAATGGAAAGCCTTTCATGACAGGTTGTTTACATTGTTATCATTTAATCTATATGATCAATAATCACAGCGGTCACAGAAGGATCGCACTGCGCACTCCTAAAGGCCTCGTTCATACGGGCAAGAATCTCGTCAGGAAAAAAAAACGTTTTTTCCGACGAGATTCTTGGCAAAAATCTCTTGCCGCCCAAGTGTACACACAGACCTTTCAAAAGAACCGCAGTTCTCTTGAAAGGCAAGAACGCAGGGACCTCATCGCGTACGACGAGCATGCACTCGTCACATTCAATGCCGTCTCTGCCATCTTGCTTCACCCTACCTATGCCGTGGAAGCTACCGCGCATGCGTAGAAGTCATTTCGAGCATGCGCGAGTTTCCACAGTGACATGTAAGTATACACACTCTCGGGTTTCTCTTCGTGAAACAGGCCGACAAGAATCTCGACGAGAAAATAGAGAAAAGGTTCTCTATTTTTCTCGTTGAGATTCTGGTCAGATTTCCAGACGAGAAACCTGAAAGCCTCGTACACACGCTCGGTTTACTCGGCCAGCAGTTTTCTTGCTGGTTCTTGCCGAGAAAACCGAGCGTGTGTGTACGAGGCTTAACCCCTGAACAGGCTCAATCACGTATATATGTGCGATTGAACCTGGCTGTGCTGCTCCCCCCCCCCCACGCAGTATAGCTGCAAGAGTGGGGTGGCAAGTGGTTAACGTTTTTTAACATTGGACCTTTAATGTGTACCTAATCCCCCAAAAAAACATGTTATAGATTGCAGTTTACCAGTGTGTTGTGGTGGCTACATTAACTTCCTTTTTTTCGATTTTTTTCCCATTAGTTTTGCCTGATGTTTTTGCCAATACCACTGTCCGTGTCCTAGGGTTACAATGTTCACTCTCTATCAGAGGCATATTTAGTGAAAATAGCGCCTATGGCAAGCACTGATACTGCGCCCCTGTCGAAACATTTGACACCCATCTTTCAGATACCCTTAACAAAAAAAACAGCTAACAAAACTAGTGATATTTATCATCCCTTGTGATACCTTGGGTAGTGACATATCCTCTTTATGGAGAAATGTGGGGTTTATTAGACCCCTGATCCCTCCTC
Organism: Rana temporaria; assembly: GCF_905171775.1. Lineage (NCBI taxonomy): Eukaryota > Metazoa > Chordata > Amphibia > Anura > Ranidae > Rana > Rana temporaria. The sequence continues at coordinate 279,540,825 of NC_053489.1, forward strand.
TGCCCTCCAAGGCCAGGTAAATGCAATACTGGAAGAGATGAAATCTTTATCACTTAAGGCCTCAGTTTTCACAGAGGAGAGGGAGAAACTAATGTTCCTCCTTCTTCTTTGTGTGCTGCCAATCCGACCAGATGGAATGGGAGAGCCTGGGCAAACAGGGGAGAGCTGTGGCTGAACGCAGCAGGGATAGCGCTGCCATTATCCATTAGCAAAGGTGCTAAAAAGGAGATCCTGCCTATGCTCTGGAGGAGGGAAAAAGAGACCCTCAGACCCTGGTAAGTGCCTTGCTGCCCAACCACTCAACCGCGCCCCCTTCATGGATGCCATACCCTAGATACGCCACTGCTCTCTATACAACAGTTTCTCAAACAGGTTTTCGTGGCACTCTACGATTGCTCTAGAGATTGCTAGGTGTTCCTTGAGCAACGAGCAATTTCTGGTTCTCAGATAAGTTCCCACTGATGCCAATGATCTTTTTAGCTATCTGTAAGGGGATAATTCATCCCAAGGACCATAAATGTAGGGGGCATTCTTTCCACTGACCATCACACTAATGTGTCATGAGTTGTAGATATAGTATTTTTTGGCAGGGGTTCCCTGAGACTGAAAAGCTATTTGAAAAGTTGCTGTGCTTAAAAGGTTAAGAAAGGCTACACTGTAGCTATGGAGGAGCAGCAGGACTGCTCTTCTGAAGATAGCTTAAAGACCTAATAACATTGTATGAGAGTGCAGTTTAGACTTAATGGACACTGGGTGTTTAGCCCCTGTGCATCAAATCCAAGTGTTTTCATGCCCCCAGGAAGCACAGTCTAATTCCGCGTACACACGACCGTTTTTTGGGTTCTAAAAAATGACGTTTTTAAGGGTCTAGAAAAAACGAAGTACAACACGTACGACGGCACTACAAAGGGGAAGTTCCATTCGGATGACGTCACCCTTTGGGCTGCTTTAGCTGATTTTGTGTTAGTAAAAGACGATTCACGCTTTTCTGTCTGTTACAGCGTGATGAATGTGCTTACGGTAGTTTTACCAGAACGAGCGCTCCCATCTCATAACTTGCTTCCGAGCATGCGCGGATTTTTCACGTCGTTAAAGCCCACACACGACCATTTTTTACAGCCTTAAAAACGACAATGTTAAAAACGTTGTGAACAAATAGAGCATGTTCGAAAAAAAAATTGCCCATTTTTTAGAACCCGAAAAATGCTCTGAAGCCCACACATGATCGTTTTTAATTACATTAAAAAAAAAACGTCATTTTTTAGAACCCGAAAAACAGTCGTGTGTATGCGGCATAAGGCAGGCTGAAATATGCTGCAGTTGGATATGGCTGGATGCTGCACCAAAGGGTACTCACTTTTAGGGCATTATGCATTCAGGGATGTATGCCCGATACTCAGAATACCCATGTTTTGGACCCTAAATGCATACAGCACTGAACACAAGTTTTTCTTGGTACAGTGTCCAAACACAGCATATTTCGTGATGGGTTATGAAAGGCTGAAGACAGTGGGTCTTTTTTTAGAAGTCATTTCAATGAACAGAAAGCTCTTGTAGTATGGGCCATAAGGTGGAATATACCTTAAGCACTACTGGACACTACAGGCTTGATTTACTAAAACTGGAGCACTCTAAAGCTGGCGTAGCTGTGCATGGTAGCCAATCCGCTTCTTACTTCAGCTTGTTAATAAAACCTGGAAGGTTCCATTGTGGAGCAGAACCAGATTTTGCATGTACCAAGACTACAGATAGATTTATCTTCTCCTCCGCAAGACCCTTGAGTATCCTATCCTGTTTTGGCTCTTAACTGTGTGTATATATATATATATATATATATATATATATATATATATATATATATACACACACACATACATACATATATACACACACATACACAAAGTTCCAATTCAAGACATAAACAAGTCTAAATTAGTGAGCTACAAAGACCAATTCATGGTTTATGGTACACACCAAATTCCAAAATCGAATTATAAATCTATTTTGTAAACCGATTTTATAAACCTATTTTGTAGCTACCATTTCTAATCAAAAATCATGCACATTCATAGCCAAAGAAAGAATAGGTGTGGTAAATAATCTAGCAAGGGCACTTTGCGATTTATTATATAGCCTGTTGCTTAAAAAAAGCCATCAAGGCTGATGTGGTAGGTTGGGCGGGACACATACGGTCTAGGATAGACCAGCAGAAACCTAGATAGTTATGTTCTGAAGGTTCATGGCTACTTCCACAAGTAGATAAAGCAAATACACATATATCACACCTATAATCTTCAATGCAGGTCAGGTCAGTGATCACTTTGAACTGAATATAAACAATGTTTGACTGTAGCTTACATTCATGGCAACGTTTCTTCTTTTCATGCAAGGTTAATATATTGTAATACATTTTGATAAAACAATTGCTACACTGTGATGAATTTCAGTCATTGTTTCAACTAACAATTTTTGTTCCCTAGTGACCCAGTAACAATGTCACTCTGATTCAATAACTGAAACAAATGTGTGTCTATTGAGTGTGTGGAAGAATAGGTGATTAATAAAAATCCAGTGGGTAGTGACTCTGAATGGAAGTACACATATGTAGAGAGATCACATGAAAAATTAGAGAGCCTGTAGTTCGAACTGTAATCTTCCAGATTATAATATCCAGTGTATAAAGGTTATGCCGGGATATATTGTATACATCATGGGTAGACACACAAAATGGAGGCATCATTGAAAAGGCAGGGAGGGCACAGGAGGGTGGTTGTCAGTTTGGGGCTTGCTTGTCAGTAAGGCAAGTGGGTATTAGTGTGGGAAACTGTATCTCAAACCAGGAGGAGGACAACTGGATGTCTATTGGCATAACTGGATATATTGTATATAGCATGAATATTCTATTGCTCAGCATAACTCATAGAAAGGCAAAGAAGCCGATAACTATAAACCCTAATTACACCTTAAATTACCCCCCCTCAAAGCATATATTTTTTAAATAAAACATCTGCATACATATCTTTCTTGCAGGGATCTTTGGAGGAAGCTAGGTTGCTAAAGAAGAACAAAGAAGCGGAGCAACAGGTCAAATGACAAAATACAGCCTAAGACCACTGTACAATGCCAACGTCGCTTGGTGTGCACAGCCACACATAAAGAGCCACAAGCATGTACAGTACCAACAAATACATAACAATGAGCACCTAGAAGTGCCCTTATTTAAAGGGCCAAGCACTAGAACTTACATGTACCTGCCCCATCATAGGTGCATGCTGGCTAGTAAAACCTTCCTGACAATTATTGTTCAGATATTTTATTAAATCTTCAAACTTAATGCAGATATTATCTAGTCTGTGGCCTATTTAAGAAGACCGTAAAATACAAAGAGTCCAACACATTCCATACAGCAATCAGACCCAATCATTTGAGGGCGCCATGGTGAAAAGGCAGAGAGCACTGCTATAGCCAATTCTAGTTATTACCAGCACACCACGCTTAAATAAACAATCAGGACACCTTCCTGTCACCAACAGAAGGAAACAATGTTTTGAGGCCACTAGGTGTCTTTTCCTCAAGCAACGACGGTCCCAAAGGCCTGCTACTTTGTCAGGACAGCCACCTGCCCAGGGCCGGATTAACAATGGGGCTGATGGAGCTGCAGCTCCAGGCCCCTTTCTCAAGATAGGCCCATTTGCCCAAAAAAAAAAAAAAAAAAAAAAAACATTTTTTTTTTTTTTTAAGATTTTTTTTTTCTAAGATCGAATTTGGGGGGTTGTAGCTCGATGACCAGAGGTCACAGAAACCCCACATTTGGGGGTAGGCATGGGAAGAGCTACCCCACAACTGGTTAAAATATGGGACGGCTATCATTTATGGTTCCGGAGATACGGGCCTGCTTGCACAGCCTGTCAGAAGCTACATTCAGAGCGGCCAATATAAATACAAGCTGACACACTACAGCAGACTGATAGGATCACAGTGCTTATAATAATTATTTGTATATTACTCATGGTAATAAACCCCTTGCCACCAAGGCCAATTCTGACACTTCTCTACTACATGTAAAAATCATCATTTGTTTTTTGCTAGAAAATTACTCTATGGTGGTCTTTGCACTTTTTATGTTGCAGGGTACAGAGCTGCACGATTCTGGCTAAAATGAGAATTGCAATTTTTTTGCTTAGAAGATATATCACGATTCTCTCACGATTGTTGCGGCGTAACATCATCTTTCACATTAAAAAAAAAAAAAAAAATGGGCTAACTTCACTGTTTTGTTTTTATGGTTTTTATTATTCATTGAAGTGGGAAAATGCAGTGTGACATAACATATTGCAGCAATAGCCATTGTATTCCCTAGAGTCTCTGCTAAAATATATATAATGTTTGGCAGTTCCAAGTAATTTTCTAACTTATGAAAAGATTTGGCTCATGTATGGAGGCATGAAGTTGCCAACATCCCTGTATCAAATGAAAAAGATGGATACCTCTAAGCGAGGTGGGATTTTTCGGGCAACCAAAAAGCAATTGTGACAACTAGGTCATAAAAGTATAAATTTTTAATACATTTGTTCAAAGCATAAACACTTCATAATAACAACATTATTTAAAAAAATGAAAAATTTCTAGATTGAAAAAATTGTTACTGCTAGAGGATCACCGCACACCCCAGGACTAGGCTAAGGGCATGGATGGTCATTTATCCGACGCGTTTCAGATGTCTCAGTAATACATCTTTCTTCAGGGAACAAAAAGCAGTGACATTTTTTCTGAAACAAAAAAAGGGTATATAATAACATACATATAGAATATACCTGTGACCAGACATTGACATTTGCAGCATGTGGAAAATCAAGGGAAGAGGTGGAGAGCTCAATATGTAAAAGGAATGGGACTCACCCTTTTCCAAACACAGAGCGCCTAGATCATCCCCATGGAGCTTGTATGTGAGCCGCGATCAGGGCGGTCAAACCAGATGATATGCTCAATGTCCATAACGATCCCCCACTCCAGAGGGCTCCATAACCATGGGGGGGTGGGATAACATGAGTATCCACAACAAAGTCAGCAGTCAGAGAGGAATAAGAAGTATCATGGCTGGGGAGAAATTTAAATAGATGTATACAGGGAGGCTATTAGATTCTTCACTGAAAAGGCGAAGCTAGGAGTAAAATAAAGAAAAACTCCCTAAAGTGTACTCACCACTCCCAATACATCAGCTCAAATAGGAATGAACGGACACTCCAGTCATGGAAACCAAATAAGAAAAGACCAGAAATCAGAATAGCCTCCCACTCCAACAGGAGATGGGAGGAAAATTAGTGCTGACAGAAACCCCCCTGACTCCCCTTTATACTTACTTGAAGGATGATGGGCCTCAGGTGTAGATGATCCACTCACTCCAGCAATACAACAGCTGTCCCTGGATTGAATGGGGTAATTGCTTGTGGGAGGAGCAATGAATAAGCATTGAAAACAAGCAGGACTCCTGTCCTCCATGTCCACTGTGTCAGGCGTGCAAACAGCGCGCCCACTACTGATGTCAGCGTCAGGTGGCCGAGCTCTAGTCAATCAGAGCACAGCACCATGGCCAGGCCGCTGGTGACGCGCATCCTGCGCGTCGTACAGCACATGACCCGAGACGTCCAGTGCAGTCCCGGCATCCCAAGGATCATGTGACCGCAGCGCACCCAATCAGGTGCGCGGGATGTCAAACGACTACACCGGAGCACAAAGCACTCATTGGGACCGCCCATTGTGCGCGTCACAACGACGCGAGTCAAGGGCGCTTAGTAACCGGGTTCTCCCCAACACAGGAAAACAAAAAAGTGTCCGCACAGAGGGAGCGGAGATCACTGCCCACTCACAAGGGCAGGGTAGCCTGTGGGATTGAACAATAACAATAAAAAATGCAATTTCAGGACGTCATTGGACAAGGGGACCAGGGAGAATAGAGAAATCAAAAAATAAATACATTCATAATGGAAAAGGACCATTGGAGGGACGCTGCATATGTGGAATGAGAAGGAAAAGGGGGGGCCCACAGGTTTCCACCCAGTACCTTCCCAAGGGAAGGGAGGGGAAATCATGTTCCCGAAGGAACTCCTAGAAACAGGGCGAAGATGTTTACTATGCCTGAATATTTGAAAACTGGCAGATGGGAAGTCTGACAGTTAAAAGAAGGGAAATAAAGTCACCACTGCCGGGTAGGAGAGTGCCCCCAGGGCATAGATTGCCCCTGGGGCAGGCACCAAGGTGCTATTCTCCCCCGGCAGTGGATGGAGGAGCCCTCTTGTAATAGGAGGGGTAGGATCATCACGGACACCAAAGACACCCAGAGAGGGCCGGTCGAGAAATGGTACCCATCACATGTGACTCCTAGGTGGAAGGCCACAAAGTTTGCTGCAAACAAATCGTCAATATTTAATCACAGGTTTACAATCAAAAATTACATATATAAATCAAAAAAAACTTCTCGACTTGTACATTTACAAAATCAAATCATACAATAATTTATAAATATAAATCCTACTTATTACAAATCTCAACTTCAAGCCCCAGTGCCCCAAATGGTACAAGTAGGGTATAAAAGGGGGGGGGGGGGGAGGGAAAATGGAAGAACAAAAAGGAAAGAAATGAGGGACAGGAAGGGGGGAAGTGGGAGGGGTTTTTGGGAGGAGAAGAAATGAGAGGGTTAAGGGAAGAAAGGAAGAACAGAATTAAAAAGAAAAAAAGTTGATTGATTGAGGAAAGGGGGAGGGGCAGGTGGATGATCTCCCAGTAGCCCGTGGGGGCTAGTCCGTTTTCCCCGAACTGAACCCCTCTAAGAAGGGCCTAAAGCTCTCCATCTCGTTTAGTCCTGGAAAGGTTGTAGCTTTAAGGTGTCTAATCCAGCGCATTTCGCGCTGGAGAAGTACCTTATTCCAATCCCCCCCACGTAGGGGGATATGTATTCTGTCAAGGACAGTAAAGTTGACTTTGGGCATGTGGTACCCATGTTTTTTGGCCACGTGTCTCCCAAGAGGCAAATACAAATTGCCGATTCTCTGTAACGCTATTTGCGTTAATTTGTGTACTAGGAGCGCAGCTTTACCTACTATGACAGCTGCGCTCCATTCACGAAGACATCCGCGTCACTTCCGGTACGCGGACGTCTGCGCTCCACGCTGGAACGCGGAAGTGCGTTCCAGTGTGTGGCGCTCGGCGTGCATGGGAGACCGGGCTATTTAAACCTCCAGCACTGGCGACAGGGTGTTGGAATATTCCTGTTGGACCCTGCCGCCACCTGGAGACCCTCCATCAACCCACACCAACCTTGAAGTTTACTTGTGGGACACTTGGATCCAGATCTCATTGCTATACAGGATAGAAGGACCACCAGCTTTACACCTGTGCTTACTTTCCCAGTCTAGACTACCTCCTAACCGCAAGTATATAGAGTATATTACTGCATATTGGGATTACCATCTACTCCTGTGCAAACAGACCTGGTTCACACTACCTCTTAAACTGCATAAGTATATAGAGCATATTACTGCATATTGGGATTACCATCTACTCCTGTGCAAACAGACCTGGTCCGCACTACTTCTTAAACTGCATAAGTATATAGAGCATATTACTGCATATTGGGATTACCATCTACTCCTGTGCAAACAGACCTGGTTCACACTACCTCTTAAACTGCATAAGTATATAGAGCATATTACTGCATATTGGGATTACCATCTACTCCTGTGCAAACAGACCTGGTCCGCACTACTTCTTAAACTGCATAAGTATATAGAGCATATTACTGCATATTGGGATTACCATCTACTCCTGTGCAAACAGACCTGGTCCACACTACCTCTCAAACTGCTTGTGTTTAAAGACTATTTTGCCACACAGATAGTGTTGTTACCCATAGTCTGGACTATCTCCTTCTCTCTCTCTCAGAAATACATATTAACTGTTGAGATACTAGCTCTAATTATATGGGGGCTTCTTTCTATATGTTATATCAAGAGTGCTAATTTCCTACATGACTCAAGTTCACTACCTATATATTCAGAAAGCACTTACTAAAGACTTATCCTTGTTATTTTTTTAGATAAGGTTACATCATAGTTTAACAAGTATTAAACTATTACTACATGTTTTGCTCCAAGCAGAGGATATGATGATATAGACCCCATACTCTTATAGTTCAGTGAGAGTGAGCTGGTGGTTAATTCTGATAGGCCTCTACAGCTGGAGTCTAAACTTGAGACAGAGTGTTCTCAGAATCAGGGTCGTAACATAATATTCCAACCCATTTAAAAAAAAAAAAAAAAAAAAAAAAAAGGATTTCAAGATGGATCCAGCTGAACTTGCAAATCATTTAGTTACACTCTCTCAAAGAGTGGATAACCTGACTGCTAACATGAATGAATTGCGTGTACAGAATGATACCTTACGCAATCTCAATCATGCACAAGCTAGAGACAGACCTGAAGCTAAGGTCTGCCCACCAGAACTTTTTTCTGGTGAAAGGAAGAATTATAGACAATTCATTAGTTCATGCCGTTTGATGTACGAATTACGTCCGCGCACTTATTACTCTGATAGAATAAAGATCCTCACTTTAATTACCTATCTCAGAGGTGAACCCAGAGTGTGGGCTGATACATACATAGAAGAACATGGAGATCTTTTGGGAGCCTTTGATACTTTCATTAATGAGATGTCTCTCTTATATGAAGATCCTAACAAACAGTTAACAGCTGAAAATTCAATCAGAACCCTCAAACAGGGTAAGAGGCCTGTGGAGGACTTTATTTCAGAATTTAAATGCTGGAGCAGGGAGACCCAATGGTCAGAGATTGCTCTTAGAAATCAATTTCGTTTGGGATTATCAGAGGCTATGAAGGATGAGCTTGCTCGCGTTGTGCTCCCTGATACTCTAGAAGACCTTATGCACCTATCAGTGACTATCGATCGCCGCCTGCGTGAGAGAAAGGCGGAACGTGCAAACACATACCCAGTCACTTCCTTCAGAAGATTCAGATCGCCTTCAAAAGAGTCTCCAATGGAACTTGGAACTATAAGAGGACCTTTGTCTCCAGCAGAAAAGCAACGTCGTAGAGCCAATAATCTATGTCTTTATTGTTCAGCTCCAGACCACATTGTCTCTACCTGTCCTTTACTTAAGAAAAACTCTGAAGGTAAATTTTCCCACATTAATAAATTAGACTCATCCTTTTCCACATCTAATCGATATATCTTTATCCTTCTTACTCTACAGTGGGATCAAGAAGAGATTTCCATTGAAGCAATGGTCGACAGCGGAGCCTGCGGCAACTTTATAGATTCATGTATTGTAGAATCAAATAAAATTCCCTGTGTGTTTAAGCAAAATCCAGTGTCACTCACTTATTGATGGGTCCAGTTCAACTCATGGTCCTGTTATATCTCAGACATCTCCCCTAAAGGTTACATGTGCCACTGGTCATTCTGAGACCCTCAAATTTGATATTATTTCATCACCTGTCTTTCCCATTGTTCTAGGCCTTCCATGGTTACTTCTCCATCAGCCTATTTTTTTATGGTCCACCAAATCAATTTCTTTGCAGTCTGATTATTGTAAACAGTTCTGTTATTCCCCATGCATCATCTCTTTTTCTGACGCCATTCCACATGACCTACCTGAATATTTACATGACTTCCTTGATGTATTCAGTAAGACTAATGCAGATAAACTTCCTCCACATAGAATTTACGACTGTCCCATAGACCTCATCCCCGACAGTCCTATTCCTACTGCTCGAATCTACCCCCTCTCTCAACCAGAGCTTGTACATTTAAAAGAGTACCTCGATGAGAATCTCAAAAAGGGGTTTATTAGGAACTCCACCTCTTCAGCAAGTGCAGCTCTCTTTTTTGTAAAAAATAAAGATGGTTCACTCCGACCAATCATTGATTATCGTTCTCTCAATAATATCACCGTAAAAAATAGATACCCATTACCACTCATTCCAGAACTCATTGAGCGTCTACAGAACGCCAAGATCTATACAAAACTAGACCTCAGAGGTGCATATAATCTGATCAGAATCCGTTCGGGTGACGAATGGAAAACTGCCTTCAAAACCCGATATGGACTTTTTGAGTATTGTGTAATGCCTTTCGGTTTATGTAACGCTCCAGCAACTTTTCAGTGGTTCATTAATGATATTTTTCATGATCTACTTGATATTTGCATTGTAATTTATTTGGATGACATCTTAATTTATTCTGAGAATCAGGATGAACATCACAAACATGTGCGCTGGGTTCTGGCTAGGCTTAGGACACACTCTTTGTATGCAAAACTTGAAAAGTGTGTATTCAATCAAACTACTATTTCCTTTCTGGGTTACCAAATTACTCCTAGTGGAGTTCAGATGGATCGATCTAAGGTAGATTGCATTCTGTCCTGGCCTTCACCACAAACTAGGAAAGCTCTTCAGAGATTTCTCGGTTTTTCAAATTACTACAGAAAGTTCATAAAAAACTTTTCAGCTATTGTGAGACCATTAACCAGCTTAACCAGTTCAAAGATACCTTTTGTTTGGAATGATGATGCACAGAAATCGTTTGACACACTCAAGAATAGTTACATTTCTGCTCCTATTCTTCAATTGCCAAATCCATCATACCATTTCACATTAGAAGTAGATGCTTCGCATTTTGCTCTTGGCGCTGTACTCTCCCAACAACCTACATTATTGGACCCACTACATCCAGTTGCCTTTTTTTCCAGGACACTCTCCTCAGCGGAAAAAAATTATCCTATTGGTGAGAAAGAATTATTAGCAATAAGAGATGCTCTCTCTAACTGGAGACATTTGCTGGAGGGTTCAACACATACTATCACCATCCTCACTGATCATCGAAATTTACAACACTTAAAATCTTGCAAAACTCTCTCTGCCCGTCAAGTCAGATGGAGTCTATTTTTTGATAGATTCAATTTTGTTATTTCCTACCTTCCTGGTACTCAAAATACTAAAGCAGACTCTTTGTCTCGTATGCATGAAGAACAAACATTGGAGATTCCACCATTTTCAATTATTCCATCCAATAGGATTCTGGGTACTACTATGACCTTCAATAAGTTGCTTATTCAAACCCTTACTAAAGAGAGATCTCATTTACCTATGGGTTTACAACAAGAGTCTAACGGACTACTAACTTTTAACAACAAGATATATGTTCCACCAAAATTGCAACTTATGTTACTAAAACAACTTCATGATGCTCCACTTGCAGGACATCCTGGGATTACTAAGACCCTTCATCTAGTCAAGAGAAATTACTGGTGGCCAAATCTCACAAAGACAGTTCAGGACTATGTTAATTCTTGTCAGACCTGTGCCACCAACAAACATTCTAGAAAACCTCCCTATGGTCTATTAACTTCTATCCCAGTACCAAATAGACCTTGGGACGTTATTTCTATGGATTTCATAGTTGACCTCCCAAGGTCAAATGGAACAAACACCATCATGGTCACAGTTGATGTTCTAACAAAGATGGCCCATTTTGTACCTTTGAAGAGGTTACCAACCTCTCAAGAGACTGCAAAGGCTTTCATATCCAATATTCTTAAACTTCATGGCTTACCATCTCAGATCATTTCAGATAGAGGCTCACAATTTATTTCCAGATTCTGGAAAGCTCTCTGTCAAACTCTACAAATAGATCATCGCATGTCAACCGCCTATCACCCCCAAACTAATGGGCAAACAGAACGGGTAAATCAAACATTGGAACAATATCTGCGCTGTTACTGCACTCACCTCCAAGACGACTGGTTTCATTTACTTCCACATGCAGAATTTGCTTACAACAACGCTTCCAGTTCATCCTCCCAGTTTTCACCTTTTTACGCAAATTATGGTTTTCATCCTAATAATTTACCGTCTACTTTTCCTTCAACTAATGTCCCTGCTGTTCAGAATCTTTTATCAACCATAAAGGATACTCTAGATACTCTCCGTTCTAATCTTGAAGATGCACAGATTAGACAAAAGAAGTACTACGATTCTCATAGAACAAAACCCCCATCATATAAGATTGGAGATTTGGTATGGTTATCTACTAGGAATTTACGACTCAAGATTCCTTCTAAGAAACTTGGCCGTCAGTACACGGGACCTTTTCCAATTTCCCACATCATTAATAATAATGCTGTCAGATTAATTCTACCCTCCGATTGGAAGATTCATCCATCCTTCCATGTTTCATTAATTAAACCTTACAAACCAAACCCTTTTCCAAACAGAGATCCACAACCTCCTCCACCAGTTCAAGTTTTTGGTGAAACTGAATATCAAGTAGAGAAGATTTTGGATTCTAGGAGGAGAGGTTCTTCCATTCAATACTTGATTCGTTGGAAAGGCTATTCTCCCACAGATGATTCCTGGGAATGCTCATCAGATATTCATGCCCCTAGACTTATTAAGCAGTTCCATCACAAATATCCTGATAAACCATCTCCTATTAGGTGCCCCCGGATGGGCCCCTTGAGGAGGGGAGTATGTAACGCTATTTGCGTTAATTTGTGTACTAGGAGCGCAGCTTTACCTACTATGACAGCTGCGCTCCATTCACGAAGACATCCGCGTCACTTCCGGTACGCGGACGTCTGCGCTCCACGCTGGAACGCGGAAGTGCGTTCCAGTGTGTGGCGCTCGGCGTGCATGGGAGACCGGGCTATTTAAACCTCCAGCACTGGCGACAGGGTGTTGGAATATTCCTGTTGGACCCTGCCGCCACCTGGAGACCCTCCATCAACCCACACCAACCTTGAAGTTTACTTGTGGGACACTTGGATCCAGATCTCATTGCTATACAGGATAGAAGGACCACCAGCTTTACACCTGTGCTTACTTTCCCAGTCTAGACTACCTCCTAACCGCAAGTATATAGAGTATATTACTGCATATTGGGATTACCATCTACTCCTGTGCAAACAGACCTGGTTCACACTACCTCTTAAACTGCATAAGTATATAGAGCATATTACTGCATATTGGGATTACCATCTACTCCTGTGCAAACAGACCTGGTCCGCACTACTTCTTAAACTGCATAAGTATATAGAGCATATTACTGCATATTGGGATTACCATCTACTCCTGTGCAAACAGACCTGGTTCACACTACCTCTTAAACTGCATAAGTATATAGAGCATATTACTGCATATTGGGATTACCATCTACTCCTGTGCAAACAGACCTGGTCCGCACTACTTCTTAAACTGCATAAGTATATAGAGCATATTACTGCATATTGGGATTACCATCTACTCCTGTGCAAACAGACCTGGTCCACACTACCTCTCAAACTGCTTGTGTTTAAAGACTATTTTGCCACACAGATAGTGTTGTTACCCATAGTCTGGACTATCTCCTTCTCTCTCTCTCAGAAATACATATTAACTGTTGAGATACTAGCTCTAATTATATGGGGGCTTCTTTCTATATGTTATATCAAGAGTGCTAATTTCCTACATGACTCAAGTTCACTACCTATATATTCAGAAAGCACTTACTAAAGACTTATCCTTGTTATTTTTTTAGATAAGGTTACATCATAGTTTAACAAGTATTAAACTATTACTACATGTTTTGCTCCAAGCAGAGGATATGATGATATAGACCCCATACTCTTATAGTTCAGTGAGAGTGAGCTGGTGGTTAATTCTGATAGGCCTCTACAGCTGGAGTCTAAACTTGAGACAGAGTGTTCTCAGAATCAGGGTCGTAACATTCTCATAGAATGCATGTGTTTCTCCACTCTTTTATGGAAGGGTTGTTTGGTCTTACCGACGTAGAAAGTCTCCCCATTAGGCAAAGCCAGTGTGGTCCTCCTACCAATGACCTCACATTGCGCGCAATGTCCACATGGGAAAGTCCCATGTGTCTTGCAGGGGTCTTTAACGGAGTTGCCCTTGTATTCACTCCGGACCAACATGGTCCCTAATGAGTCCGCACGTTTGAAAGTAAGTTGAGGTCTATCTAGGAGTAGATTTTGGAGGATGGGGTCCTCAGTGAGTATAGGCCTAAATGTTGTTATTATCCTTCTGATTCTTGCGTGCTCATTTGAGAACCCCAAAATAATCCTTGAGTTGTTTTCTTCTGACCTAACATTCTGTGATTTGGTTTTAAAAATCAGCTTGCGTCTATCTAGGGCTTTAACTCTGTTAAACGCCTTCCGGAGACAAGTTTTTGTATACCCCCTAGAGGATAAACGGAGAGAGAGTGCATTACATTGTTCATGGAAGTCATCCTCCAAAGAACAATTTCTCCTGATTCTAAGAAATTGGCTGTAAGGTATAGACCTCTTGAGAGGTTCGGGGTGAAAGCTACCAGCATGTAATATGGTATTCCCGGCGGTCTCTTTCCTAAAGAGAGTCGAGTATATTTTACCATCGGGATCTTTTTTGATATTAATGTCCAAAAAACTAATTTCTGATTGGTCATGAGACATGGTAAAAAACAAATTGAATTTGTTGATATTCATAAGTCTCAGAAGTTCATCGAGGCCACTTTGCGGTCCATCCCAAATAATAAAAATGTCGTCGATGTAACGCTGCCAAATCAAAATGTGCGCAGCGCACATTGACGCATTCTCTCCCAGGAGGAAATCCCGCTCCCACTCCCCCAGGTACAGGTTGGCATAGGAAGGCGCACAGCACGTTCCCATAGCCACACCCTGTACCTGGAGGTAGTGGGAGCCCTGGAAGAGAAAGGTGTTGTGATACAAAATAAATTCCAACATGGTAAGGATGAAAGTGTTGAACTTCCAATCAGTGGTTGGCTGCTGCTTGAGAACCTGTTCAACAGCCCTCAACCCAAGTGAATGGGGAATGCTGTTGTACAGGGTCTCAACATCGACGGAGACCAAGATGGCGTCCGTCGGTATCGTCATATCTTCAAGCATCTGTAAAAGATGTATAGTATCTTTGGTGTAGGATGGTAAGTTGAGAACGTGTGGTCTCAGATATTGGTCAATGACCTCACTGACACCTTCAGAGATTGAGCCGTTACCCGAAATTATGGGTCTCCCTGGAGGGTCCACAAGATTTTTGTGGACCTTAGAGAGAGCGTAGAAGGTGGGTTGTCTGGGATGTTGAACCCTTATAAAATCCCATAAATCTTTGATTATGACCCCTCGATGAAAAAAGTCATCGATGAGGTCATGAAATTGTTTATTAAAGCCATTAACCTGGGCTGGCGAAATTTTGAGATAGCACTGTTTGTTATTTAAGATTTTGAGACACATTCGCTCATAGTTACTGTTATTCATCAAGACCACATTTCCCCCTTTGTCAGAGGCTTTAATAGTAATATCTGGAAGATTTCTCAGAGTTTTCAAAGCTAGTTGTTGTTCGGAACTTAGATTTGAATGGACACTGTCCTTTTTCATGGCTTCAAGCTCTTTGGAAGTTTCTCTGACAAAGTGGGAAATGGCTGGATTTTGATTTAGCATAGGAAATTTATTTGATCTTCGTTTGAATCTAGACATTGGATCCTTATTTTTGATGTTATCCTCACTCTCCATTTCCTCCAAGGCCTCATTATCCCAAGCTCCATCTAATGTCTCATTCTCCTGAAGTAGGAGATTTAGATCCCTAAGGGCTTTGAAGTCTGCTGCCTTAAGGTTGGGGGCCAGCTCTTCGAGTGGATCAATGTGTTTTGCATATAGGCTTTTATAAAACAGCCTACGGGCAAACAAATGTATGTCTTTAACAGCATCGAATATATTCGTACCAATATTAGGACAAAAGGAAAGTCCCAATGACAAAACCTCATGCTCTATTGCTGTGAGGTTATGGGAGGAAAGATTGATGATGTTCAGACCCCCTCCTGGTTCAGATTCGGTAGTACAGGTGGTATATCCATTATTGTTAGGTTGGGGGACGCTGCTGGCATCCCCCTCTTGTCCAAAAAATTGTCCAATGCGGTACGTTGTATTTTAGGAATGGCCCCACTATCTTTTTTGGGGAAAAGTCTGCTTCTGTTAGATGGTGGATCCTTAGTATCCCCATCAATTATTTCGCTTGAGGGAGTTGTTATTTTTCTAGAATCATTTGTGACCAGGGATGGTTGTGGCACTGTCGCGGCCTTTTTATTGGCCTGTTTGACTTCCCCTTCAACATTTTGTTTGAAAGAAGCCCCTTTCCTTTTTGATGCTACACGCCCCGTGTTGGAGGACATAGAGGAGGAGGAATTTGAGGGAGTGTCAGAGGAATAGTCTTTATGTTTACCATCTCTATCTATTTTGCTATTTTTCTTGGGATTTTGATTTCTAAACCTTTTGATATTGTCCCATTTGTATGCTCTCCCTTCACGGAATGCGTTTTTGTCTCTCCAATACTTTTTTTCTTTTTTAATCAAAATTGATTTACTGAAGGTTTCTAGATGATCCTTGAGTTTTTGTTCAAGGTTGGTATATTCTTCTAAGGATTTTAAAGGAGTCAAATTGGCATAAAGGGCTTCAATTTCTTTATCCAACACTTGAAGCTGCTGACGATACTCGTTTTGCAGCAGTTGCATTAGGTTCTTGGAACATTCATCTAGCCTGGCCTCCCAATTGCTTTTGAGCTCCTTACTAATTGTGTCCAAAATCGGAAAGATCTGAATACGTAGTCCAATTGGGTTGATATGTTCACTAATGTATCTTTCCATGGACTGTATATGCCAATGCAAGGCAGCTTTTTTCTCTAAAACCTTGGTCAGGTTAAAGAAAAGGGATGCCAGGTCAGATGTGAGTTGTTCCTTACCTTGGTAGTTCTTTTCAATTTTGGACATGAGTTCTTCCCACTGACCGCCCTTGAGATCCCCCATGATGTAGTGGCACCGTCCTAATCACCCTTCCTAACCAACAAGAACAAAAACAAAAACAAAAACAAAAACGAAAAACAAAAAAACACAAAAAAACAACAAAAATCAACAAAAAGGGGGGGGAAAAAAGGGATTGTTAAAGCGAGAGATGTTTTAAACAAAAACAATCATAATTTCTAGTCCTCCAAGGAGGAAACCCAAAAATATATATATAGATGTGGGTAGTTTAGACAGGCTCTGGACCCTGTTCTCATGGAATTACCCAATAGAGTCCGGGGTAAAATATAAACCAGAGTCTGAAAAAAGAAAATTATTTTTAGAAACAAGTAGGATCCATGCCAAGATACATGAGCCCAGCGAGGTATGTGGGTGTATTGTCCACCCTATAATTTATGAAAAGATTTGGCTCATGTATGGAGGCATGAAGTTGCCAACATCCCTGTATCAAATGAAAAAGATGGATACCTCTAAGCGAGGTGGGATTTTTCGGGCAACCAAAAAGCAATTGTGACAACTAGGTCATAAAAGTATACATTTTTAATACATTTGTTCAAAGCATAAACACTTCATAATAACAACATTATTTAAAAAAATGAAAAATTTCTAGATTGAAAAAATTGTTACTGCTAGAGGATCACCGCACACCCCAGGACTAGGCTAAGGGCATGGATGGTCATTTATCCGACGCGTTTCAGATGTCTCAGTAATACATCTTTCTTCAGGGAACAAAAAGCAGTGAAATTTTTTCTGAAACAAAAAAAGGGTATATAATAACATACATATAGAATATACCTGTGACCAGACATTGACATTTGCAGCATGTGGAAAATCAAGGGAAGAGGTGGAGAGCTCAATATGTAAAAGGAATGGGACTCACCCTTTTCCAAACACAGAGCGCCTAGATCATCCCCATGGAGCTTGTATGTGAGCCGCGATCAGGGCGGTCAAACCAGATGATATGCTCAATGTCCATAACGATCCCCCACTCCAGAGGGCTCCATAACCATGGGGGGGTGGGATAACATGAGTATCCACAACAAAGTCAGCAGTCAGAGAGGAATAAGAAGTATCATGGCTGGGGAGAAATTTAACCACTTCCTTACTGGGCACTTAAACCCCTTCCTGACCAGAGGACTTTTTGCGATTCGGCACTGCGTCGCTTTAACTGACAATTGCGCGGTCGTGCGACGTGGCTCCCAAACAAAATTAACGTCCTTTTTTCCCCACAAATAGAGCTTTCTTTTGGTGGTATTTGATCACCTCTGCGGTTTTTATTTTTTGCGCTATAAACAAAAATAGAGCGACAATTTTGAAAAAAAATAAAATATTTTTACTTTGTTGCTATAATAAATAGCTCAATTTTTTTTTTTACGTTTTTTTTTTTTACACTCAGTCTAGGCCGATACGTATTCTACATATTTTTAGTAAAAAAAAAAAAATCGCAATAAGCGACTGGTTTGCGCAAAAGTTATAGCGCCTACAAAATAAGGGACAGAATTATTATTATTTTTTTTTTTTTTTTTTTTTACTAGAAATGGCGGCGATCTGCGATTTTTATTGGGACTGCGACGTTATGGCGGACACATCGGACACTTTTGACACATTTTTGGCGCCATTCACATTTATACTGCAATCAGTGCTATAAATATGCACTAATTACTGTATAAATGCTTTTTTTTTACTAGAAATGGCGGCGATCTGCGATTTTTATTGGGACTGCGCCGTTATGGCGGACACATCGGACACTTTTGACACATTTTTGGCGCCATTCACATTTATACTGCAATCAGTGCTATAAATATGCACTAATTACTGTATAAATGCTTTTTTTTTACTAGAAATGGCGGCGATCTGCGATTTTTATTGGGACTGCGCCGTTATGGCGGACACATCGGACACTTTTGACACATTTTTGGCGCCATTCACATTTATACTGCAATCAGTGCTATAAATATGCACTAATTACTGTATAAATGTGACTGGCAGGGAAGGGTTAACACTAGGGGGTGAGGAAGGGGTTAAATGTGTACCCTAATTAGTGTTCTAACTGTGGGGGAGGGGGGGTGACTGGGGGGGTGACCGATCTATGTCTCTATGTACAAGAGACACAGATCCGTCTCCTCTCTCCCCTGACAGCACCGCTGTCTGCGAGAGCCGGGAATGAGAGATGATCTCATATGTAAACATATGAGATCATCTCTCATTGGCCGCACAGATCGCCTAGGAAACGGCCGCTCCGATTGGCCGTTCACGGCGATCTGTGACTGGCTGTGTCCAAGGGACACGGCCAGTACAGAAGTTCCCCGCCGCGCGCTCGGGAGCGCGTGCGGGGAACGTGTAAAGGAGAGGCCGTAAAAACACGGCCTGTTAGAAATTGGGAGCCGCGCTGAGGCCGTACAAAGTCGTACGGCCGTCAGCAAGTGGTTAAATAGATGTATACAGGGAGGCTATTAGATTCTTCACTGAAAAGGCGAAGCTAGGAGTAAAATAAAGAAAAACTCCCTAAAGTGTACTCACCACTCCCAATACATCAGCTCAAATAGGAATGAACGGACACTCCAGTCATGGAAACCAAATAAGAAAAGACCAGAAATCAGAATAGCCTCCCACTCCAACAGGAGATGGGAGGAAAATGAGTGCTGACAGAAACCCCCCTGACTCCCCTTTATACTTACTTGAAGGATGATGGGCCTCAGGTGTAGATGATCCACTCACTCCAGCAATACAACAGCTGTCCCTGGATTGAATGGGGTAATTGCTTGTGGGAGGAGCAATGAATAAGCATTGAAAACAAGCAGGACTCCTGTCCTCCATGTCCACTGTGTCAGGCGTGCAAACAGCGCGCCCACTACTGACGTCAGCGTCAGGTGGCCGAGCTCTAGTCAATCAATCCGGAGTGAATACAAGGGCAACTCCGTTAAAGACCCCTGCAAGACACATGGGACTTTCCCATGTGGACATTGCGCGCAATGTGAGGTCATTGGTAGGAGGACCACACTGGCTTTGCCTAATGGGGAGACTTTCTCGCTAAAACATTTTGCCAATTGTACCACACGAGGGGTAGTCTACCTCATGCAGTGCCAGTGTGGTTCCTTCTACGTCGGTAAGACCAAACAACCCTTCCATAAAAGAGTGGAGAAACACATGCATTCTATGAGAATCGGCAATTTGTATTTGCCTCTTGGGAGACACGTGGCCAAAAAACATGGGTACCACATGCCCAAAGTCAACTTTACTGTCCTTGACAGAATACATATCCCCCTACGTGGGGGGGATTGGAATAAGGTACTTCTCCAGCGCGAAATGCGCTGGATTAGACACCTTAAAGCTACAACCTTTCCAGGACTAAACGAGATGGAGAGCTTTAGGCCCTTCTTAGAGGGGTTCAGTTCGGGGAAAACGGACTAGCCCCCACAGGCTACTGGGAGATCATCCACCTGCCCCTCCCCCTTTCCTCAATCAATCAACTTTTTTTCTTTTTAATTCTGTTCTTCCTTTCTTCCCTTAACCCTCTCATTTCTTCTCCTCCCAAAAACCCCTCCCACTTCCCCCCTTCCTGTCCCTCATTTCTTTCCTTTTTGTTCTTCCATTTTCCCTCCCCCCCCTTTTATACCCTACTTGTACCATTTGGGGCACTGGGGCTTGAAGTTGAGATTTGTAATAAGTAGGATTTATATTTATAAATTATTGTATGATTTGATTTTGTAAATGTACAAGTCGAGAAGTTTTTTTTGATTTATATATGTAATTTTTGATTGTAAACCTGTGATTAAATATTGACGATTTGTTTGCAGCAAACTTTGTGGCCTTCCACCTAGGAGTCACATGTGATGGGTACCATTTCTCGACCGGCCCTCTCTGGGTGTCTTTGGTGTCCGTGATGATCCTACCCCTCCTATTACAAGAGGGCTCCTCCATCCACTGCCGGGGGAGAATAGCACCTTGGTGCCTGCCCCAGGGGCAATCTATGCCCTGGGGGCACTCTCCTACCCGGCAGTGGTGACTTTATTTCCCTTCTTTTAACTGTCAGACTTCCCATCTGCCAGTTTTCAAATATTCAGGCATAGTAAACATCTTCGCCCTGTTTCTAGGAGTTCCTTCGGGAACATGATTTCCCCTCCCTGGAAACCTGTGGGCCCCCCCTTTTCCTTCTCATTCCACATATGCAGCGTCCCTCCAATGGTCCTTTTCCATTATGAATGTATTTATTTTTTGATTTCTCTATTCTCCCTGGTCCCCTTGTCCAATGACGTCCTGAAATTGCATTTTTTATTGTTATTGTTCAATCCCACAGGCTACCCTGCCCTTGTGAGTGGGCAGTGATCTCCGCTCCCTCTGTGCGGACACTTTTTTGTTTTCCTGTGTTGGGGAGAACCCGGTTACTAAGCGCCCTTGACTCGCGTCGTTGTGACGCGCACAATGGGCGGTCCCAATGAGTGCTTTGTGCTCCGGTGTAGTCGTTTGACATCCCGCGCACCTGATTGGGTGCGCTGCGGTCACATGATCCTTGGGATGCCGGGACTGCACTGGACGTCTTGGGTCATGTGCTGTACGACGCGCAGGATGCGCGTCACCAGCGGCCTGGCCATGGTGCTGTGCTCTGATTGACTAGAGCTCGGCCACCTGACGCTGACGTCAGTAGTGGGCGCGCTGTTTGCACGCCTGACACAGTGGACATGGAGGACAGGAGTCCTGCTTGTTTTCAATGCTTATTCATTGCTCCTCCCACAAGCAATTACCCCATTCAATCCAGGGACAGCTGTTGTATTGCTGGAGTGAGTGGATCATCTACACCTGAGGCCCATCATCCTTCAAGTAAGTATAAAGGGGAGTCAGGGGGGTTTCTGTCAGCACTAATTTTCCTCCCATCTCCTGTTGGAGTGGGAGGCTATTCTGATTTCTGGTCTTTTCTTATTTGGTTTCCATGACTGGAGTGTCCGTTCATTCCTATTTGAGCTGATGTATTGGGAGTGGTGAGTACACTTTAGGGAGTTTTTCTTTATTTTACTCCTAGCTTCGCCTTTTCAGTGAAGAATCTAATAGCCTCCCTGTATACATCTATTTAAATTTCTCCCCAGCCATGATACTTCTTATTCCTCTCTGACTGCTGACTTTGTTGTGGATACTCATGTTATCCCACCCCCCCATGGTTATGGAGCCCTCTGGAGTGGGGGATCGTTATGGACATTGAGCATATCATCTGGTTTGACCGCCCTGATCGCGGCTCACATACAAGCTCCATGGGGATGATCTAGGCGCTCTGTGTTTGGAAAAGGGTGAGTCCCATTCCTTTTACATATTGAGCTCTCCACCTCTTCCCTTGATTTTCCACATGCTGCAAATGTCAATGTCTGGTCACAGGTATATTCTATATGTATGTTATTACATACCCTTTTTTTGTTTCAGAAAAAATTTCACTGCTTTTTGTTCCCTGAAGAAAGATGTATTACTGAGACATCTGAAACGCGTCGGATAAATGACCATCCATGCCCTTAGCCTAGTCCTGGGGTGTGCGGTGATCCTCTAGCAGTAACAATTTTTTCAATCTAGAAATTTTTCATTTTTTTAAATAATGTTGTTATTATGAAGTGTTTATGCTTTGAACAAATGTATTAAAAATGTATACTTTTATGACCTAGTTGTCACAATTGCTTTTTGGTTGCCCGAAAAATCCCACCTCGCTTAGAGGTATCCATCTTTTTCAGTAATTTTCTAACTTAAGAAACAAGTGTTGGACTTTAAGTGGTTAAATTTAGTTACAATGTTAGTTAGTTACAATGTTTCATTTTGTTTACAAACTTTGCAGACTGCCCAGATTTGTTCTTTACACACAGAATTGTATCCCTTTGATCTAAGAAGGAAGTGTCAGTTACAATGTTTCCTGTTAAAAACTTGGCAGACTGCCCAGATATTTTCTTTTGACAGCTGAAAGTCTCTCCACTTGTTATATGAAAGAATCAGCAAACTCTGCATTGAAGATCGTCAGGGGGGTTGAATCGAGATCACGATTTTTTTAACGATTAATTGTGCAGCTCTAGCACGGTATTTGCGCAGCAATTTTTCAAACATGTTTTTTTGGAAAAAAATGTTTCATTCATTAAAAAAACAGTTAGTTAGTTAAGTTAGCACAACTTTTTTTGGTATCCTAAGCGATGCTTTACATTTTCTTAGGTTACATGTTTAGAGTTACAGAGGAGGTCTAGTACTAGAATTATTGTTCTCGCTCTAACGATCGTGGCGTATGTAACCTGTGTGTATCTGGCTCTGATACTACCAGTGCCTACCCAGCCACTGACTAGTATCTCTCCCCAGCCTGTCCCCACACACCCTGCTGACCTGTGGATGGGGGAATCACTCCTGCAGTGTTATTGTGTTCTGCCAGTGAGTACAATGATCAGTGTTGCTAACTTTAGCTGGCAGCACTGATTGTTTTAAGAAAAAAAAAACAGGCTGGTTGTACTCAAGTTGATTAATAGATTGACTTGTGTAAAACCAGCTAGCCCATACATAGATTGACTATGGCTGGTCTCTGCATAATTGGCGTAATTTCAATCCATGTATGACCCGCTTAACCACTACTCAGTCCCTAAATATCCTTCCACTCCTGTACATAGTGCTCACTGTCATACTCTCCACACTCCTCTCCTGTACATAGTGCCCACTGTCATACTCTCCACACTTCTCTCCTATACATAGTACCCACTGTCATACCCTACACACTCCTCTCCTGTACATAGTGCCCACTGTCATACCCTCCACACTCATCTCCTATACATAGCGCCCACTGTCATACCCTTCACACTCCTCTCCTGTACATAGTGCCGGCTGTCATACACTTCTCTCCTGTACTTAGTGCCCACTGTCGCACCTTCCACACTCCTCTCCTGTACATACTGCTCACTGTCATACCCTCCACACTCCTCTCCTATACATAGTGCCCACTGTCATACCCTCCACACTCCTCTCCTATACATAGTGTTCGCTGTCATACCCTCCACACTCCTCTCCTATACATAGAGCCCACTATCATACCGTCTACATTCCTCTCCTGTACATACTGCCCACTGTCATACCCTCCACACTCCTCTCCTGTACATACTGCCCCATCATACCCTCCACACTTCTCTCTGGTACGTACTACCCTCTGTCATACCCCCTCACTCTTCCTGTACATACTGCCCATTGTCATACCCTTCACACTCCTCTCCTGTACATAGTGCCCACTGTTAGACCCTCCACATTCCTCTCCCTCACCTGCACATACTTCCCACTTATATACCGTCCATACTCCTCCCCTATGTCGCTTACCCACAAAAACAGTTCTTTAAAATTATACTGAATATCCTCAATGTTACCAGCTCTAGAATGGACACACTTTTGTTAGTTCAACTAAAGGAAATCTCAGTTCTCATATTTGTTCTGCCCCATTATTAGTACTCATTTAATTTTGTGATTACTACTATGATGTATAGAGGAACATCGGGGATCTCAGCTACTCTAAATATAGCACTTATATAAAAAAGTGGCCCTGAAAATATTTTTTAAATGTTGGCAACTGTGCACTTAGGCACTGCCCAAGGGCCACCGTCCACCGGGTCAGTAGGGGGCCCCAAGAGAGGCTCCTGGGATCCTGTGATAATAAAGCGGTAGTAAACTTTCCTGACATTACTACTTTTTAGAGGCCCTGGGGTAGGTTATGCCACAACGTACAAGTATGCACAGCATATTAGCACATTAGTGTACACTTCAATTTTCAGACTGAGCCCTCCAGTGCTGCGATGAATCAGGCGGGGCCTGGACACTTCCATCTTCACCCGGTCTTCCTTCTGGGTTCTGTGCCTTTGGTCACTTGCCTTGGCTGGGCTGCGTTCATGTCATTCCCACGCATTTATTTATTATTTATTACACCCCATTCACACCTCCGCGACAAAACGCCCGACGCCGGCCGCTCGTGCCACTGGAGGGGAGAATTCCCATTGCTGTCTATGAGATGGTTCACATCTCATAGACGCCGTACACCTGCGGCATGAAAAAAAGTCCCGGACCCTTTTTTTCAGGCGGCATTGGCGTTCGGCCATACAAAGCAATAGGAAAAATTTGTAAAAAAAAAGTTACACTATTCGCGGCAAAATACGCCGCGTACGCGGCGTTACTTGTCGCGGAGGTGTGAATGCAGCCTAAAAGGCCCCACCAAAATCCTCAGCACCAGGCCCATGATGTTCTTAATCTGGCCCTGCACCTGCCTACAGCAATACAGCAGTCTCTACACAGTCAAAAATAAATAATAATCTCTCGCGCTACTCTGAGTAGATAGTGAATAATCAAAAGTGTATATTAATATCTAAGCAGCGATATCTAAATAGTGTTCACTGTGCACCAATAATAGATAAATATATGGAAAAGGATACCGCGCTCAAGAAAAAATACAGCAAACATAAAAACACAAAAACCCAAACATGACTGTGCTGTCAAAAAGGAGTAACCAGTGAAAATGGGGGGGGGGGGGGGGAAGTAAATAATCACTTAAAAGTGAATCAGTGCCTGCAAAACGGTCACTTAAAAGACAGTGCCTTAAATAAGTGACAGGTGACAAATAAATCGTTGAACAAATAAAAATAAAAGCACTAAACAGTGGTGATAATATATATATATAGAAAGTCCACATATGTTGAATGGGTGTGAATCTTCAAATGGCCAGTAATTCAGTGAAAACAGTATGAGGAATAGTTCATAAAAGATGGAGCTCTATGATGGATAATCTGGAACAGTGAATAATGCTCCCACCTGTCTCCCAGAACTCTCACCTCAATAAAATGGTAATAAGCTTGTAAAGATCTCTAGTGTATCAACCTCGAGCTTCCATTCTCTCCTCCTCCTTTTCCAACTCTATATATAATGAATCTCCAATTGGTACAGCTTTCCTGGTTAATGGTAATTAATACCTCTCCATATGGGGTAATATAGCCTCAGAACGAGCCACAATGGTGGAGGGGGGAGAAAAAGAAAAGAGGCCTCCAATAGTTTATTACCGTAAAGTATAAATATTTAATAGCTAAAAAAATGGGACTCTTACATCAAAGAATAAAAGAATAAGCAAAGCAAACAAAAAATCGGCATTCCAGACGCCTTCTCACATCAGTTCCGGTCACTTCCGGTATGCATCAGCCTTGCGTGCCCTACGTTGTTACGTGACTTCATCAGGGATATCAGTCATGAGGTGCGTGACGTAACGATGTCGGGCACGCGTCTGGAACGCTGATTTTTCGTTTGCTTTGCTTATTCTTTGATGTAAGAGTCCCATTTGTTTAGCTATTAAATATTTATACTTTATGGTAATACACTATTGGAGGCCTCTTTTCTTTTTCTCCCCCTCCACCATTGTGGCTCGTTCTGAGGCTATATTACCTCATATGGAGAGGTATTAATTACCATTAACCAGGAAAGCTGTACCAACTGGAGATCGCATTATATATAGAGTTGGAAAAAGAGGGGGGGAGAATGGAATCTCGAGGTTGATACACTAGAGATCTTTACAAGCTTATTACTATTTTAATGAGGTGAGAGTTCTGGGAGACAGGTGGGAGCATTCTTCACTGTTCCAGATTATCCATCATAGTGCACCATCTTTTATGAACTATTCCTCATACTGTTTTCACTGAATTACTGGCCATTTGAAGATTTACACCCATTCAACATATGTGGACTTTCTATATTTATATATTATTACCACTGTTTAGTGCTTTTATTTTCATTTATTCAACGATTTATTTGTCACCTGTCACTTATTTTAGGCACTGTCTTTTAAGTGACCGTTTTGCAGGCACTGATTCACTTTTAAGTGATTATTTACTTTTTTTTTTTTTCCCATTTTCACTGGTTACTCTACACAGTCAAGCCACTACAAATGCAAAATTTCACAGTCAGGCATCTTCATACAGAACAAAGCCTGAAATCTTTGGTTCTTCTAAATCTTCATCTTCAAGTAATGTACTCACCATTGCATGTGCAAAAACTGAAGCTGCGTGAGCTTGAGCAGCAAAAAGCATCTTTGGAAAGGCAGATAAAAAAGAAAACATGCAGATGGAAGCTGAAAAGGCAAAGCCCCACTGCGTTTCATCGTTATGATGACTTGATCAAGAAGATGAGCAGGCGGTGTAAATCCCTCCTTTTTGCATGCTGATCTACACTGGGTTAATATTCACCCTCAGCACAGGATACAAAAGCATATCCATTGCACAAAATGACCCCATTTCTGAACACATGCCTAACATTAAAATAGGATATAAAATTTATAGTGTTTCGTTAAACTTTAGTGAAGTACATAATAGAGATGCACAAACCTTGCAATTTTGAGGGATCAAATGTGTTTGGCCTCATTGGAGGAAAAAAAAATTGTGTAAGTAGTTTTTCAAAAAAAGAGTCAAAATACATTTTTAATATGAATACTCCAAAACCTAGGGGATTAATATTGGGGTGGAGCCTAATGGTGTGTGCAGTATCTGCTCAACATTAGGGATGAGCTTCGAAATACGAACAATACGGGTCATTCGCGCCAAATTCGAGTTACGTTTCACAGGCCATAATTCACTACGGCATAACTGGCTGGCTGGCCGAGGGAACATGTATCAATGGAAAAAAAGTTTTAAAAACGGTCTGAAAAAAAACTACAGTTTTTCAAACTTTTTTTCCATTGATACATGTTCCCTGGGGCAAGACCCGGGTTCTCAAAGACGTTTTCACAGGCATACTATAGACACCTAGCAGGTACAATATTTAAAGAAATTTTTCATTTTTATATTTTTAATTTAAGCATCATTAAAATCACTGCTTCTGAAAAAACAACCTTTTTTCAAACTTTTTTTCCATTGATACATGTTCCCTGGGGCAAGACCCGGGTTCTCAAAGACGTTTTACAACAATAACTTGCATATTAGGCTTTAAAATTAGCACTTTTGAATTCGAACGTTCGAGTCCCATAGACGTCAATGGGGTTCTAAATGTTCAAGCAAACGTTCGGTCCGTTTGAAGGTTCTGGTGCGAACCGAACGTGGGGGGGGGGGGGGGTGTTTGGCTCATCCCTACTCAACGTACATGTTATATTTTCAGTGCGGGTGTACCTCTGCCTTCCTGGGGGAAGATAACTTATGTTTGGGACTGAAAGCATTTGTCAATCTATAAGTGCATAATTGTTTTTAATAAATGAAGATGTTTTTACAATATTACACTATGTGCGATTCCTTTTTATATGCCATTTGAGAAACAATGATGAGGAACATTGCATGTACAGATTAGCAGGTCTTCATGCAATTACAAACAATACACCTGCAGCCAGGGTTTTCCTAAAACAAGCCTCATACACACGACCGAGGAACTCGACGGGCGAAACACATCGTTTTCCTCGTCGAGTTCCTTGTTAGGCTGTCGAGTTTCTCGACAAGCCAATTTTCTCCATTCCTTGTCAATGGAATAGAGAACATGCTCTCTTTTTGGCTCGTCGAGTTTCTCGACAGTTTCCTCAACGAAAATGTACACACGACCGGTTTCCTCGGCAAAAAAATATCTCCCAGCAAGCTGCTAAATTTCCTAACCATTTAGCAGCTGTAGGGCGGTCAGCAAGCAGTTAATGGGCCTTAACCCTCCAACATTTCTTCAATGGCATAAATTGGTTCAATACGCCTTGAAAGAGACAAATTAACATACCAAAAATAGGGGTTGTGTACAAAAATTCTATAAAATAAGGTCCCCCTGGCTTGCTGTTGATCCATTGCTAGTTTATTTTGTTACCTGATTTTATGACTTTATATTTGTGCAGCTAATCATGCAGATGTGTTTCTTATTTTTATTTAATTTTTTATGAAATGCTATGATATTATTATTATTATTATTATTATTAAACAGGATTTATATAGCGCCAACAGTTTGCGCATCGCTTTACATCAGGGAAGCGCGGCTTGATCTCGTATACTGGCATTTGGGGCTGAACTGACATACTTTGTTAATTGTCTTACATTAGTGAGATATGTTTATGGAAAGTACTGTCTTGTCTTTTTTTTTAAGTGAGTGTGTCCAACAGGCGGTATAGGAAAACACTGTTGTGATTACTACTCATTATTAAAAAAGGAGATTATTGTGAACACTAGGGATGAGCCGAACGGACCCCTGTTCGGTTCGGACCCGAACGTTCGAACATCGTGAAAGTTCGGACCCGAATAACGAACCCCCATTAAAGTCAATGAGACCCGAATGTCAAATATCAAAAGTGCCCATTTTGAAGGCTTAAATGCAAGTAATTGGGCATACAATGGTTATAGGGGTCCGGGACTAGAAGTAACGGGTGTGTTAAAATTGGTCTTTGGGTGTAGTGGCGCCTTCCCATCGTAACCCTATAGAGATAATCTTGATGAAAGCATTATAATGAAATACACCTGTCAATTATAAACTGAAAAAACCTCAATAAGAGTGGGATTTTTTAGGCAACAAATATAAAGCAACAAAATTCATAAAAAAGTATACATTTATTACAAAGCGTAAATATAGTAGAAAAAACAATAACAATATCAATAATGAAACAAAGATCATTATAAAAACAATTCAAATGATTGTCCATCACAGCATGCCCGTAATCAGCGAGCTGTAGGCATGCAAGACAGATATTCAGATGCGTTTAGAATGTGTGACATTCTTCCTCAGTGTAATTTACAGTATCAGATTCTAAAGTAGAAAAATACAAAAACACAAAAATAAATACATATTAACCTCTTCCATACAGGGCTTTTATACACGCCTCCATACCGGGCCTATTCTGGCACTTCTCTCCTAAATCCAAATCATCATTTTTTTGCTAGAAAATTACGCAGAACCCCCAAACATTATATATGTTTTTTTTAGCAGACACCCTAGGGAATAAAACTACGGTCATTGAAACCTTTTATTTTGCACGGTATTTGCGCAATAATTTTTCAAACGCCTTTTTTTTGGAAAAAAATTGTTTCATGAATTAAAAAAATAACAAAACAGTAAAGTTAGCCCAATTTTTTTGTAAAATATGAAAGATTATGTTACAACGAGTAAATAGATACCTAACATGTCACGCTTTAAAATTGCGCACACTCATGGAATGGCGCCAAACTTCGGTACTTAAAAATCTCCATAGGCGACGCTTTGAAAATTTTTACAGGTTACCAGTTTAGATTTACAGAGGAGATCTAGTGCTAGAATTGTTGCTGGCACTCTAGCGCACGCGGCGATACCTCACATATGTGGTTTAAACAGTGTTTACATATGTCGGCAGGACTTGCGTGTGCGTTCGCTTCTGCGCGCAAGCTACTGGGGACAGGGGCGTTAAAAAAAAAATTGTATTTCTTTTTTTCTTTTTTTACATATTTATTTCTTTTTTTACACTTTTTATTTTTATTTTATTTTTTTATTATCACTTTTATTCCTATTACAAGGAATGTAAACATCCCTTGTAATAGGAATGTGTGTGACAGGTACTCTTTATGGAGAGATGCGGGGTCAATAAGACCCCACATCTCTCCTCCAGGCTGGAAAGCATAAAATCGGTGAAAAAAAATTCACCGATCTCATGTTTACTGTTGCTTAGCAGCCGCAATCGCGGCTTTGTTTACTTACGGGGACCCGGGCGTGACGTCATCACATCGCGCCCGGGTCCTCCGACGGTCATAGAGATGACTGGTGACCATCTGGTCACCAGTCATCTCTATGCTTCCTGCCAGCGCCGGACGATTCGTTCTCTGGGCCCCCGATGGCACGGGAGAGCCCGGAGAAGCACCGGATGGCGGCGGGAGGGGGGGGATGTCCCCTCCCGCCGCCTGTAAGAACGATCTAGTGGCGGAACCGCCGCTATGATCGTTCTTACGTTGTGCAGAATCGCCGGCACAAGAGAAGGATATCTGAATGATGCCTCTAGCTGCAGGCATCATTCAGATATCCCCCCCACAAAGCCCAGGACGTCATATGACGTCCACTCTGAACAACAGAGGTTCTTTGTGGATGTCATTTTACTATGGGCCGGTAGGGAAGTGGTTAAGCACTCAAAAGGCTAATCATCACTATGTCACACCACAAAGAGTAGACGTGAATAATGACTCACTTTTCCCTCAGGAGGTATATGTATCAATGTTTAGTAAAATAAAATGTCCCCCAGGAGGAGAAACTCACCATATTTTTGATGGAAAAAATCCCAAGAAATATTCAAGAAACAAGTATTTCCCTCACCGGTGGAACAGTATCATTTGAATTGTTTTTATAATGATCTTTGTTTCATTATTGATATTGTTTTTCTACTATATTTACGCTTTGTAATACATTTATACTTTTTTATGAATTTTGTTGCTTTATATTTGTTGCCTAAAGAATCCCACTCTTATTGAGTTTTTTTCAGTTTATAATTGACTAAGGGATGATGGCAACCACATGCCACTGTATTTGAGTTAATTTCTTATATGATATACACCTGTCAAACAGGTGTTGAAAAATTGGTCTTTGGGTGTTAATTGTGCCCATGAAACCTATACCAAAAACATTCTTCCAGATAAAATGATTGAATACCCTTAAAGCTAGGCCAGTTTTGAAGTCCTGCAGAGATTCCACATTCCAAAAATACTTAATCAGTGACATTGGCATCAGGGGCTTCATAGCTGATAATCCAGGACTGATTCATTTTTATAAAAGTCAAACGGACCACGGAGTCTGTGGACAGACGCGTTCTATGATCAGTAACAAAACCTCCTGCAGCACTGAATGCCTGTTCTGAAAGCACACTGGATCCAGGGTAGCCCAACAACTCAATAGCATACTGGGCAAGTTCTGACCAGTGGTCTATTCTCATGACTCAGTAATCCAGTGGATCATCAGCTGGAAAGTTCTCCATCTCTGTTTTGGACCCGAGGTAATCGTCCACCATGTGATGCAGACGCTGCCGATGGGATGTGGAAGCTGACAGCCCTGTGCGGCAAGAACTAAAAAAATTCCGAAATGCCTCACTTAGGCTGGATTCACACCTATGCATTTTTAGTACTTTTTGCATTTTCCAGATTTGCACTACAGAACATGACCCATAAGAAACCATGTTAAATGGACTGCAGTACAAATCTGCTAAATGCAAAAAGCACTAAAAATGCATAGGTGTAAAACCAGCCTTATGCGGACGCCTTCTCCAATGCTCCTCTCTTGACCAACAGAAGACTAAAAACAACGTTTTCCACCACACCACACTGTAACCTGCTAGAGTCAGGAAAAACATTCAATAACATCCTCTTTAATGTGTCCTCAAGAGATTTTATCCTCTGCACTCTCTGTGGGGACGGGATTAGTTCAGAGACCTTCCCCTTATAACGGTGGTCAAGAAGGGGTTGCCAACTAGTAATCAAAAAAAAAAAAATGTAATGCTACCTACTAATACTGGGACATGCACTCAGCACTGCTATTCACTTCCTCACACACATTTTCATCTACCATTTATATTCACCCCCTTTACTTGCAATCACATTTCTTCTGGCACACACTCTCACTTTTTCCCTTTTATTCCCCTTTCACACATTTCATCGACCTACACACTCACATTTATTCGTTCACCACACTCTCACACATTTCTCTCAATCCTTTCTTCCCCCTTCATTCACATCACACGGATAGCAGTATGATGTTCATTTTAGGTAGGGAGACCGCCGCTCCAGGTGAGCACAGGCAGGTAATCAATGTCCACTCAGGAATCACACGTGTGCTGGCAATGCATAGAATTAAGCAGGTGGGAGAATGGATGGACAGCCGCACTCCAAAAAGTCTTGTTGAAAAAAGACGTGCTCTTTATTGTAAAAAGGAAAAAATGCACAGCACACAACAGCATACAGTGGGATAGACAGCTGACGCGTTTCGCATTAACAACTAATGCTTAGTCATAGCTAGCTAAGCATTAGTTGTTAATGCGAAACGCGTCAGCTGTCTATCCCACTGTATGCTGTTGTGTGCTGTGCATTTTTTCCTTTTTACAATAAAGAGCATGTCTTTTTTCAACAAGACTTTTTGGAGTGCGGCTGTCCATCCATTCTCCCACCTGCATGATGTTCATTTTACCAGCACAAAACCTTTGGTTTTGGTATACTTCCAACCACACCTTTGCAATACTATGCATTGGTGTATTAAGACTTGGTAACATATTCTACTCCAATATTTACCTCCTACATATGCCCATGTTTATGATCCTATTAGATCATCACATGTGGTCGGGGTCATAGCCTAATGGATGTTATTTATGCGTATGCAACATTATTAGTACTCACATTATTACTCATATTTAATTAAACTAAATATTTAATCAATACAGGTGTCCTCCGGTCGTCTCCTCCCCCCCCGGGAGGGAGATGATGACACCTGATACCAATTGATCTAGACTCTATTTAAGCTTTTTACCTTCCTTGGATCTGATTGTGATCCTGGGATAGCTCCCTCCACACATACATTAGGATGGAGCCTATGTAAGTGCTATTACTTAGCATACTTCCATTTATCCCCCCCTTTTTGCTATACCCCCATGGTATACTTTATAATCCCTTTATATTATTATTTAATTCTACCAACTAACACTGGGACATGCACTCAACGGGCCAGATCCACAAAAACCTGGCGTAACTTAAAAAATCCCATTTAAGTTACACTGCCTTAAAGTTTCTACCTAAGTGCCCGATCCACAAAGCACTTATCTAGAAATTTCAGGCTGTGTAACTAAAATTCCGCCGGCGCAAGGCGTTCCTATTCAAATGGGGCGAGTCCCATTTAAATGAGGCGCGCTCCCGCGCCGGCCGTACTGCGCATGCGCGAATTTACGTTACGCCGAGTTTTGAGGATCGCGACGGCTTAAAAAAGTTGCGTCGGGAAAAAAAAAAAAAATTACAGCGTCGCTCGGCATGCATTCCTGAGGGAGAACTCCATGCCAATTTTCAAAGAAAAAACTGGCATGGGTTCACCCCCCAGGAGCATACCAGGCCCTTAGGTCTGGTATGGGTTGTAAGGAGACCCCCCCTACGCCGAAAAATCGACGTAGGGGGTCCCCCTACAATCCATACCAGACCCGTATCCAAAGCACGCTACCCGGCCGGTCAGGAAGGGAGTGGGGACGAGCGAGCGCCCCCCCCCCTCCTGAGCCGTGCCAGGCCGCATGCCCTCAACTTGGGGGGGTTGGGTGCTCTGGGGCAGGGGGGCGCACTGCGGGCCCCCCCACCTCAGAGCACCCTGTCCCCATGTTGATGAGGACAGGACCTCTTCCCGACAACCCTTGCCATTGGTTGTCGGGGTCTGCGGGCGGGGGCTTATCGGAATCTGGGAGTCCCCTCAAATAAGGGGGCCCCCAGATACCGGCCCCCCACCCTAAGTGAATGGATATGGGGTACATCGTACCCCTATCCATTCACCTGTAGGCAAAAAGTTAGTTAGTAAACACACAACACAAGGCTTTTTAAAATAATTTATTATTCTGCTCCGGATGCCCCCCCTGTCTTCTTTATTAGCTCTATTAGCAGGGGGGGCTTCTTCTTCCGCTCTCCGGGGGTCTTCCACTCTCCGGGGGTCTTCTCCGCTCTCCGGGGGGGGCTTCTCCGGACTCCGGGGGGCTTCTTCCATCTTCTCCCCTCTTCCGCTGTTGACTCGGCGAACCCCGGTTCTTCTGCAGATGTCCGGTGCCTTCTTCTTCAGCGCTGGCTGCCTGCTATCTTTGTGTGTTAGCTCGATTTCAAACAGGCAGCCGGCGCGGTCTTCTGTGACGTCAGGGTCTTCTGTTCTTCTCCCCTCTTCCGATGTTGCCTCGTCGCCTGTTGTCGCTGTAATGATGGAAGCGCGCCTTGCATCCCATTTATATAGGCATCACTGTCCCATCATGCTCCGGTAGGTACCCACGTGGTGGGTGCACGTGGGTAGGCACCCACCACGTGGGTACCTGCCGGAGCATGATGGGACGGTGATGCCTATATAAATGGGATGCAAGGAGCGCTTCCATCATTACAGCGACAACAGGCAACGAGGCAACATCGGAAGAGGGGAGAAGAACAGAAGACCCTGACGTCACAGAAGACCGCGCCGGCTGCCTGTTTGAAATCGAGCTAACACACAAAGATAGCAGGCAGCCAGCGCTGAAGAAGAAGGCACCGGACATCTGCAGAAGAACCGGGGTTCGCCGAGTCAACAGCGGAAGAGGGGAGAAGATGGAAGAAGCCCCCCGGAGTCCGGAGAAGCCCCCCCCGGAGAGCGGAGAAGACCCCCGGAGAGTGGAAGACCCCCGGAGAGCGGAAGAAGAAGCCCCCCCTGCTAATAGAGCTAATAAAGAAGACAGGGGGGGCATCCGGAGCAGAATAATAAATTATTTTAAAAAGCCTTGTGTTGTGTGTTTACTAACTAACTTTTTGCCTACAGGTGAATGGATAGGGGTACGATGTACCCCATATCCATTCACTTAGGGTGGGGGGCCGGTATCTGGGGGCCCCCTTATTTGAGGGGACTCCCAGATTCCGATAAGCCCCCGCCCGCAGACCCCGACAACCAATGGCAAGGGTTGTCGGGAAGAGGTCCTGTCCTCATCAACATGGGGACAGGGTGCTCTGAGGTGGGGGGGCCCGCAGTGCGCCCCCCTGCCCCAGAGCACCCAACCCCCCCATGTTGAGGGCATGCGGCCTGGCACGGCTCAGGAGGGGGGGGGGCGCTCGCTCGTCCCCACTCCCTTCCTGACCGGCCGGGTAGCGTGCTTTGGATACGGGTCTGGTATGGATTGTAGGGGGACCCCCTACGTCGATTTTTCGGCGTAGGGGGGGTCTCCTTACAACCCATACCAGACCTAAGGGCCTGGTATGCTCCTGGGGGGGAACCCATGCCGGTTTTGTCTTTACAAATTGCCATGGAGTTCTCCCTCGGGAATGCATACCAAATGCCGTCGCTGGAATGGGCTTTTACATGGTGTGACTAGTTTACACTTTGTAACATCAGCCCTAGTTTTACACTTGCAAAATAACACTTACGGCGAAAAAACGAAGCTGGAAAGCTTTGTGGATCGCCTTAAGTGCTAATTTGCATACTAGCAACGGCATTTCGACTCGAAATGCCCCCAGCGGCGGATGCGGTACTGCATCCTAAGATTCGGCAGTGTAATTCAATTACACATGCCTGATCTTCTGCCTAACTTTGGAAAAAGCCTTTTGAGGATCGTTTCCAAAGTTAGACACAGACTGAACAGCAGTTAAGTCTGCGTATCTCTTTTGAGGATCTGGCCCATAATTGCTATTCATTTCCTCACACACACTTTCATCTACTATTTATATTCACCCCCTTTACTTGCAATCACATTTCTTTTGGCACACACTCTCACTTTTTCTCTTTTATCCTTTTTTGCCCCTTTCACACATTTCATCGACATACACACTCACATTTATTTGCTCACCACACTCTCACACATTTCTCTCAATCACTTTTTTTCCCCCCTTTATTAATTTTCATCATATAACATTTTTATTTTGTTCAAGTGTTCATTCATCCTATTCACTCAGACTTTACACATCCCGTTCTATCACACTGATACCAGTATGATGTTCATTTTACCAGTACAAAACCTTCGGTTTTGGTATACTTCCATCCACACCTTTGCAATACTAGCATTGGTGTATTAAGATTTAGTAACATATTCCATTCTAATACTTACCTCCTACATATGCCCATGTTTATGATCCTATTGGATCATTACATGTGGTCGGGGTCATAGCCTAATGGATGTTATCTATGCTTATGTAACATTATTAGTACTCACACTATTACTCATATTAAATCAAGCTAAATATTCAATCAATACAGGTGTCGTCTGGTCGTCTCCTCCCCCCTATGGTCCACACTTGCGACTCCTTGTAAGCCCGGTTTGGTGGGTTCCCGTCAGGCGGAACGGGGGTTCTCTTGTTATGGGGGTCTTCGGATCATTTTTACTTCTCAGCAACCATCTCTGATTACATGTTATTTCATTAACCCTTGAGTGGTAAATATAATTTCAACAATATTCTCTCAGCAGATGTTAAACAGTTTTGTTAGAGGGATGTAACTTTAATAATTTTTCTAATTATATCTATCAGAGTACAATTCCCCTGAAGAAGACCGTGACAGTTTAGGTCGAAACGCGTCGGGGTACTCATACGGAAACCAATTGAACTACGATGTAACATGTATTGTATTGCGGTTGATTTTTGCCACTGTTATTTTTTTATTCATGTATAATCAGAGTGTACTATATGTATATTATCTACACTTTTTTACAAATGCTCCAACCATGTTGTACATTTTATTGTAATTTAATGTTG
This sequence comes from Rana temporaria, assembly GCF_905171775.1. Lineage (NCBI taxonomy): Eukaryota > Metazoa > Chordata > Amphibia > Anura > Ranidae > Rana > Rana temporaria. Next base: position 279,578,021 of record NC_053489.1, read on the forward strand.
AAACCAAGTAAAGATTTTAACTTCAATGTTATTCAACTACTCTTATTTACCTAGAACATCATGCCGCTAAAAACCCCACTGGGGGACCTTCCCATTTTTGTTTCTGCATTTTCGGGGTGCGCGGCACACGGACTCCACATATGCGTTTTTCCCTGTTTCAGCCAACTAGTAATCATCCTTCTCTTTTATTCCAAGTATTCTTGGGTCCTTTCTCAGGCTTTGACGCCCAAGCGTCTCAAATTTGCAGAGGGAGCAGGATTTCTGTCCACTAGGTGCACTTTACACATTGGGATTTCAAATTGTTTACTTAAATTCCAGTTTCATTGCCAAGAAAAAAAAAATATTGATTCACTCTCAAACTAATACAAATGGTGGTGCTGGCTCTGGAACAAATTTTTATAAAGAGACCTTTTATGCTCACAGGCCAGATAAACATGCCAAGTTCAACCTCCCCCTCCCATTTCCTAACTGGTTTTCACTCACATTTATTTGTAATTAAGGGTTCCTGAGAACACTTAAAAGTGTTCCAGGTCACACTCCCCTGCTAACCAGACCAGTGATGTTTGCTTTGTTACATATCTCTCCAGTGAACTGCACCCAGGACCTCTTGTTCAAAGTGGTCCTGGGTGCAGTACGCTTAACCACTCTCAGGTGCAGTTCAGAGCGCTCACACTACACAAACTAATCATCCCACGGGGCTGAACCATGCCTGATAAAGGTTAAAAGTACTAGTGTGAGTGCACCCTAATTTGTGAAATGGAACAAAATAGAAAAATAGTGACAAGTCAACAATTCAGAACGTTATACACAGACACATTCGTTGTATATACAATGAGAAACATCGCAAAATAAAATAAATAGTAAAAAATCATGACCTAACATTAGTACAAAAAATAAAAAAATATTCAAAAAACAAAAAAAAGTCTCTTAAAAACCTTACATTTAATGATTAGGAAAAGGTCAGAAACAAGGAATAGACAGGCAGATTTCTGTCACCATATGAAGTGATATATTGCTTAATATAATTATAAACCAAAATTATTGGAATTTATTTCAACATAATTGCTCTGAAATAGAGTGTTTCCAAGTCCTAAGATGAACTTCTTCACAGCAAAAACACGCTATTGCCCCAAACCACTTCGAATTTGTGCTGCCAAGCTGTTAGACATGTCATAGCTAATTACATTAATATTGCTTTGCCTAATAACCTATATATGCTTTTTACTCAGTACTGAACATTAAAAAAAGGAGAAAAAAAAACACCCAAAAATGTATTTATATATATATATATATATATCTAGGGTGTGTGTGTGTGTGTGTGTGTGTGTGTGTGTGTGGGTGTGTGTGTATATATATTTCATATATTCACAAAGAGGCCATGGTACATTATATATAGTTTTTTCATGCCAACCTCTTATAACTTCAAAACTGTCTCCCATCTTAGGCTTGGTTCACACTGCTGTGACTTGGGATCAGACTTGTGAGACCCCGAGTTGAGTGGCATGTGAAATCCCATGTTAGTCAATGTGAGTTGTCTTAATTAGCACTACTAAAGTCGCTCAGACTTTAGAAAAGGTTCCTGTACTACTTCAAAGCGACTTCTATCTGACGTATAGACTTTAATAGAGGTCGCCTCCAAGTCAGATCCAGATCTATATTGATGTGATGCGACATTACAGGAAAATTACGCAGGCATTCCCTGAAAGTTGAAAGGAAACAAAGAAACCGTGCTCTTATATCATAAATTGCATATCACCATAGTGAAATAAATAAATACATCTTTATTTAAATGCTAACAGATACATAAAAATTGTGAATAACGTCCTCAGTGAGTATAGGAAAAGTTCCCCCTCCACCAGCATGCAGACACACTATGCACTCACCAGACTTAATTGACCCCTATTACAGAGAGCTTCAGTGTTGCCATATAGAGAGGGAGTGTCATGGACATGCAATAATGTCTGGCAGCTTTCCTTCTCCTCATGTGTCCATTAGAGGCCTGACCCTCTTCTGGCTGCCTTTTTATCATCTCTCCTTCCTGTATGGCCCCACCCCAGGTCATCCCAGGAAGTCTATATTAACTGTTGCACTGCAGGTCTGCTTTGCTGTTCAACCTTGTTGTTAGCTTATGTTCCTGTCTGCAGTGTGCTACGTTTACCTTCCTGTGTACCCTTTTTGGCTCCTGTTTGCCTGTGACCCTGACCTTTTGCCTGTCCCTCGGTTACCCTTGTCTGCCTGTTGCCCTGACCTCGGCTTACCCATCACTATCGCTTGTCCTGGTTGCTGCTTCCCCTCTCTCCCTGCGGAGCGTGACCTAGGGGATCCCAGGGGTCGTGACCTGGATCCAGCTGCAGCGAAGGCCATCCTCACCACTAGAGGCTCTGGTAAACACAAAGCTGGGTCTCCGCGCCCTGGGTAATCTTGGGATCACGCTTCCTCTCTGATTGCAGCAGTCGGATATAGGGTTCACTACCCTGTGGTGCATCACTGACCCCAACGGGGTCACAGGTGACCTGACAGTTTGAACAGCCATGAACCCGGCCGACGTGCCGCTCCCCGCAGACGATCCATTTCAGGGCATTGTTCGCAGACTCGAGACGCATGAAGCTAATTAGGCTCAGGTGATGCACTTGTCACCTGGCCACAGGTGACCTGACAGGGAGAGGAAAGAAAACTCTCATGGTGCAGTATTTCAAATCATTTATTTAAAAAAGAAGGTTGTATTGCACTTACATCAAAGAAGACAAGAATCAGAATGTATTAATCACCAGTTTAAACAGCCTATGTCTGACCTCTTCAGGGGATACCCCAGAAGACGTCAGATGTAAGCTGATGAAAAGGCATCGGGTGGTGTTTGAGATGCGTAATTTCCGGTTAGCTGGAACGCAGGTGAATTCCTATATAAACCGGCGATTCCTATACAATACATGCTGATTCCTGTCTTCTTTGATGTAAGTGAAGTACAACCTTCTTTTTTAACCACTTCAATACCGGGCACTTTCACCCCTTCCTGCCCAGGACAATCTTCAGCTTTCAGCGCTGTCGCACTTTGAATGACAAAAAAGTTTTTCGTCATTTCAGTTTCAGGCACTGATGAGGCAGAACTGAAAAGGTGGAACTGATGGGCACTGATGAGGAGGCATTGATATGTAGAATTGATGGGCACGGATAGGTGGCACTGATATGCAGCCTTGATGGGCACCAATTGGCAGCACTGATGGGCACTGATAGGCGGCACTGATGGGCACTGACTGGCAGCTGTGATGGGCAATAACCAGCGGCGGTAATGGGCACTGACAGGCAGCACATATTGGCACTGAAAGGTGGTACTGATGGGCAGCACTGATGATGAGGTACTGACAGGTTTTACTGCTGGGCACTGTGATGGGCACTGACTGGCACTGTGGTGGGCACTAATTGGCACTTATATGGGCACTGATTGGCACTGACAGGCAATCCTGAGAGGGCACTGACTGGCAGCTTATGGGTACTTTTTGGCAGCTGTGGTGGCACATCTGATAAGGGCTGTGCTGATAATCATTGTACTGATTATCAGAATAGACCCTTCTCTTACAGGGAGAGCCGCCGATCGGCTCTCCCTGTCAGCGTGAACCTAGAAATTACGTTTTCCGGCACCTTCTGGATCACACGCTGATCAGCTGTGATTATTTACAGCTGATCCTGTGGAAAGGAGCCACCGTCAGAGGCTCCATACCACGATCAGAGATGCAGTGTGTCAGAGTGACACATAGCACCTCCAATTGTCGTGCTGCGTGCACGACGCCCAGTCAGGATAACTGAACCACTTCCCGGCCATCAATCTGCTATAGACCAGGCGGGAAGTGGTTAAATCAATATCGCGCACCCACGATTTTGCCCTGATTTTAAGGGCAAAAAAGTGCGCGGTATATGCCGATAAATACGGTAATTTGACTCCCTGTATTAGGGATCAATTACTGTAAGCCTGGTGAGTGCATAGTGTGCCTGCATGCTGGTGGAGAGGAACCTTTCCGATACTCACTGAGAATGCTATTCACGTGTGGGATTTGCACATGGACATTTTATATGTACTGTATCTGTTATAATTTAAATGAAGATGTATTTGTTTGTTTGTTTATTCACTATGGTGATATGTAATTAATGATATAAGAGCATGGTTCCTTTGTTTCTTTTTAGATTATAGGTGTTTTTTATGCTTTACAACACGCAGCTCCTTATTGTTTGTTTATTTGTTTTTTGGTTATTGATTTGCGTGGGTTTGTAACCTATTGGTTTCTATATATTTTTTTCTTCCATTTCCTGAAAGTTGCTTTAAAGTTCCCTCAAATTTGCTTCAAAGTCACTTTAAGTCGCATCAACCTGAACTTACATGTAGAGACCTTTGCCACCTCAACCATTCCCTTTTTCATTCTGCTACTGCTTGCCTTTACGACAAACTCATAGCCCTTTCCGGCCCAGACCTGGCCACTTTCATCTACAACAACCTAGTCTCATCTTTCCTGGACACACTTGCTCCCCTCTCTACATGCAGAATGAGGCCTCAATTGCTTTAACCCTAACAAATAGATGACACCAGAATTTTTTTTTTTTTTCCAAATAACAGTTTTTTATTTTCATAAAATTTCAGTACAGAGTATAGCAGCAGTTCAAGTGCAGAAGATGAGCGGAGATACAAAATTCCAGCTAGGTGGGCTTACACCGTGGCTCCATATCTATTTCTGCTATCAGTGACATGTAACCCAATTGGAGATCTTAAAAGAAAGAGTAAAGAAAAGAAGAAATAGGGAAAGAGGGGGGGTGGATGTAAGGAGGGAATGGGGTGAGGGGGGGGGGACAGGGCGGGGAGGGAAGCGGGAAGGAAAAAGGTAAAGGGGAGAAGGGACAGGAGAGATGGGGGGGGGGGAGGCAGGCAAGATTATCAGGGTGAGCAGCGTACCTTGGCGGCCTATTGTCGACTCACGGCGGGTCCTCCACCACATGCCACCTCTCCCAGACCAGATCATGGGCATCCAACCTATCCTGGATCCTAGCCGTCATTTTTTCCATGAGTTCTACATCTTTGACCCTAGCATAGAGGGCTTCTTGTGATGGGGGGGTTGGTTTCTTCCAATGAAGCGCTATCAAGCACCTCGCAGCTGTGGTTATGTGTCTCAGCAGTTTCTTGTAGGGTTTAGCTATGCGAGGTTGGGATAGGCCTAGCAAGAACAGCTTCGGGGAGAAGGGTATGGGCGCCTCCAGGAGGCGAGATAGGAGCTCTTGTGTTTGAGTCCAGAATGGGACAATCAGGGGACATGTCCAGTAGATGTGGAACAGTGTGCCCTTGGCTTGGCCACAGCGCCAGCATCGGTCAGAGGTGGAGGGGTAGATCCTGTGGAGGACGTCCGGGGTCAGGTACCAAAAGAACAGCACTTTATACATATTTTCCTTATAAAGGGTGCAGATTGAACTCTTGGCCGCCTGCCTCCAAACTGCCCCCCACTCGTCCTCCGAGAGTACCTCCCCCAGCTCCTTCTCCCATCGGAGCATGTATGTATGTTTACCTTTGGTTTGTATGGGGTATTCATTGAGGATTGGGTAAATGTCTGATATGAGACCCCTTCGGGCAGTGCCCTCGAGGATGATTCGCTCAAATGGGGTCGGTTTTGAGAAGAGGAGCCGGGGGGCGATTGTTTGGGCGTAGTGCCTGATCTGTAGGTAGCTGAAAAAAGCTTGCCGTGGAATGTCATGTTTGGCTTGGAGATCAGTGAAGGAGTGTAAGGTGCGGGATCTGGGGTCTACTAAATGACCAAAGTGGAATAGGCCTCGTGAAGCCCAGGGCCAGGACATCTGGTGGGTGAGACTGGTCGGTACTTTAGGGTTGTAGAGGAAAGAGGTCAGCAGGGAGCTATCGGACCTAAGGTGACCGTCTCGGGCTAGCCTCCTCCATGTACTTTGAAGCTGCCGCATGGAGCCCAGTAAACGTCCGGGCTCCACTGCTGCATCCGCGTTCCACAGGAGGTTGTTGGGGTGTATCGGCGCCAGCCAGATCTTTTCCACCTCCGTCCATCTATTGTAAGACTTCTGGGGGAACCATGATGCCACCGCCCGGAGCTGCGAGGCCTGGTAGTATTTGACCAGGTCTGGGAAGGCCAGACCTCCTTCGGCTCGTGACGCCGTCATAACCGAACGTGGGATCCTGTGGCGTTTGTAGTTCCACACGTACCGGAGGAGGTCAGCTTGTAGGGTTCGCAGATGTGCACAGGGGACCGGGACAGGGAGGGTCTGGAAGAGGTATAGTAGTTTTGGGAGGACAACCATCTTTATTGCCGCTATCCGGCCCAATAGGGATATCTGGTGGGACTTCCATTTGTGGATCAGCGCCCTTATTGAACTGTATAGGGGGGGGAAATTGGCTTGGTACAAGGATGCAAAGCTTGGGGTCAATTGGACCCCCAGGTATTTCAGGGAGGTGCGCTCCCAGTGGTACGGAAAGACGGACTGCAGGTGTAGGGCCTCTGGTTCGGGCATATTGATCGGCATGGCCATAGACTTAGACGTATTAGTCTTATATCCCGAGAGGGCCCCGTAGCACTCTAATTCCCTGTGTAAGTTAGGCAGGGAGATGCGGGGGCGCGTTAGTGTCAGGATGATGTCATCGGCAAAGAGGGAGATCTTAAATTCCCTCCCCCTTACTGGGATTCCTCGGATGTCCGGGTTGCCTTGGATCGTCGCTGCTAAGGGCTCGACGCAGAGAGCAAAGAGGAGGGGGGAGAGGGGGCACCCCTGGCGTGTTCCATTAGTAACGGGGAAGGTGGATGAAGTGGCAAAGGGCGTTTTCACCTGCGAGATCGGGTTGGTATAGAGGTGTCGGACCGCCCGGAGGAAAGGTCCCCTAAATCCCATATGCCTTAACGTGGCGAGCATGAAGGGCCAGCCAAGGCGGTCAAACGCCTTTTCTGCGTCCAGACTCAGGAGCAAAGACTCCGGCCCCTCCCTGCTCGCCACGTCAATTAGGTCAATCACCTTTCTCGTGTTGTCCCCCGCTTGGCGGAGGGGGACAAAGCCCACTTGGTCTTTATGGACCAGAGAGGGTAAAACTACATTTAGGCGGAGGGAGAGGACCTTTGTGAAGATCTTGAGATCGGAGTTCAGCAGGGCTATCGGCCTGTAGCTAGCGCATAGTGAGGGGTCCTTGTCTGGTTTGGGGATGAGGGTGATGAATGAACGCTGCATGTCTTGCGGGATGGGGGTCTGCTGTAGGAAGGCATTGAAGAGTTTCGTCATGTGAGGGAGGAGTGTGGGGAGGAAGGTCTTATAGTATTCGTACGGAAACCCGTCAGGGCCTGGGGATTTGTGGGCGGGTAGGGACTTAATGGCTGCGGTCAGTTCCTCTCCTGTAATGGGAGCGTTAAGGGAGGCTAGGTCGTCCGGTTGTAGCCGGGAAATGCCCGCCCGAGTTAGGTATTGTGTCATCCTGTCTAGCAGGTCGGGGGGGGGTGGGTCATGTGGGATTTCTGGCTTGTTATACAGGTCGGCGTAAAATGCTGCGAAGGTATCCGCAATACTCTGTGGGTGTGATATAATATTGCCCGAGCCGTCCTGGACCTGGTGTGGGGTGGACGCGAGCGAGCGGTCTGCTAGTTTCCTCGCCAGTAGCGCCTGTGCCTTGTTACCCTTGTCATAGTATACCTGGCGGAGGCGTACTAGAGCTTTCTCGACTCGACCCAACGCAAGGTCCCGGAGTGTTGAGCGTACCAGGGCGATACGTTTAAGTAGCGTCAGGGAGGGGGAAGACTGTAAGCGAATCTCTAGGGCCCGGAGCTGCGCTTCCGCCTGTTTTCTAGCCGACTCGGCATTCCTCTTAAGGGCCGAGGATATGGCCATGCACCGTCCCCTAATTACCGCCTTGTGGGCGGCCCACAGTGTGGTAGTGGAGACGTCCTGTGTGTCATTTTCGCTGAAGTAAAGTTGCAGGGTGGAGTCTATTTCCATTTTGGAGGGGGTGTGTTTCAGGAGAAAGTCATTCAGGCGCCAGTTATAGGGCCTGCGGGTGGGAGTGTCGAGGTCAAGGGTCAGGGTAATGGGGGCGTGGTCGGACCAGGAGATGGGCAGGATCTGTGCGGAGTCAGTAACACGTAATGTAGTATTGTTGACTAAGAAGTAATCTATACGTGAGTGCGTATGGTGGGGGGATGAATAGAAGGTGAACTGGCGATCCCCTGGGTGAAGCGCCCTCCATGCATCGAATAGAGCATGTTTCCTCGTCAGCTGACGGAAGAGTTTAGAGTCCCGTAGGGCTTTCGTTTGAGAGGCTCGGGGGTTCACCACCAGGCGGTCCCAGGTCGCCGAATGGGGCAAGTTAAAGTCCCCCCCCACTACCAGTAGGTCGTGGGGGGATTTAGCCAGGCGGGTAAGAACCCGGCTTAGAAATCTGTGCTGATGTGCGTTGGGGGCATACAAGGTGCATAAAGTTATGTCTCGAGAGTGCCATGTCCCCCTCAGAATGATGAAGTGGCCCAGGGGGTCGATGTAGGAGTCTGTGCAAGTGAAGGGGGTGCCCCGTTTAATCAGGATTGCGACCCCTGCCCGTTTGCGTGGACTGAAGGCCTGATATATTAAGGGGAAATACCTGGATGCAAAGGTAAAGGAATCGCCCTTGGAAAAGTGCGACTCCTGTACCATTATAATCTCCGCCCCTGTTTGCCTGAATTCCCTAAGTGCTAGGTGACGTTTTCTGTTAGAGTTAAGCCTGTGTACGTTTAAGGATAGCAACTTAGCCATACTGTGGGTGGAGAGATCGCGGTTTGTACTTAGCTGGAGTTGGTCGAGCTGCATCTGGTTCTGGGAGGGCGAGTGGGGAGACCGCCGGGGTGACAGCTACCAAGGCGTGCTGTCGGGTGCTGCCTGCACGGGAGAGGAGAGAGAGGTGTCTGAAAAGAGAGAAAGGAGTGAGAACAGAAACAAAACATAACACATCAACAATCAACAATGGGGGCCCGAATGGCCCGAGGGCCCTCAGGTCCCAACAGTTCCTTAAGGACCTCCCGACCAAAAAGTCCGAAAGCATAGGTCGGGGGGGCAGGGGGGTGGCGTGGAGGAACTCCACTGTGGGGGTTAGGGGAATAGGAACTCTTAGGCTATCAGCCATGGGGGGGTCCGTGATCAAAAGGACAGCCTCTTCGACGTCTCATCCGAGATAGGCCCGATGTGTGGCGTAGGGGTAAGGCTAGGGCAACCGGGGGTGAATGGTGGGGTAAGAGCAAAGAAAAAAGCAAAAATACAAAAACAGCAACAGAACCGGAGAGTCTCCCGCAGTGTTCGAGGCGAATTTCGTGGCCGGGGCGACCATCTTAGGTGTGCTTGTGCCTGGGGGAGTTGCGGGCAGGGTCCCGGCCCCTGGGACGTTTAGGCGGCGGGACTCTCTGCCAGACTACTGGTGGAGGGGGCGGTGTGGCCACGAGGTCCCAATCCGGCAGCCGGGGAGCGGGAATGTCCAGAGTTTTGCAGAAGTCATCCAGGTCCTCTGGGTAGCGTAGGGTGGCTGAAGTCCCCTGGTGGTTGGCGGACAGGCTAAAGGGGAAGCCCCATCGATACACAATGTCCTTGTCTTGCAAGGTGCGGAGCAGGGGTTGTAGTAGGCGTCGTTTCTGCAACGTGATCCAAGATAGATCCGGGTAGAGCTGTAGAGGGTTGTTGTCAAAGAGGAGGTTGCGCATTGGGACGGGCTTTGCGCATTATGTTTTCCTTCAGCGGGTAGGAGTTTATGCGGCATATGACGTCCCGTGGTTTGGAGGCTGGGCCCTTTGGTTTAAGGGCTCGGTGGGCTCTGTCCATCTCAATGGTCTTGTCTGTTGGTTCCCCCAGTATTTCGTTAAATAAATTCTGAAGGGTGAGCTGCAGATCTTCTGCCCCGTCTGCCTCAGGGAGGCCGCGTATGCGGATGTTGTTGCGGCGCCCCCTGTTGTCCAGGTCTTCAACATGCCGCTGCATGTCCCTTAACATGAGGCGGTGGTCTGACGCCTGAGTCTGGGTGCGATGTACTGCTAGTTTAGTCTCTTGAATCTCCTCCTCTGCCATTTCCATTCTGTCGTTTAAATGTTTGAGGCCCGTTTGGAGGACTTGAATTTCAGCGCGGCATGTCGCCTTAACGTCCTCCACAAGCTGCTTGAAATCATCTTTAGTGGGGATGGCTTGCAAATAGGACTGCCATGGTGGGGGGGGGTGGTAGGGGGGTCCCCTGGCATCATAGGTGGGCTGTAGTGGGTCAGTGGGGGATGGGTAGCGAGCGGAAGCTGGTTCCCTGTGCTGTCTAGCCTCGCGGGGGGGTTGCTGGGGTAATTCCCATGGGTTGGACCAGGCCTCAGCCTGATCCCCAGGTGGGGTGTGGGCCCTCCCGTGCCAGGGAGCGCTGGTGCTGGCCATGGAGGCATATGAGGGGGGAGAGAACCCCCGCTGATCCCCAGGCTCCAGGTGAGTAGGTATTTGGGTCTGTCTCTGAGCTGCTGGGGAGACGGAGCCCGGCCTGGTAGTAGCAGAGGAGCTGCTGCGTTCTGGGAGGCCCATGGAGGCCTGGGAGCATGCGGAGGCCTGCAGGGCCGGAAAGTCCTCCTCAAGCGTAAGGGAGGGGGAGAGCTGTGAGCCGCCGTGCTGTTCGGGGTCCGGGGCCGTTCGTAGCAGGCGGGGGAAGGCCCCCGTGCATGGGGTGTCCCGCTCCAGAGAGGCAGTGAGGGCTGAGGCCTGTGACTCGTGGTCCGCTGCGGGGGGGTGGGGGTGCTTAGATTCACTCACCCACAGCTGTGAGCCATCCTGGCTCAGGGATGGAGCGGTAGACTGCCCTCGCGTCGGGGATGGCTCTGGATGGTGAGGCAGGAGGGAGCGAGGCGGAGAGACCTCCGTTCTGTTGGTGGTCGCGTCCGGCGCCATCTTGTCTCCTCCGCCCGGCGGCATGTCGGGCGGTTTAAAATAGTCCTTGAGGGTCGCAGCGGAGCCTGGCGGGGGTTGGGATGATCCCCTTGTCTTGCTGGATCTGGTGGTCCGCAATCCGCCCATGGATGGCGGCGATTACCCCCGGTTTTTTGCCTGTAAGCTGCGGGCTGGAGAGGAGCTCTCAGGGGATGCTTCCTTCCAGGCTGGCTTCCGGTCACGCCCCCGACACCAGAAATTTTAAGAGACACAGCCACACTCTTGGCATAAAACCAAGACATCACCATCTACATATCTGCCCTTCTCAAATACAACTCCTGCCTCCATGCTGCTAAACAAACCCACCAAGCGAACGCACATGTAAGTCCCGCCCACGTATGTAAACGTCGTTCAAACCACACATGTGAGGTATCACTGCGTGCGTTAGAGCGTGTGCAACAATTCTAGCACTAGACCTCCTCTGTAACTCTAAACTGGTAACCTGTAAAAAAATTCAAAGCGTCGCCTATGGAGATTTTTAAGTAACAAAGTTTGGCGCCATTCCATGTGTGTGCGCAATTTTAAAGCATGACATGTTAGGTATCTATTTACTCGGCGTAACATCATCTTTCATATTTTACAAAAAAATTGTGCTAACTTTACTGTTTTGTTATTTTTTAATTCATGAAACCATTTTTTTCCCCAAAAAAAAGGCGTTTGAAAAATTATTGCGCAAATACCGTGCAAGATAAAAAGTTGCAATGACCGCAATTGTATTCCCTAGAGTGTCTGCTAAAAAAACATATATAATGTGTGGGGGGTTCTGAGTAATTTTCTTGCAAAAGAATGATGATTTGTACATGTAGGAGAGAAGTGCCAGAATAGGCCTGGTATGGAGGTGAGAATAAAAGCCCTATATTGAAGGGGTTAATGATTATGTGCAAATATGCCTTTTTGCAAGAACACATCTAAAAGGCATCCGGTAAACAGAACTTCACCTAAATAACGGAGGACTGCAACAAACCAAAATTTTAGATAAGTAACAGAACTTCATCTTTACAAGACCTACAAGTTTTCTTTCCCTGTGCTTTGCATCTCCACGTCCCGACTTTGAGGAATGTATGCCCATTTATGTGTTTCAAAAATTCTATAAAATATTTGTAGTTACACACAAAGGGCTAGATTCACGAAGGAGCGCGTATCTTTCTTCCGGCGTAGCGTATCCTATTTACGCTACGCCTCCGCAACTTAGACGGGCAAGTGCAGTATTCACAAAGCACTTGCTCCGTAAGTTGCGGCGGCGTAGCGTAAATTGGCCAAAGTAAGCCCGCCTAATTCTAATGTGGAAGAGGTGGGCGTGTTGTATGTAAATCAATCGTGACCCCACGTAAATGACACGCTTAATGAACGGTGCATGCGAGCGCATGTTCAGTATCACGTCAAATTTTTTCCCTAAGTTACGCCGGCTCAATGCCTGTGACGTGAACGTAACCTACGCACAGCCCCATTCACGTACGACTTACGTAAACGCCGTAAGAAGATACGCTTGTGCCGACGTCCACTTTGCATTGGCTGCGCCTCATATAGCAGGGGTAACTTTACGCCGGATGTAAGCCTAACGTAAATGGCGTAGCGGGCGCAAGTACGTTTGTGAATCGGCGTATCTACCTAATTTACATATTCGACACAGAAATCAATGGAATCGCCACCTAGCGGCCAGCGTAAATATGCACCCAAGATACGACGGCGTAGGAGACTTACGCCGCACGTATCTTGCCCAAATCTATGCATAACTGATTCTATGAATCAGGCGCATAGATACGATGGCTCGGATTCGAACTTACGACGGCATACGTGGAGATACGCCGTCGTAATTTCATCGTGAATCTGGCCCTAAATCTTTTTCACCTTATATTGACTTCTTACATTCACCTGAACATGACCACTGACTGTCTATATTCCTATTTATATGTTAAATTATTGACCTGTTGTAGCCTGCATGCCCTGTGGAATGTATAGACGCTGGACATAAAGATGACTAGGTAGACTTTATTTTATTTTGTGAAAATTTACACATATCATTCCTAACCACAGAATAGTGATTATCTATAGTTAAAGATGTTATGGTTACTCTGTCTTTTAAGCCTCCCTACAATTACTCCTACAAGCATTGGCATGTATTTGAAAGGAATACAGAAAAAAAAAACCCTGTACACAGAAATAAGCTGGCTCTTTGGTATTTGTATATATAGGAAAAGTAGCTATTTCCAGGAAAGACTTTCTTTCTTTAGCAAATCAGGGAAGGTTTATAGTTTACAAACTTTACAACACCCAACCATCATTCCTCTCAAACGCTGGCCCGGATTCAGAGAGAATTTACGCCGGCGTATCCATAGATACGCCGTGTAAATTAAGATCTGCGCCAGCGTATCTACTTTCTGCATTCAGAAAGCTAGATACGCCGACATTAGCCTAAGATACGACTGGCATAAGTCTCTTACGCCATCGTATCTTAGGGTGCATTCTGACGCTGGGCGCTAGGGGCGCTTCCGTTGTTGTCGGCGTAGAATATGCTAATTACCTAGATACGCCGATTCACAAACGTACGTACGCCCGGCGCTATTTACTTACGTCATTTACGTTAGGCTTTTTCGGCGTAAGGTTGTTCCTGCTATTAGGAGGCACAGCCAATGTTAAGTATGGATGTCATTCCCGCTTCAAAATTTTAATTTTTTACGTTGTTTGCGTAAGTCGTCCGCGAATAGGGCTGGATGTAATTTATGTTCACGTCGAAACCAATACGTCGTTGCGCCGTACTTGGGAGCAATGCACACTGGGATATGTACACGGACGGCGTGTAAACACACCTTCCCCGTTCTTCATTGTGGCAATGTCAGTGATCATCTGTTCCCTGATATAGGGAAAGACGATCACTGATGTCACACGTCCAGCCCCGCCCCCTACAGTTAGAAACACATATGAGGTCACACTTAAACCCTACAGTGCCCCCTAGTGGTTAACTCCTAAACTGCAATTGTCATTTTCACAGTAATCAGTGCATTTTTATAGCACTTTTCGCTGTGAAAATGACAATGGTCCCAAAAATGTCTCAAAATTGTCCGATGTGTCCGCCATAATGTCGCTTATTTCGATTTTTTTTTTTACCAAATATAGGTAGAAGAATACGTATCGGCCTAAACTGAGGAAAAAAAATGGGTTTTTTTTATATATTTTTGGGGGATATTTATTATAGCAAAAAGTAAAAAATATTGCATTTTTTTCCAAATTGTCACCCTATTTTTGTTTATAGCGCAAACAAATAAAAACCGCAGAGGTGATCAAATACCACCAAAAGAAAGCTCTATTTGTGGGGGAAAAAAGACGCCAATTTTGTTTGGGAGCCACGTCGCACGACCGCGCAATTGTCAGTTAAAGCGACGCAGTGCCGAATTGCAAAAAGGGTCAAGGTCCTTAACTTGCATAATGATCCGGGTCTTATGTGGTTAAAGTGCTCAGTCCTGGAATGATCTTGTTTGATTTTGTCCAGAATACATGGAAAATTACACATTCCAAAGGAACCTATCCTACAACCTGGGCTGAAACAGGTAACAATGCTATTACCTTGTACAGTGGGTAAACTAATTATTGTATCCCCTGCAGATTTTGTACGTCACGTACAAAGAAATGAAGGGTCTGTAATTTTTATCATAGGTGTATTTTAAATGACAGAGACAGATAATAGAGACAGAAAATATTTAATGGTAGAGACAGAAAAAACACATGAAGAAATGCTATGAATTATGTTGCAGTGAGTAAAATTAGTATTTGATCCCAAAGCAAAACCTGACTTAGTACTTGGTGGAGAAACCCTTGTTGGCAAGCACAGAGAGAAGATGTTTCTTGTAGTTGGTGACCAAGTTTCCACACATCTCAGGAGGGATTTCGGTCCACTCTTCTTTACAGATCTTCTCTTAATCCTTAAGGTTTCTTGGCTGTCACTTGGTAACTTGAAGTTTCAGCTCCCTCCATAAATTGTCTATAGGATTAAGGTCTGGAGACTGGCTAGACCACTCCATGATCTTAATGTTCCTCTTCTTGAATCACTTGTGTTGTCTTGGTCGGTATGTTTTGGGTCATTGTCATGCTGAAAGACACATCTATGGCCCTGTCCATTGGCCCCTCAATGCGGCAAAGTTGGTCTGTACCTTTAGCAGAGAAACAGCCACAAAGCATAATGTTTCCAAAGCTTAGGCACCTTGACAGCTGAGTGGGCACACAGTCACCAGTCATCATTCTTAACAGTAGGGATAGAAGATTGTACAGCAGCTGTAGCATGAATATCTGGGGGGGGGGGGGGGGTTGGAGATCTGTCAGTGGAGGGATGGAGTGGTATTTGGGGGGTTGGGGTCAGTAGTTGGGTGGTGAAGGTCTGTGAGCAGGGGGGCAGTGCTTGTATTTGCATTTCTTACCATGATGCTGGCTCAGGCTGCGGTGCTGTAAAAAACATATTCCACAAGTATCTAGTTGGGATGCCCTTTTTTGGATCTTGCAAATTTCTGATTAGTTCTGACGGTGGTTCTGTTTTTTTATTCCTCTTTTTTAGAGGATAAAAGACAGACTAGTTTCTCAATTTTACTGATGTTCTGTTCCTTTTGTTTCAGTATTGATGAAGCTTCTTGTTCAGGTTGTTGTTGTTAAGATGGTGCTTCTTAAGACTTTTGGTACATAGGTGTTTCATTAATATTTGAAGTAATTTTAAAGTCCAATATTTATTTTTATTTTTTTAAATAACAAACATGTTATACTTATCTGCCCTATGCAGTGGATTTGCACAGAGCAGTCCAGATCCTCCTCTTCTTGGGTCCCTTGTCCATGCTCCTGGCCCCTCCCTCCTGTTGAGTGCCCCCACAGCAATTAGCTTGCTATCTGGGCACCCAAGCTGAGTCATAGCTCCATGTGTCCAATAAGACACTGAGCCGTGGCCTGGCCCTGCCCCCTTTCTCTCCTGATTGGCTGACTGACTTTGTTTGACAGCATTGGGAGCCACTGGCACCACACTGCTGTCTCAGCCAATGAGGAGGGGATTTCCGGGCAGCCAATACATTACTGCAACATCGCTGTATCTAGAGGGACCCCAGGTAAGTATTAGAGGGGCTGAGGCACACAGAAATCCTTCTGCCTCTACAATCATTTTAATTGTTACCTTATTGGAACCCAATTCCATGCTTCCTTGAAACAACATTTTACCACTTGGTAGAATTTGACAAATGTATTGTGTAATTGGGCAAGATATTGTTCAAGTTTATAGAATACTTGAAATAATACAGGAAAACTATTTTAGTTTGTGTACATGGATCTTTGAGACTGATAGCACATGCATTTTTAGTGGTTTCCTGAAGGAAATGGCATTTCTGCAAATACTCTGCTTCCGGGTAAAAAAATTCCCAGCACATGCAAAATAAAACATGTATGATTTTTTCACAACCGAAAATCACATTTAGCCCAGGTTCACACTGGGTGCGATTTCATTCGATTTGAGATGCGATTTCACATGTGAAATCGCATCTCAAATGCCGCCAATTGTCGGCAATGGCGCCGTCCTAATCGGTGCGACGCCGCATCTGCGGCGCTGCACCGATTTCAAAAAGTAGTTCTTGTACTACTTTTTGCGATTTCGGGCCGCGATTTACATAGACATCTGTGCAGAAACCTGCACAGATGTCTCTTAAATCGCGGCCGAAATCGGGACTGCCGGCGGGAGTGAAATCGTGCGAGTTCAGCTGAACTCGCACGGCTTCACTCCCGCAGCCCAGTGTGAACCAGGGCTAACAGTGAGAATTTTTTAGAGACAAAAATCCAGACCCTTTAAAATTTTCAGTTTGTAAGGTCAAAATCGATATAATGAAAATCTGTGTATGGCCAGCATTAATTTCTGTTTGATCTGCAGTTGCCAGAGTGCTGCACATGTGATCAGCTATGAGACTAACCATTTGATGGCTATCATTCAAACCATGCTTTGAATGTAACTGTTTTTCCAGAAACCGTTAAATCAATTGGTTTAGCTCTGCCCTAAAGCGGAGCTCCACCCTAAAGTGGAACTCCCGCTGATTGGATCCCTCCCCCCCTCCGGTGTCACATTTGACACCTTTCATAGGGAGGGGGGTGCAGACAGGTAAAGACAGGTATTTGCACCCACTTCCGGCCACAGTCTGCGGGCAGACTGCGGGCAGGACGTCACCTCCCGTCCCCCCCCCCCCGTTGTGTTCTGGGAACACTCGGCTCCCAGAGCACAGCGGGAGCCAATCAGCAGGCGCAGCACGACTCACGCATGCGCCGTAGGGAACCGGGCAGTGAAGCCGGAGCGCTTCACTTCCTGGTTCCCTCACCGAGAATGGCGGGGGGGGCAGCAGAAAGACGAGCGATCGCTCGTCCTCTGCTGCGGACGCCGCTGGACTCCAGGACAGGTAAGTGTGCCGATATTAAAAGTCAGCAGCTGCAGTTTTTGTCAGTTTTGTCAGGTTTTTTTTCAGCGGACATCCGCTTTAAAGTGAACTGGCTGGTTTTAGATCTGCAGTTGCACATTTGTCCAGCTATGACTCCAGCCATTTTAGGGCTTAAAGTGGAACTAACCCCACTAATTTACCAGTTTTCCAAAATAATTACATTTAAAGGGCATGCTTTTGGTTATAACTGAAACATTTGCCATGTGTTTATGCTAGCTCCCAACTGAACTTCCAATTGCCACTAGTACACAGCAGGATGGGCTTCCATTTATGTGACAGCTGTAAGAGCCAATCACAATAACCACATGATATAGAAGCTGTGCCACCTCCTGGGCATTAAAGCCCACTTCAAGAGCTGCCAGGAGGAGACATGAGCACAAAAGCATCTTTCTTGAAAGTAGCATACGCTGCGCATGTGCTAGGAAGCAGAATGTAAATGAAAACACTGCAGAAAACACATTTCTTTGTTTGATTAAGGATCATAGGCATGCGCACAGGGTGTGCCAGGTGTGCCCAGGCACACCCTAATCATCCTGTGCAGCACAGGTTCCCCCTACTGCCCTCCCCTCCCACTGCGCAAATCCGACTTCCCTCCTCTCCTCTCCCGTCAGCTGTTGCTGTGGAGATGTTTTAGGATGAGTGGGGGAATGGGCTGGTAAGTATGAAATTTACCGGCACCTTCCCTTTCTGAATGAACATTGTGAGTTATCGGTAATGTGTGTTTGAGCTTTGGAGTGCACACCCTAATGCAATTGGCTGCGCACACCTATGTTAAGGATTCATTAACATTTATTGAACGTTTCTAACTTGAGCTTTCTTTTGGGAAATAGTTAAATTGGTGTGTTTAGTTCTATTATAATTTTGTTCTTTTTCATTCATTCTTTATACTCTCCAATACAAAAAAAACATGTGATCTGTTCCTAAACGTCAGGCCTTTCAAAGCTTTTAACAAATATTATTTTGTTCTGTACTTTCTGTTCTGACCTTCTGAACAGCTGAGATTATTTCATTTTGTAAAGACCTAATTTTTCTAAACTAATCTGGTTTGTGTAAACCTATTTAGCATTATCAAGTAAATGATTTTTTCAGCTGCTTTTTTCTGCTGGATATTACTGTGAGAGCACATGCATGTGTGTTTACCACCTGTAGGATCAGCTTTCCTTTTTAGAAGATAAGC
The DNA here is from genome assembly GCF_905171775.1 of Rana temporaria. Classification (NCBI taxonomy): domain Eukaryota; kingdom Metazoa; phylum Chordata; class Amphibia; order Anura; family Ranidae; genus Rana; species Rana temporaria. The sequence continues at coordinate 279,596,582 of NC_053489.1, forward strand.
ACAAATCATTTATTAAAGTAAGCAAAACATTTATAGGTAGATTCACAAAGAGTTAGGCCGGCTTATCAGTAGATAAGCCGACCTAACTCTGAATCTACGCCGGCATTTGTTTAAGCGTATGCTCAAACAGATATACGCTTAAACAAAGCTAAGATAGGCCGGCTTGCGCCGTTCTATCTTAGCTTGCAATGTTTCTGATGGCCGCTAGATGGCGCTTCCATTGCGGCCGGCGTAGATTATGTAAATGAGGGGATACGCTGATTCACGAACGTACGCCAGGCCTACGCCGCCGAATTACGTTGTTTCCGTAAGGGATAGGCCGCCTAAAGTTAGAGCTATGCTCTAGTGGCCTAGCCAATGTTAAGTATGGCCGCCGTTCCCGCCGCAAAATTCGAAATGTTAACGTCGTTTGCGTAAGTCGTCCGTGAATCGGGATTTACGTTGTTTACGTCCACGTCTAAATCAATAGGCCCGTACGGCGTACTTAGCCACAATGCACACTGGGAAATGTAGTCGCCCGGCGCATGCGCAGTGTCAAAAAACGTCAAAAAACGTGAGGTCAAGCCTCATTTCCATACAACACGCCCCCCTCCAAGTCATTTGAATTAGGCGCCCTTACGCCCGCTCGTTTGAGGCTACGCCGCCGTAGATTAGCAGGTAAGTGGTTTGAAAATCACTACTAGCCTAACTAATTTACGGCGGTGTAGCCTAAACATGCTAGGCTAGGCCGTCCTAAAGATAAGCCTTTCTACGTGAATCTACCTATTAAAGTGTATGGCAAGGCAAAAAATATGCAACATGTCTTTGAAGCACTTGCACATTTCCCATGTTTTATACTTTTAAAGACCTTGCAATTATAGGAAAATGTCTATAGATCTCCCAAAATTGCACCCAGCTCATACTGTCCTGTGGTGGGCTGACAACACAGTTGTCAACCCTGCCCAATCTAAACTGCTTAAATCTACCCACATTTATGCTGGAAGTGGAATTTCTTTTTAAAGTGGATATAAACAATTTTTTTTTTTTGGCTGGCACAATGTATAGTATAGGATTTCAGATGAGCCCAATCTTGCCACAAAGAGTTGATCCAACTCTGAGCAATCATCTTATCTTTTTTCAGTGAGATAAAACAGACAAACAGAGAAAACCCTATCTGTTCTCCCCCCCCCCCCTGCTGTGAGTGACAGGTGATTTACATATCTCATGCACTAGCCTGGAGACAGGCATTATATTTTAATTCCCACCCCCCACTCCTTTACTGAAGTCATGTGGTTAATTTTCTGGGTTTTGACTGGATGTTAGTGATCATAGCAGAATTTAGTGTAAGAAATACACAGGAGAAAATGCATGCTGACAAGGGGAGTGTAGAGGAGGGCGGGGAGTCTACTGACATCACAACTCCACCCGCGAGCTTCGGACAACAGACCCACCCACAGAATCTGCAGTTTTTGGGGTCTCATAACAGACAGAGGGTAGACAGTTGACAGGTAGGATACATGCAGGAGGCATCTATATCCTTATAGATAACCACTATGGCAGTAGTTTAGAAAGGATGAAGCCTCGTACACAAGTACAGGTTTCCCGGCGGACTTTTTACTGCCGGGAAACCCGAGGGGAAAACCAAGAACCTGCTCGGTGATATTTTCCCCTACACACGACCGGGTTTCCCGTCGGGAAAACTGCCATGGGAGCTTTGGTCGGGAATCCCGGCCGTGTGTATGCTCCATCGCAGTGTTTCCCATCTCGGCGGGAAAAAGAGAGCTTGTTTTCTTTTTTTTCCCGGCAGTTTTACTGGCAGGAAAACTGCGATGGAGCATACACACGGCCGGTTTTCCCGGCCAAAAGCTCCCATGGCAGTTTTCCCAACGGGAAACCCGGTCGTGTGTATGAGGCTTGAGAGTGGGTTTACATCCACTTTAATGTGAGGGGGCTACAACTCTGTTTCATTTTATGATTGCTATTGTAACATGTTCCCAATCTGAAAATTGATGGGGCAAAATACCATTAAATTCTTGAGGAAAATCTGCTGCCCACTGCCAGAAAGTTGTCAATGGGAAGAAGGTTTACCTTCCAAGATGACAATGACCCAAAGCACACAGCAAAAAATACCACACAGCGATTGAAGGAGAAAAAGATGGATGTCCTTGCATGGCCTAGTCAGAGCCCAGACTTAAACCCCATTGATAATTTGTGGAATGACTTGAAGACTGCAGTCCACAAACGGTCACCATCAAATTGAACTGAATTTGACCAGTTCTGAGTGAGCAAATATTGAAAAGTCTGGATTTGTAAAGTTAGTAGAGACATATCCCAACAGACTAAAGGTTGTAATTAAAGCAAAAGGTGGTCCAACAAAATATTGACATGAGGGGTGTGATCCTCAGTGATTCTGTTTTTGTTTTTTTCGAACATGTTGGTGTTATATTTTTCATTCGCATGTTATAAGTTGCACTAGTAAATACAGCTGGATAAAATACAAACTGTGTCTGTCTTCATTCTGGGCTGCAAAGCACCAAAATATGATTTTTTTAAGG